>NC_082694.2:83738400-84356716 GCF_949987515.2 Delphinus delphis | reverse complement strand
ACCTGTAGCCACTGCCTTCTCACTGCCTAAAGGAAGCTCATCTGCAGGCCATAAAAAGAGAGATGTTTCAGCAATTATTACGTGAGTTTCTGTCACCTACAGATCAAAGAACCCCAACTAGCACAATCTCATCTTACAAGGCAGGAGAAAGAGGACCAGGTGGGCAAAGTAACTTCCCGAGGTCACAGCAAGGAGACCTCAGGACTCCCAAGGCCCGGCCAGGGCCTTCCTGCTGCACCAGCTCCCCTGCATGGGCTGAGAGGCGACCAAGGGCCTGTGCTCAGAGTGGACCCCCAGGAAGATGAGTGACCGGCATCTTTCACACGTCCCCTCCCACCCCCTCCAGCCCTTCTCCTGACCACTCTTGACCTAGAGTCACGGCAACAGAAAGACTAGGTCGCTCCTGGAAATCTCTTAAAAATGCCCCAAACTGAGAATCCAGCCATTCTCTTACTGCTGCTTCTGGTTTGTACGAATTAACACATTTCTATGCCTTTAACGAAGGACTTAAGTCATGAGATCCTGCATTATTTAAACGGTGCTTCATGTTTGCCTCAATCCCTCTCTTGCTAAAATCTCCCCAACTGCTTTGCAAAAATCATAGCTGAGTCCGGCCACGCCCTTCACGAGGAAGGTGAAGATGGAGTGGTCCTCTTAGCTGGACAGAGACCTGGCATCTTGATTCACAAACGCCTTGGGCTCAACCCCTGACTTAAGCACCAGTTAACTATTGTGACATGAAGTCAGTCCCTTCCTGCCCCAAACCTCTGAAAATGGAGAAAACAGTAATGCGTATTCTGGACACTATTGTGAGTATTCTGCAAAATCATGTATTCACAGCACTTAACACAGGTCTGGGTACATCTCGGGTCCTCGGCCAATGTTTATTTCCTCCTCCTTCCTGTCTTAGCTGATTAGGAAAAGAATGTTTCACATGATCCAGGAGCCTACCTGCTCCCCGAGTAAGTTACACAGAATTATCTTATCTTCTCGTACGTAAATATACATACGATGAATGGTGTAACATTAACAGCATAATGAATATTCTAATTATGGCTCTAATGTTAAAGCTGGCATCACACATTAATCCTTAGGGAATACCAATTGCCAAGGAGGTAATTACCAGCCTGTTTTGGGGCACACTGAGAGGATCGAACTTGTGAAATCAAGGAGCCATCACACTTTTCAAAACACAGGAGTAAATCTGTTACCATAGAGCATGAACACCCACCCACCCACACACACACACACACACACACACACACACACACACACACACACTCACACTGTCCCTTTCCTCCCAAGCCACTGCCATATCATTTCTCTTCTAATATCACTGAAGGGACAGAGGAAACGAGTGCCGTGAATTTAACCAGCGCCACTGACGGAGGATTTACGCGGGCTGGAGGCTGGCTTGGACATTTTCCACGTTTCTTGGACAGCCCAACAAGTGTTTTTAGTAGCATACTCCCATTTTGTGCATGGGGGTCTGAGGCGTGGAGAAGTTTAATGATGGTAACTATAACCGAAACAAGAGCTGACACTCCTGCTTCTGAGTGTTTCCTACGGGCTACATTTCCAGAGCCATTTGCGTGGGTTATTGTCACTGTTCCTACCCCAGCTTTCAAAACGGCACTCATACTCAGCAAGCGTCATACAAGAAAACAGTGGTGGAGCCAGGACCTACCCCCAGGTCATTGCTCCCACAGGGCAGACGGAAATGCTGAGAACACTGCCCACTTGTTCAGGCTCACACGGGTCCGTGTCAGGAAGTTATGACTCAAAGCCCACTCCATCAGATACCAGCCTATACCTTACGCAGGATAGTTCTGGAGTTCAGCATTTAATTTGACATAATCTCTTGTGTTTTCCTTGAAAAGAAAAGAAACATAGGAGTAGCTGGCTGCAAAACTGAACCCATGAGTGCCGAGCCAATTAAAGGATTTCTATTAAGCCAGAGCAAAGTCTTCTCTGAGGCACAAGAGGTCTGTCCCCAGCACAACCAGTATCCAGATCTTGGTCAATAACTCAGATGGGCATAA
Source organism: Delphinus delphis (assembly GCF_949987515.2). Classification (NCBI taxonomy): domain Eukaryota; kingdom Metazoa; phylum Chordata; class Mammalia; order Artiodactyla; family Delphinidae; genus Delphinus; species Delphinus delphis. Next base: position 84,354,674 of record NC_082694.2, on the reverse strand, counting down.
ATACGGTCACAGCTTATGTTTATGGAGGACATAAAGATGGGCAGGAGAATGTATAACAGATTGGGAAGTTGGGCTGAACAGAAACTGGTCGTGACATTGACTCCAGCTCTACCAGGGACTGTGACACTTGTGTTGCCCTGTTTAAGTCAATGGGGTAAAACTGAGGGTGCCAGCGTAAGAGCCAATGCAGAACCCTGCAGGTGGGTGAAAGAAATCAGGGTGAGGAGAGAGACACATGGCCTCAAGACAGCCTTTGATCCCAAGCTGGCCCTGAACCTGGGAGCTAGCAAAGGAAGAAATCCAGAAAGTCCAAAGATCAGGGTCTTTCTGGTGACCTTTGGCCAAAAAACCATCCCCTTTCTTCTCAGAGGATCCAGAGCCAGGAGCAGGTGAGAGCTAGGACTGCAGAAGGAGGTGGAGACCAGTTCCCGGGGGTCTGCAGGTGTCCCCTAAGATAGGGGAGACCAGCAAAGGTGGTAGGCGGATGGGGTTTCAGTGATATCACGCAGGTGCAAGTGTGGAAAATGCATGGGATGGTAAGCAGAACTGAAGGCAGAGAGACAATTAGGTGATTTGAATAAGAGCCACGCAAGAAGCACTTCAAGAGATCTGAAGGATGCGAAATTGATTAGACTTGGTGATTGACTGGCCAGAGCTCGAGGGGAAGACAGACTTCAGGGCAACTCCCAGGTACTGACTTGGGAAGCTGGCTAATAATAAAAATTTGTTTCAGCTCAATCTGAAAGCTGACAGATAATTAAAGGAGACTCCAACGCCACTGGTGATAGTATGATGTATGGGGTATCCGCACTTTGATACAACACTCTGCTAATTTCTGTATATCACATAGTATTTTCATTGAAAATACTTCCAGAAGAAAGGAGAGCGAAGGCAAGAGATGGAGAAGAGGGGGTGTCTATGTGATCAACATTCCACACGGGGCAGTTGTGCAAGTTCACTACCGGCAAGACCAGCTGCCGGCCAAGGGCTGGATCCCGGCCACCTCGGCAGGAAGCAGCCTGCAGGACCCGACGGGGCAGAGCGCTGCTTATATTCTGACCCCCAGATGTTGAGTTAGATCTTAATGGTAAGGGTCGGGTGTTACAGGTGACACGCTGTACACCAGCGACCAGAGAACCCATCAGTGAAGGGCCTGCAGGCCATTCGAAGCAACATGCATTTTTGAGATCTCCATTCAACTTCACCTTCCCAACCTCAGATCCTGGATTCTAACACGTGGAAGGGCAAGCCTGTCCAAACCACGTAGACAGGGACAAAGGCAAGGCTTTGTCTCCCCTCAGGGCTTAAGCAACCTCACTTGTCCCCTCCCATGCCCAGAGCCCACTCCTGCCCTCAGGCATCCAGGGGCAAGAAAGGTCCAGTAGCTTCAGCCTTAAGCGGACATTGCACCTGCTCAGTGAAAAAAAAAGTGGGTATGGCTCTATTGTAAGCGGACCAGACTGTGCACATGGGGACCACATGGGCAACGCATCTCTGAGCCCGTGCTTGGGCTTCCTTTGGGGCTGCAAGTGAGAGGGTTTCACACCCACAGAAGCCAGAGGCACTTTCCTCTCTATGCTATGTCCTTGGATCTCCCCAAATCCATAATTGATCCTGCCATGGATTCCCTCACTCACGGTTTATTTATGTAGCATTATTTACCTAATGCACTTCCCTGACAGGTGGAATTTCTGATCCACCACTGGTCGGGGAGTTAGTATGTGGTACAGGCTCAGACACAGAGCCTTGCTTGGTGCAGAGACGACCGGAGAGGACCAGAATTAAGCCTGGACATTTGCTGGAGCCATCGGAAAAGAGAGCCCCACCTTAAGCAAGACCCACGTGGATGTAAGTGTGGGGCTATGTTGTGATGGCCTGAAGCAAAGGCCCAGAGGAAACCAGAGCCAGAACACAGAGCAAAGGGGTCCCCCGATGACACCGTGCCAGCCCCAGGCTCTCCAGGCCCGAACTCCCAGGTCATTTCTGTTAATTGAGCTAATAAAGCCCTCCCCCATCCTTTCTTTTATTCCAAGCCTGCTTTGATTAGGTGTCCTGTCATTGCCCTGGAAGAATCCTGACTAACAGACCACTGACAGTTCACTGTCCCCATCTCCACAGAAGCTCTTAAAAAGTGTAGAGAGAACCCACGTGCATCACTTCTGTGGGATAGAGGACATGCTGCTTTGCATTTTTCTCTACCGCCTTCCTGAATATATCCTGAGTGCCTCAACCAGAGTGTCTGGTTCTACACTCTCCTGGGACTCCTGTGGCCTAAGTACTCAGTAATAAATGCTCAGTAAGTAAACCTTCTGTGTGTACCATCTAGCATAACCTTAGATGTGCTGCCTTCGTTTTCAATAGAATTTTTCCCCAAACAACTACTATCCGTCCCTGCCTTTGAAAGGCAATATCCCTCAAAATAGCCCCACTCATTCTTTCAGTCGCTATGTATTTTCTTGAGCACTTACTATGTGCTGGTGCCGTGTGCCGGTGACCCAGGTATCTGTGTGACAGGGCTCCTGCCTAGCTGGAGAGGCGAACAGTCCAGATAACATACACATGCCCGGCAGTGTAAGAAAGATCAGGGCAGAGCACGAGGGTGGGAGCCCCAAAGAGGAAGCCCCAATTCTGCAACTTTAAACTATCTGCCTCTCGGCTTCCCACGCAGCACTCGAGGGTGAAGATGTGTTTATAGACAGGAACACGCCAGGACTGTTTGCATCAGGGAACAAATGTTGAAATCCATCTGCCATGGCCTCCACTGCAAGGTGAAAAAAAGCCTAAAAATACAAGAAAAGGTAAGCGCTCCCATCACAGCATAAATAAATAGGTTTGACAAATGTTCGTAAAATTGACAGCTTGTTATCAGAGGCCACAAACCTATGGCTCCACTCACGTTTTCATGGGAAAACTTCTAAATGCAGGAGAAAATGGCAGCATTGCATTTTCACAAAAATATAGCTGTGACCCCAAAAGTTTATCATCTCAGCCTCCCAGTTAACCAAGTTAAAGCAATCAGTCTTGATATGCTCTCTTCCTTCCTGGAAATCCTATAGCAAAATCACTCAACACATACTTAAGAAACACCTGTACATGCTAAGTAGTCTGCTCGGTGACAAGGATACACCAGTGTTTGTGGCCAGAACTCTTTTATCTGGTGGCTGATCAAATCAGGAAGCATTTTTTGATCACTTGCTAAGAACTGTGACCAAATCTATCATTTATGTAGAATGCTGCAGTAGCAGCAGTTGAGTTCTAAGACAGTTAAATCTTACATTGTTTTATTGTGTTTACAGTATTTGCCTACTTAAGCCTCCACTTTGGGGAAGGACCAAGCTTACTCTTAGGGGTCCCCCCCATCCACTCTCAGGCCAGATGGCGAGGGTTGGACTGGCAAGCAGCCCGACTCCCAGGGTGGACGGAGTGCTCAGGCCTGGGCCATTGGACCATTCTGTCACTCTGGCACAGCAACTGGATGGAGGGACAGTGTGACCCATACAGGCCAGTTAGAACCAGAACCTCAGCCTCCAGAATAGGGGAGGAAACTAGGACACTGCAGATCTCTTTTCTCTGTTTTATTGGATCTGGGGCCGTAAAGCTGAAATTGCCTGAACCCACCGTGTGGAGAACATGCAGCTGAGCACGAAGCCACAGGCTGGGAGACACAAGGTCCTGATGGTTTCTTAACCCATGTCTCCAGTTCTACTCATGTAAGCCAGGTGGCCCAACCCTAAACTTGTCAACTGCATGAATCAATAAACTCCCTTCTTTGGCTTAAGCTGCAAAAGAGAATTTCTGTCTTGCAATCAAAGCATCTACATTAATGATGTGTTGAATTCACTTGATTCTGGGGTAATCGATTAGGGCAAGAGCCCTGTATCTTCTCCTGTATCCTCCACTGGACCCAGCACAGTGCTCCCCAGAGGACCCACTGAGTCAGTGCTTACGGAGAGGATGGACAGTCCAGGTCATGACATTGAAGGGTAATTCACACGCTGTTCACCAGGCAGGATCCACACTTCTACTCAAGGTGTTCCAGCAAAGGGTATCAATGACAGGGCCGGGAGAGCCCCAGTCAAAGCTGGTGCTCAGCCTGTTGAGTCCTCCCAGCATGAGCAGACTCTGGGGCGCTCAGCTCAGAGAAAACTCACAGGATAAGGATTAAAGCAGATGGTAATTTCCTAATAGCCATAATAGCTGCCAGCCATTGAGCCGTTACCATGAGACAGAAGCTCAGATGCACACTTACACGCCTCATAGCTGTTCCATATTATGAGCTTGGGAAAGAAAAGATCCCACATCCATCTCCACCTTCAGGGAGGGTCATGACAGCCAACGATGCTCTCCAAGCAGATGCCATCTGCTTACGCAGCCTAAGCTTCAGGGCCCATCACTTGCCAGTGCCCTTCCGAGGCCCCACATGCTCTCTTCCCAGACGTGGGAGGAAGCAGCACCTTCAGCCCCTCCCTGGAAGAACGCAGCTCAGCCCCAGCCTGCAGGCCTCCCTCTCTGCCCTGGGGATGGTAGCGGGGATGGACCGAAGCTTCAGGTGGCAGCCCTGTGGCCACACTGGCCAGCCCACTGCCAACAAACTGGCCCAAACTGTGCATCCAGGCCCCAGGTCTGACCATCAGGAAGGAACCGAACAGCAGCCATCTGTCCTGCGGATCTTGCTCTGTGCTTGGGGCTATCACAGCCCAGTCGGAAGGGCCAGCTGACCACCAACAGCTCTTGAGCTTGGGGACCAGGGGTGCAAGGACCTGGCGGAGCTGCTAAGGTAGTCGTGCACTAGCCCACACCTGGAAGTGTGAGGCTGCCCTTCTCCCAGGCCATCCCGGGAAGCAGCTCTGCAGAAAGTGTCACCACCAGCATGGAGTCCCACAGCTGAAAGAGCCCTCCCTAAACCGCCAATAATCTGAAACAAGTATCCATCATTTACACCAGGAGAAAGACTGGATTCTCTTTCTACTCACTAGACAGAAAATAATTTTATAAAATTTCTGTCCTATGAAGAGGTAAGCAAGGGATACACAGCCAAAAACTCTAGGGGGAAAATGCGTCATGGAGGTGTGTCAGGCAGTTAACTAATCATAGTAGGCTATTCTTCTGGGTCTTTGTCATGATTGTGATAATTACGATAATTAAGGATGGCCTGGGGAGTGCCAGGGAGAGGATATGAAATCCTAGTTGAGTCTCATCCCATCCTTTCTGTGTGTGAGCTGCCTGTGCATAACGTCCCTGTTCTTCTGACCTCTGGCCCCTAAACTGACTTTTACCTAGCTCAGGTAACCATATCCCTGCATCTGTGCTTTCCACATCCAGCTCTCCACTGCGTAGCCTGATGATGGTTAAACAGAGAAGCTATGAAAGTTTTAATGATTTAAAAAACACTTACTTTATCCATTCATCCGATGATGAACAATGGATAAAGAAGATGTGGCACATATATACAATGGAATATTACTCAGCCATAAAAAGAAATGAAATTGAGCTATTTGTAATGAGGTGGATGGACCTAGAGTCTTTCATACAGAGTGAAGTCAGAAAGAGAAAAACAAATACCGTATGCTAACACATATATATGGAATTTAAGAAAAAATAAAAATGTCATGAAAAACCTAGGGGTAAGACAGGAATAAAGACACAGACCTACTAGAAAATGGACTTGAGGACGTGGGGAGGGGGAAGGGTAAGCTGTGACAAAGCAAGAGAGTGGCATAGACATATATACACTACCAAACATAAAATAGATAGCTAGTGGGAAGCAGCTGCATAGCACAGGGAGATCAGTTCGGTGCTTTGTGACCACCTAGAGGGGTGGGATAGGGAGGGTGGGAGGGAGGGAGGCGCAAGAGGGAAGAGATATGGGAACCTATGTATATGTATAACTGATTCACTTTGTTATAAAGCAGAAACTAACACACCATTGGAAAGCAATTATACTCCAATAAAGATGTAAAAAAAAATAAAATAATAAAAAAAAACACTTACTAAATATGAGATAATGGAGAATCACCAAATACTTGCATTCATGGTGATACTGTAGTTTTGAAATATAGGAAGTGAATATTTGTTTTTAAGCAGAAAATCTGTTTTAAAAAGCATACAACATTGAATAACTGCAAGCGCTCCCCAGGGATTTGGAAATCAGTAACATATGACCTCTCTCTCTTTTTTTCCCTTGCTAAAGAAATTTAGTAATTATGTTGCTGCTAAATGCAAACTATTCAGTATAATGTCTGGCCTCTGAAATTCAATCAAGAGTCACTAAAAGTCACCCGCTCCCCTCTGGAAGGTCTATTATGTTTCTACCTCCATAATGAGCAGAAAAGTAAATGTAAGAAAAAGAATGTGTTGAGGTCACGGTTATGTGGAGTTCCTCCTCCAGGTTCTGCAGTTAAGCAAATTATAGAAACGATTTTTCATCCCAGGGTCGAGATTAATGCAATAAACCCCTATCAAATATGACATGGAGAAATCAGATATGCTGATGTTAGACAAATAAACTAAGCAAATTTTCACTTACCAAAGAACAAAGGGGTGAAATGATATTGAAGGAAAGTTACATAACTTCTCTGTTAAACATGGATAGGATACGCCCGAGCCATTCCTTACAAAAGGCCATGAATTCACTTTCACATATGATGAGATTCATGTTGAAACACTAAAAATACTGTTGATACTTAGCATCCTCTATAGTTTATGTAATTATATTAAGCTGTTGTACTTTCTAATCATGCTATTTTTAATTTTGATGTAATAATCATGTCAATCTACTCAAAGGTTCTGACTTCATTAACTATGCATAGAGAATGTTCCTGAAAATGTAATCATCAGAAGATGACATATTTAGCACCACCTGATGGTACAAAAGAGAGATGAGAACAGGCCTTAATGTTTGAATCATGCAAAGGGAAATGATGATTTTTTTTAATATAAATGTGTATGTTTTACAACAGACAGCATTTTGAGGATTTCAGCATGTGGCATCAATTTTCTTAGAAACTGAAAATTTGTAAGAGATTTTCATGCAAAATCTACCAAAATGGTATTTATATAGAATATAAACTATAACTATTTGAGTATAAGAATTCATAAATCACATCATTATTTCTTCATATCAAAACATTTTATCTGATAATCTAAGTTAAATTTATAAGCCGTACAAAACTATGTATTTAACAAAATTCTTGAATTGCTAGGAAATATCTGCCAAGAGAGAATCCTAAAATATTACACATGTTACAGTACAAAACGCTTTCCAAAATTTGAATTTCTCTGTATTTAAAACACAAATATTTTTCAAACATGATGGAGACCTCCAGTTTTAATACAGAAGTGTAAAGAAGATATTTCAACCTTCTTGCAAAATCAACCTGCAAGTTTTAACAAAACTCAGAGGCATAGGAAGCCCCAAACCATGCTGTATAAGGAATGGAAGTGAAATTCAGTAATGGTCAAACAGGAGAGAGGATTCCATGGCTGTAGACTGTAGACAAGACTGAGAGGGTAAAGGTCCCAAAGAAAGTGGCAAGCCTAAGGGTCAAGCTCACCTCCTGTCTTGAGGACAGCAGGCAGAGGTGGGAAGTGGGAAGTTTCCATGGACTGAGATTCGTACAAAACTCAAAAGGAAAGCAGGATGTGGTGGGCTGGATGGGAAATCAGTCAGGTCCACCATATCTGCAGGAAGCTGTCCATCAGTGAAGCAGGAAGCAGAAGAGAAACCCAGCATTATTCAGGGCAGAGTTGCCTCTGAACATGTCAGGTGATTTTGAAAGTAAAGGCTGGAAAGAATGCTCTTAAACACAAGGCCTTGTGTCCTCTGAAGAACTCTGCTAAGCGTCTATGTTAGGTAGTCACTCCTGCTGTATGATACATGGTCCTGCTCTCCATTGTGTCACTTTGAAATTAGCTGGACCAGAAAGAATTTGCCTCTTTCAAATATAACTAATGACCAAAAAGTATCCAACACCCAGATCATTTTTTTTAAATACTGCATGAAAAGGAAGTAAAGATCCAGTAAAACAAAGAAAAGACAAACACTGACCAGAAAAATGTTACTAAGGGGAAGCTTGAAATTGTGACCTACAGCATATCAACTCATATTTTAAAAAACTAAAAAGCAACCACCTTGACAAAACATGATGTCAAAGCAGATACAGGAGCTCAGGGAATCCATGGTTTTCAAAGAATAGGAGATAAAACAAGTTAATAGAGCTCAGAAAAGATGTAGGAGAGAAAAATGAAGCCATCACAGAAATGAAGGCCACTTTGACAGCAGCTCTGAAGAGTAAAGAAACTACTGAAAACCTAGCAAAAGACACAGCAATCAAGAGACAGAGAAGCACAATCAAAATAAAATTAAAATAAACAAAGAATTAGGAAGGGCTAGGAAGAAAATGAAAGATAAATAAGACAGATCAAGAGATCCAACATATGCCTAATTGGTGTCCCCAGGATGGAACAGGGTTAAATACATATATTTAAATGATATGTTAAGAAAACTTTCCAGAAATAAAAAGCTTTAGTATGCAGACTCAAAAGATATGTCCAAGGAAAAATTGACAGGGTCAATGGATACATTGAAGAAATAGAGGATTAAGTATATTCTAAAATAATATAAAGAACATGAGCACAAAAATGCAAACCTTGGAAACTATTGGAAGAAATATGCATACACATACCAAGATAATTAGGCCCAAAAAAAAACCATCAAGTAATTCCCAAAAGTAGACATAATGAAACCAAATGCCCTGACCACAATGAACAAACTAGAAATTAACAATGAAACAAAAACACACAAACAAACAAGTCCTAACCACTTGGAAACTTAAACAATTTCAATTCATAGTCAAAGAAGAAATCAAAGCTGGAATTTTATTATAACTAGAAAACAGCAATCATTTTAAAAGCTATAGAGCAGAACCTATGGTTTACATTTACAGCAGGGCTCAGGAAAAAAAAGGCATAGAATTGCTTAGATACGTTAATAAACAGAAAAAGACAAAAATACATGAATAGATCATCCAATGAAAGGTGAAAGAACATAGATAAAGCCAAGAATGAGAGGGAAGGAATTGACAAACATAAAATGTGAAATTGATTAATTAGAAAACTGAAAAATGATAGTCATGATAAATACAGGTGCTTAAATAAGTAAATAAATAAGTCAGCTATTAATTAGCTTAATTTTAACAAATAAGAAACCACAAACAAACACTATAAGGAATGATAAGGGCAGACATTTTAGGAATCATACAAGACCAGTTTTCTATGTGGCTCTAATTAAGAATCTGAGTTGAAATATTTCCTGGAAAATATAAATCACTGAAATTCACATCAAAAAAAATTAAGAATTGAAATTAGATCAATTACTATAGAGGAAGTAGAAAGAATTGTTTAAGTGCTAACATCCCCCAAAAGCAGTGAGCTTCAATTATTTGATAATGGACATCTACCAAACCCTTAAGAAACAGATTCACTCCAGTGCTCTTTCAAACTATTCTAGATCATGGAAGAATAACGGAGGCTAGCAATCCATTTTTTTTCCTTCAGGCTAGCATAACATTGATTAAGAACAACAACAACAATAAAAACAAAGAGGACATGGAAAAGTCTCATTTCTGAATAGCAATTCAAAATCCCAAACCAAATATTAAAAGAAAAATATACAACAACCAAGTAACATTGATCTCAAAATGCAAGAATGGTTAAAATTTATTGTTAATTTTCACAAGCCATCATATGAGTATATCAAAAGAAAAAAACAAATAATCATCTCCGTGTAAGATAAAGAAGCATTTTATATACATTAACATCTATTTTTAATAAATATTCTTAAACATAGGAAAAGATGGATGATTCCTCAACATGATATAAAGATATAACATCTATTGAAAGAATGTCAATTAAGTATGTGTGTATGTATATTTAGTTCGTGTGTGTATCAACCCAAAAGTTAGCAATATGTTTAATGGAGAAAAGCTAGTAGCTTCCAATTCAGTCAAGAAAAAGAAAAGAATGTCCGTTACCACAGCTGTTGACATTGTTCTAGCAGTAGTAGCCCATCCAATTTGATAAAAGAAATACAAATGAAGTATAAAAATTTGAAAGAGGAATTCAGATTTTCTGACCTCTAATTTGGAAAATAAAAAGGAATCATTGAGAAACTATCACGAATAAGATAATTTTGTAAGATGCAAATTTTATGTAGAAAAATCATTGCTTTTATAAATAATGACTAGTTTGATAAGATTCAGTGTACTACTTTGGACCAAGTTCATATTGAATTCCAGCATACGGCCTGAAGTAAAAATAGCAAAGTCTACAGTCTTAAGTAAAAATAGCAAAGTCCTGAACTATTTATAAATAGTAAGTTACGATTTGTGCCTCACTCCCTCCCAAAAATAAACTATACAGACACATAGGCTTATATACACATAGGCTATCACTAGAAGGGTACACAAGACCTAATTGTGGTTGCTTCTGAGGAAGGGAATTCGGTGAATGGGAGTCAGAAATGGAAGAGACTCACTTTTCATGGTATTCTATTCGTAGCTTTGAATGTTGTATCACATGCATATAAGAACTATCTAAAATCTATTCTAATCAATAGGAAAGGAGTATATTCTTACTGGCTGTGTTTCTCATTTCATGATTAGTTCTTAAGGATTCTTATCTTTGGAGCCTTAAAGAGCTCATAAAAATTCTGGGTCTCAAAACTCACATCTCAGTAACTGTTGAAAAAAAAGCAATAACCATTCTGTTATGCTCCTATAACAACATTTAAAGTTGTTTTAAACCAAAACACAGAGTGCCATCTATTTCCATGTTGGTTTTGACCACAAAACATCCTAGCATCATTACCGTGGGATGGTCTCCTCCATTTTCGAGTATTTTGCCTTGTTCAGAACGGAGATGGGAAGTCTGCACATCACCCAGCAGCCAGGCTGCCAGGCCTCAGAGCCCAGCCCTGGCATTTACCAGTCTGTGACCCTGAGCAATTTGTAACCTCCTCATGCCTCAGATTCCCCATCCGTAAAATGAAGATGGTCACAGTGTCCTTGTCCTAAATCTGTTGTGAGGATTACATGAGTTCATGCTTGTAGAACACCTAAGAGTGACTAGCCCATGGCAAGTGGCCCAGAAGTGACAAATGATTATTTTTCAGATTTGGGGTCTCATGACATGAACCTTTTTGTGTGTGTGTGTCTATTGAATTTGTTACATTATTACTTCTGTTTTATGGGTTTTGTTTCTTTGTTTTTGTTTTGTTTTGGCTGCAAGGCATGTGGGATCTCAGTTCCCTGAACAGGGATCAAACCCACACCCGCTGCACTGGAAGATGAAGTCTTAACCTCTGGACCACCAAGGAAGTCCCTCAGTTCAACTCTTCTGAGAAGTGAGTGCCTTCTTAGGCTGCCAGCAGAGGAAGGGTTAGCCCGGCTGTGTATGTGATGCCGGACTCTTTTGGTCCTGATTCCTTGTTTGCTGTGTCTTCGTGTGGGAAGGTAAGGAGACCGAAAAGCCAGAAACCTGTGCTCTCCTTCTGAGTTTGGCACAAAGGGAACCCACAGCTTACAAACTTCTCTTATTTTAAAATTCTCACTCTCAAAAATAAAACCACTGCCTTCTTCCATTGGGCCCTGGAAGCAGTAGGTCACTTAGGAAAGTCATTCATCACCCTAGAAGAACCATCCTGATTTAGATGGAGAAAATGTGGTTATTACAGAGTAAACTTTCTTAGTGATTAAAGATCTCATCCTTATCTCCAAGATAGCCATTGAATTACCAGCTATGGTGACATTTTATTCTACTACTAATTGCTCAGTGTTAAAAGAAGATGAAGGAAACACACATATAAGAGGTAAACTGAGGGACTTCCCTGGCAGTCCAGTGGTTAGGACTCCGTGCTTCCATTGCAGGGGGCATGGGTTTGATCCCTGGTTAGGGAACTAAGATCCCACAAGCCACACGGCCAGAAAAAAAAAAAAAAGAGGTAAACTGATTCTTCCATAAACACAAACTGAGCCCCTATTCTGTGCCAGGAGGTGGTGCTAATTGTTGAGTATACAGAAAAGATGCCGGAGGGTACGCTTTTGAGCAATTCACAGTCCAGTACCTCCTCTAACGTGCCAGTAACCAGTGTTTTAAGATTAAAGGGTTTGATTTTGTATCATAGTTGTGTTTTGGAAAATGCCTTACCTGGATATTTTCTTTACAAATCCTGGCATGTGTCTACACAGCTGAAACACCCTTCCCCACTTCTTTGCCTGAAGAGTGCATCTCTCAAAAGTAGGTCAGTTGTCCTGCCCAGAAGGGCCCTTCCTCCAGCCCCTCCTCTCCTTTCCTGGACACGTCCATTACCACAGCCCCTCTCCCCTGAGAGGCCCAAGCCCTCATCACTGTTCTCAGCGAGTGCAGGGCACTCTGTAAATGGTTGCTGAAGGAACAAGCGAGCAGTTCCAGAAAGTTTCTGGCTTTCCCTTCACCCAATTCAACCTCAATTCCCCTCTGGGATTTGACCCACATGGTCTCTGTCTTAGCTGGAATCCACTGAGGCTACTCTCTGGTAATATGGCCTGGTTCTCCCCGCCAGCAATTATGACAATCTAGAAAGTACTGATAACCGGTAGATCACCTCTAACAGATGTCGATAACACTCCAAAATTTTATTAAAAACTGAGCATTTCAATAAACAGATCTTTTTTTTAAGAGTGAAAAGGATAACAGTTTCCAAGAACATCCAAACCTACAGCCCTGGTATGCAGATGAAGTGCTTTATCATAAACTTTACTGTCAGTGAATTCTTAGGAATTCCCTTCTGTCCTTGAAAGAATGCACTTCAAAGTCAACCTGAAACCCTAATGTGAAAACATATGCAAATGTGTAAAATTAAGTTTGCCCCACTGGGAAAGCCATGAATGCACCACAAAGAAGCCTCCGTTATTTATGGATTCTGAGACATGACAGTTTCGAAAGAAAGAGGCAGGTGTTTAGAAGGTGCCAGTCAGGGCAACACCAGCCTCCTCTCTGTGGTTCTCTAAGTCCTTTGCATCTCTTCCCTTCTACCTGTTTTTGGCCACTTTTCTACTCTCTTGATCATTTCAATACCAGCAGGAGGCCAGGAGAAGCAAAAAGAGGTGACATCATAATCTCCCTTTTTTTTTCTAGTGGTATTTATGATAAAAGGTTGGAGGGGAAATAGAACAAAATTTCAGAGCTGAAATGAAGGCTTTGAATCTCCCCAGGGTTTTGATGATTCATGCAATGGCTCTCCCCTGTTTCCGTAGATATTTGGATATTCAAGCCAGCAAGGATGGCGCAGAATCTCTTATTTCCCAAACAAAGCGCTAAGCATTCTGAGAAATGCAAGAGGACCAAAGTCTGAGCCCTGCTCTGGGGAGTTCATCTCTCAAAGGAAACAAGAAGTGAAATAATTATGAACCATTAAGTCAGTAAACAGGTGATGGTGGCCTCGTAGAATGAGTTTGGGAATGTTCCTCCCTCTGCTATATTTTGGAAGAGTTTGAGAAGGATAGGTGTTAGCTGTTCTCTAAATGTTTGATAGAATTTGCCTGTGAAGCCATCTGGCCCTGGGCTTTTGTTTGTTGGAAGATTTTTAATCACCGTTTCAATTTCAGTGCTTGTGATTGGTCTGTTCATATTTTCTATTTCTTCCTGATTCAGTCTTGGGAGGTTGTGCATTTCTAAGAATTTGTCCATTTCTTCCAGGTTGCCCATTTTATTGGCATAGAGTTGCTTGTAGTAATCTCTCATGATCTTTTGTATTTCTGCAGTGTCAGTTGTTACTTCTCCTTTTTCATTTCTAATTCTATTGATTTGAGTCTTCTCCCTTTTTTTCTTGATGAGTCTACCTAATGGTTTATCAATTTTGTTTATCTTCTCAAAGAACCAGCTTTTACTTTTATTGATCTTTGCTATCGTTTCCTTCATTTCTTTTTCATTTATTTCTGATCTGATATTTATGATTTCTTTCCTTCTGCTAACTTTGGGGTTTTTTTGTTCTTCTTTCTCTAATTGCTCTAGGTGCAAGGTTAGATTGTTTATTCGAGATGTTTCCTGTTTCTTAAGGTAGGATTGTATTGCTATAAACTTCTTTCTTAGAACTGCTTTTGCTGCATCCCATAGGTTTTGGGTCGTCGTGTCTCCATTGTCATTTGTTTCTAGGTATTTTTTGATTTCCTCTTTGACTTCTTCAGTGATAAAGAAGATGTGGCACATATATACAATGGAATATTACTCAGCCATAAAAAGAAACGAAATTGAGCTATTTGTAATGAGGTGGATAGACCTAGAGTCTGTCATACAGAGTGAAGTAAGTCAGAAAGAGAAAGACAAATACCGTATGCTAACACATATATATGGAATTTAAGGGGGGGGGAAATGTCATGAAAAACCTAGGGGTAAGACAAGAATAAAGACACAGACCTACTAGAGAATGGATGTGAGGACATGGGGAGGGGGAAGGGTAAGCTGGGACAAAGCGAGAGAGTGGCATAGACATATATACACTACCAAACGTAAAATAGATAGTGGGAAGCAGCCGGAAAGCACAAGGAGATCAGCTCAGTGCTTTGTGACCGCCTGGAGGGGTGGGATAGGGAGGGTGGGAGGGAGGAAAATGTAAGAGGGAAGAGATATGGGAACATATGTATATGTATAGCTGATTCACTTTGTTATAAAGCAGAAACTAACACACCATTGTAAAGCAATTATACTCCAATAAAGATGTAAAAAAAAAAAAAAAAAAGACAGTAAACAGTATCCAAGTCCAATCAGTAGAACAAGTGTCCCATAGAAACTCCGAGAGCCAGTTGGGTGCTCTTGAACCAGACCTTCTTTCTCACCCCCAGATACATGGGGTGATGAGAATCCGCCTGGAGCCTTGTCTTTTTACTCCTTCCTGATGCAGCGAACACCAGAGCGGCCACACAGCAAGGGGCAAAAACGGTGATGAGGATAATCACCGCCCAGGGTCTGTCCCTGATGAGGTTGCTCTGAGAGCCCTGAGGGTCAGGTCAGCTCCACAAGGAACGAACCCCTCAGGTCCCAGCTCTGAAGCCCCTCACCTGGGGCCCATCAAGCCACCCTCCTGTGACCTGGAGGCCCCCAGCTGTTGCTCTCTGGTCTCTGCCCTGCAAAGAACTCCACGGAGGGCACTTGGTCAGAGAGTGGAAACTTGGTTCACGTTTGAAATTGGAATCTATGATATTTGTAGCTTATAATATGGTGTAGTTTTTCCTCACTCTCTTTTGCATGTGAATTGATCGGCTACATCAAAACTACTGCTTAAACCAAGGGGGTTTGATTTATAGCCAGTCTCTTCCTCGTAAATCACACCTGCAGTGTGGTGCTCGGGGGGCCCCGGGGAAGGCAGCACTTGCCTTTTATAAATGACTGGGGGGGACCTCTGATCGTGAGGCTGCCCCACGTGCTCCCAGCCTCCCCTCCCTGCCTTCACTCTGCCTTTGCTCGTGATTCCCACGGGGACTTCAGACCCAGTTTTTGCAAGCCTCTTTTGTTTTTATTTCTTAAGTTAAGACACGTCGACATTAAAATCTGTGGCTCTGCCCCCTGTACTTTGACAGCTACAGAAATACAGCCGTGCCGGTTGTTCCCTGCTTGCAGTGACAGCTCCTTTACCTGGGGGTCTCTTCTCTTACCTGGGACGTGGATGGGGGCAGAAGTCTGGCCTTTGCAGGAGCTGGAGTGCTGAGGGCCGGCGGCTTTCCCATTTGGTAGAGGGAGCTGGTTCATACCCACAAAGTTTCCCACGTAATGTCCTGTTGGGACTTGGGTGAGAGACGCCCAGTCAGTCATTTCCTGTGCCTTCTGCTTCCGTCCAGCCCCTGCAGGGTCTCCGGGAAGCCAGGCGGAAGCATGTCAAGGAAGTAAGGACACAAGATCACAGCTGTAATGCCTGGGAGAGCGGCTCAGATGCAGGGCAGACCCTCCTGAGAGAGGATGCTGTGTCGTGAGAGAAAAAAGACACAATATATTCTCATCGCCCAGGGTAGTGACAGCAGGTCCCTGCACCCAGATCTGGAAATGTATTTATCTCTGAGGAAGGCCTGAGATGGTCCATGCCCTTGTGCAAAGCACACAGCAAGCTGGAGGTCTGCATTCCCGGCGCACACCCCTGCTTGCGCTGCCCTGTTGCTGATGCTATGGTGGGAGGGGTGCCAATAATAGTGACAACAATCCTTGCAATAAAATTCATGAAAACAATATCTGTAAAGTGACCCCCAGAACTGCATTAAGTCAAACTGTAAAACTCCCGCCTTGCTTCACCCTTCTTAGACTCTTGAGTGTGTGTCATCCACACACACGTGACTTGTAAGGTTCAAGTGTCTTTCAAAATGCACTCAACACTTGGTAGTGACACAAAGGCTGCTCTTGTGACGTGTGTATGCAGAAACTTCCCCAAATCCAAGACTAAATTGACAGATAAAATGCTTGGTGCCAAGGCTGCCTTCCAGATAGAATACAGACTCTGCATAGTTTAGTGGTCAAAGCAGACCAGGCTAATGTATACAGCAAGACGGTTTATAAACTCCAACTGAATTAAAGCCACGTTCACACTTTATGAGTTGATGCTGGGTGCTCCTTATGGGAAGGACTTACACATCACTCTGTTCCATGAGTAGCAGCCTGTGGGGACCTCAGGCAAGAGTATATCTTATCAACTTCGCTCAAGGATGTGTTCACCCAGGAGCAGTGTGTTCATCTTTCTTTACAGTCCATTTTTCTGTTTAGTTGTTTGCTTGATTCAGGCAATATTTTGAAGGCTAAAAAGAAAGATTTTAATTATAAAGGTCTTCTAAAGTCAAACCATTCTACAAATTTATTAATGACTTCTAAATTTATCTCACCCGCCTTTTTGAATTATTTTAAAGATTCTAGAATTAATGTGCATCATGAAAAGACTTTTTATCTTCCTGGGAGAGAAAAATAATAATAATTGTGTAAAAAGCAGCCTGTCAGTGCAAAAATTAGAAAGGAAAATAAGTCAAGTTCAAGAATGCATGAACCTAAGTTGAAGCCTGTTTTCATAGAACACTTGTCATTGCATTTTTTCACCAGTAACAGAAATTGACTGTTCTAGAATTTCCTCCTTGAAGGACGGGAACTAAGACCTGTGTCTAGAAGAGCTATGAAGACCCTTGCTGTTCTCCTGGGGTTTTTTGTTTGCTTGGTTGGTTGGTTTTTTCCTTAAGAGCCATTGATTTACAGAAACATGCACTAAGAACTATAAACATGTTAAAATCCATATGTTTTGGTTGGGTGTGCAAAGAGTGTTTTAGAGACCAAAAATATGAATAATGTGACTCATCGCCTTTAAAATTAAGAATGGGGCACATAAAATGATTTCGGTAAAAGGCACCATCAATAGGCAAGCCCAGTGTGTGCTATGTCTGGTCTGTTATAGATGAAAAGGGAAGAAAAGAGGGAAAACAGATGAAAAAGCAATGGGAGAAGGAGAGGAGGAGGGAAGGAGTTGGGAAAAGAGGGAGAAAACACAAAATCAGAGGACAGACAAAAACGATAACAAATCCTACAAGGATGGGGAAGGAAGACTTCTTTGAGAAGGTGACGTTTGCCCTGAGACTGACTCTTGAGAAGGAATGTTCTCAGCGGAAGGCACAGCCAACCAGAGGTCCTCACAGCAGGAATGAGCCTGGCCTGGAGCAGGAAAACCAGTGCGGCTGGACCATAAAGATAAAAAGTCAGAGAGTCAGATGGCAGGCAGATCACGTAGACTTTCTGAGATGTGGAGAGGTAGGGGTGAAGGAGGATGACTCTAGATTTTTATTATAATTGCAAGAAAAACCCATCAGAAGATTTTAAGCAGAGGGGCAATATGCTCTGCTATACAGTTTTTAAAAGTCATCTGGCTGCCTTGGGGGAAAGGAATTTAGATGGGAAAGACTGGGTATAGAAAGACCAACTTGAGATTAAGACTCAAGAACTGTAACCCAGAAAAGAGCTGACGTTGCCTTGGTCCAGGGTGGCAACATTGAAAATTATGGGGGTTGGTTAGACTGGAAAGATACTTTGGAAGTAAAGCTAACAAGACATTGTTAGATTCCATGTATGGAATCAGGGGTAAAGGAATCAGACAATCCTTTGAGTTTTTGGATCAAGCAACTGGGTGGATGGTGGTGCCATTAATCGAAACAAGTAAGACGAGAGGACAGGCTTGAGGAGGGGCAGTGGCAACCAGGAGTTGAGTTTTTGACCTCGTTAACTTTGAGATGATGGTAAGACATCAAAGTGGAGCCATAGAATAGATCATCGGATACGTGAATCTGAAACTCCTTGTCATCTGACCTGAAAAGAGGTACACTGTTCTACTTCATCACCACACAGCCTCTCATTTAATCCGCTAATGGTGAGGTACACAGAGTAACTATTATCCCCATTTTCCGGGGCAACACTGAGCCTCAGAGAGATTGAGTTAGCACTACTAAAGCTGCAGCAACAGGTAAATCTCTGAGAATAGAATCACCTCCTCCAAATCTAGTATCCTTTCCACCACGCCACACAGAAACTGAGAAGCACACAGAGTCCAAGAAGAGAGTGCCTAAGAATCATCTGAAATTAGCATATCAGAAATTTACTCTTTTGATTACACAGGTATTGATTTAAAGTTCAGGTACCAAAGCCAATTACCACCATCATTAACATATCCTTCCAGCTATCCATCAACCCTTTTCTGACCACAGAACCAGTCTAGTGTCTATAAAAATTTTGTAAGACTTTGAAATGGACCCAAAAAAAGATTACTGTGTGCCTCGTCTAGTTTTCCTTTCAGGTTCTCTCCACCTTTTATTGTCTTTGAGCTATTTCACAATAGTTGTAGAAATAGAAAAAATTGTAGGAAACTGGTAGAACTTCAAATGATTCTTTTCCATAGAAATTCAAATTGTGTTTAGTGTTGATGCAATTGATTGCTGCTCTTTGGATTTTGATCAATTTTGCATCAATTGGTAAATTCACTTCGGTGTCCCTGATTACCTCTATGTGTGCATTTTGAATTCTCTTTTGAACTGTTTATAACATCTTATTTGTTCCTTCATTAATTAATAAGCTAAATAAAACCTCTGATAGGCATTCATTTGTGTTTGTCTAAGGGTCAGGATTTTAACCCTTTTAAAAAATTATCCTTTAACATAGGTCTACTTTCTAATATTAAAAATTCCAAAAGTTATTTTTAAAGAAATATCCCCCCCCCCAATTTTAAAGGCTTTGTTCTTGTGAAAAGAAATTACTTAAATTTTAGAAACCAATTTTGAAACTTCAGAAATATGGGTCAAGTTGCCAGCAAATAACCAGTGAGACTTTCTGATAGTGAACAGAGTTTGTAGAAAGATTAAGGCTTCTGTAGCCCACAGATCGTAAGTGCTATGTTCAAACCATCGTCTATGCGGTTTTGACTCTTTTGTAACTGAATGTCAAAGACTATTTGCTATCTACCGTACCCACCACCCTTCTCCAGGGATACACACATCCTTCTTTGTCCAAGTGAAAATACCAATCCACTCCAGAACACCTCTTATTTGCTCAGTGATGAGTCTCTGGAGGGTTTCCTTTAGGGCCTAATGAATATTTGGCATTCAAACAAAAGAAAACATCTCCTCCCCCTTGGTATGATGAACTGGCCACTGAAGACGGGGTTGAGATATCTGTAAAAGAAGCCCAAAGCCTGTCGAGAAAATAAAATACAGAGGCCGACATTCAAAATTAAGGACCTGTCAGGAAGAACTGTGGTGGCCCCGACCCAAGGTCTGTAAGAAAAGATATCAAAGGTCCCAAAGAACAATTCAGCAGAGAGTCATTGGGAGTCTCACTGTTTGCTTGGGCTCAACGCATGACCTGAAGTCTTGCGGTGGGTGCAGGGGGTGCCGGTCTGGCACAGCTTGTGCTGGTAGCTCCTCGGAGCATGGTACCCGGGCACTGCACCCTGCTCCTGGGAAAGCCTGGCTAAGCCTGTCTGTGTGGGAGGCCACTTAGGGACCTCCACACCAGCCTATACAGGGATGGAGGACACGTAGTAGGCAAGCATTCACAGGGCTGCGCAGGGCTGATCCACAACAGTGACACCATGTGGTAGGAAGGGACAACCACAACAGTGGAGATGAGCCACTTCTCACTCCCTCCAGGGCTGACATTTAGAAGCAGGATTGACTGGACCTCTTTGGACTGAGTAATCCCTCCTCCCCAAGTTTACATACATTTTGGAGGATATCCTCAAGATGCAGGTATACAGGGGCATATGGACTTGTAATAAATTAATTGGAAATATAAAAGTGATATCTTTTATCTGAAGCGGTTGAAGGCGGTTATACAAGTTGCACTGGTTTTTCTCTTATCAAATTCCACTCTATGTTCTAAGTGGACTTCAGAATGAATCATCAAAAAACCATAATGGGAAAAAACAGAAGCCAAATACCCTTTACAACTTTTTAGCTGCTTTAAATTCAGCTTCTGCCCCTTCTCAAGGATGAGGGAATGAGAAGGGCAGTAATGATTTTCTGTGTATCAGTGTACCTTTTTGGTGACACAGGTAAGTTGTGAGCCAGGGGTCCAACCCCACCATGTCAGACATTCCTGGTCCCAGCTCTTCAGACCCAGGCTACAACCTGGCAACAAGACCAGCATCAGTTCCACCAATGACCACAGAACATGGGACAAAAATGTAAGTTATGGAAAACTGTAGTTGAAGATGTCTTTGCTTCTGATGACAAGCGACCTTACAAGGACAAATAAAATGAGGCTACCAACCAAAGCTTTTGAGTTCTATAAAGAAAGGTCCTAAGTCAGTCCGCTAGAAGCCAGCCCTTCAGATAGGTGAGTGTCCCAAGTCAGAAACCTCTAAATAGACACTGGGGCTCTGGGCTCCCACTGCAGTTTTCACTTCCACGAGCCCTCGAGTTGCACTTCCCCATAGACCTGGTGGTTACTGGAAGGGCCCCAAGGTGGGAGGGTTGTCGGTCAAGGCTCTCCATCAGCTCTGCCCACCTGCAAACATACGTTAGCAGAGGAACTTCAAGTACAGACTTCACCAGAAGGAAATTGGCTTAAAGCAACAACTTTTTATTAACACCATCACACATTTCACACAGAGTCAGGGTCCAGGTCGGGATCAAAGCCCCCTTTGTTTCGTATGGGTCTTCCCAGTGGCCAAATAAAAAGGATTAGGTGAAACTGGGTAGTTCACTCAAGCTTCTCATGTTTTCTTCAATACCAAAAAGATCTAGACTTTTAGAGGCATATAGAACTCAAAGCTTTATAACTTTGTAATAATTGAAACAAGTCAAATGCCATTAGTTAACAATCTTCCTTGCATTTCTGTCTAGAGCAGAGGGAATCCAGGCTGCTTTTAGCATTTGTATCTGTCCTAAATATATCTAAACAGATATGATGGGGGGCAGCAGATACAAGCACTTAATTTTGAGAAATGTCCTTGACAAAGAAAGATCATAATAAGAGCTGAACAGCAGAAGAGAGGGCAAGGGATAGGATGGCAGAGAGAAATGAATTACTTCTTCCTTGGTCAATCATTTAAATTCCACCCTGGCTGGTAGTGAAGGAAAGTCATTGCAGCACTATAAATAGAAACTGAGCCCTCAGAAAATACCTGATTTGATCCCTTTATGCTCTCAAATTCCAACCAGGGTCCATATCCCACACCTTCCTCCCAACGTTCATAGAAAAAGAAGTGATATGAAACATATTCTTCTAAATATTTCTGAGACAGCTTCAGCTGTAGGATTGTTTAAATTAAAAGAAATAAATTGTTGCACAGTAGAGAATTATCAACCCTAACCAGAAAAGGAGAAGACAGCAGAGCATATTAATCACTTTCAAAATCTTGGGTCATGTATCGCACGCGCAGAATTATTCATTTATTCCCTCCTTCCTTCCTTTATTCTGCTGTGAGTAGCTGACACCCTAGGAGGAGAGAGACATGTAGTACAAATAGTTGTGTGACAATGTGGACAGTGTTTACAGCCACAGAGCCAGCGGATAAGCACACCCTCCACCCCCAGCTCCTTCAAAAAGGGCAGAAACAGTTGAAGCAGCTGAGAAGCTATAAGTAGTATTTAACTTCTATTTTTTTCTAATTCAATTTTTTTTTTCAATTATCTCTTCTGAGGCCCAGATAGAACATAAAACTGAACCTGGCTGAGGGTATGAGAAAAGACTCAGTGACATCACCTGGACCTGGATCCCTGGGCTGGATTCACACTTGTTGGAGAGGTCAGGTTCTGCCTTGTTTGTGGACACAGGAACAAGCAAAAGAGCATTTACTAGGCACCAGGTACTTCCTCACCCGCAAAAGGGGGATCACTTGTAAACTCCCCTTATACAGGTGGGAAAACTGAGGCTGTGAGAGGTGAAATAGCAGCCCAGGAACACACAGCTAGTCAGCGGTGGGTGCAGACAGTGGAACCAGTCCCGCACAGAAGATGTTTAATAAACGCGGAGGGGCTGGGGCTGGGGGAGTTCAACCAAAGGGAATTCAGGGAAAGGGGATGGGATGAGCTGAATGCACAGCTGGCTCTGGAGACAGGAGCCACGGGGATGTCAGGACACAGACGGTGAGGACCAGGTGAGGGGCCCCTGCTGCTCCATACCTTGCACGCACCTGTCCTTACGTCTTTCCTCCAGGTACCTGGAAGAGGTGAAGTGCTGGAAAATGTTCGATTTTCTTTCCAGAGAATGCAGCATGGGTTTGGTTTTGTCTTCGAGGCTTGCAAACAGCAGGACAAGATTCCAGTTTCCTCACGGAACCCAAGGCAGAGGTGGCACAGAGGCCCTGCTCAGAGGTCCCCTGACACCAGCCATCTGTGAAGTCCGTGGGGCCTGGGAGTTGGAAGGAGCTAGAAAGAGGCAGCCTGGACCTAAACAGCAGCTGCTCTTGGTTGAGAGGTCAGCCTCTCAACAAGGAGCTCTCAGTCCCATCCCAAAGGACCAAGACATGGTCAACCCGCTGTGGGCCTTCAGATGTTAAAAAGTGTCACATCTGGCCAAAACAGTCTATGCACCAGTCAGAATGTCCAGGGAGAGGGTCCTCCTGGGCCACCTTCTGGGGTCCTCTGCCACTTTTAGGAGGGACGAGTGTCCAGGCCAAACACGACTCCAAATCTCATTATACCTCCTTAAACATCAGCCCACGCTCCTTAGACCTGCGGCTTCCAATCATGGGACAGGCCTCGAGGTCCTTCTTGAAAGCAGCGCCAGTATTCCCGGTGTAACACCGGGAGACCAGTTCCTGGGAGAAGATGGAACCCAGAAGCCATGGGGACCCTATGTGGGGAGAGAGGCATCTAAGGAGCTTGGGAACCAGCCTCCACCCTACGGAGAGCCAACCTGGGGGCTCCACGCAGTCACCATCTGCACAGGAAACTACTCTGGGATATTTTAATGCCCTGGACAGTCAGAATTCACTTATCTAAGGCAAACTCCTTATAAGGAAATCCCTTTTTAGAAATAAATCACGGGACTTTAGAGATGAAAGCACTTAACGTTTGTCTTCTGTAGTCTCCATCTCAAACCAGGCTCAGAGGAATCAAGCAGTCCTGGAAAATCCTATCCAGCCGGGGGCTCTGGAAATGGGCTTGTGGAAAGGATTCTTCAAATAACGTCTACTGGGCAAAACAAGGCTTGCTCCATCGGAATACTCAACGCATCTCCAGAGGGATTAGCCAGCCTCCAGTATCTCCCTGGGGCCCAAGGCGGGCCTATGTGCAGCCCCTTCCTGAGCTAATTCTCAGAGTCCGGGCAAGTACTCGTGTGGGTATTGGACAAGCGGTGAGTGGTCTGTGCAGACCTGGACTTCCAGACCTGAGTGTGTTCCCTGCTAGTGGAATGCGGGTCCCCAGAACTCACTTAGATTCAACCTAATTCTTTCAGGCCCAGCAAGAGCTCAAGCTCCATTGCCAGGTCTGGGGGGACAATACCTGTCCTGGAGGCCCTGAGATCCCAGTGCGTGGGTAACACAGGGGCCCGCTGGCCAGCCATGCTCTGAGACAGAGTGGGGTCTCCAGGCCAAGCCCACCTGCCTGGCTCCCCTGAGGCCCCAAAACTCCCACTCCACTCTCCACTGGCCTTTGCTGCATCCTGGGGGGGTCCCTTGGTCAGTCCCATCCTCATCCACTTTAATCCTGCTTTGGGGAAAGGCTCAGGCCTGGGTGCCCGCAGGGAGACCTCTGAGCCTTCCTGTCTGCCCCCTCTCCTTGGCAAGCCCACTAAAGGGCCAGGGAAGGTGCCCTGGGTGATGGTTCTGGGGAGAGAAGGCATGAGAGGCTGGAGGGGTGAGGATTCAGCAGCTGCTTAGTGTGGACAGAGAGCTGGAAGAAGGAAGGGTCACACGGAGTCCTGGTCTCCAGCCTGGGTCCCGGGGACACAGGGGTGCCCTCGAGAAGCATGGGCGGAGGCCCAGGCTGGAGGAGACATTTATGCGAAGAAGTAAATGTTAGCGCAATGGGGCCAGAAACGGGTTAGATCCGAAGCAACTGTTGCTCACTTTCTTTTTTTGTTTTTTTTTTTTATGCCTTTTCAAACGTTGGTTTATTTACCGCTCAAATTGTTTTACCCACCGTTTCATCTCACACAGTGTCTCAATCACAGTAAGTCTGTTGACTGATTGATGCTCAGTGGTTTTTTTTATTAATTTTCATTGGAGTACAGTTGAGTTACAATGTTGCATGACTTTCTGCTGTACAGCAAAGTGAATGCGTTATACATATACAGATACCCACTGTTTTTTAGATTCTACTCCCATACAGGTCATTACAGAGTATCGAGTAGAGTTCCTTGTGCTACACAGTAAGCTGTTTCTCGCTTTTGAGGGAACCAGTTCCTTCCCGAATGATCACGCTGTCCTTGTAATTTCACTCCCATCCCCCGGGGGTAACCGCTTCAGAACGCTTCTGGAGCAAGGACCTCAAAATAGGTTATGAGGTATATTGGGGGAGGAAGGTTGATTTTTTTCTTTTTCTTTTTTTTTTTTTTTTTAGTATTTACAGGAAAACACACTATCTTGATCTGAAGGGGAAAAAAATCAAAGAAGAAAGAAACGTTCTCGATAAAATTGAGTGCAGCCTTGAAAGCCCCCGCAGCTTCTTTATCTTTTCACGCTGGCTTTGCCGTCAGTCCTAAAATGAGGCATTTTATAACCTGAAAAGCAGCGTGACTATGTCATCAGCACTCGCATCCTCCAAGACAGACACTGGCCAGGGGCAGTCACACGATACACGTGACAGGACAGGCGGTCCTGGGCCCTGTCTTCCTTGTATGCGACACAGTGGTAGAGGCTGGTGAAGGCAGTGACAATCATGACTGCCTCGCCACGTGGCAGGTGGCACCCCAGCAGCTGTTGTGCCGCATGCGGCGGCCTCAGCCGTCAGCTTTGTCCAAGTCCCCACTCTGCGGATTCTAGGTTCCTGTAACCTCCTGAGAAGGAAGGGAATCCCAGTCTCCTCCGAGAAAACTCCTGCAACAAGACTTTTGTGGATAAAATCGTTTGAAGTTCTAAGATGAAACCAATATTGAGCAAATTTAAAAAATAAGCAAAAGCATGTTCCTGCCACTGTAGGTACAGACGCAGATGACCTTTCTGTGCGTCTCCCATTAGGCAGCCGACTCAGACCTGGAGTCCCAGACAAATGCCGCTCACCTCAAAACCACAGCGCTTTAGACCTCGGGCTCTTTAACAGCTCTGGGAAATCAGCACTATTTAAATTGTGGCTACTTTATCGGCAGTTGACATCTCCGGGCTTCAGCTTCTCTTTCCTTCTAGATTAGAAGCCCCATGAAGACAGGACTGTATCACACCTTCCATTGAATCTCCATGATAGGTAGCCTGCATTCCACACTCAGTAAATATTTGCTGGGTTTGAAAAACTTACTTGAAAATACCAAAGAGCCTCAGAATAAATGAAACTAACAAATTGGAAACTTCTCTGCAAGAATTTCACACTTGCAAAGTAAAGAGGATATTTCTTTAAATACATTAAAAGTTCTAAACATAGAGACACAAAACTAACGTTCTCTTTGAAAAATCATTATACGGACAGATCTCGGAGATAAAACTGGTTTAGTTCCAGCCCACTGTGATAAAGCAAATATTGCAGTAAAGTGAATCACGTGAATTTTTCCGATTCCCAGCGCATATAAGTATTACATTCCTTCTCAGAACCTTATCTAGTGAGAGAAAGATGCTCTGAAACATTAACACCCTTGATGGTTAAAGAGAGCTATGTATGTCGTGAACATAGTTATTGAAAAATAAAACAGTTTACTTACACAAATAGCCATGTTTACACTCTACTGTGGTCTATAAAGTATGCAATAGCGTTGTGTCTAAAACACAATGTACGTATCTTAATTTAAAAAATCCTTTCTTGCTAAAAATGCTATAACCACCATCCCAGCCTTCAGCAAGTCATAGTAGTGACATCGCTGATCTCAGATCACCCTGACAAATACAGCAATGATAAAAGAAAAAAATCTGAAACATTGTGAGAATTAACAAAACATGACACAGAGACACAAAGTGAGCAAATGGTGTTGGAGAAATGGCGCCAGGAGACCTGCTCAAGGCAGGGCTGCCACCAACCTTCAATTTGTAAAAAATGCCGTATCTGTGAAGCGCCGTAAAAGGAGGGGTGCCTGCAGAGGTTGCCAGCATCCTCTGTGCTTTTGCTCCAGCTGCTAAGCTCAGGCAAAAGCAGCACAGGTAGCTTCTTGCTCCTGGAGGGCACGTCCCAGCCTGGGGCACAGGGAGCCGTTTCAGGGTCATTTGCAGAAGCTCAGGATGGACACCATCTTCCAGAACCGGAAACAGGAAGTCTCCCTCCCCTCTGTGGTCAGGAGCTCTGACCACAGGCTTTCCCAGGTTTCTAGCCGGTGGGTTAGGTTGAGGGGAGGTTTGCGAGGTCCACCGACTCAGAGGCCCCCTTGACGCCCGCTCTGCAGGGGATCCTGACACAGAGAACCTCACCCCACAGAACAGGGCTTTGCGGGCGCCTCTGGAGGCTTCTGCTCAAATCAATGCTGGAATCCAATGAGGAAAAAGGTTTCACAGGCAAACGTCCCCTGGGAGAGGTAACTAACCTAATTCCTAGGATATGAATGGCAGATAACAAGAAGGCAAAGATGATGGAAAAAGGAGAGAAAGGGTGAGAAAGCTCAGTGGTGCCCAAAAAGGCAACATCGTCACGCCACAGTTCGGTCACGGTCCACGGGGGACTGCCACCGTTGGCGACAGTGAAACAGGCTGACCACCCAGGCCCAGACACCTAGGCCTGCCCAGCAGCCCAGAGCTCCTGCGCCCTTTTGCATATCTCCTTTTTTGGGGGGCCAGGCCCAGGAATCAACCCAAGATGCTAGTGTGACAAGTACACTGCTTGGGGTTCCGAAGACTGAGGTCCTGGCCCCGCTCTGCCGCGCTTAGTGCGAGACTCAGGGCAAGTCAGGTCATCGCTCTGAGACTCGCTCTGAGTCTTGGTTTCCCTTCTGTCCCATGAGCTAGATGCATCTGAAGCTCTATGGGCTCCCTTCAGCAACAATACCCTCATTCCATGATAGAAATCCCAGCATTCCTAGAATGAGAACAGCTTTCCCCAAAGACCCATTATTGATGGTTCATTTTATCTGTCAACTGGACTTTCTGGGTGTATCTGTGAGGTGTTACCAGATGAAATCAGCATTTAAATTGATGGACTCTGGAAAGCACTTTGCCCTCCCCAGTGTGGGGTAGAGGGGATTTCATTCAATCCATTGAGGGTGTGGAGAAGGGGAAACTTGGGCCCTTCCTGCCTGACTACAGATCTGGGACCTTGATCCCCTCCTGTCCCTGGTGGTCCTGTTATCAGGCCTTCAGACTCAGATTGAATTACTCCTCCAGCTTCCCTGGGCGTCCAGCCTGCAGACGGCAGACCATGGGACTCCCTAATTGTACAAGCCAATTTCTCATAGTCAATCAATCAATCATCAGTCGATATTCTCGAAATTAATTCAGAGAAGAAAGACAAGGCAAAGCCTGGGATTCCTCACCCACAGGCTCAGGAGCCTTGTTCTGTGAACTGCCCGACCTGAACAGCCTAAAGTGCCTGTTCCGGGGGGAACGGCTTCTGCAGGAAAATAAGATCCATGCCACCCTGTTAGGAAGCTTCTCCCTTTGTCACAGAATCATCAGAGCCTATTAGTACATTCCTGTTATGGTTCATTTAGGGTAAAAAATCCTTAAATGCATGTCCCGTGATGCTGCAATATAGCAGGAAACTGAAATGCCTTTTGTTCTGGGACCAAAGAGTGACCAGCCAAAGGAGCCCTGGATTCCAGAAGCCAGCCGTCCCGGGATGCCTTGGGGTCGGAGTTATGCGTCCATGTTCTGCAGTGATATATAGTATATGAGCAACTACAGGACTTTTATTGTCTGCCTGTCTAAATCTGCCCTGCTAGAACTTAAAAAAAGAAGTTACAGCATCTCTATAAAACTATTTGGTTTTAACTAGGTTGTTAAATTTGTTTGCTGAAGTCAGCTGGAAGGCATTAAGAACTTCAATAGCACAGGGTGTCAGAGATACATCCTGCAGTCAGTGTGTGGCATGGAGGAGATGTATTTTGCAAACTTTGCCAACCCCCAGAAAGGAGATTATATGTTTGGGGAGATAGGGCACTGTCCTATGAGTGATGTTCATTTAGATTTTTTTTTAACACCAAAGGGCATTAAATCTCTTCATAAATATTAACAAAATTTGTTGCAAAGCGTAAGCCCCAAAGTGTGGGGGATGGTCAACTAGCAGATTGTACCCCCAGGTACGGACTGTGCCTTTCCTAGGGAGAGCGGGCTTGTTTCTCCCCTAGGACATAAACTGTCTGCTTTCATGATTCCTAAAGAATTAGAAAACATTTAGAGTCAGCCCATCCGTATTTTTAATGTTATCTTTCACAGTAGCTGCATATTTGGTGGCAACTAAGACGTTCAAATATACTAAGTCAATGATTTTTTTTCCCTCCCTGTGACTTATATTTGTGACATCATAGCTACTTCAAAGATGCCAAACCCTTACAGCTGTTTGGTTCTAAAAGTAAGAAAAAATATGAGCCTATCGAACTCATTTCTAAAATTTATTTTATTTAAACTAGGGGCAATTTTGCCCTCTGCCCCCAGGAGACATTTGATAATGTCACTTTGTGTTGTCACTCCTGCTGAGGGGGGGATATACCAGCACCTGGTAGAGGCCCGGGATGATTCTACACATCCTACAATGCAGAGGACAGCCCCATAACCAAGATTCATCCCACCCAGAATGTCAACAGTCCCAAGGGCAATAACATCTGATATATCAACAGGAACTCTCCTTCTTATAGAAAATAAGAGAGAGAGTTCCCTGGACTTGAGTGCTTTGAATGCACCAGTGCTTTGCTGAGATGATCTCATTTAATCCTGCTTCTATCTGAAACAATCTTGTGTAATGTGACCTGAAAGTTTGTGTTCTACAAAATCCAAGTGTGATCAAAAATTGTCAATGATCTCACTATCCCTAAATCCAACCAAAAATGTTCCTCCTACATCTCATTTGACCTCTGGGCAGCATTCAGCCCAGCCCACCACGCTCCCAGCTCGGAAAACTTCTCTGACTGTCTGCCTGCTACCTCTGCAGCCTCACCTTCTCTGCCACTTCGAAGACCTTCCCCAGGCCAGTTGCCACTGGAGGCCCTCAAGGCTCAAGTCCAGAGCCTCTGCTTCTCTCCCGGTGGGCTCTTTGCCTGGGAAAGCTCGGCCACACCTCAGCCTCAAACGCCTCCCAGCATGGACAACTCAGCATGTATGATTCCAGCCCAAACTCTGCATTCCACGTGCATCAACCGCCTGCCTGGCTGTCCTCTCCCTAGGACACCTCGAAGGCAGCTTAAAACAGATGCCTGAGACATAACCCGAAATCCTGATCTCCCCTCATCATCCCTGCCCCCTTCCAGCGCCCCCTGGCTGGCTTGGGGATGGTTTCCATTTACCCAGTTGTGGGGCTGGAGTGAAGGTCATTCTCTCCCCTTCACTCTTCCCAAGGGCCATAACTAAACCATCACCAAAACGTGCGGTGACTTCCAAAATACTGTCAAACCCGTCCAATTCTCTCCAATCTCGGTACCGCACCCTTGCGCAAATTGCCGGCAGCCCTAACCTGGGCCCCAGTGGTGCACCCTCCTCTAGACGTCCTGCGTCCGCTCGGCTCTCTCGGCTGGAGCCACGGGGACCCTTCCAAATGCACATCGAGTCCTGATTACCCCTCCCCCCAGCCGCCTGCACACTCGCGCACGTACAGGAATGCACGCCTGGCTTTCCAGCGCTCTTGAGAAATGCAACTTCTGACCTTGGCCTTCGAGACTCTATATGTCCTGGTCTCTGCCCTCCCTCCCAGCACACTGGCCAGTCCCCACACTTGCCTCACTCCCTCTGACCGCAGGGCCTTTGCCCACACGCTTCTTCCGCCGAGAGCCCCCTTTCCTCCCCTCCCCCCACACCCCCAACCCCCCACCCCACCCCACCCCCACCCCGCCCGTCAGTCAGCTCTCACCCATCCTTCAGGTCGGCTCAACCTCACGTCCTCCGGACGCTCTCCCCATCTCCCTAACCTCTTAGAGAGTCCCGATGCAGCCTCCTAAGTACCTACCCAACTGTGAACTTACATGTTTTATTTGGGTCTTTGTTTGGCTGTTGTCTGTATCTCCATTGAGTAAAAACAACTTGAGGGCAGGGAGACTGATGGCTTAGAGATGCTAAATAACTCAGCCAAGGCCGAGGAGTCAGTTCAGATGCTGCCTGGTCCCACCGTTCCCTTAAGGACGGACTGTTCCACGCAGTGGAATTGCAATTAAAGATGTGTGAATATCTGACCTCTGGTTGTATCAACTCGATAACAGACAAATCTTTCAAAGAACAAACGAATTAATGAATGGCTTACGCTCTCCGTTAGCCCTCCTCAGATACTTGGTCTACGTTTACAGTGTTCAAAATTTAAGAACTGGCTACCTAGACAGAAACACTCACTTTGACAATTTCCCTTCTGGTGGAAGGTTGGGTCCCCACTTTCAGTGCACTATTTAGTGGGTGATCTCCACTCTCCCCTCAGGAGCCAGAGGGCCATTTTTCATCCTTTGCCTCTTTGCAGAGTTCAACACTGCTTTGGAAAGAAAGAAGCCACTTGGCCTTCAGAGCAGGCATGTCTCTTGTTTAGGCCTGACCATCACGGAGGCCTTTTTGTTGTGTCAGTTTTACGAGCAGAAATGCTCTTAAAATAAGCCTTAGCGTGTCCCTTAATCAAAAAGTAATTGGCAGCCAATAATTACAGTAAACCTGAAAGCACAGAAGGAACCACGGTGAAATCAAGTTGTTTCCGTAAAGGAGAAGCGCAAAACCTTAGAAACATATATTTAGTAAAGAAATAGGATGAAAGGAAACATAGCTCTTAAAACAGAGCATAGAAGAAAGTCCATCAAAGGCAAGATGCTCCAGAAGATGTAAAGTTTATGGTTTCCACAGGGAAGGTGACACATGTCAACTGTCCAGAGACCGACCCAAAATACGACAAGGGCTCACCGTCAAGCGGTGAGTAGATAAGTAGGTGGCTTTGTTCTAATTTTCCGTCTCTAAGTGGAGCTTCACTGCAGTACGCAGCTCAGCATCTTAAAGTGCGTGTCAAGGCAGCTTTACTCAATTCTAAGCTGACCTGATTTATTTTGTTCTGTGCTATAAGATGTAAGAGAGACTGTACATGGCCCACGAATGACATCGCCTGTTCGGTGGGTAACTGGTCTTCAATTCTTTGTTTCTGGGACCACAATCGGATCACGTTTAGCTGTTTTTGAAAAGAATGCAAAAGCCGTGCTGGGCAATGCGTGGGGCTTCAGGATCCAGACGCCCAGCCCCAGAAGGTGGTGGCGGGCGGGTCTGCACCAGCACCGGTGGGAGATGGCTCTGCAGTGGGAATCAGCAGCCTCCCTGAAAACAGACACGCCGGTTATGCCCTGAGTCACAGGCACTGCTCCCGGATCTCTCTCCCCTCTTCCTCCTCTTCCCCCCTCGCTTGGCACACAGGAGGAAGCCGGCCACAGACTCCTTGCCAGCAGACTCAGCCAGACCCAGGAAGAGGCTCGGCTTGGCCCCCAAGCCGCAGAGTGATGGGCTGACCCTCTCCGAGTGCCATTTCTTCCTCAGCAAGATGGGATCCCAGCTCCAGCCTCGCAAGGCTGCTGGGGGATGTAAGATGACCTAAATGCACCTCCGAGCACAGTGCCTGACACGGTCCACCAGCCACTGCCTGCGGTCACTTCCCTCGTCCTGATGACATTTCGCTGAACCTCCCCGGAGGAAAGCTCACCTCTTGTCCCTCCTCCCTGTGCTCCCCAACAATGACTAGGGAAGCCTCTTGCCTTCTGTATACTTTGGGGTCTGATTTAGCTTTTAATGCCACAGGACCGGAATCCAGCTAGATCACTGCTCCTAGATCATAAATAGGCAGAAGTCACCGGAATCAGCTCCTCACATGTCAGGAAGCAGCTCTGCTCCCCAAGAAAATAAGGCTCATTGCAAGATAATATCCAAAGCAATGCTCCCCAAATGCCTCCTGGGTGTACGAGGCTCTGCACCCAAATTATAATTTTTGAAAAGGCAGTGTTTCTGCTACTAAATAATGCAATATCTCAGGCAACAAGAGAAAGATTTAGGCAAATGTGTCATATTTGAGCTTTATCCCAACTTCTGAGGATGGAGCCAGGGAGGAAGGGAGAGGGGAGCCACCGCACTCACAAACCCACTTGTCTTGAGACCCCCTCCTATTATATAGCCTGGATCCCCAGGTGCACAAATGAAAACGAAACGCTGCAACGGGAAGAAGGGGAGAGAGAATCAGGTGCTCGGGTTTGCTGGGCAGGAGGGGAGAAAAGATGAGAGGAAACTCACCGAAACACACTCCCAGATCCCAAGTTTCTCGTACGACCATACTTTCTGGCAGGTGATGGCTGACACAGCCAGTAGCCTAATTAGGTGAGAGGACACGCCAGGACACCCTGATTGTTCCACCTCCTGTGACTTGACATTTAATTTTTCCATTCCCTTTTTAGAACTTTGAATGAGGCTATTAATGACACTTCCAATGATAGGCACTTCCCAGGTCTCACACAGACAGTGTCTCAGCGACCTGAGCGACTCACAGCCCGTTCATTCAGGACCAGGCTCTTCACTCGCTATCCTTGTTGGGTCGCAGGGATTCGCAGCCACATCGAATGGGCCTAGAACCCAAACCTCAAGGGAAAAAAAGCAATATGCAAAATTGGATCAGCACCAAGATCGCCACGATGTAAAATACTGATGCGCAGGGAAGCGACGAGCTGAGAAGCACAAGAATAGATGGCTTGGGAGGGTGGGCGTGCACACTCCTCCTTTTCCAACTTCTATAACGCAGTCCCGTTAGTTTACAGTCCAAAATTAATTTCACAAACTGTAAGCGTTGAGAGGCCCGTGCACCATGATGAAGAGGGGCCCCCACTTGCCACAACTAGAGAAAGCCCTCACGCAGAAACGGAGACCCAACGCAGCCATAAATAAATAAATAAATGAAAATTGTAAGTGGTCAAAAACAAAACCCTTGTTCTAAAAGTGCATTTGTTAGTCGAGATTTTTTATTTCGGACTGTAATGTCCCGTGGAAAAAATGTTTTCAGGCCAGCTGACAAATGCTCATTTGCCCTGATGACGATTGACTGACCGCTCCTGTGGACCCCTGCAGGGGTTGTTCACCCTGTTTCTGGGGGAAGTCGTTCTCCAGTCGGGAGCCTCTCGCTCCTCCTCTCCCATCTGCAGACAGGACAGGCAGACGGGGCTTGAGGGAAGCCCGCTGAGTGGTTTCCTGGAGCCCTGGCTGGAAAAGGGGGGTGTCTCTAGCCTGCGGGTTGCTGGAAGAGCTGGAAGGCAGTGACACCGGAGGTCCTGTGTGCCAGAAAGAAGGTATTTAGGCCGCGAAAGGGCACTGAGACCAGAACAACCAGGGAGAGGGGCCTCACCCAGGCTTGGGTGAAAAGGGGCCAAGCCGGGGAGGGGATGGGAGTGCCCAGGGGGCGGGTGTTGTGAGGGAACGGGGTGGGGGGGTGGGCACTGGTGCTAAGTGACCTGCACTCTGGGCTGACCCTAGGAGTGACGCCCCCTTGCCTGCCCTTCCAGCAGAAACTCCAGCGTGTGCCTCTGTGCCTTGGGGCCCCGAGGATGCTAGAGCACCCCACACTGTATCTGGGCCCCCTACTCCCTGCTTTGGGGCCAGGGGCCGGACAGCCCCATTCCTGACTGCCCCTGGGCAAGAATCCAGGCCCTCACTGCGACCAGGGCCCTTAGCACAGTGCACCTCGGGCCCAGCTGTCCACAGAGGGGACTCAGCGACTCTGGGCCTCACCCCACCCGCCCATGGAATTCAATCATTCTTGCAGAAAAGAGCTGGCCCTCCAGGTGTGCATAGCCGGAGGGGGAGTTATCTTTCTCATCCATGTTGTCACCACTCTCAGCGCCAGGACCCCTGAGGCCAGCGGGCCACATGGGCAGCACTCCTGGAGCCGCAGTTCTCAAGAAGAGAGAGGTGACCTTCACCCCACCATGGTGCCTGGCCTCCCCTTAATGACTGTGGGCTCAACGGACCTAGAGGTGGTCATATTGAGTGAAGTAAGTCAGATCAGAGAAAGACAAAGATCGTATGATATCACTTGTGTGTGGAATCTGAAAAAGGTTACAAAGGAACTTATCTACAAAAGAGAAATAAAGTCACAGATGTAGAAAAAAACATATGGTTACCAGGGGGTAAGCGGGGGGAGGGAAAAATTGGGAGGTTGGGATTGACATATACACGCTACTGTGTATAAAATAGATAACTAATAAGGACCTACTGTAGAGCACAGGGAACTCTACTCAGTCCTCTGTCATGACCTACATAGGGAAAGAATCTAAAAAAGAGTGGATATATGTATATGTATAACTGATTCACTTTGCTGTAACCTGAAACTAACACAACACTGTAAATCAACTGTACTCCAATAAAAATTAAAAAAAAAAAAAAATGACTGCGGACTCACTCTAACCACAGGTTTCTCCTTCATCTGCGACTCTCACAAGCCTGTTTCAGTATGTTTTTCAGACACCATTTAGTGAAAGCTTCAACTCCTGAAAGCCAATCTCCTCTCACCTGTTTGCTCCACCCAGGTGTCCAGTTATGTGCCAACTGTCATTTCACCGGGTGCATTTGTCCTTGCAGGTCCCTGCATCTCTCATCACTTGCCCTGGAGGTCATTGGCACTGCTGCCTGTAGGTCCCTTGATAATCGGCATCTTCTGAAATGGGCCGCCTCTCTTTCTGAGTCAGCTAATAACAGAATCCCAGAATAACAAAATCCC
Organism: Delphinus delphis; assembly: GCF_949987515.2. NCBI lineage: Eukaryota > Metazoa > Chordata > Mammalia > Artiodactyla > Delphinidae > Delphinus > Delphinus delphis. Next base: position 84,319,206 of record NC_082694.2, on the reverse strand, counting down.
AGAACGGGAGACAGATATCCGGGGTCTCTGCTCTGCCTCTACTGGTTGGAAACTCAATCTCACCCTCCCTTTCTAACATAGCTTCTGTTCTGCCTTTTGGTTCAGAAGTCATCTACTTGGTGAATATAGAGAGACATAAAATGACCAATGACCGTTGACTTGACATCGGGCATCTGGTGCCTTTCCCACCCTGGCTCGGTCACTTTGGAAACATCCCCAACTCAATTACTCACCTTAACCCCAAAACCCGGCACCAATGATGGAGATTGAGAGGGAAAAGGAAAATGTTGATCAAGAGGGAAAATAACTACAGCCCTTACAGCTCAGAAAGAAATGATCCAGGGGACTCTCTTCAATGAAGCAACACAGAAGTTTCAGGACGTTCTTAGTGCTGGAGAGCTCTTCGCACCCCCAGCGTGCCCAAGTCCTCATTACATTAAAATCACAGTTTGGACAGTAATGATGTCTAAAGCCCAGCCTTGGAGAAGAAGTAAAGGGAGACCCCCTCTTGCAGTGAATTCCCACAATAGAAACCCTTTGAGCCGCCCTCCTCCCATCACACATTTTTCTGAAGCCGCATCTCTTGTCTTTGATCGTTTCCTCTTACTTTCCCCCCTCCTTTTTTTTTTTTTTAAGTATTTCCATCTTCTGCTTTCAATCCCAACCCTCCTCTCAGTGATGGGGTGCGTCAGCAGGAGAGATCATTAAGTGCCTTGTGCACTTGGGGCTCCCAAAGGTATTGTCTTTGACTTGTAGTGGATTTGAGGCTCACACCTGTGTTTGAGCCAAAGTCCTTGCTATGAATGGCCCCAGTTTCTGAAGCGATCTTGCGATGCTGGCCACCCACCACCTTTCCAGCCTTATGAACTCCAGTCCGCTGTCTCAGAGGGGCACTGGGCAGTCCTGGAGAACCTCCCAGGCCCTGTCCCATGCTCATCCCCTCTCACTCAACTGTCCTGACGTGCCAACCATCCCTTTCCCTGTCCCCAGACCAAGCCCACATCCAGTGGGGTCAGAGACGCTAAGCTGTCCATCAGGCCACACAGTAGGCCTTCCTGGGGCCAGCTCCACGGGGCCGCGCCTCTCTGCCTCATATGCTTCGTCTCTTTCTTCTGACATCCACCATCTTTCCCATGGTGTAGTAGCCTGGAACAGATTAGATAGAACAAATATGCCAGCCAGCCATCCCCGCACTCACCCATTCCTCGTCCGGCACCTGAAGTGCGCTGGGTAGATCACTGGCATATGTGCAGCATTGTAGAAATTCCAGAGGTCCGTCCTGGTCTCGCTGGGTCATCACGAGGTAAATGGGAATGGAGCGGCCTTTGTCTCCATTTTATAAATGAGGAAATCACGCCTCCAAGGCATTGGAGTGACAAGGACCACACAGCTAATAATCGGTAGTCCCTGTGCTCAAACTTAGGGTCTCAGCTTCCAAATCCTCTAGTTCCTCACTGTTACCCTGACCCTTTGGCTGCTGGGAAGTGAAGAGATAAAGAAGTAATATGGCCTGGACCCTCAAAGATCTTAGGCTCACCATGGGGCCGACAGCAAGACAGCAAGAAGGGTGGGGTGAAATGTTGAAGTAGCAGGAACACAGACTATGACCAGGGTCCAAGGAGTGGGTCCCCGCCAGTGCCCAAGGATGGGAGGGGTCGGGGTGAAGGCCTGAAAGAGCAACATTGGACCTGGGCCTCGAAGGACACCCCCAACACGTCCTTCTCTCCTATCATGTTCATTGCACTTATAACCGACAATGATTGTTGTTGGTTATATTTAAATTCTGATTATGAGCTATAATTGTAATTTACAATCACAAACTGTAATCCCCATGTGTCCTTATGTACTGCAGGCTGGCTCCCCAGTAGACTTTAAGCTTCATTACCATGCCTGGCACTTAGTAAGTGCTCAATAAACATTTGCAAAATGAATGGCTGGTTGGATCCAAGTCACGTTCTTTCCGACTCCACACCTTAATGGATGGCAGTCATTGTCACTGTAGGGTGACACCCCCATGAGGAGGCTCAGAAAGGCAACTAACAGGCCGCCTGGGCTCTGGTTCAAGGAGAGAGAGAGACCTCGGGACTGTGAAGTTCACGTCACGGTAATTTCCATCTACAGAAGTGACTAAAAGAGAAGAGATTAAGACCTAGGAGGAAAGGCTAACAGAACCATGATTACTTTAGCATTAAAAGGAAAAAATCAACTGGGTAATTTAGTAAAGAGCTTTAAGAATAACTCATTAGGCTTCCTGCTCCTTCACTAAAGGAAGAAGAGAAACTGGTTTTAAGTTTCATTAAGGTAGACACATGCGAGAATTCCCTACACTGAGGAAGCAGAGAAAGGAATCCATTTCCTGGGGAGGTGCTTTTTCAAAGCATGCAGGCTTCTTGTCCAACTGAGACAAGCCTGGGTATCGTAGGAGTCCTTCACATGTGGTCTCACCTGGACATCAGGAGGGGATTTTTCTAAGACGAGCACTTTAGGGCCTATGGATAAGATCCTGAAATAAGGGCTTCCCTGGTGTCACAGTGGTTAAGAGTCTGCCTGCCAGTGCAGGGGACACGGGTTTGAGCCCTGGTCTGGGAGGATCCCACATGCCGCAGAGCGGCTGGGCCCGTGAGCCACAACTACTGAGCCTGTGCGTCTGGAGCCTGTGCTCCGCAACGGGAGAGGCCACAACAGTGAGAGGCCTGCGCGCCATGATGAATAGTGGCCCCCGCTCGCCACAGCTAGAGAAAGCCCTCGCACAGAAATGAAGACCCAACACAGCCAAAAAGGAATAAATTAATTAAAAAAAAAAAAGATTCTGAAACAAAAATCTTCTAATAAAAATGTTCTTGTTCCAAATTAGAAAATGTTTTATTTTAAAATTATTCTTAAAGAAATTTCAATTCAAATGGTGTCAAGACCACCATCCACTCCTTTTGGGAACTTGGGAGACAAGCCACACCAGTGTAGACACACGTGGGGAAGTAGGCAGACATCACACACACACAGACGAATTTAAAAAGAACGCTGTGTCTTCGTTCTTGCACAAATAAAGGAACTGCTTTACAATGGCGTCCGATGGGTCACAGCCTCGGGATGCAGGTGGAGCCCCAGTTTCATGCTTTGCCTACCCTGGACACCGAGGAGGACACAGGTGCCTCAGACCTACCTCTCAGGTAACAGGACAACGTGAAAAGACTAAACCAGCCTTTCCATTCATCATGAATTTCCACGCTTATTCAACATACCGGATAAAGCCATCAAGGAAACAGCTGAATTCTAGCATGGTCTTTGTTTAAGTCGCACAGAACACTGCAGAGCAGGTCTGCTTCCCAGGTAGACCCAGCACGGATGAAGTTATGTCCAAAATCATCACCCTCCTCTCCGGCTTTCCCCAGAACCAGCAATTCACTGAAAATACTTCCTGAGCTTCAAGATAGGAACGTTTTCTATGAGGTACAGGTTTTGCCACTTCCCAACTTCTTAACCAACGTGAAACTTACGGTTCCCAAGGGGGAAAGGAGGGGAGAGATAAACTGGGAGATTGGGATTCACATATACACACTACTATATATAAAAGAGATAACTAATAAGAACCTACTGCGTAGCACAGAGAAGTAATGACCTGGATGGGAAAAGAATCTAAAAAAGAGTGGACATGTGTGTATGTATAACTGGTTCACTTTGCTGTGCGGCAGAAACTGACTCAACGCTGTAAATCAACTATACTCCAATAAAAATTAATTTTTTTAAAAAAGTGAACTTCCTGACACTTCAATCGTCAAAAGAAAGTTGAATCTAGTTTGTACAGTTATGCTCACTAAAGATCCCAGAAACGATGCTAATTCAGGTCATTGGGTAAAGGTGAAATTGAGTCAAAGTTCTACAGGTGTAACACTGAACATGGAGAAAGAGAAGTTCTTTTAAGACGAAAAGTTATTCTCACTGAGTTACTCAATCCCACTACCTACCTGTCCGTGATGGGTACATAGCAAAGCCTATAAAACAGTTGAGACCTCCTGTTTCTATCCTTACGGTAATGCCCAAGTTACCCTCCATAAGCCACACGATTCAGTTCATGGGAATATCGGGGGAGACTTTGATACAGATTTTTAACGTGCGTAAACTGAATTGCCAATTCATCTCAGAATGGACTCAAGGAATTCAGCAGATCTTTCCCTGCCGAATGTCATCATGACAGAAAGTCACCTAAAAAGAGTCCTTAGCATATGCAAATTCATTTCAAATTGAGCAGCTTAATTTTACATTTCGAAGATAATAAGATTAACCAGAAGGAACAGAGAGAGAAAACCAATATCAGGCTTGAGGGGGAAAAAAAAAAAGCTTGAAAAATAAAACCATGAGAAAGCTGAGTCATTTTTGACTGAATTTCAAGGCCCCGTGGAAGTCCCCAGCGTGAGCATAGGAGGGAAGGTCACACAATTGTCTTCTTCTCGGAGCCAACCAACTGCACCCAGCCCTGCGGTGATGGCATCACCTGGCCGAGTTGATAACACTGTGACTCGGAATAGAAGACGTGGCCTTTCTTTGCTTTTGATGGTGGGCCGTATGGGAACTGCATTAAACTGACCGGAAATCACATCAGATCAAGAGAGAGATGCGTGGACAGCTTCTGACCTGGGATGCAGAGACCAGAGGTGAGACTTCAGCGAAAATGCTACCAAGATACATGAGTTTCAAACTCAAGATCATCCTTCTGTTCTGAAAACCCAAACATCAATGTCTTCGGCCCAGAAAGTAAAACTGACAATGAATAGGATGTGAAACTAGCCAAACAGACGGTTCTCATTTCGCCATGACACTAAATGAAAGTGCAGAAAAGTCCAGCAGCAAAATGATTGTTTCGTGTTTCTTCAACGAGATCTCTGAGGTTTCTCCAATTATCATACGCCAGTGTTAATAACAATAGAAAGCACGGTTTAGGTATGTGATTCAGTGATAGTTTTAAAAAACTGCATTTGGGGTTCTTTGGAGAGTTCTGAAGTTTCCATAGCAGCTGCATGCTTCAGTCCTGGTGGCATTTGGGGAAACACTTGTCAAAGCCATATTTGGAGCCAAAACTGCCTGTGTGAAAACATTTTTTTTTCCCTATTGTTGAGTGAAAATTCCATGAGCAAAACATTCTTGCATTGTGTCCAGTGGAAATACGTTATTTCCACTGAGAATATTACCCTCATGAGCTTGCTTGTAATGTTTACATTGGAAATAAGTAACAGAAACATGCATGCTCTCTCCTTCGCTTTTGCTCTTTTTCTACCTCTTCCTACGGCTCTTTATCAAGAGAGTGGGAGTGACCTGGCAGAAAATCAACATGACAAATGCAACGGCCTGCCTCTCCGTCACCGGGAGCCCTTAGCCATCATCCTACCTGGGCAATGCACCTGTTTCCCCCCACCCCCCAACGGTGTGTCACTCTTTGAGGAATGCCTTAGAGGGTCTGACTTGTAGCTGTGGCAAGGGCTCTCGGCCCTGCATATTTACTGACTCTGGCCCAACTAGCTGAAGTCCCTGCTCATTTATCAGCCAATTCAGGTCTCAGCTGCAGTTTTCAACTTTGATCAGAGCTGAAGCCCATATCGTCATAACATCACATGTGAGCCTGGTCTGGGAAGACCCAGAAGAAGCACAGAGGGGACACGGAGCAAGGCTGGGCCACCTGCTCCCCCCATTAGGATGGGAGGAAAGGGCGCAGCTGATTGGCTTAGGGAGAATGGTCTATGCGGAGGAGATGGGCCAGGGAAGATTGGAGAGGGGCTTCGGGAGTCTAGAATCCCACCTCTACCTTACTGCCACTGACTTGGCGCTTCAAGGAGAATAAGAACCCAGTCCCCAAGGACTTAGAGTCAAGGTGGGGGGGGCGGTCTCAGACACACAGAGACACAGCTAATTCTAATATATGTCAGGCCAATGAAGGCACAGATGAGGAAACCCAGGAATATAAAGAGAGGAAACCAAGAAACATCAGAAGAATAGTCTGCAAGGAAAGCCTGCTTGTGAAATCAACCAGAAAAGGGAAAGTTAAGGAAGAAAAAAAAGTTTCCAGGACCTTCTCTCCCTCCAATCAAATCCATTTATTGGGCACCAACTAATGCGAGCATTTACTAAGCCCCTACTACTTGCAAGGCACACAAATAAAAAAGGTATCGTTTCTGCCCTTCAGGACTTTAAGACAGGGACACAAACAACAGTGGAAAAGGATTTGTCATAAGTTCTTTGCGCATGCGAAGCACCAGGGGAGTGTGGAGTCCAGAGGAGCCCTGTTTGGGACAATCTGGCGGGTCTCCCAGAGAAGTTGCCATCTGCAGTGAGCCTCCAGGAACGAGTGGGGTTTCAACAGGCTGGGATGGGAGGTTAGTTTGGGCCGAAGTCTTGGGAGCCTCGGGAGGTCACAAAGGCACATACAGAGCTTCCTTCCCTTTACTGGGGGTCTGAAGGAGGGAGTCTCACGCCCTGCAGGCGTCGCATCCAGAGCACGCAGCCTCGCTCTCTTAGCATGAGGGGTATTTTGCGCTATGGCCTCTGTGCCAACAAGGAGGGCATCAGCAGTCAGCAGTGACTGGGGCAGTTATCAGACCAGGAACCCGGGAGAGTCAGGGTGAGGAGAGAGCGGCCCTGCCCCATCGGCTTGCTCAACTCCCTGCCCGGGCTCAGCACTTCCTCTTCAGCCTCCTGGGGGGGCACCTCCCCACATGCTCCTAAGATGCTGTGCCACCTTGGGCAAGCTACTTAACTGCTCTCTGCCTCAAACGACTCCTCTGTAAATCGTGAAAAAAAGTATCTCATAGGATTCTACTGAAGATGAAACAGGTGGTGCTTCCCAGGACACTTAGCACAGAGTGAGTGCTCACAAAGTTTAATTCTTACTAATTATTATTTTCTTACTAAGTGATCTCACTCACACCTATGCCCTCACCATGGTTTGTAAGCTGACACCCCCCCAGTCTGTATCCAAGGCCCATCTCTCTTTCCTAACAGTCAGCCCTGTAACCCAGCGGTCTTGTGGGCATCGCCCTGTAACTCTCGCCATACTGACAGGTACCTCCGGCTTTCCAGACCCATCTAAAACTGGATTCATCATCTTTCTTCAACCTTTTGTCTTTCCTCCCCGATCTGGGTGAGTAGCGTCACCAGCCAGCTGTTACCCATGAGAGAACTCAGATGGTGGTCCTAGACCTGCCCTTCCTTTTCTAACCCTAAATAGACCTGATGCACCAATAAAACATCGCACGGGATGAACCCTTCCCGCTCCCACTACCATCCACTTACCATTTCTCCTCTGTCCTTCCCCGCTGCCTCTGGGCTGGGTCTTCCCCTCCAACGTGTCTCCCGCACAACAGCCAACACACAGATCTAATGAGATCGCTCTCTTGGTTAAGCCCTCCCAAGGCTCTCCATGGCTAATGTCTGTGCTCAAGGCCCTCTATGATCTCTACTGCTTCTCTCGCCGCATCTTCATAAATGCGGGCTTCCCCTACTTAGCACAGAGCAGGCTTTCCATAAACAGCTGGAAAGAATCAATGAATGAGTGAATGAATGAAAGAATGAATGAATCTCCCGTAGGTTCCCCATCAGAACTTCCCTGTGGCCCTTCTGAATTCTTTTTGATTCCGTAGACATGTCATCCAGGAAGACAGACTTCTGCCCATCCTCATCCCAGTCTAGCCGGCTCCCTGCTGGCGCAGCAGCTTCCAGGCCTTCCCCAGGTCTATCTCCCCTTTCAGAGACTATTCTCTAAGAGCCCTTTTATTGCTGGTCATCCCACTAAGCTCAGAGCTCCCTGAAGTCCAGAGTTATGCATGCTTATCTAGAAGTCCCTGCAGTAAAGCCTAGGCATTGCCTGGTCTAAAGTAGGCATTCCATTAATGATTTATTAACCCAGCAGTGAATGGATCAAATGCCAATTGTGTCGTATAAACAATGCCAGCATTGCTTTCCTTTTGGCTTTATTTCCATAGACCCTTCCAGTGCATGCCACATTCTGTCTCAGGAGAATAGAATGGACCTTCATTTCCTCCCCTCCCATTTCTACCAGACTCAGTTCCTGCTGCTGTATTGACAGACTTTTGGAAGGTTCACCTTTCCCTTGAATTTCTCATGGTGATTAAGAACAATCATTGCCACTGAACAGTCCAGTTCAGTGCAAAGAAAGCCAACCAACATTCACCAGTGGACTTTAAACACTGACAGATTGAACAGCCAAGAGAAGTTCATTAAGCATGGGGCAATAAAAAGTGCAGGGGAAAATAGAGACGGAACAACTCCCCGGGGCATTGCAAGAGCAGGCCTTTGTGATGAAACATTCCTCAAGGAATCTGGGGAAATTACATTATAAAACTGCAACAGACGGCAGGCTAGAGTAACAAGCTCTGTTAGAGCATCATGGCCACACAGCACCACTCCTGGGGAGGAAAGCACACCTCGCAGCCCCCGGTCTGGCCGGCTGTCCACACGCACCCCAACCCCCTTGAATGTTGCTGGAAAGATGGCTTTTATCCTCACCGCACAGGCATTCGAGGGCTTGAGAAATTGTGGAAGCACATTTCCCTACTCTAAGTTTGCACTTGAAAACTGGTCCAAAGGCATCAGGTACATTTTGACATTTTTTGTTTGTTTTTCTAAAGGAGCCAGGGGTCTGCAAAATAACTGGTCACTATGCCATGAATAACTCTGAAATAAAAGGGATTGTTTCCCCACATGGGACCAGCTGTAAAGCTGCATCTTTGAAAATGCAGAGTGAAAGCGCTCTAGAAACCAGGAGAAACCTGGAGTGTTTCAGGATATCCGTGAGCCAGAGACGCGCCAGGGTGTGCACTCTGAGTGTGGTGCCTGTCTCATATACACATTGTCCAAAGCAGGACATTTCTGAGAACAAACAGAGAAGGTGCTAACCGGTCCTGCCCAGGCAAACGAGCAAGCATGCTCCCCAGGGCTCTCAGTGGTTCTCTGTGAAATAAACCCTCAGATGGAAGACAAAGTGTACCTAGATTATAAAAGCCAAAATGTACTTTTTTAAAAAGAAGGTCTCTCTGGACTTAGTTCTTTGACTTTTCCCTGATGTGGTTTCAACCCAAATTACATAGGCATTTCTTATCAGCAAAAGCAGACAATAAAATATGGGAAGAACTGTAAGAGAAATGGGCCAGGGCTCTTGTGAAATTCTTTCGCCACACCAGCGGGCTTCTGCAAACAGGAAAGCATTTAGCAAGAGGTGCACAAGCTAGTTAGAGATGCAGCCAGATGACCCCAAGGTAACTGTCAGCTGGTACTCATCAGCATTTCTCCCCTTTAAAAATAAGCCATAAAAGTGAAAGTGAAGCCTTGCCTCACATGTCCAAGTGCTTCTGCATGGCAAAAATAATCTGTATTCCAATCAGGTGATGTTGAAAAAGAGGTGACAATCGGATACAGAAAATGCATGCTGGTGACTTCAAAGCTTCCTGCAGAACTTCAGAACAGACAGACTGATTCCACGGCGCTGCCCTTGTCTGTTTCTTCAAGGGCAGGTAATTTGAGACAAGCCTTCTTCCAGTCCAGCCCCACCCCAAAATAAAAGCACCCTAAAAATCTGAAATCAAGGTGACCACAGAGCTTTAAAAACAGAGGGGGATCGTCTTGCAACATTTTCTTCTATTAGCTAATACATTTCTTAGTCCTGGATCTTGAATCCTTTCCTCAAATAAAAAATAAAAATAAATAGACCTGAGTCGTCTTGAGCCATACTTCATGCAAATCTAAAGGATGGGGGGGGTCCCCAGCATCTCACCCCTCTCGCTTAGTCCCCTTATCTCATGATGAAGATGCTGGGGGCGGAGCCTACTGTGGTTAATGAGGAAAGTACTGTGGAGATGTTCACGGGAGGGAAGGAGAGCTGTTTCGCTCCTCCACAGCATGGTCACTGCCAGGCTGTGAGCTGGACAGCGGGCTTCCAGCGAGCCTGCACGGTGCATGTAGCATAGAGTGAGCCAGTCCCCCTTCTGGGCTCAGCACACCTGCTGAGGGGTCTTGAGAAAGTCCTGCGTCCCCCTGAGACCAGGCTCTGACTCTGCTGCTCCTTAGCTGCAGACACCATGCAGAAAGCAGGCAGCTGAGAGCTCAGACCCTCCAAGCTCCCCTGTGTAATACATGTCCTTTGCATAGACCCTGGGAAAGACATAGAACTTCCCTGAACTGTTTTCCATTGACTGGCCCCATCAATCCTCCAAAATGTTGCCTCCACCACGTCCCCTTCCCCAAGCATGTTTCACATTTTGACAGAGCAAAACCTATTACTGTGACCCGGGGTAAAATTTCATTAACCCAGAATTTGTTGATTTGAAATCATTCGTGCTGGGCTGAGGTTTAACTTTGCCCAGCAATCCTCTTCTTCTTTCACACAGCAATTTAAATTTATAAACAGTATTTGGGGGGAAAGTGTCAAAATGCATCAGGGAAGACGTTGTTTCAGCACATGGGAAGCACTCACTCACAAAATAATTGTTACAGGAAATAAGTCATAGTTAAATATTCACTATTGCAGCTCCCTGAAGACTCTGAAAGGCCACGTTTCTGTCTTAGCTGTGCTACTGTAACTCTTTCAAAAGTCTAAAATTCTGACTGCTTGCTCCCTGAATTATTGCAAATGAATGTCATCTCATTTAATCTGAAACAAAAAGGGTCCTGTGTCTAGTAAACACTAACAACTGAATTTTACAGTGTTTGATACAAGTCTCCTGGCAGAAGGTGGTATTGATGAAGCTGCTTTTTATAGTTAGAAGTGAAGATACACACATTTCCAGTTGCTCCCCAACTTAGCACTGTCTTTGTGCCCAATCTCATGCCCTGTGCCCTACAGAGGAAGTGAATCTAATTGCGGAGGCAAGACTAGAGAATAACTGGATCCCAAATTCTGTGATGCTAAGCCCAAGCAAAACAGAAAACCTTAGCAAGGCAAGAGACTAAGCGGAATATACACGAATCAGGGACATTGCATGCGCTGGGAGAGCCCTTCCACACCGCTTCAGTCACCTTCGCGGTCTGCAAAACTCAGCTCAACCACTCCTCCACGGGCCTCTCTGGGGATCCTGGCCCTTTCATTCTAATGACCACGTCAGGGTGCCTGCCATTTGCACTGCCCTGTGCACGTCACCGTGTGCCTCATCATCTTTCTCCACCACTAGCAGTGGACCAAACCTGTGTCTCTGGGAGTTATCAGCGCCTTGCCAGGAACTAGGCACAAATTCAACTCTCAATAGTGCTTCAATGAATAAGTGAATGAATGAATGAATGAAAGCACTTTTTCCTGTACATTCCTCTTTATGGAAACTTCCCGGCTCTCAGAAATTAAGTAGTAAATCAGGGCTGCCACATTTTTGCCCAGCAGTCCTCCTGCGTCAGTTTTTGCAGCCCCGTTGGAGTGTAGATATCATTTTTTAATGTCAGCTTTACCAGGCAGTTGCAAAGGTGCTATTACTTCCCCAGAATGGAAAGTCCCTCAGCTGAGTGGACAAGGAAACTTCCGGTTTCTGTGACCCACATCTGCAATTTCTCAGGCATCTTCACATCGTGCCGGGCTGGGCCCCATATTCAGTTGGCCTCTTTCCACTGCCACCTCGTCTTCAAGCATCTGTAATCACCTCGTGGCAACAACATCTCATATGTGATACTGCCTGTTCATAGCAATAGCTTATCTTCTGGAAAGAGGGATTCCAATACCATCAATAAACCAAGCGGCGGAACAAAATCCTGATATTCTCAAGGTGGGCTTACGTCAAGACCCTCTTAAAAACAGCACCGATTATTTAGCCCATGAATGCAAGCAATGCGTGACTACATAAGGAAAGGATTTCTAGCTGCCTTCTTTTCATATATATTTTAGTGTTTCCACTTATCTGAAACAAGCAGTCACCTGGACTTAATTACTTTGTGACCTCAGTTTTTCTATTGTTACCCTCCCTGATACATTGTTGCCAAAGAACCTGTACCCTGACTCCAAAATGTTATTTTAATTGTAAACGAATCAGTCTTTAACCTTTCATAACTTCATGTGGTTGCTTCCAAAGTTTGAACCGCCCATTAACCTTGACCAGGTTCTAACTTTCGGGATTCTGATTCAACTTGATTCTAACCAGCACTTCAATTTTTAAAATGTCCTCTAAAACCCCTTGCCCTGCCAACACATGGTCACATGCCATAACTAGACTGGGGAGCTCGGGCAGCCCGTGCCTGGCTCTGTCCCCATGGGCCAGGACCTGTCCCTGGTGCTGCCGCCAGGGAGAAGGGGCCCGTCTGCCCTCCCCCACTTCCCTGTCCTGAGTCAGCTAAAAGCAGAAGTGCAAATGACACGGTGTCCACCTGACACCTAGGGCAACCACTGACTTCATGGTCATAGAATCTGGCTTGGATTCTGGCTTTCCTGCTTACTAGCTCTGGGCACCTTCACACGTTTTGTCACCTTTCTGTGCCTAGGTTACTTAGATATAAAAGAGTTAACAGTGGGGCTTCCCTGGTGTCGCAGCGGTTGAGAATCTGCCTGCTAATGCAGGGGACATGGGTTCGAGCCCTGGTCTGGGAAGATCCCACATGCCACGGAGCAACTGAGCCCGTGCGTCACAACTACTGAGCCTGCGCGTCTGGAGCCTGTGCTCCGCAACGAGAGAGGCCGCGATAGTGAGAGACCCACGCACTGCGATGAAGAGTGGCCCCCACTCTCCACAACTAGAGAAAGCCCCCGCACAGAAACGAAGACCCAACACAGCCCAAAATAAATAAATAAATAAATAAAAATTTTAAAAAAGAGTAATGGTAATATTACCTACCGCACAGGGGGTCATGAAGATTCATTGTGATGCTATGATTAAGGCACCCGAGCCTGGCACACAATAAACACTCAGTTAAATGTACACTGTATCTATCGACTCTCTGTTTACCTGTCTCTATATATCTGTATCTATCTGTATTTTTTTGCTTTCATTGACTATCAGCTTTTTGGGAGCAGGTACCATTCCTGATTCATCTTTGCACCCGTCAGAGAAGGCAGTCACTAAGTGCTAACTGATTTAATGTTGTTAAATTTACACTCTGACCCAACTTTCTATCAAGTTAAAAATATTTTAATTACTAGAAGACACTGCTAAACAAAAATGTGGACTTCTCTTCTCTCTTTCCGTATCAGGCTTCCAGGATTTTGTAACCCTCTGTACATCATCTTACTTCTTACAGCACCTGCAACCCAGAGAAGCAAGAGGCTCGGGGACTAGCCTGGCAGAGAGCTGCCATATAATATAATGCGTGTCATGCCATGTGCATGCCGGCTGTCAGTGTGCACACAGGGCACACACAGGCACGCACACACGTGCACACACACGGAGGAGGGGGCAGCCAAAGTGAACTGTTGAATTATAATTATACGTGCATCTAATTTTGTGAGTGCTTCACACAGTATCACCCACAGGCTACACTGTACCTGGAAAGACCAATGACATGTTTATTTGGGCAACATGGAAGCAGAGGGTAGTTATCTATATGCTTCAGGTCAAAAATACATTTTGCCCTATACACAGAGACAGTTGACGTCAAGGTGAATTTCTTGGTTTGAAATAGCTAGATAATTGAAGCGTCTATTTTCCACCATATATGGAAGATACACTTTAAAGGAATCTTCAGCACTGGAATCATATTCAGCAAAATGTCTATGAGAGTTGACTGTGTGTCAGGTGCTGGGAAAGGTGTAGATGCCAAAAAGAAGTCCCCATCTTATGGGGGGAGGAGGGGGCATGAAAAGGACAGCAACGTGAATCTGGCGTATTGATGCTGTGATGGAAGCTTGTACGGTGGAGGCCACAGGCAGGGAATGGTTAATTTCAGTTTACAAGTGAGCTCTACGAATGGGGCCCATTTTAAAAAGTAAATCAAGTCAAAATTCACGTTTATTCAAGATCACACTTGGAATGGTGTCCAAATGTTCCCAACAAAGACAGTTCATGAAAAACGATGAGAAAATGTGCCCCGATCACCCCTCTTCTGTTGCTATAATCATTGATTAGGGGCAGTAGCCCGAGAGGCACATGTTGGGCCCAGAAAGTGAAATCCCTTGTCTCTCTCCCATTCGTTGCAGGAGGGTGGAGTCTACGGGGACAGAAAGACTCCTACAGCAGGAAATCTCCCCAACCAGAAGCCAGTGCCTCCAGCAGCATGAGGGAGGAGTAGGGTCTCTCCTCTCCTGGACCCCAGGCTTCTCAGTCCAGCCTGCCTGCCCAGGTGAGCTTTCCCATCCAATCAGCAAACACCCCTGGGCGCCGCGCGTACAAAGCGTTGGGCTTCACGTGGAGACAAGCGGAGTGAAAACACCCCACCCCCCATGGTGCGATCACTCAAGTCTCCATGTCGAGTTTAAGTAACAAAGGCAGGCAAACCACAGGGGTAAAGATGAAATTTAAAAATCCATAGATTGGGCTCTTCCTCTTGTTCTGCCCCTTTTCCCAGACCAGTAAAGCGTTGGAGGTTTTTTTGTTTGTTGGTTTGTTTTTGGTTTTGTTTGAACTCTCTGGAGGTCGTGGGCGTCCTGATCCTTTGTGCTTGAGCCGTGTAAGTGCCTCGGCCTCCACTCAGGAAGCACCCCCTTCCCCAGAGTCCCTTCAACAAGGCTCTCCCCTAGAGAGTTCAGCTGGGTCGGCTTCCAGGGCCACTTCTTTCCCAAGCCCAACTGGAGCCCTGGCCTAAGCCACAGGACCTCTGGTTGGAATCCCTCCCGCAGCTTGTTTTCCTGGTATCTGCTCCGAGCACCCTCCGCCCCTCGGCTACCCAAGTCATCGCCTGTTACTGGCCAACTTCAGTCTCTGAACGGATCATCTTCTGCCCCATGGCTCGCTGTACAATTAACCTCCCCCCAGTTGCACAACCTGCAAAGATTGTTTTTGTCTGGAGCTTTCTAAAAAGCAGATTCCTCAGGAGCTATTCTAGATAAACATACGTCACCCTTATACATAACCAGAACTTTGGGAGGGGGTTGTGCATTGTTCCGTCTGGAAAACATGTCCTTCTCCCACTACTCGTCAGTGCCCATCAGCCCCCCAGCCCCATCAAGTCTGTCCTGGTGCCTGCAATGCTATTCATGCCTTTAAGTTAGAACTTATAGTGACGACTGGGAAACTGAATTCGTGTCGGCTGTGTTCACCTGGGGGCAACGTTAGTGATCAGCTCAGTTGCCAACAGTTAGTGATGGGCAGGACCCAGCCAGACCGAGGAGCACAGGAGGCCAGAGGGACCCCAGGGCCAGGCGGTGCTATAGGATCAAAGAGGGAGGGGCGCTGAATGAGCAGCCCGAGGACCCCTGCATCTGCATCAGAGCCTCCCAGCATGATTGCAAAGTAGACAGCATGTGACATCCCTCCCTCTGACGTGTTCAATCCATTTGGAAGCACCTTCCTTGAAAATCACAGTTCATGATTTATTCTGTCTCTGCAATGCCTTTTCCCTCCAATTTTACAGAAGTTACCGTTCGTCATCTCATCAATAAACGTTAAGTGGATAAGAGTAGGTTTTTAAGAATTTCTTAGAACAAGGTCATATTTTCGCGTTTAATGGTGGTGTCCACAAAGCCTACCTCACCCCCCTCTTCAGGTATTCACTCTGTGGGAACCATGTCTTTTCCCAGTCAAGAGGTCATAATGCATTTCTAGAAACAGGGGGCCCAGCTGGAGCACAAGCAAAGTCTGCAGCTGTAACTGACACATCTGGGCAGGGCCGGCAGGAGGTGAGGTGGACTTTCCGGGGCTCCATGTGCATCAGAAACCAGGGTGACTCATCCAAAGTCTAGAGAAGGCCAGGAACCCGGCTGCGTCAGATCACAGCGGTGACCATCCGAAGCACTAGACAGGCCTGGCCTCGTATTCATCCTCCAGGAGTCCTCAGGTGCTCCCTGGATCGCAGGAGTTGGTGGTGTACCAGAGAGGAAGACTTTTGGCTGAAAGTGACAGCAAACCTGACCGCAGTGGCTTAAACAAATCAGGGGCTCACTTTTCTGGTTCAGTGGCCCCATTCTGAGACTGCCGTGGTGACCCGGTCATGGGCTGCATTTGGTGAGAACAGTCCCACCTACCATGTCTGCGTGTGCTCCATCAGAAAGAAAAAGGAAGTCACCCTGCAGCACAAGTTTTCAGGAACTCTAAGCGAACTCTGCTTCCTCTCATCCCTTTGGCTGGCACTAGACCCGGTGGCCGCCCCCAGCTGAGAGGTAACAGATATCAAGGGGATCGCACATGGGGCTTGGGACCGTGAGCCTGTGGCATCTGCCGCTAAGGGGAGTCCTACGACACGGGGTTCAGTTTTAGCGTAAACGGCAAGACCGCAGCCCCGACCTGGAAAGCAGCTTCCCCCGACGCCTGCCAAGAGCACAGAGTGACTTGGACATACCGAGGACCACCCCACACGGTGACGGGGCCCCCTCACTGGTGTGCCCCTCCCCCTACAGCAATGGACTGCCCCAGAGAGCCATCATGAAGCCCGGAAGAAGCTCTGTGGCACGCAAAGATCACCCCAAGGAGCTGGGGCAGGAAAGGAGGAAAGAAGAGAGATGCTGCAGGGAAAAGAACAGGGACCGCCCTGCATCCCTAAGGGGCCCTCAGTTCTGCAGGGAATGACTGGGGGAGGCAGGGTGCAGAGGTCCTGCTGTAGCATGAAACTACATTGGGACCTTGGGGCTCTGGGGCCTCAGGAAGCACAGTGACCTTCAGCAACTAGAATCTACTAGCTGTGTGACTGAATAAATAAAAGACCAAATGACCATTCGCTGGGCATGAATTCAGAATTCATTTGTAAACACAGGTCTTTTTTTCAGATGAAGAGGGAAACTAGAAATTTATCGAGTCTAAGGTATGCCAGATTCTTTGCCCAGATTGTTTTACTGAATCCTTATAACAACCCTATACATAGGCATTATTTTCATTTACCAATAAGAAAACAGGCTCAAAGATCTTGAATCAAAGTCTAAGGTCACTCAGCTAAAAAGGGGATGAGCCAACTAAAACCCAAACACGACCCAAATCCAAAGTTCATCTTCAACATTACACGTGTTCAGATGACTCTAGTTTTATCTGGAGAATGATTTTTATTATTCATAATACCCCACTTATATCTAAGGAGACTTGAAACAGCTACCTCTATAAAAACCCTCTATAAAAACGTAGTTGAACGACCCACCCCTCATTTTCAAAGACAACAAAAATGTTGGGATTTTCCCCAAATGTATAAGAAGATGAGAAGTCCAAGAAAGACCCAGAATCCCCAGCTCCTCTGACAATACTCCGTCTAAGCCAGGCTGTCGCCTCTGCTACTGGATGAATGGCCTTTTCAACTCGGGGCCAGGACTGGGTACAGCAAGTGAGGCACCACGGAAGAAGGAGCCGGAATCTCGGTCATCAAGATACATGATTTTTAAGGCAATAACTTAAATAAAAATTAACCCCAAAATCCATCCTGAACAAAATATCCAAACATTTAAACAAAGGCAGGCTGTTATGTGTTAGATTCTGCGGTTTCTGAAACAGTGGTTTCTAGCGGGCCATGGTTCCCATGTCCCCAGACCCACTACTGTGGCCGGGGCAGCCTTCAACCCCGTGAGGGTTGACGTCAGGGCACAAACAGCCTGAGGAATGAGGGGTTATCTATAGTCATGGTTTTCTGATATCAGAGCTTCTGTTTACTTGTTCTGCCTGGTTTGAAACATGGGAGGAGGTTTTGCTCAGTATATATGGGGTACCTATTCCTATTACTGCCTCAAGCCCCAGTGTGACCCCCTCCCTCCAGCTGCTCAGTGTTTCTTGCACCCAGAAAGCAGGGAGGAGACAGACAAGGATGAGGACCTCCAATGGCATTAGCCAGCTCCCAGCCTCCCGGGGTCACCGGTGCCACTTGCTCAGGGCCAGCTGGCTCATCCCGTCCACGCAAATCCCACACGAGCATGTCACTGTGGCACCCTTTCCAATGCCCCTCTCCTTGGGAGACACTGTAACTTTAAAACAACCCCAACAGGCTTAGAACAGTCTTATTCCCCCCAAAGATGCCAAGTGTGTAGTGGAGAGCCGCAGTGAAAGATGCTACGTATCCACGGACACGCTGATAATGACTTTGACAATAATGGACAGGCTAGAGTATATTGCACTGGGTACCTGACAGTGTAAACAGGACTAGAAGACTGTGTCTTAAAAAGATTGCAAGAGCAATTAGCACTTCATTAATATGATATAAATGCTAATTTGTGATTAGCATTATGATATAATGATATAATAATGATATATAATATAATCATATATATTATGATATAATGCTAACCCACTGGTTTTGCCCAACCAGTGTCAGTGTTGTTTCAGAGAACACACCGCCCGGATTCCCAGGATGACAGGAGAGGCTTCCCCTGGGGACCCCCTTTGAAGGGGGCGCAGATCACAGGCATCACGGATGCCCTGGGATATCTACTCAGCCTAGACTGTGCCCACGTTCTCAGATGAAGGGTCTCCTGTGGGAATTCCACGAAGTCCACACTGCTCTGGGTTCCGAGGGGCGCCTGGTGACTGATTTCAAAGCTGCTGGCCACAGCAGGACGCATGATGATAAAGTGTCCCGCTGAAGGGCAGGGCTGCACCGCGTGCTGGGAGGGGACGGGGCTTCCGAGAACAGCTAAGTTTCTCCACCGCAAACCGGCAGCTGGTAATGACCAAAGTGATTGCCTTAAATAATTGATTAACTTATACCAGTTAAAAACAAAAACAAAACTAAAACGCCATGGAGTGTTATGAATAGTCTGAGATAAAATCGCACCATTTGGGAAGAAGAGAGGCTCAGAAGCAGCCTGTGTCTGGCAGCTCCCCAAGGGTGTGATCGGGGTATCACACATCAAAGGACAGTGGCAAAGGGGTTCACCCAGTAAATCATTTCATAGGATCCATTTTAAACATGGCCAATTAGAAAGATCCTCTAGAGAGTCCCACTGCCCCTTTTGTTTACCACTAGTCCCGCTGGAAGAAGGAGGAGGAAAAATGGGGAAAGGATTGGGGGGGAGACCTGAGAAAGGGCATCTCCCTGGGTGAAAAGAATGTCCCACTGTCCTCACTTCCACCAGCAGGTACACTGACCTATAGCACACGGTTAAAGATGCTCACTCTCACACACACACACACACACACACACACACGTGCAGACACACAGCCCGTGCCAGCTCTGCCCCTCTTCAGGACTCTTCCTGGGTCTTCCTCAGCATGTCAGTGTTGAAAAATTATATTAAACTCATTCTAGGGACACAGGGGCAGCCATCCCTGTTCCCACAGCAGCATTTCACTCGTTCCCTGGTTGATCCACGATGCAGAAGAAGGACCCGCAAATCCAGTTGAATCCCAAAGGCGCACTGAGCACCTGGTGAGTGCAGACCCTGCCTCATCCCGTGGGGCAAAGACAGGATTCAGAGCAGGAGATGGACAGATCACACGCGGCCGCTCAAGGTCAGGGCGTGATGGAAAAGAACCAAGTCAACGGCAGAGAGGGCTTCCTGGAGGAAGTGCGATCTGAGCTGGTCTCCTTGAAGGAGAAGACAATTTCAACAGGAATAAAGGGACAGAAGCCTTCCAGGGTGAAGGGGGGAGTGAGCAAAGGCACAAAACAGGTGACTCAAGGTGGTCAGAACTCAAGTCTGGGGCCATCTTTCTTCAAACCAAAAGAAGCTGGAGTAGCAAACAGACAGACAAGGAAGCAGAGCATTTGAAATGGGAACGACCTGGAAAATGCCAGCTATGGTGGCTAGATTGACATTTCCCAGACTCAGATCCCAGGATATATTCTTAACAGTCTGTGTCTTTTCTTAGAAAAAGTTAACATTTTCTGTTTTCACTGTGATCATCATCTTAAAAGAAGAGGCTGCTCTCTACATACTCCTGGTCACCTGGCGAATCTCCTAACAGCCCAGCTCTGCCGCCTCTGTGTTTACGGCGATGTTGGAATGTGGAGCTCTGCTTTCACAGATGTGGGCCGACCAGACGCAAGTAATGAACTTGGGCTGAGAGAAAGACTGAATGACATCACCGAGCACTGCATGAACGACAGTTTCACAGCAGTTCAAACAGAGGCCTCCAGCGGGAGGGCTGAGTCACCCCAAGCTGGGCAGTGATGGGGCCAAACTAACCAGGATCTGCCCGGCCGCCAGCGCCGGGGCCCGTGTGCGTCAGCAAAGGCTCAGCGCACACACTTGAACTTTAGTGGGTTTCAGTTTGGTTCACACCTGATCCGGAGAACTGTTTTTGTTTTATAGAAATGTGGGAGCTACAAGCATAAAAAGGTCGACTCCTAGCTGTGTTTGTACAAACAGAACTTGTTCAAAACAACACCCGGTGACCCAGGGGTTTTTTTGGTCCTTTAAAAGGAATCACTATATTTCTGGAGTTTGAGAAACACTGCCCCAGACCAAGAGCTCCCGGAGGGACAGGGCCCTGGTCTTACCATCCTTGAATCTCTGTTTCAAGCACGCGACGTCTGGTGTGAGGTAGGGGATTTGATAGGAATTGGCTAAATCGGGGCGTGTGGCGTCTGTTGAGAGCAGGGAAGGTAATTCCTTCCAGGGAAGACTGGTTCCCTGGTCTCCATTCTGTTGGCTGCAGCCGCCACCTGGCAGCCTCGTGGCTCTCCTGGCCACGTGCCCTCAGAGACTCCCAGAAGTGGTGCCTGAAACTCGATGGTTACCAGCTTCCCAAAGACCCAGAGGCATTCAAGGAAGCAGAACCATGTCACCTGCGGTCCCAAGAGGGGATGGATGCACCTGAAAGAAGGACACCTGGAAAGGCCCTGTCCCGAAGATCATTGTGCAACAGCTGGAGAGCGGCTGACATGATGCGGTCCTAACTGTAGGGGCTCATGTTCACACAGCTCTCACTGTGTTCCAGGCTCTGCTCCCAGGACTGAGCCACAGTCACCTAGGTAGCCGGTACTGCCCTCAGGACAGGCAAGCAAGGAGAGAACCCCTGCCCAGTCCCGTGCTTTACTACCCAACACTCAGCACTGACACAGTGTAGAATACCTGTGGTCTCCTGAGAAGCGGCCCCCCAGAATCCACATCCCCATCCCCAGAACCTGAAAACCTGTTACCTTATATGGGATTTTACAGCTGGGATTAAGGTAAGGATCTTGCAGTGGGAGGTCACCCTGCATCATCAGCGTGGGCTTCACATGCCATCACGGTGTCGCTAGGAGAGAGGCAGAGTGAGACTTGACACGCGGGGAGGAAGAGGAAGCCACGTGACCACGGAGGCAGAGGTTGGAGTCATGTGTCCAGAAGCTAAGAAACGCCAACGGTGACCAGAAGCTGGAAGAGGCAAGAAACAGAGTCTCCCCCAGAGCCTTGTGAGGGAGAGCGGCCCTCAGACTTCAGCTGGTGATATGGATTTCAGACTCCTGCCCTCCAGAACTGACAGAGAATCAGTGTCTGTTGTTGTAGGTAACCAGGTTGGATAATTTGTTACAGCAGCAATAGGAAATGAACACATCATCATTAAACAGCCGTTCTCACAGCAACACCATTCAAGCCCCAGGGTCATGCTTCTCCACGCCTGTGGAAGCTTCAATAACAAGTGTTCGGCTTCAATGACAGCAAAAAGATGGATAAACTATAGGCAATCATGAATGAAGACTTGCGACGGGGCTTCATCTCTATAAACCTTTATGCTAATCTACAAATTCTGTATCTTATCCTTTATTACGAGTCAGTCCCTTGTACTGTGCCTTCTCCCTTCAACAATGAGAGAATATAAAATTTAGTTAATATACAGGTTTGCACAATGAGACAACTATATAATCGCCCTTATTGATATATTTTTTCACTCCAAGGAATCGGGATAATTTGGGGAAAGTGCCAGTTCTGGAAGGTCCCAAGCCTGCCTGCTCTCTTCTCTAATACCTCAGGGGAAGCACATGTGTCACTAGAACTGCCCATGTGCATAGAGCCTGCAGGCAGCTTTCTGGGTCAAGAGCGGGGTGGTTCTGCTTTACAGACCAATACATTTGCAAAGGAAACCACATCTACTACCTTTGCTCACAACACAGTCCTTCATTCATGAAGATTCAACTAAAAATCCCCAGGTATTTATCAATAGAATGTAACACTGAAGGACAAAGGATCAAGACGTTCAAAATTTTAAGTGAGGGCTTCCCTGGTGGCGCAGTGGTTGAGAGTCCGCCTGACGATGCAGGGGACACGGGTTCGTGCCCCGTTCCGGGAAGATCCCACATGCCGCGGAGCGGCTGGGCCCGTGAGCCATGGCCGCTGAGCCTGCGCGTCCGGAGCCTGTGCTCCACAACAGGAGAGGCCACAACAGTGAGAGGCCCGCGTACAGCAAAACAAAAACAAAAACAAATATTTTAAGTGAAACTTATTTTGAACTAAAAGTATATTCCAAACTATTAACCAAATGGGGTGATGGAAAATAAAGATATTTTAAGAGTTGTAGGACTCAGAGAGTTTTACTTCCCTTTCTGAAAAAATTGCAGAGTAGTAAATACTTGCAAGGTACTCCTCTTAGCACTTAGCATGCACTTAACTCCCTGAATCTTCACATTGACCCTATATGTTATTTTTATCCCAAATTTATAGATGAAGAAACAGTGGCACAGAGAGGCTACACTCTAACACACTGAAAAGGGAACTCAAGAAAAAAGATGCTATAAAATTTAACTCACAGTGAAATAAGGAGGAGACCAATGGAAAGAAATCCAATGTTGACAGCTGTGCAGCATGTCTAGAAAGCAATGGACCCCTTAAAAGAGAAAGTAAGATGTCTTGTGAAGAACATCTTCAAGACAGAAACAAATCCAATCACACACGTTATATGATAACCTGACAGGTCTAAAAGACATGTTGGTTACATATGTCCCTGCAGTCAACACTTACCAAAAAACAAACAAACAAACAAACAAATTTTTAAAGAAAGGAAACACCAGAGGAATTAGAGGAAGAGGAAGATAGCTGTACAAAACATGCATGCTCCAAATATGAAGCAAACTTACAGGTGCCCTAATTTGAGGAATAGATGGAGTTTAGGAAAAGAAAATTAGATTTAATATTGACTCTTAGGAGATCATCCTTCAAATACACCAGTTTGGTTAACATAGAAATAACTTTTCTTTATTTTGCAGTACATAAAATATTAAATAATCATAATAATATAAATGCTGTTTTTTTATTTTAATTTTTATAATTGATCCTTAAAAGCATAGAAAACTTAGTTATAGTTACAGTAGTAAACATAAACATGTTTGATTCTGACAATACAAAAATATAATGGCACAGCTGGACAGAGAGGAAAGAAAGATGCAAGTTATAAATATGCTGATTTTTCCACCTTCCTTAGTGGAGTATCAACAGATACCATCTGAAGTTAATGGATCTACAACACCAAAGATACCATCCATGAAAGAATTAATAAGCTGGACTTTATTAAAATTAAAAACTTCTGCTCTGTGAAAGACATTGTCAAGAGAATAAGAGGACCAGCCACAGCCTGGGAGAAAATATCTGCAAAAGACATATCTGAGAAAAACTTGTCACCCAGAATATACTAAGAACCCTTAAAATTCAACAATAAGAAAATAAACAACTCCATTAAAAAAGTGGGTGAAAGATCTGAACAGACACTTCATGGAAGGTGATAAACAGATGGCAAATAAGTATCTTAAAGGATGCTCACAGCATATGTCATCAGAGAAATGCAAACTAAAACAATGAGATACCACTATAAACCTATTAAAATGGTGAAAATCTACAGTTAATGGATCATGAAATAGAGAATCATATTAAAGTTATGAAACTACTGGAAACATTTTTAAAATACATAATCAACAAAAGTTAACAAGCAAAAGAGAGATGGAAGAATATGCAAAGGCATTAAATTTCATATCTTTCCTAGTTAAGAGTTAATACACACCGTCCAAAGTTGATTGATCAAGATATAAGGGTAAAAATAATTCTATATGAAGGTATGGTGGCAATTTCTAGAAGAATTAAAAGCAAAAGTGCCTATCTTTGGGGCAAGGAGGACTAAGGATGAGGAGATGTTCAGAAAGTTATTTTTATTTTGCATCTTCTGTGCTACTCAGATTTTTTTCTATAATGTGCCTGTAGTGCTTTTCTAATAAAAAAGCAATTTTTAACAGTAATTTTTCTGTTAGGGAAGAAAACAGCAGAAGGATAAAGTCTATGGAAATTTTTCTGGAAGTTAATAATAAATGTCAATAACAAAGAGTTGCTGAAAATAATGAATTTTTGAATTTTGAAATGCCTTGAAGTTTTTCTCAAATTGTAAATACCTCTAAGTGTGTTCATCTAAGTCCTACTTATCAGACACACTACTAAGTTCAAATTATAAAAATTTTACCTGTAATTGAAGCCAGCTGCAACCTTTTTGACACAAACTAATTGCTGATAATGATTTAAGTGCTGTAAATTCACACGCCACAATTGTTTTAAATAGGGGAACCTCTCACAGCTTTCTCTGAAAAGAACAGTTAATCTTCACTGCTGACTTATCAAATCCTTCAGTCACCTGTTTGCCATCATTCTCGTGAGCTGATAACTTGTTTATTAGAGTCATAATGTGCAGGTGGAGGAATAAAGGTCTCACTTGATGGCCCTGGAATTTATTCTGACATTTCTATAGGGGAAAAGTTGGCAAAAGCATCAGCCTTGATAGCAGAAAAAGACAATGAAGGCGGTATTATCTTTTGAATTCAAGGCAAATGAAAAATCGGCATTTGTTGAATATCAGTAACTTTATTTTTAATTGTTTTATTATTTTTAAAATTTTTATTTTACATTAGAGTCGATTTACAATATTGTGTTAGTTTCAGGTGTATAGCAAAGTCATTCGGTTGTACATATACATATATCTATTCTTTTTCAAATTCTTTTCCCATTTAGGTTATTATAGAATACTGGGCAGAGTTCCCTGTGCTCTACAGTAGGTCCTTGTTGGTTATCTATTTTAAATAGAGTAGTGTGTATATGTCAACCCCAAACTCCCAATCTATCCCTCCCCCCCATCCTTACCCCTGTGGTAACCATAAGTTTGTTTTCTATGTCTGTGAGTCTGTTTCTGTTTGGTAAATAAGTTCATTTATATCATTTTTTTAGATTCTGCATATAAGCAATATTATATGATATTTGCCTTTCTCTGACTTACTTTGCTTAGTATGATAATCTCCAGGTCCATCTAAGTTGTTGCAAATGGCATTATTTCATTCTTTTTAATGGCCGAGTAATATTCCATTGTCTATATGTACCACATCTTTATCCATTCATCTGTCAATGGACATGATACAACTGGGTACAATGCATAACCTGGAAGGTGGTCCTTCTACCTGCTGTAAATCAGGGGTGCCAGGTACCAGTAAAATTGGGAGGCTTCCAGTTTGGGGTCAGTTGCCTCCCTCCATCCTCAGCATGCTTGTCTCTCTTTGGATGTGTCTGATCTTTTCATCTTTTCTTTAGCCTTCTATCGGTTCCCTTTGTCTGCTCACCAAGGTTTGGAGCACTTCATACACCACTGGCTGGAGTGTTCATTGTTACACCTCTAGTGGTGGAGAGAAGAGCAACTTGGCCACATATATTTCAGAGTTAACCTGGCCTTTGATTTTGCAATTCTTCAGCTAAGGATTTATCTAAAGAGAATAAGACCAGATCCTGTGCAAATTTTCAGCTCCAAGGATTTCATCAGGATATTGTTTATAACAATGGGAAACAGGAAGCCGTCTAAAGGGCTGACAGTGGGGGGCTGACCAGATACCTTAGCACTCACACCTGGAAAAGACGTGCAGTGACAGGTCATCGTGGAACCCATGACATCTGGGTTCCACAGCCAGGACACCCACTTACCAGGGTAAATCTTCAGTACATTGCACAGCACTGTCAGCCTCAACTTTCTCATTTGTAAAATGGAAATAACAGTACCTACCTCATCTGGTCATTGGGTCATTAAAGCGCCTAAGCTGTATAACACACTCAGCACAGTGCCTGACATGTTGTAATTACTTGATAAACACTACTTAGTAAAAAGAGTAAGAATAATAATGGTAGCAGTAGTAATAGTAAACCATAAAAATCATGTCCAAGGGGAAGAGAGACAGATGGAAAAAGCCATACCTGTGGGAATTGATGGGGAAACAAAACAGTAGCTGCTCTTGACCTCGTTAAAGGAATGTATGCATAATAAAACATAATTACCAGAGTAGAATGTTAATGGTGGACATCCCTAAGGTGTAGAATCATGATGATTTTATTTTCTTTTTGATCCTCTGTGCATATAAACTTTCTACAAGGAAAGTATTTTACTTTTTTAGGAATTCAGAGACAGAAGGAATCACATTTTTAAAAAGTATTCCTGTTTTAGATTTCGACAGTTCACAGACTCTCAGAGTTGAGAGAAAGTTTGTGTTATCTACTGCAGCCCTCTCGCTCTACTAATGAAGAAACAAGGGCCGCCCCCCATTCTCTGCACAGAGAACCAGAACCTAGGCTTCCCTGACGCCTGGAAAAGCATGTTAGAATTGGATACAAAGCACACTGATCTGGGTCTCTGTCCAGGATCTCTCTTCTATCCCGGGTACAGGGCATAGTGCCTGACCCACAGTGGGAACCCATTCCTGTTGAATAAATGCCTGAATGAATGAGTCACCTGTGCTCTCAGATGCCACTCGGCTCTCTTAAGTGTTACAGGACCTACAAAGGGCTATAAAAGCAGCGGTTAATCCCCCAGGGTAGGGTGGGACGAATTCACGAAGGCTTCCTAAGGCATTGAGCCGGGTCCTGGAGGATGCAGCCAAGACATCTCCAGACCCAAGAAACAGCCCCAGGAACGAGAAACACACTGTGAGTTGGGGAAGAGGCTATTGTCTTAGTAGCACAAGATAATGTGTTAGTAAACGGGGGAAGACACGTGACATAACTCTTGCGTCCATTTCTTTCTAGGTCATCTAAAGAGGCCAGGTGGCTATGTGGGGAAAATGATTTAAGATAATTGGTTACTAGCTGGCGAGGGTTTCATGGGTCTTTCTGTCCAGATAACATTTGCATTTTCACTGGGGGGGCCTCTGACTTCGCCCCCAGTAATGAGAGAATTGTAGGGAATTAAGGCGGGTCGGGCAGGAAGAGGTTCTCTCAGGCCAGGAATGCCCCTCAGCCTGCAGTAAATCATGGCTCACTGACAGCCGGCTTCCCCACCCAGGAATCCTGCCGGGGAGGCGCTGCAAAAGATCAGCCGGCACACCTCCCCGCGGCCACAGCCAACGCCCAGCTCAGACCAACGCCCTCAAGCAAATGTGCTCCCAGGGACCTGTTTACGATGGGGCTTTTGTTTTCATTTAAAGTTAATCATTGAATCTGCAGACTCTGCTTCTTATACTCAGTGAAGTAAGTCAGACAGAAAAAGACAAATATCGTATGAGATCGCTTATATGCGGATTCTAAAAAAAGGGCACAAATTGAATTTATTTACAAAACAGAAATGTTACAGGTGTACAAAACAAATTGATGGTTACCAGGGGGTAAGGGTGGGGGGAGGGATAAATTGGGAGATTGGGATTGACATATACATATATATATATATATATATATATATATATATATATATATAAAATAGATAACTATATATAAAATGGATAACTATATCTATATATAAAATAGATAACTATATCTATATATAAAATAGATAACTAATAAGGACCTACTGTATAGCACAGGGAACTCTACTCAATACTCTGTAATGACCTATATGGGAAAAGAATCTAAAAAAGAATGGATATCTGTATATGTATAACTGATTCACTTTGCCGTACAGCAGAAACTAACACAACATTGTAAATCAACTATACTCCAATAAATTTTTTTAAAACAATACAATAATCACATTAGCCTTTTCATCTGCTCTTCTGTACCTCTTACAATTTAAGAGAGGTTGAAAGGTGTTCAAGTACACACACACACACACACACACACACACACACACACACACACACACACACAGAGTCACTGATTTCCCAAGAGTTGATTTTTCGTCAGGAATCCCCTGTTCGTAAGCACTTAAGAGGTTCCACTTGGTATGTTGGAGCCCATTATTTCCCTGCGAGCTTGATGTCTGTTTTGATAGGAGCAATTTATCACCCTGGTGAAATCAGACTGCTGTTTGGAAGGCAGGGCCAGGATTTATGAATCCCTTTTCACTGGGAATGAATTTAATTCCCGGGGGTGGAAGTGGTATTAAAAGATTTGGCCCTGCTACACCTGTGGCATTTGAGACGGTGGCTTCCAGAGTGAGTGGCAGCTGAGCCGGGAAACTCCTGCCCTCTCACACTCACATCTACACTGTGCTAGAAACATCTTCACCCTTCTAAGCACAGAGAAAGCTCGATCTAGGGCATGAAATCCAATTAACTTGGGTATAAAACAATGGTTTTAGTTAACAATGAATTTAAAATAATAAAATTGATTTGTAGAGCATTTTCACCCTGTTCTTAGTGTGTGTGCGTTTTTGAATTATTATTCATTGAAGATACTTTTTCAAAGTATCCATTTTTAAGCTCTGAACGAAGTTCTTTCTCTCTTTGGGCCAACTTCTTCTTGCAACTTATAGTCTAGGGTTAGGGTGTGTATTTAGTCCAGGTAAGAGGTCATGCTGCTCATGGGAATCACCTGGGAAGATTTAAAAGCTATGAGTGCCTGACTCCACCCCCAGGGAGTCCGAGAATGTCTGGGGCACAGCATGAGAATCAGAGTTGTTTTAGTTTCCTGGGTGATTCTAATGTATAATTAAGTTTGAGAACCACTACTATAAGATAATATATATAATAATAATTATATAATATATAATATATATATTATAATGAGCTTGATATTTTGGAAGCAAACATAACAGAGTTTCAAATTAGAAATCCTTCTTACAATTGGTCATTTTTTATTCGAAGCCACTTTGACTTCCAAAGTCATTTCATTGATCAAGTTGGTAACTGGCAAATACGCCTTAGTCATCATGGACAAGTGAGTTCTTTACATGATGACCTATCTTCACCTTCTTTAAAACCTGTGTGAAATCAGGGATTCTAGCTACCAGCAGCATTTGTGCTCTGTGGATGGCTCCTAACTGATCCAACAGCTCACTTGCAACCATTTAATTTCATGCGTTACTTGATATTAATTCATTGTACCAAATATGGTCACACATTTCTTCTCAGCATCTCTGCTCTTCGCCCGTCACCCATCCATCCAGCTTTCCAGCCACTCAACGGCTGTTAGGCACTGGTAGAAAATAGTACATGACACAACTGCTCTCTTAAAGGCGTTCACAGTCCGGAGTGGAAAGAAGACACATTAACAAAAATCATAGGAAAGGGTGAGAAATGCTTTATAAGAGGCGAGCTGAGGGTACCAAAGAAGCACGAAGATGGGCACTGGGCACCACATCAGGGCAGGGCAGGCGGCATCACAACCACAAGTAAAAGTACCGTTATGTCTGCAAAGTCACCTTTTGTATCGTTGACCTGTGGATAATCATCTACAGGACATACAAAGAAAAACGCCCCCAATATACAAGTGTAACGATTTTTCTTTCCATCTCTATTCAGTCATTCACTGGAACTAAATAAATATAATGTTCCCCAACTAGATAATTAGTGAAAATGTGAAATATTAGAATTCATATGTTTTCTGACCTAGATATTCTTCTTTGTTTGGAGAACCACATATGTATCAGAGACTCTCCATTTTGGTCTCGCTGGTTCCATGGTTTTTTAAAAGTACAAAACTGACATCCAAGGACAGATGTCCACATGAGGAAGGTTGCCTCCTTAATGGCCGCCCCTGGGGACGAGAACGCTGTGACCTTCCCGGGGCTCCCTTTTTAATCATTGAGACTGGGGATTTCTTCACGTTAGTAGGTCAGCCCATGATAAAGCATGTGCCTATTTTAAGACCAAACAAAGAACACTGGAGAGCCAAGGACCAAGGCAAATATCTAGAATGCCTAAGCAGTCACCTAGGAGAAATGTCACCAGTGAGCCGCGGAACAGAATGGGACCGAGTCACCTTGTCCACATTCTTTAAGTGACCGCCTACAGGGCTGCATAAAAACTAAGCACAAATTAGGGTCGAAATGAAAAGATTGTGAGTTGGTTGATAATAGAAGTAAGGGGGGGAGAAGAAACTCGTGGTATTTTCCTTTCCCCATTTAAAATGAATTTAGGATCTGATTTTCATTTCCTGGTCTCACAAAATAAGAATGCTAAGAGACATTAGAGATAATTTAACCCAATCTTAATGTATCAGTGAAAACTCTGAGGTCCAGAGAGGTGAATCAGTAGCTGAGGCCATGCTCTGAATAAAGGTCAAGAGCAGAGCTGAAACACCAGGCATCCTAGCCCCCGTGACCCTTCACCCCATGACCTTGCAGCACTGTCACTGAGGTGTCCCTGAAATCTGTACCACAGCCGAGAGCTCTCCCCACCAGTGTCACGTGAGAGCACAGCCGTTGCTGGTTCACTCAGGCAGTGGCTGCAAATCTTGGCCTGCAGATCAGAGAACATAAGAAATACGGCATAAATACTGTATTTTTATGACCGAATTTAAGTTCAGAGTCTCATCTCTTCCTTCACAGGCTCACATCGACGCCCTGCAGTGACAATGAAGTGGGTGGACGCGTGAGCGCCTCCAAGCCTGGTCACTGCCATCCACCAGTGTCTACATTTGGGCGTCCACAAAAGTATCCCCTCCAGCCTCCTAGCGTCACTTCATGCAACTGACCCCTCCTTCCTCCGCAGCGCAACTGTGGACCCTCTTCAGGTGCAGGGGCTCCCTAGGCGTCTCTGGCCCTGAAGTCAACATTCTGTGCTGTTGCTTGTCCTCTAGGCATGGGGGGCGGGGCTTGTGAGGAGGCTGCTTCAGGCCTGTCCACCCAAACACATGATGAAACTACTTCACCTGATGGGACCAGGGCGACTCTGGGTTACGACTGTTTCCCCAGGTCCTACCGAGGGCATTTCAGGGATGACAAGAAGGACAGCTCTCTCCCCTTGGAGTTCTCAAACACGTCTGAGGTTTCTGTAGGGACCTCCATCACCACTCCAGCCAAGGACCCAGCACTGGCGAGGGGTAAGGGGGTGAAGACAGAGCCCTGGGCCACTTAGATCTTTTCCACCCTTCTCCAACCTCTAGAACCTTTGTTTGATCTCAGGGCAACACAGAAGAAAAACTTGCTCTGAGCTAGTATTCTTCCAAATGTATTGCTCATGCCCTGAGTTTTGCCAAGAATTGAGTTTCCTACCCTGCTGTGCTACCCATCCCCTGAGTTTTCCAGAGTGGGAGACATGCACGGAAAAGCAATGAAAACTGATAACTCAAATAATTACTCGATTTCACCAGGATGGAGATGCCCATGGCTTGAGTGTTCATGTGGTCCATTGCCACACGCTCAACCCCAGACCCAGGCAGGCTCAAAACGTCAGCCACAAAAAGGAGCTCAAGACAAGCACGAGTCACTGGAGAATCAGCACACACCATCCCCCCTCCTGGGGCAGAGCACAACCCACTACTAGTGTGTCAGCAGCGCTTCCTCTTACTCAGAAGTCCACCACAAGACGAACACGTCCTCTCTAAGCTTCACTGTCCTTATCTGTACCAGGCAGGTAGACTCTCTACGTATAAAGATTGCAGATAAGGGAGGTCAGCCCTTAGCAAGGGCATGTATGCAGTTGTCACACAATAAACAGCAGCCATTAACAGACACACACTACTATATATAAAAGTGATAAACAACAAGGACCTACTGTATGGCCCAGGGAGCTGTATTCAGTATCTTGTAACAACCTATCATGGAAAAGAATCTGAAAAAGAATCTATATATATATATATATATAACTGAATCACTTTGCTGTATACCTAACACTAATACAGCATTGTAAATCAACTGTACTTCAATAAAAATAAATAAACAGCAGTCATTTTTTAAACTTTCTCTTCTGTATCATCATTAATATCCTTCTGAAGATTGTGAAATTTTCACCGGGCATCCTTCTGAGTTCACCAGCTGGTATAGTGTTGGTGAGGACACACCAGGTCATAATTTTGGTCACTGCAGAGGCCATGAGGAGGAAGATGTGCTTGTGAGAAGCCCACATGAAAGAGATTATCTAGGGAATGTGACTGATTGTTAATGAAAGCGATTTGGCAAGGGTATGAATGACCCAGGGCAAGCCTGTTTCCATTTCTACAAAAACGACTCAGACCACCTTGTCTTACCAAGGCTGAGCCTATAAGCACGACTGCTCTGAGTTACGGCTCATCATGTACGAGGTGCCACCCAGAGGTTTCCATCATCCGCCCTGAGTCAGCACTTGCTCCAGCAATTCTCATCCGGTGCTAACAATGCAGGCTCCCGAGCCCACTCCCCAGAGCTCTTGATTCAGAATTATTGCCAGAAAGGGCTTCCTGGAGGAGAAAGAATTTTGGAACCCATTGGCAGGAATGGCACCCGAGGATGCATCCAACCAGGGAGGGGCTTCCAAGTGAGAACAGGCGCAGCTGCGTGGGGCTCCCATGCACATCGTGCTGGATGTGTCCCTGCCTGACTTACCACCCAGCATTCACACGGGTCAGAAACAGACAGTGAACCTTTACCCAGTCCTTGGTGTAGTCCAGAAATTCCCCTTTGGTAAGGTGTGCTACTTTCAGATACTGGTACTGAATCATTAAACTGACATAACCACCATACTTTCTCATTTTTCAATTTCATCAGACCTAAGGGTGTTCTGACCAACAATCTCCTGAAACTGCATTTTCTGCAAACTTGGAGCTGGCGCTGATTATGCCCAGACCAATACCTCCTGGAACAGGTCCCATCCGTGGAGCTCTGGCCAGAATTAGCAGTTTATGGTGCCAATGTTCAAATCCAGTTCCCTCAGGATTCTACTGAACCCTCACCATTCCAAACTGTCTAAAGACCTAGAAACTCACAAGAAGTTAACCTAGTTATTCCAATATGGATCCACTAAGTATCTGGAACGTACATTAGCTAATGGTTTCCACTTGGTCTAACAGGGAAATAGGTCAATTATATTTTTCCCTCTCTTTCATTCTCTCTCTCTTTAAACAAGAAAATTCCAAGTCACACACCAAGAGCTGGATTAAGATCGATGGCTTAGCCAAACAACACAAGAGTAAAGTAATAGCTAAGCCCTCACTTACGTAGTGCCGAGTCTACCAGACTCCATTTCAAATGCTTCACTTAAACTCATTTAATCCTCACAACGACACTATGAAGAAGTTGATACCATTACTATCCCCCATTGACAACTGAGGAAACTAAGGCACAAAGACACTTAAGTCACACAAGTCATAATTGGCAAAGCCTGAACTCCAACCCAGACTGTCTAGCTCCTGAGTGCACACTCCTGAACACAGATGTTCGAGAAGTGGAACCAGACGAGTCTGGATGCTGAGCTGAAAACAAGAGTTTCAAAGTAAAGGAAGAGGATTTTTGGAAGCATAACAATCGTTAGATCAATTTTAAACAGCCTCTCAAAAGTTGCAACCCTTTCTAAAGCAGCAGCACCCAAACATCCCCACATGTCAGCTGTTACACTCCAAGCTCATTCCATCTTTCTTCCGTTCAATACGGCGCTCCGTGGCCCAGTCTCCAGATGAGATGCCCAGTATGGTACTGAATCATCGTACTAGCAATCTGGGCTGTAGCAGGGGGAAGGAGGCTGCTTCCTTCACAGACACCACCGAAGTCAATGGCCCTTATGTCACCCTCAGGGCCATTTGCAGGTGAGGCCCCCAGGAGCCCAACACCACCTTACAGGAGTTCCTCTGGACGCATCCTGCCAGTGGAAGCCAACCATAGTCAGGCCAAAGTGTACAAAAGAGGAGCCACTGGCTGCGCTCTGGGCGTGACTGCCTCTTGCCTTGTCTCCAGCACATGCCAAGGCTGGAAGCCATCCAGAGGGGGCGGAGCACAGGGCCAAATGCCCCTCAGTGAAACCACATTCACACAGACTCGGGAAAGACAGGCGGGGAGAAGGTCCAGGCCTGCCGCCACTTCCAGGCTGGAAACACACAAAGGTAACCAGGACAGACCTGGAGCGGACGCAGATCACAGCAGAGGCATCCATGGAAAGTCATGGAGCAGGGAGCCGCCTACACTGGGTGGGAATTTCCCCCAGATCCAACCAGCAGCAGGAGTTTATCCTTCTCACTGAACACCAAGAAGCACGTCTTCACAAAAGACGCGGAAGAAACCTTTCAACAGAAAAACAGTTTTTTCCATCCTGACCCAGATCCTGAATACTGCGTAACTGACAGAGCACTGCGGAAGGCCCCCGCAGCCTTGGCCACGGTGGTGACACAACTTAGTCACAAAGACGGGCTCGGAGCTAGAAGTCAGAGGGTGACTGGTGAACGAGCATTCGGGCGATAGTGGCTGTCTCAGGAGGACACAGGATATCTTTCCAGAGTTCTTTAAAAGTAGGTCGGGTTCTTCCTGCCTAGTACGACGGCCCAAGGATGGAATCGTGACGTTTCAAAGGTCACCCTAGGCCTGAGCCCCCCCTCCCCATATCACCGAGTCTCTGGCCTGGAGTAGGGCAGGACCTCCATCCACCCTTTCCCCCTTTCCATGGTTTCTTCCGCCCAGAGCTAGGCAGAAGAAGGGACAAAAAAAATAAACACGCTTTCCCAGAGCACAACACAAAATCAGCAAAAAAGAATAGGGTTCAAAGGTTTCTGGGCAGGAAATGTCAAAGAATGAGCTATATCTTGATGAAGGCAACCAAGAAAATGAAAGCAGGCTGCTCTCTGAAACTCAACCGCCTAGCTCGCCCAAAAGCCCTTCAAAGGCTCCCAGAGCAGGAGAGTGCAGCCTTCGGCAAAGCCGCAACTCCCCGGCCCAGCCTTCCACAGGCGCCCACACTGCTCCGTCACCCACCACCCGGGTCTGCACCCTCACTCACGGAAAAAGCAAAAGGAGGGGGGCCGCACAGACAGCTGGCTTTGTCGGTAAAGCAGCAGATCTCTGAGATTCTATGATCTTCCAAAACCAGCGGGCTGTGGCGGCCGGGTCTGCTTCCTCGAGGAAGCCTCAGCCAGGCGGTTCGCAAAGCCGGCTGAGCGCTGTCAGCCGAGGCTGCCACCCTGACTGTGGGCTGTTTCGTTGCTCGTTTTAAAGATGGGCAAGGTGACCGCCCGCGCCAAGCGGCGATGCGGGCCCTCGAAAGCTTGTGTCACAGGAGATGCTTTTCAGACTTCATTAGAACCGCTCGGGGATAAGGCAGAGGGCGCGCCCGGCACCTGTGCACCTGGAGGGGCTGCAGGACGCCTGGCCGGGCACAGGCGCAGCCTCGCTGGCCACGAACGTGGGGACGCTGGCCTCCCCGGTCCCTCCAGACGGGAAACTGCATACCCGCGGACAGCGAGGTATAGGAGAACTCAGTCCCACCGGCCCTCTAGGGCACGCGCGGGACCGAGGGGACGCTTAGCCCCGGGTCACCGACGTCAGCTGCCTGGCTAGCGAGCGTGCCCAGCCCCGCTCCTGTCGGGGGGCGGCCGGGGGCGCGCGCGTAG
Source organism: Delphinus delphis (assembly GCF_949987515.2). Lineage (NCBI taxonomy): Eukaryota > Metazoa > Chordata > Mammalia > Artiodactyla > Delphinidae > Delphinus > Delphinus delphis. Next base: position 84,283,586 of record NC_082694.2, on the reverse strand, counting down.
GGGCGCGGGACGGGGATGCGGAGAACTGGGGGCGGGGCGTTTTCAGGCTGCACCCACGCCCCGTGCCTGCAGCACCTGCGCGCCCTCCCGTTTCCCTCCCCGCCGCCCGCCCCGTTCTCCCCGGAAAGTCGAGGTCCCGCCCGCTGCGCCGGCCGCGCCGGGCTCTGCCTACCGTGGCCTGAGCGCCTGGCCCCGACAGCCGAGCAGCTGCTGGATCCCCAGCCCGGATACAGGGAGCGGGTCGAGGCGGGGGATGCTGAGCCCGACTTGCATCTCAGCGCGCAGCCGAGCGCTCTCAAGCCTTTCTTTCTTTACTTACTTTATTGAACGCGCACGTGTGTGTGTATACGGCCCTTGCAGAAAGGAGTGCTGAGAAATGACTAGGGTCTCATTTATGTATTTAATTGTATTAAATACATAACTGAAAATAAGCGCAGTCACACCTCCCAAGCCGGCTTTCAGTGGCCTCCTTCCGCAAGGTGGGTGAATCCATCATGTGAAATAAAACAAAAAGCCAAAGGCTCGTGTTAGGGGAGGTGGAGAAGCGAGCGGCCTCAAGGAGAATCTTCCCCCAGGAACGATCTCCTTCCTCGGCTGGAGGTGGGGATAAACAGGAAGTTGGTGAGAGCATTCTTAAAAGGGTAGATAAGAAAAACAGGTGCAGCCTACCTGGTGTATCGTCTTGCCTCTCACCTACTAGAAATATCTGTCCTTTATTACTCACTGGACTATATTTAGGGTCTCACTGGATTCCCCAGGCCTTTTCTGCTGGTCGATTTTTATGTTCTCGTTACCTTCCCTGTTGATATAAGCAGGCACTTTTAATTCTGTTTAAGATCTGTGAATGAGTGTCACCCTCACCCCCATCCCATGGTCTATGCTCTCTTAACAAGCAAAATAAAGTCGATTTCCCAGGTGTTAAATAACATTGAATAATAATTGTATAATCAGCATAAAAATTAAGTGCTGGGGTACACCACAGGAAAATTCCTTGTATTTTCTGTCTGGTTTCTGTATTATTTCTTGAACTCCCAGGGATTCCCAGCCTCATGGCTGCAATATTTATCTGCTTATTGATTTTTAGAGTCTTACTTGAAAATCCTAATTTCCAACAGAGAGGATATGTGCATTTTCAAGTGACATGCAAGCACGTTGATGGAATAGAAGACTTGAGGAATCGTTTCCTTTCTAAGGGATTGGCTTTGTTGTTACTCCAGGTGGGAGCTGGGTGCCCAGGTGTGCGGAAGACTGACCTGCCATTTATGCGCCTGCCTGCTCCTCTGGTGTCCTTGGTTAGTTTTGGGTTTACGACATATTTCATGCTGTAATAAGGATTATTACCTTGCTCACACCATTACTACCTTACACAGCGGATGGAGGAAGGATGTGAGTCTTTGCTCATGTTCACACCAATGCCCCACCGGAAGCAGACAGCAGAGCAGCCCGGGCCCCTCACCCTGCAGGCCCGTCAGCCCCTGTGCCAGGGCTGGCCTGTGACCAGACCTGCTTCTGGAAGTGGACATAATGGAGTCCTGACTCTGAAATGATGTCAGGATTCCAACCCAGGCCTGCAGGCATTGAAGACTTGGGCCTTAAATCCCACCCACCTCCCCACTGAGCCCCCGCACTGACCCGACCAGGTGGAATCTCATGGTGAGTTGCATCTCATTTCGATCATTGGCACAAAGACTGTCAGCCCTGCAAGTGGAATTTTCAAAAGCCAGTGGGAGAATTGGAGGAAGGTGGTCAAAAGGTACCAACTTCCAGTTATAAGATAAATAAGTCCTAGGGATGTAATGTACACCATGATGATCACAGCTAACACTGCTGTATGATCCACAGGAAAGGAAGAGAGCACATCCTAAGAGTTCTCGTCATAAGGGGGCATTTTTTTCCCTTTTTCCTTTTCCTCTTTCTTCTCATTGTATCTATATGAGAAGACGGATATTAGCTGAACCTTCTGTGGTAATCATTTCACAACATACGTAAATCTAACCATCACACCATATGCCTTAAACCTGATACAGTGATATATGCAATTATTCTCAATAAAACTGGGGAAAAAAAAAGAAAAGCCTATTTGGCTCTTGCAAGTGCCTTGGTCCCTTCCACCATAGAAATGTCACATCCCTCTCATCCTGGTCATGCAGGTTTCTCTCCACTGCTCTCCACACATGCACACGTGCATCCAACACTCCAAATTCACCAAAGCGTGCTGATCAGCGTTCTCAACTACTGATCCCCTAAAACACCCAGAAAGTAGTGTGGCTTTGGACCACTTCACGATTTCATTCGGCCTATAAAACACTGCTTATGGGACTTCCCTGGTGGCACAGTGGTTGAGAATCCACCTGCCAATGCAGGGGGCACGGGTTCAATCCCTGGTCCAGGAAGATCCCACAGGCTGCAGAGCAACTAAGCCCGTGCACCACAACTACTGAGCCCACATGCTGCAACTACTGAAGCCCGTGCACCTAGAACCCGTGCTCTGCAACAAGAGAAGCCAACGCAATGAGAAACCCACGCACTGCAACAAAGAGTAGCCCCCGCTCACTGCAACTAGAGAAAGACCGTGGGCAGCAACGAAGACCCAACGCAGCCAAAAAAAACCCACTGCTTATGCTGGTGAAATAAGCAGCATTATTCAGTAACCGAGGATATATCCAGCATAGCATCTGGTCCATGCACGGTGCCCAGCAAACAATTCTTGCTGGACCCACCAGTACTAGGAGCACCTCTCGTATTACTGTTTCTCACACTTCTTCTGTTGAAATGCCCCTAAGAGCTAACAGGTTTGTTTCGGTTCCTGATTCTCTTTGACCACCTTACTCCTCCTTTATCCCTGAAGACCCCTCCCCTGAGAGACAGTCCATCCCAAGCAACATGACCGAGTCTGAGGTGGGTTCCACAAAGGCAGTGCCCCAGCTTCCTCTGAGCCACACACGTAGCCTCAATCATCACCCCCAGAGAACAGTTTTCCCCCAATATCTCCTCAAATTCTGCAGTGCTCAAATTAAATAAAAACTGAGGCCTGTAATACGTCCTGAGGGCATGAACAAACAAGTCAAAGCATAACCAAGGTGGCTGCCCATCGTCTCTCTCCCCTACTGTCCTTTGCTCCCTGCATTCCGAGGTCTGTGGTTCCCAGGCTTTTAGATTTCACGGAAGGAAAACATTGAATTAATTTTCAGTTTTCAATTTAATTTTGATTCATCGAATGAGCCATTGAATTTTTTTAAAGTTGTGAAAGAACTTGACCCTTCAAATCTAGTCACTGTTCAAACGAGATTCTTTATACCTGATGTCATAGGCCAATGTATTTTAAAGGCTGAATAAATATCAAGTCACTTTTGGCAGGGATGGAAGTTACCTACCATGCCGTCAGAGTGCCCAATACAAACACCTCTACAGAGACGTTCTGTCTCTTACATGAAGAAGTGAATGTTTTGAGTTATTTGTTTCCCTGGCCTAAAATGCCCTCTGCCCTCCTGCAGATCCCGCCTGTCTTTCAAAACTTAATTGAGGTCCCACCTTCTCCAGAAGTCTTTCTAGCCTACTCTGGCTCTTTGGAATCTCTTTCACCTCTGAAGCCCACATCACTTCTAGTCCTTCAAATAAGCCTTTAATTGCCAGGCTGTCTTGTATTGCTCACCACAGTTTCAAGTGGGTTATTCTGGTCTCCCGATGTAGGTCGTAGTGGGCAGGGCCCATGTCTTCATGTCTTTTACCTTTTCTGGGTCCTGCCCAAGAGGAGCAGGTGTAGACTGAGCCCTAGAAGGGGCTCAAACATCCTTGCTGATGGGTTGACTAGATCTTTCCACCGATGATCAGTCTCCACGGAAATCCCTCTGTGACCAGACGGTAATCAGCTCTCAGTACTGGATTCTGATACAGGGAAGGGATTCCACCCTGACCTCAATAAAACCACATTCCAGCCAGTTGACTACCTTCATAGGATTCTAGGTGAGAAGTTCAAGGGGAAAAAGTGAACTATGGTAACTTGCAATGCATCGTACCACCTACCCAAACAACTGGCATAAGACATGGAACCTAAATACTATGAAAGAAATAGAAAATGCTGATGGGACTCAGAGGAAAAGAGAATTTTCACCAAGGGTGATCAGGCAGTGTAGACAGTAGTGGAAGGCACCCAATTATGGAATCAACCAGACCAGGACTCAAGTATGGCTCTGTCACCTGCTAACTCTATGACCTCAGCCACTACGACGCCTTTCAGCTCACAGTGTGTCCGGCTCATGGGCGACACCTGCGAGCTTGGTATCGACTCTGACTCTCGGGCTCCACCCAAGGCCTCCGGAAGAGAATCTGCATTTTGATGACAATCTACATGTCTGCTAGGGTGTGAGAAGCCTGCAGTACAGGATGATGGTTGTTGCTACTTCTAAGTCCACTTCTTCTCATAGCACAGCGGGCCTCCAGTTCAACCTCTCTCTTGTGAATCACTCACCAAGGGGTCTGGGCTTGGAGCTAAACTCATCAGTGCATCCCATGGCCCAGGCCACAGTGGCTGGTCCATGGATGGGCATGTGGCCCAGATCAGGCCAATCAGGGTCAATCAGATACAACCAGGCTGGTGGTTTTGTGTGTGTGTGTGTGTGTGTGGTACGCAGCCTCTCACCGCTGTGGCCTCTCCCGTTGCGGAGCACAGGCTCTGGATGCGCAGGCTCAGCGGCCATGGCTCACGGGCCCAGCCGCTCCGCGGCATGTGGGATCTTCCCGGACCGGGACACGAACCCATCTCCCCTGCATCGGCAGGCGGACTGTCAACAACTGCACCACCAGGGAAGCCCCCAGGCTGGTGTTTGATCACATGGAAAGCTGACTTGCTCTTCCCCTCAAGATGAGGAGAGAGGGTGTGGGATTGTCACTCCTGTGAAGCATCTTATGACTACTGCGGCCCTGAACACGGGCCATGGACCACATAAGGAGAGCAACAGAGAGACAACCCCTTATGCTGCTCTTCGAGCCTTGATAGAGGGAGCTGGGTCTAAGAAACTATTTAATTACATGACCCAGTAAATTCCCTGTTTGATTAAGTCAGTTTGGGTTAGGTTTTCTGACACTTGAGAATAAATGAGGCAGCGTGTTGAAAGCATCACACGGAGTTGCTCTGCTGATGCTACGGCCGTGGTCGTGGTCCCTGCAGTGATCACTATGGCAGTCGAACTTGTCCTTGAAGTCTTTGAAGATTTTCAGTGTCTCCAACTTAACATAGATGAAGAAGGAAAAGCTCAAGATGAGCTTGTTGAACTTTGACTAATCTAGACAAAACGGAAGGCTGTAGGCTATTTTCTTTTGCAGTATAAAGTTGGGAGCACAAAAATTGAGGGCTTGGAGGCATCTGAGCAAGAGACCAAGAGAATCAGCTCTTACACTTTATGAGTCTGTTCTCCTAAGGGAGAGAACACTCTCCGCTCTCCTGATGCTTCCTTCTAGTAGCCTCTCTCACTGCCAGGGCATACAGATGCCTCTCTGGGTGGCGTTTAGGAAGCATAACTGGGCAAGCTTGGGTCAGCTCTGCGCTTCTTTCTCCACTCTGAGAAGAACGCGAGTTCTCCGCTGCTGCTTTAGGCTGTTAGTCACACCTGGGGTTGATGCCATACATCAGGGTCCAGGCACCCCCGGCCATCTTACCTGTGCCAGCCCCCCACCCGTACACCCGCCCCAGGCTGGTGCTGCACAGAATAGGTGGCCACATTGGCCTAAACTGAGGTCAGTCCTGAAAGCCACTTGGCCCAGCCAGGCAGAGTCAGATCCTCCCTACATGGCCTCTCTCTTAGTTTACTGTCTTAGTTCTTAACACGTTCAGAAGTCAGGCAGGGAAGAGGGCTGCTCTTTGGGGGAGACCCCATGAAAGCTGCAGCAGTCAGGGTAGATTGGAGGGTTGAAATGGAAGTAGGGGAGCAGCTTTGAAGCCCCCACAAAGGGCTAAGGCTGTGTTAGCGAGAATACACGGAGAGACAAGGAGAGAAAGGGACAGAGGTGAGAGACAGTGAAAAGGTAGCATCCCGAGGAGTGGGCATTTTATCACCCGCAGGCTGGATGGAGAGGCTATGATACAGGGAAGGATGGAGGAGAAATTAAATGTCAGGGCCGACAGGGTGTCCAGATGGGAAAATCCAGTGGGAAATAGACATGTGAGGCTGACTGTCAGAATGGAGAGGGGGAGGGGTACTGCATAGAAGTAAAAACTGAAACGCAGACTCCTGCATGAAATCCAGTGGGGGGAAATGTGGAGGGAAGGGCCATGTGGGACGTCCCTGTTCAGGAAGGCTCAGGAGACCAAGGAGCAGGTGAGCCCACATCGAGAGGGCAGTGATGAGAAGCGTGGAGTCCACGGGAGGCGGGGTTTCTAGAAAGAAGAGACCCTAAAAGAGTTCAAAATAAGTAGACTGCGGGAAGGGGCCAAGGAGAAGGTCTGGGTGGATCCTGAGAGCAGTTCAGAAGCCAGGCGGCAGGGCCCAAACCCAGGAACACCAGTACGAGGCGGAGGGCGTGCGTGGGAGGGGACGGTGGGAGCCCCTCTCAGGCTACCTTGCTGCCAATTTGGATGCCGAGCAAAGATAGGCAAGGCGCTCCTGGTCAAAGTCGTGGTGAAACATCACAGCTCTACCCTATAGCAGTCGGGCCACAGTGTCACACCAGGACACAGTAGCTCTGCCCCCATTCCAGCCAGAGTCCCTTTCCGGCCGGCTACTGAATTCCTGCCACCTTGCTGGGTGCCTTTTCTGATGACTCCAGCTGAAATGAATCCCGGAGAGACGACTGGTTTTTCCAAGTTGTGCCTCTTTAAGCGCTTAGTGGGGAAAAAGAAAAAGTTGCATAAAAGGAAGCACAGAGATTTTAAAAAAAAAAAAGTCATCCGATAAGCTGCATTCAAATCTCCTACTTAGGAAAGAAATTACTGTTAGCTGCTAAGGTCAAAGAATGAAATAGAGACATGGCTCTGAATTTTTAACCCCAATTTTTCATTCTGGTCACACGTTATGACTTCTCTGTGGATTTGACATTGATTCTACCATTTAAAGCAGCCATGCAAATGTGTGTTGGCCCTGAGGTCTGGGGGATGGCTGGCTGCCTACCCGCCTCAACCTGGTGCCCTGGGAACTTTGTAAATATTTTAAATGGACTCTCCAACCGGAGAAGCTAGCACCGCCCATTATTCTACCAGTCCCCGCCTACCGCTTGACAGCTACCTGCCATGTGACATCCACAGAGAAAAATTCCCCTGGGGGTAATCAAGAGTCAGAATGCTACTAAACCATTTCTCCCAGGAATGGGTTATTTTTTTAAATGGGAGATCACTGACATGAAAGAACTATTTTACACGAAGTATTTTAAAATTAAACACTCATATTCTGCAGTATATCACTCTCTCCACTGGTGAGAATGAAAGCTAGGAAAAGATTTGTGGCATTCTTAAATAAAGCTTTTTGCAGGACTGAAGATATTCTCAAAGACTTTGCAAGGCCAAAGTAAAGAAACTATTTTCCCACAAGCATTTCAAGAGGAAGTAAGTGTCCTACCAATGTAATTTTTCTAATGCACTTGGGTTGAACACTTAGACATTCTCATTTCAGTTTAGAACCAATTTTATTGTTCAGCAAGGTAGACATTATGAAGAAAGGACTCAACTTGCAGCGAACTGAAAGAGAAAAGGCAGTCTGTGTCCACGTTGCCTTCTCGTTTGGTTCATCACTGTTATTACTATGTGCTCAGTAAGTACACATGAAACCTTTCCTCATTGCTCAGATGAAAGCAATTTTTGCCTAAAGTTCATATTATTAAAATATTATCACATTCTTCCACACTAAACTGGTTGGGCACTATTTTCAGATTTTCTGCATTAAATTGAACACATTCTCAGTCACTATTTGAAAGCCAAGCAAACACATTTCAGAAGCCATCAGCACTTGGAAATCTTCTGCCTGGATCTCAGCTGCTACGGTCATGATTGTTCCACTCCTTCCTCGGTACAGAAGTAGAGAGCTTTCAGCAAAGGGTGCTACAGGTTTCACCAATGCTTCTGCACTCAGTTGAGACCATGCCTGGTAGATTCTGGTGGACCAGAAATGAGATGGCCCTGGGCTCATTGATGGTGTAGCAGGCTTCGAGCTAAGCTCATGTAGGCAAAATCAAATAATTTAGTTTGAAGAGGGAAACTATTGTCCTCTCTTAACTTATGTCACAGACACATTCTCTCCCTACAAAACTAGCTCATCTCTCATTTCTGTAACGATCAGCTACCCTCTGCCCACAGCAGGAGAAGAATTGCGTCAGCAAAATAGACGCCGTCATTCTTCCTTTCTGCCACTTGCAGTTAAAGCTCAGCGTCTCAGCTCGGCCTAGCAGGGGCACTCAGTCCCGCCTACTTTAAAAACTTGCCTGAAAGTAATAAGCGTTTTTTTTCATTTTTAGGAAAGGGATGCAGATGGCATTTTGATGAGCATGACTTTATTGCAGTTATCAACATCCACACATCAGAGAGGTTGTGGTCGCACCCATGGTTGAGAAGTACCTTCCAAGAACGACTAGATAAAGAAAAGGGAAAAAAACAAAAAAGGATATCCTGCCATTTGCAACAACATGGATGAGTCTGGAGGACATTATGCTAAGTGAAATAAGCCAGACACAGCAAGAATAAAACTGCATAATCTCACTTATATGTGGAGTCTTAAAAAATCAAATACAGATACCACTTAAATGTAGAATCTAAAAAGTAATACAAATGAACTTATCTACAAAACAGAAACAGGTTCACAGGCATAGAAAACAAACTTATGGTTACCAAAGGGGGGGAGTGATAAACTAGGAGGTTGGGATTAACAGATACACACCCACCATATATAAAATAAAGAAAGACCAGGACTTACTGCATAGCACAGGGAACTGTATTCAATATCTTGTAATAACTTATAATGGAAAAGGATCTGAAAAAAGAATATACGTATATACACATATATCCGAATCACTTTGCTGTACACCTGAAACTAACACAATATTGTAAATCAACTCTACTTCAATTAAAAAAAAATCAAATACAGAGAAGCAGAGAGCAGAATGGTGGTTACCAGGGTAGGGAGGCAGGAGAAATGGGGAGATATTAGTCCAAGGGGACAAAGTTGCAGTTATGTAAGACGAATGTCTGGAGATCTTAGGGTACAGCGTGACGACTGTAGTTGGTAATACTGTCCTGAATACCGGAAGTTTGCTAAGAGGGTAGATTTCAGGAGCTCTCATCACAAAAGAAATATGGCAACTATGGGAAGAGGCTATGTTAATTAGTTTGACTGTGGTAATCATGTCACTAAGTCTATGTATATCAAATCATCATATTGTACATCCCAGATATGCACAATTTTTATTTTTTAAAAATTAAAAGTAAAATACATTTCTTCCGCGAGAGTAAGTGACTCTATTGAGTTGGCATGTAGGGTTACCCTTGAACCTGGAACAAGGGGCAGAGTATGAGTATCTTCTCAGGCTAGCTTTGTGGTCTAGCAGGCAGAGCCCACTGACTTTTTTTTTGCTGTACGCGGGCCTCTCACTGTTGTGGCCTCTCCCGTTGCGGAGCACAGGCTCCGGACGCACAGGCTCAGCGGCCATGGTTCACGGGCCCAGCCGCTCCGCAGCATGTGGGATCCTCCCGGACCGGGGCACGAACCCGCGTCCCCCGCATCAACAGGCAGACTCTCAACCACTGCGCCACCAGGGAAGCCCAGAGCCCAGTGACTTTTAAGACACTTCATTTCTCTAAACTCCAATCAGCTCTTCTGGTTGTAGTCAGCATTTCCTATTTGAGTGTGTTCTGGTGGCAGTTCACCCGTAAGCAATCATTTACGCCACATACTATGCTAGGCGGGAGGAGCGAAGCTAAGTGTGGCCCAGGTCGTGCCCTCACGTTGCTCACATGTGTGTTTGCTGTTGACTAGCCGTGTAGGTTGACTCTAGACTCTGGAGGTAGCTTACTTACTCTCCAGGTGAGGATGCCTTCTAGTTAGCTGGGTTACCATTAATGAAATGCAGAAGCATACGCTTTTCAAAGTAATGTACATGATGTCAACTGTACGGCAGTTTGTGTGTCTTTAAATTTATTTTTAATTCTGGAGTATTCATAATTACATAAATACTGTACATCCACAGAAATATCTGCGATTTAATAATTCTTAACATTTTGATGTTTCCTTCAGGTCTTTCATTTTAGAAGGGAAAGAGCGATTTTAAAAAAACCAGATATAGTTGACGTCCTTTTTATAAATGATATGAACATTGTTTTGCCTGTTTATAAACATTATATGTGGCGTGTGCTACTTGTCTTTCAATAACTAGCTTTCTTGACTTAATATTTTGTTTGAAAAATTTATCCATATTAATACAGTCCACCTACAGTACATGTTAACTGCTGTATAGTATTCTACTGTTTGAATATATGACAATTTGTTTATTCCTTAGGCTGGGATAGACATTTAGGATGTTAGCAAGTTCTTCCTACTACCAAAAACATGCTGCATTGATGTTTTTGGCACATAACTCCTCAGGTACCCGTGTGAGAGATTCCCTAGGGTGTGTCCCCAGAAGCAGAATTGCTGAATCAAAGTGGGCAACTCTCCACATTTGCCAGGTATTTCCAAATGGTTCTGCAAAGATCTGTACAGATCTGCATTTCCACACGGCAGTGTGGGACCATTATCATCGCTTCACATCTTCCCCAATATTAGTTGTTAAACGACCTGAGTATTTGTCAATCATATAACTGTGCTATAGAGACTCTGTTGCTCTGATTTGCATTTCCCCGGGGTTGAGTTTCTTCTCATATATTCGTTTCCCCCTCCGTTGACTGTCTAACCATATTCTTTGCCCACTTTTCTCTTTATTGTTTGCCGTTTCTTCTTTTGAAAGTGTTATTTATATATTCTCATTTGTTGCCTTTTTGGTAACATCTCTACTGAGATACAATTCACGTACTATACAATTCAGTCAGTTAATTCCTTTACTTTTAGTATATTCACAGAGTTGTGCGTCCACCACTACAATCAATTCTAGAATCAATTTCTAGAATTCTAGAAATTTGTCGTTAGCCCTCACAAAAAAACTGTACACTTCAGCCACCACCCCTCTGTCTCCCCATTTCCCCCAGCCCTAGGCAACCACTAATCTTCTCTCTGTCCCTCTAGATTTGCCTCTTCTGGACATTTTGTATAAATGGAATCATATAACATATGCTCTTTTGGAACTGGCCTCTTCACTTGGCAAATTTCAAGTTTCCTCCATGTTGTGATATATATCAATACTTCATTATTTCTGTAGTGGTAAAATACACATAACATAAAACTTACCATTTTCACCATTTTTAAGTGTACAGTCCAGTGCCATTAAGTATCAATACAAGGTAATACCATCATCACCACCATCCATCTCCAGAGCTTTTTTATCTTCCTAAACCAAAACTCTGTGCTCATTAACCCAAAATCCTCCATCCCCCCTTCCCCCAGTCCCTGGCAACCACCATCATACTTTGTCTCTGAATTTGACTACTCTAGGTACTGCATACAAGTGAAATCATACAATATTTGTCCTTCTGTGACTGACAATTCATTTAGCATCATGTCCTCAAGGCTGACCCACATTAGAGAGTGTGTCAGAATTTCCTTCCTTTCTAAGGCTAACTAATATTCCATTGTGTCTATATACCACATTGTGCTTATCCGTTCATCCATCCATGGACATTTGCGTTGCTTCCACCTTTTGGATATTATGCTACTATGAACACTGGTCTACAAATATACATTCGGGTCCTTGCTTTCAATTATTTTGGATATATACCAAGAAATGGAATTGCTATGAGAATTCTATGTTTCTTTTTTTGAGGAGCTGCCATATTGTCTTCCTGTTTACATATTTTTAACACTTATCTTTACCGGTAATATTTGTCACAAATATCTTCCCCCAATATATGGTTGCCTTTATCTTTATTGTACAGTAATTTTAATTTAATATCAAATTTATGAATGCCCCTTTATGGCTTTTTCTTCTCACACCTTATTTAATATGCTTTCCTATTCCAGTGTTGGAAGATAGTCCCCTACATTTCCGCATTTCCCGTATAAGTCTTTAATTTACCTGAATTGACCTCCTTGGTTGTTGTGAGATAAAGATCTAATTTAACTTTTTTTTTTTCCCATTTGGATATTCCAAACATCGAATCCAGACATTCCCCACTAATTTGTAATTCTACCTCCGTTCTAGACCAACTTTCCATATGGATCTATTTCTGGGATTTCTGGTCTGCTCAATCGATTCATTTTCTATTCTTGCCTCAATACTTTTAATTTAAGCTTTTTAATACGTCTTAATATTTAGAAAGCAAGTCCCACATCATATTCTTTTCCATTCAAATCATCTTGTCTATTGTTGGTCCTTCACTCTCACAAGTGAATTTTAGGATTCTCTATTCAAGTTCCATGAACTGCATTGAATTTATAGATTAATATTAACTACAACTTTGTGCTATTGTACCTCCCCATCCATAATACCAAGATCCCAACTCCAGCTGCTTCATTTTACAAGTAAGAACCCCATTGATGTTCCCACTACCATGCAGAGAATCCGAGGAAGAACGAAGTTAGAACCCAAGTCCCATTGCCCAGTGCTTCCTCCACTAACTTCAAATAGGAAACCCCTCGCCCCTGAGAAAGCTTTGCCTTCTATTGTCCTTCTACTTAAGTCCAGGCGTTAAGTCATCCATTCACTCCATTAGCATTTTGAGGCCAATAGGCCTTGGGCTTAAGGTGTAGGCACAGTCCCTCCTCCAAGCCTCCACTGGGATGCAGCTGTGGGAGCTGAGTGATGGCCCAGAGCCATCCCTGGGATCTCCGATTGGCTCTGAGCCCTTGTGTGGTTAGCGGAGAGGGGCAGAGGCAGCAGCTGGGGGGAAAGAGAGCGGCCTGGGGTTAGTGGAAGGACGCAGTGCTGGGGGTCTGCGGCTGTACGTGAGAACCATGCTGACTCATGCTCACCAACCCACAGGACACAAAAGAACAGAAACCAGAGTGCCAGCGTATTAATTTATTGTTAAAACAAGATGTGACCGCCTAGGGCACCAGCACTTACTTCCTATGGCCAAATATTTGCTCCTTGTAGGTAAATTACACAGGATGCCAAATTACAGCCAGAAGTTTGCTTGGTGAGCTCAGAGCCAGAGTAGGGAGAATTGAATTTGTCCTGATGTGGATGTGTCCTGACGTCAGGTGTACTTGCCTCCATAACAAGACATTGGCAGTGCTGGAGATGATGGTCCCAGGTGGGGGCCTCTCCCTGCAGTGGCTGGACATCAGTGTCCGCGCCCTGAGTCCCTTCCCTCTGCTTCCAAGATGACTAGTTCTCCTCCTGAAACACACTCTCTTTCTCTGGACAAGATCATGTAGGATCTGATTGGAGCCAGGTTTTTTTGCTCCTCTAATTTCAATTATACTTTAACTTTTAGAGTGGGTTATTTCTAATTTCTTGGAGACAAGAAGAGACAGGAAGAAGCTCCATTTGGCCAGCAAGGAAACTGAGGCTCAAAAAAGTTAAGCAACTCACTTATCCAAGGTTGCTCAGATAGCGATTGCATGAACTGAATTTCAAGCCAGGTTTTAATCCAACTGAAAGGGGGAAATGTCTGAAAATACACTGAAGGTTAGGTGGCTAAATCTGGTGCCTAACCACATCAGCCGCTGAGGTTAGGAACTTAAAAGCAGAGACCCTGACTTCTCCTCCTCTATAACTTCCCACAAGGGCCTGGTCCGAAGCGTGCTCACACAGGCCCTTTGTACATTGACAGCTGAGCTCTCCCCTCCATCCCAAACGGACCCAAACACACACAGAGGTGTCACACACCAAGCCACATGGTTTTCCTTCTCCCATCAAGCCACTTTTCAATCCACACAGGGTCTACTTCAAGGGGCGCCTGGAAGTTTTTCCTCGATGGTCCACCGGCCTCCTCTCCCTGCCCCACATGCCTCTGGCTATTTCTGGCCCCCTGGGACACCACCCCCTCCTGGAGCTGCTCCCCAGTGTCCTTGGGCTGGTGATGCCCATTATTTCTGGCCCCATCTCCAGAGGCAGAGGCGGGTCCTACCCATATAGCCTGGACCAGCACACCTTTCTCTGACCATGGCCATGGCCTTCATCATGAGTGTGGGGTCTCTTGGCTAGCAAAGTCTCTGTGCCTCCCCCCAGCTGACCAAAGATCCTTTCCCTGCCAGGACTTTGGAGCAGAAGGAAGGAGAAAGTGAGGTCCGAAGAAAATTCCATCTGGCCACATATTTAACAGATATGTGTTTAGTGTCTGCGGGACAGATGTGTTGCAATGAGCTGAGTCCTGGAAGAAGCCGGGACACTAGGGTTCTCGTCCCAGCTCTGCCACCAACTCAACGGGTAGCCTTGAAACTGCCAGTTTAACCTCTCTTTGCCTCAGAGATCATCCAGCCCAAACCTTCTTACATTGCAGTTTCCTATCTGATACAGTTCTCATCTCCGGTAGCCTGTGATTCTCTGTGCCTGAGCATTTTTAAGTATTATTCAAAAGTAGTATAAAAGAAATAATCAATTTAGTAAAACATATACAGAGAACCATATTCCAATGAGATGCAAGTCCTCTTACGATTACTACAACAAAATGATTCTGGATGATTCAATGAGGTCAGCCCAAAATGGCTTAGAAGAATGGATGACTGCCTTGAACATCAAATACCTGAATAGGAAAGGAAAATGAAGCGATGCTATCATTTAAGATTTCCTATACGTTATTATAAGTTATTTTGCGTTTTGGCTTCTATAGTAGGAAAAAAATATCTACCTGTAGAATATACAAATGAGTTGTCCATTTTCACAGGTACATCGTGAACAAGAAGAATATTTATCATGTGAGATAATACAGCTGTGTTTATTTAAGCTTGTTTTATTCACGGCAACAAATTCAGAAAGTATAGGTTGTAAGGACAGCTCAATTTTTAAATCTGTTTCCATTGAGGGTTCTTTCTTTTCTAACTTCTTTCAGCTTCCTTTTCCTTATCTCAGGAGTTCCTGAACTGGGTCTGTGGACATTAAGATGCTTATAGATGCACTTCAGAGGGTCCTTAACCCCTAAAATTGAAGGGCATATGTGCTCTTATACACTAGCTTTCATCTGATTTTCAAAGGGACCCTGGACCTCAAAATAGCCTCTGATTATGCTCCTTGTTCAAACGCAGGGGAGAAAATGTTCTAAGCAAGACCTGTACGTGAACAAGGAGCTTAGCGGAAAGAACCTTGGATTCTGACAACAGAGAGACCCGGTTGAAATCAACCCGCCAGAACAACTCTACTTCTGGACAAACTACCTGGACTGTAAGTCTCACTCTCCTCCTGTGGGTAGTAGCATTTGCTCGCTCCATGGGGTTATTGTGAGGATGAAATTATTTAATATCTGTAAACCCCAGTGCACCGCTGGTGCTCGGTGGGGGGTAGATGTTATGGAGCCCCAGAGCCTTCTCCCTGGGGTGACTCACAGCGACCCAGCACACCCCCGGGACCCCACCATGGCCGGGAACTAAAACACAAGCCCAGGCCACCAACTCCACCTCTCTCTATTTAATGTTCTGTTGCCTTCAGAAGTGATGCTTCTCTGCAAGAGCGGTTTCTATGAGCGTGGACGGCAGCTCTCCACTGGGCAATGTCCAGCTTGCAGGCTCCAATGCCTCCTCCCGCCCTGCAGACGTTACCAGAGGGGAAAAGGCTCCCACACCCACCTCAACACTCAGCCTTGACACAGTTTCCTCCTTCCACCTTTGGCAACAAAGCCACTTCCTTGTCCTCGAGGCCCCTACGGATCCCACTTCTACTTCCTCCTTGACTTTCGTTTCTCATACCTTGTCTTGAGCCACATCCTCTGTGCTAGAAACAGCTCCCACTTCCGGTTCGCCCAGCAGCCTCTGAGCGCTTCCTCCATGGCTGTCCTCTTTATCAGGAGCTTCGACACCCACATTTCCAGGGGATGTTTCTAGACGTGCAGTCGACCCCGATTGGGAAAACGACAAGTTGGTAGTTTCCTATAAATATGCTGTGAGCTGGAGGCCAGGGGGCCTGTGCCGCTCCCAGGCGCAGTTAGGGACAGCACACGCCTGCTAGTTTCCACCGTGAAGCCAAAGAGAGAGAAAGCTCCTCATGCGAGTTGCTAGAACTTGCTGCCTAACGCTGTTTTTCCTGTTTTCCTGGATAAGGAAGAGGGGTCTGCATTCAAACGCCCAGCTCCACACCAACTAGCCTGTGGTCTGGGGCCCTTAACCTCTGTGAGCATCATTCTGGCAGGCAGATAAGACACAGTCTCTATTCAAATACAATCATGAGGTTGATATTCAATGGATTCTGTACCCAAACTAGCCAAGAGCTGAAGGAGGAAGAGAAGGACAGAGCCTTTCTGGCTGAGGTCAGGAAGAAGGGAACGTTGGAGCTGAGCCCTTCCAACTCCTGTGAGCTTAGAAAGGAGTTACAGAGTGAGGGTTTATACAAGATTGTCCCATGGTAATAATAACTTCCACCATTTATGGGGAATCTACTTGGTGGCAGGTGTTAAACACGCCTTGTTTCTTATTCTGGCAACTTACATGTTATTATTCCCATTTTGCAGATGTGGAACGTGAGGCGGAGACGTCAAGATCTTTCCCTCACAGTCATGGTAGAGCCCGGTTTGTCTGGTGCCACCATGACTGCCACACCCCCTCTCCCAATGTCGTCACTTGTGGTTCTAGAAGGAAAGATGTCCTATACGTCCATAGATGTCATTAAGTGTTATAACGAGACAATGAACTAGGAGGCCTCTGGCTTCTCCTCTCTCTTTCTTATAAGACAGTCCTTCCATAGGGACCTGGGACATGGCCAGATCTAAATCTTTGGAAAGAGGCAGAAGCAGACAGGGAGGCAGGGAAAGGGGTACCAGACCCTGGTTGGCTCCAGCCTGTCCATGGAGTCTGAAGTCTTTCCCATGGGAGAAAGAGGCCCGTGTCACGAAACCTAAAACTCACGAGGTAGTGACAGCTCCATGATGGGCTTGGTCACTTCCACAGCTGGACGCACCCCAAGTCCTGGCAGAACTCAGTCAAACAGAGTGCCTGAGTGTCTAGACTTACACATCTACTGAGCATGCAGAAAGGCAACTAAAGTGCGGCTCTTCCCATGTGGTTCCGCTGTCCTTAGCAAAGTCAGAGTCCCGTTCTTCACACGTGAAGCTGGGCCCAAACTCCAGGGTCAGCTGCTTAGACTGATAGCTCTGGCCCTTGGCAGAGTGGGGGGTGGCCAACGCCTGAGGTCCCAAACAGCATGCGCCTACCAGGTGTTATCAGGTGAGACGGTGCCAGGAGGCTCCTCTCGGGAAGGGGGCTGCATCAGCTGAGCGCAGCTGCAGGGAATTGAGAGCAGAGGTGGTCGAGAGTGCCCCAGAGGGCCATAGGAGTTGCTGATGAAGCACCACCCTGCCCCGGTGACTGCCTGTTAGCACAGAGGGCGTTCCTCCATCAATCCGCTGAGAAGCGCCGAGACGAAAGGACACGAGATGCACCGTCAGCTGGTGTGAAGTCCCTGCTCCCCCAGTTATTAGCTCTGTGGCCTCGAAGAGGCTTCGTTTTCCAATTCTTTAGACCTTTATTCCTTGTCTGTAAAGTAGAGTTAACAACATCCTTTACAAAGGGGTCGTAACGTAACCGAAAGTGGGGTCCAGCTGCTCGCCACTCAAAAGCCAGTAAAGAAGCAAGTTGGTGGAAAGGAAAGTTTGCTGTATTTCGGATGCTGGCAACCAGGGGTGGCGGCGAGGGCAGACGCCTGTCCAAAGGCCAACTCCCACACTGACCCCGACAATCAGGGGGCAAGAGTTTTATAGATGGAGCAGAAACAGCACCAGCAGCTCTGATGGGCATCTTGAAATTGGTCATGCGGTGGTCTGACCAATCAGCATCATCTTGATTGCTTGAAGTACAGTTCATCTTCAGTTCCAGGGTCGGTTTGTTCCCATTT
This sequence comes from Delphinus delphis, assembly GCF_949987515.2. NCBI lineage: Eukaryota > Metazoa > Chordata > Mammalia > Artiodactyla > Delphinidae > Delphinus > Delphinus delphis. Next base: position 84,265,538 of record NC_082694.2, on the reverse strand, counting down.
CTTTGCAGCCAGTTCTCGGAATTGTGGCAGCTTGTGTCAAGTCTACAGCCTGGTCTTCATGTAGTTAACTTCTTCCGCCTGGTGGAGGCTTCAGTATCTATAAGACAGCTCACAGGATATGGCTCAGAATATTATCTAGAGCCCTTGGGAAGGAACTAAGGGTCCTTGACTCCGCCTACTGACCAGACTACTATTATTTTGTCCTATTTGACTGCTTTTCTTTGTTTCTGCATTCTCTCACTTCTGATTAAACTCATTCTCTGGCTAAAGTTTTTCTACAGACGAAAGGCAGGCGGAGGACAAGGTGGGCAAGGACAACAGGGTACCACTCTGCTTCAATACGAGCTAATGGGGATGATGTGGGTAACGCCTGTTGCACACAGCAGGTCCTCAGTACAGGAGAGCTGACGTTATCATCACTTGGTTGGGTACCAGAATGGCAGTGGTCATCACTAGGCTTCTAAACAGAAAACTGTAGAACAGGATTCAGCATCAGAGCCAGGAAATCCTACTGCCACCAAGTTGTGCGCACGGGCCGCACAGGGCAATTTTGGTAAAAGGCTGTCCCATCCCAACATACACACACACACACACACACACACACACACACACACACACACACTTAACGGCAGGCCCTGAAGGCCCCTAAAGGATTATGAGGCTCCTGATTCACAAGTCAGATGCATTTCTTTTTATTTATTTTTTTAACATCTTTATTGGAGTATAACTGCTTTACACTGTTGTGTTAGTTTCTGCCGTATAACAAAGTGAATCAACTATATGTATACATATATCCCCCTATCCTCTCCCTCTTGCGTCTCCCTCCCGCCCTCCCTACCCCACCCCTCTAGGTGGTTACAAAGCACCCACCGAGCTGACCTCCCTGTGCTGTGCGGCTGCTTCCCACTAGCTAGCTATTTCACATTTGGTAGTGTCTATATGCATTTCTTAAAGGAAGTTACTTACAGTGCTTAGCTTCTCTCTGTTTCCAGAATCAAGTGCTCCCAAAGCCTTGAGCCTGAGAGCCGCACTAAGTGCTAACAAACTGTTAAAAGGCAGATGACTTTCTTGTGGTTTCTCACCCTCAACTCCCCCTCCCAGCAGGTTTCATCAAATGATTGATAGTCTCCATGGAAACTGCTAAAGCCCTGCTCACCTGAAATCCCTGCCCCTACCTGCACCAGCCCAGCCGGTGGGGCAGTCCTGTCCTGTCCTGGCTGCTGAGCTACTCAGCTTTTTCAGATCCCTGAACAAAGGTTATTTTGAAATGGCTTACTTGGCTGGGAGGTGAGTACTTTGTTCCTGAAACCAGGTGCCGAGATGACAAATACTTCCCTTTAATGGTTGGAGGGTTATCAAACAGGGAATCATAGGTCTGACGAGCATTAGAATAATCAGATGGATGGAAACAAGGAAGAACCTTCACCAGCCCATCAACCTGTGAGTACTTTCTGGAGAAATGTGATCCAGAGAAGTTAGACTCGTCTCCACAATAGCCATTGTTTATGACATTTATACAAAGCACCACCTGAGAAAGCAGCCACTTGTCGTCAGGGCTTCAAAAAATACTTGCGTAAACTCAGCACAGCGCAGCACAGCCAGGATAACGGCTGTCCCCTGACAGCCGCTGGGACTGTGCTGAAACCCCTTTCCATATTCAAAAAGGTTGTTTCAAGTACATTGAAGCAGGGAAAACCAGTGAGGGAAAATCACAAAGTATATCCGGCTACGAAGAGTTCAGAGTGGGGGAAAAAAATCAAGCTTTCCCAATCTACGTAGTTCCCTGCCAGACAAATGACAATGACAGGGATTGAAATTAAAAGGGAAGGGACACAATGCCCTTTTCATTTAACTTCAAGGGCAAGTTCTTTTGCTTTGCAGCAACGTTTGCCAACCCCTCACCTAGGATTCTCCCCGGGGACCTAGGAGACGTTTCAAGCCTCTCATAAGAGCTCACAAAACGGCTTTAGAAATAGGACTAACCTTTTGCAAACTGAGAAGTCTGGCTTCGTTTTTTATCTCAGGGAGAAAAGGGAGCCACAGGAAGCAGGACTAGAAACACACCGCAAAGAACACCAGCAACAAACTAAGTGAGTAACTCTGAACACCCAGGAACGTATCCGCACTTCATTCATTCAACCAGCCTTGGTTAAACTATTACCTACCAGACGCTGGGAGTTACTGGGATGTAAAAATGAATAAATCTGGGTCTGCGTCCTTGAGGAGCTCACAGGAAAAGATAGGCACTAAGAAAACAATTATGTTACCGGGGGCCAGCAGCACAGCAGGGGCAGGAGCTCGTGATACCGGAACCAGCTGGTCCACTGTGGGGTTCGAGGACAAGGGGATTTTGCTGCAGGGAGAAGGGTAGAGATTGGATAAGAAAGGATGAGATTGAAAGTTCAGAAATGGGAGTTCCAGCCACACGTGAAGGCGCACCTCTGCTTTCCTCAGTGCCTTATTAGAATGCCTGCCTCCTGACACTGCAGAGCTGTTCAAAGGTTAATGGGAAAATGTGGGAAACCATCCTGAGAAATTTCAGGAAAGATCCCAAAATCATCGCATTTGAGAGCTCTTTCGTATTAGGCTTTTGGTCCTAATCAACGTGATTCCATCTGGTACCATCTTTATCGCTGATTAAGGTCAACTGCTCTTTTTTAAAGTATACTTATTTCCTTAAAGACCTTCAAATACATTTCTGTGTTTTAATCAATTAAGGAGTATTTACTGAACGCCTCCCTTGGGCCATATCCTGTTTGCCATCTATAAATAAGTCTTTAAAAGTGCAACCAAGCAAGAGTCTATCAGCGGCACAAATCTTCTGGTTTCCCCTTTCGTTTGGTACTCACTAAGTACGATTTTTTTTCTTCAAGGAAAGGTATAGCCAGTCACGCTTTTCTATGTTTTTGTTTTCTGTGCAAAGAGCCTCACTTGCCGTAGAAATAAAGACAATGGCATGTGGCAAGAGAAGCAAATATTATATGTGGAGATCGGGATATTACCATCCCCGGAAAATGGGCTTAACAAGCTAAAGTCTAAACTTTGACACTGTTGGTGTTTCTAATAGTAACAGATTTGAGAGAGCGAGTTGGCTGACGGTGCAAACAAAAGGTCAGCAGTCCATGGGGTAGCCCGGGCTCAGCCACACGACAGAACCCGTATCTTCCTCTGCACGCATGCCCATCATCGGCTGTCCTGTTAAGCGTCACTGAAGGGATGACCAGCCTTCCGAGGGGCTCTGTGACCATGCACTGACTCAGTCACTTCGCCCTATCTTGTCTGAATTATATCTGGGCACTGTTTCGTTTTTTTTCTCTTTTTCCTTTAAGCAGACAGAAGAAAAAGAATGCCAAGATTACTGATGCATTAAGTGATTGAGAAATGTTTGCCATTTAAAGCCATTTCACTTCCTGCCTAACGCCACAAAGAAGCTTTTTAATAAAGTTAGTCTTTGCTTTTCTTAATGTCACTATGCATCTGGCTTGTTTTGCCTGCTTTTCAACACTGGATATAATAATGAAATGCTTGTTTCCATTACGTAGAACAACCATATTTCAAGGCAGTCGATGAAGAGAAAAAAAGTCAGTGGAAGTCCCAGAGGAGGACAGAGAGGAGGGATGAGCATGGAGATGGAGATGGCCCAGTGGGAGCAGAGACAGCAGGCAACAGGGACCCGGATCCTCACTCTCTGCTCTGAAGGCTGCCGTCAAGTTCCCATGGGAATCGGAACCCTCAGGCTGTGGACGGACGGTGAACAGTTAGCGGCTCCCAGAGCAAGGGCCACCCTCGCTTAGCATTTGTCCTTGCTTGCCAAGCCCTACAGTTGGCACGTGACTTTACCCAGCTTCAGCCAAAAAGAGAAACACCATGAATGACTTTGAGATCTCCCCAGGCTAATTCCCAAAGCAGGGAGAACCCATACCTTCGGCGAGGACCAGCATTGCTCCGGCCAAACCCTACTGTTGTGACTAAAACCCAAGTTTTCCGTGTGAGGCACAGAATATCTAATTTCAAACAGCGACAGCTCCGGCTCCTTAAGTGCTTACTCTGTGCCAAACACTCCACGTTTTTGTATATCTTCCCATTTAATCTCCTTGACATCTTGCAAGACAGGTGTTGCTCTCTCTCTTTACAGATGAGGAAACAGAGACATAGAGCTAAGCGATTTGATCTGGGTCAGCTGTCAGTAAAGCCACACCCAAGGGGTGTGAATGCAAGTCCATGCTCTTGATTACCAGCCACGCCACTCCAGGGCTTTCTGGTCTACCTCCCAAGTACCTATGTTTGAGAAGACCCATTCCCAACAGTGTGGCCCTATCTGTTCTTCAGTGCTTACTCAGGGCCTACTCTTCTGCAGGCACCAAAGAGGACGAGATGAATAGCAGGGTGTCTGTCCTCGAGAACTGTGCCTTCTAGTACGGTGGCTGCTATCGATCATAGCAAATGTGGCCAGTCTGAATTGAGATGGGTGAAGTGTACATACAAACCAGATTTCAAAGACTTAGTATGAAAAAGAGTGAAACATAGCTCACTAATCATTTTTCTGCTCGTTACATATTGAAATGATATTTTTAATATATTAGGTTAACTGAAATATAGGTTTTAATTTATTCTCATGTGTTTCTTTTTACTTTTATAAACGTGGCTGTGAGACAGGTTAAAGTTATGCACGTGGTTCACGTTACACTTCTCTTGGGCAGTGCTGCCTTGAGGCCCATGCCTGGTGAGGGTGAGAAGTGAACTGAGCTGTCCCTTTGACACAGGCAGGCAAAGAAAAGGAAGGAAGCACAAAGGTGAGGTCATGGGAGAGCAAGTGAAATGCTACACTTGGGCCTAAAGAACACAAATATGAAGGTCAAGCCCTTCTTATTGATCATCTAGTTGACTGGACAGATAATCTACCATGCTCACTGGCCTCTATGATACAGACTCAATAACAACCCAATAAAGTTATAAGGACTGGATAAGAGTAGGACAAACTCTGACAGCAAGAAGAATGGTGGTTTCCATTCTGGACATGTGCATCAGCTCAGATGCAAGCTCTGCTCTGGTTTCCACTTTGATCTGGGCTTTATTTGTATCAAGTATTCCAGACCCAGAACCTCCCTCCTCCTGGCCAGGACCAGTTCAACTCCCACTTGCCTTATGTTTATAAACCACTATCTTTACCCCAAACTTCTTTGCAGACCGTGACATACACTATCTGTTATCTAGTCAATATCCATTCCTCGCTTGTTTCCTGCTAGAAGAATCCCTCTTTGGTTCACAGCAGCCATCAGCCAGCCCCAGATGATGGTCACAATTGGTCAAAGCCATCTTATCAATTCTGCCCCTCACTCTTCAACCTCCCTCATAGCAAGAGGGCCATCATCCAATTCTGGGCTTGAGACCAAAGGCAGAGACTACTTCAGGACTGGAGTCTTTAAAACTTTGCTGTCTTGATAAAATAGGACACGGCAGGGCTCAAAATATCTCTCCTTACCCTGCCACCTTCATCCTGCCTCAGTCATGACAGCTGGGGCTGTAACAGCCCTAATGCGACTGTTAGGGGAACTCCAAGAAAATTGCAGAAGGTTGTCACCAATAACACCAATCTTCTGGACCAGTGCCAGCAACCACTTACCTCCAGTTTTCCTGTTCTGTTAGAAAAAAATAAACCCCTTATTCTTTATACCCCTGCAGTCAGATAGTCAGATATGCTGTTACTTGCAGCCTTAGACATCCTCTACTGGTGTACAACCAGACATGAAGAGGGAAAGTAGGCTGTCCAAAAACGTAGACTCCGGAGGAGCTCAGTCACTGCTTGAAGCACCCTTTTGCCTAACAGCCCACTCACAATTCCCACAGGTCTCAGCATGTTCTTTCCCTTTGTACGTCACTGTGTCTACCTGAGGTGGGAAAGCTGAGGGTTTAAACTAGTGGTTGTTGTTGAAGATCTACAGGGATCATTCTCATTTCCATGTAAACGTCACAGTGGAGGTTTCTCTTTACCGATGTAACATGTATAATTTTCTTCATCTCTCAATGTATAAGAACTTACAGGTGATAATTTATTGCTCCAAAAGAAACACAGTCACTCTCTGTCCTCAGAAGCTTAAAACCAAATATTTGTTGTTTGAACAACAACAGAAAACCATGTATTATGTCCTTGAAAATTGCTAAGGGGGTAAATCTTAAATGCTCTTCACAAATATATGCCCATATGGATACGGATATGGACATGTTAACCAACCTTATTGCGGTAATCATCTCCCAGTATATACATACTTGTACCAAAGAATCGCATTGTAGACCTTAAGCTTGCAGAATGTTATACGTCAATCATATCTCAGTAAATCTGGGGAAGAAAGCCTACAGCCTTCCTTTTCCTCCCTTATGGCAAACAGTTCAGCTCCCTCCCCAGTGGCAATTCCCCCCCATTCCCCACTATTCCAAGCCCAGTTATGTCCATGTATCAGGAGCCATAGGCTTCTGGAGACATAGGCCTGCCTGGCCCTCGGGAGCAAGTCCTTATGTATCCAAGCTGATCATGGCAATTCCTTTCCCTTCGAAAAGGATCCGTGTAGGGACGCACATGAGACTAAATTCTGGCCAGTAATCTGAGGGAGGGAGTCTGCTGGGAGATTCTGAGAAAGCCTCCTTCCTCTGAAAATGAGGCATCCCAGCAGGCAGAGCTGCAGAAACCACAGAGCCGAATCTGGAGTCTCTCAACACAAGGGACGTTTATTTCTTGCTCCGGTGACAGTCCAGGGCAGCTCCAAGTGGCTGAGACAAGGAGGCGGGGCACACAGCCTTCTGCTCCAGGCAGCGACTCAGGGACCTAACCCAGGCTGATGGCAGCTACGTGGTCTTCAAAACAGGCTTCCAGCGTTGCCCGGGGGCCACGTCCCAGTTCCAAAGGGCCCACTTTCCTTGACGGCCTCCCCTGGAAGCTGCTTGTGGACCCCATGGGCAGCTGTGTTATTGTTGGATCACAGCAGGAGCAGAGCCCTGGGACCTCAGCTGAGGTCCAGAACTCTTTGGCACTACTTGAGCCGGGAGCACGTGTATGCGTGTTTAAAAGGACCGTGCACTGGATGTTCCAATGGGTCAGCTAGGAAATGGCACTTGAGTTCCTCTGGTTAAGCTTAGGCACCTGACCATACCTGACTGCAGGGAGGATGCAAGAAGAGTCCACCTGCGCGTCCAGAAAGAAAAGGAAACAGCTTTGGTACAAATGAGAATACAGAGGGTCAGTCTCACAATTACTAAGAATTTCAAAACTGTGACACAGAGGCTTAAACCAAGTTCAGGACCCTTCCAAGCACCGGCTCTGTGCCACTCCACAGGTTGCAGGGCATGAACTTGGCCCTGGATGGAAGAGGTGCTCATTACAGGGCAGGTGACATCATCTCTGTTTCCTGATCCCTGATGATACCCACGTGTGCCACACGTGCCCCATTAGCATCCCATTTTGTGCCACCTTTCCTAGTAGCTCCTTGAAATAAGGAATGACAGCATATACCCTAGAGTCCTGTGGCACTTTGAGTGGCTTGAGGTGAGTATCACTTCATCAAATTGATTCGAAATGTTCAGAGTAACAATTTCACCAAGAAAAAGAAAGCACACAGACTTGAAAGCTCGATGTGGCTTTGAAAAACGCAACTCAGATTAGTTTGCCAAATCAGGTTAAATCTGTGGCCTCCTCTCTGACAGCATCTCCTAAAACTACAACTTAATGACACTCTGAACTGTTGTGTTTTTATTGGATGAGAGTAGTAAAAGTGCACAAAATAACTCTCTGCTGAAATCGAAAATTCTTTGGCACGACCTGAACCAAGCTCACTTGTGTGTTTTCAAACAATTTGTACTCGGCCTCGTGCGTTGTTATTCTTGCTGGCATCGCCCCATGGTGCAAGCGTGGGATTATTCTGCAATGGCACCTAGGCTGGGAGCCAGGATGCCCTAAGAGCCCCATCACGGCTTCAGTCGCTGGCAATGCAGCCACTCCCATTGTACCCTCCCTACCAGCCAGCTCCCTTCACAGCCACAGCAGAGTTTTCCAGAAAGGGGTAAGGCCAGGTACACAGACGGCAGCTTCTACACACTGAGCTTCTAGGAGGGAACCAGTGGCAAAGGGAGAGTGTGGGCCGCACCAGGCTCTGAGCTCCCAGGTAACACCGGGACTGCATCGTCATCCATGCCTTACGTTGCCATGACAAACAGGAAGAGGAAGCAGAGGAGAAGGATGATGGTGATGATGATGCTATCAGCCTCTTCTCAATGGTATCATTCCCTCATTGAGGGGGACACGATTGTATTGGCAACTGTTTACTGACTCACCTAAGTGTGCCTAGCGTGAGAGGCCATGGTCCAGCCACATGGCTGTGAGGAGAGTGGACACAAAGGACCCTAAGGGTTGACCAGCAGCCCTCCTCCACTTGTGCTGTGAAGAGAGAACAGTGACAATGGTTCTGTCCACCTGCAGAGGCTGAGCGCCCTTTCCACGACCCCTTCTCTTTCTCAGCACAAAGACACCCCACTTACCTCACCTGGCAACAAAACACTTATATAAATGTTTTTACATAAATTAATCCAAAGCTTTAAGAAGTGAATGGTGAAAATTATCTTGGATCCACATATCAGAGGAGAAAATTCACCCAAACAGACACACAGGAACACACACACACACACACACACACACACACACACACACCAATTGCAGGACACTTTACTACATGTCAGGGACAACACTAAGCTCTTGTCATACGTCTTGATTACATTCCTGCGGGTGGTATTGCTGTCCCCATTTTACAGATGAGGAAAGTAAGGCTCTTAGAGGCAGGAATCCCTGTCCGAGGTCCATGCGTGCAAGTTGTGGAGCTGGGAACCACCACAGACTTGCCCGAATCCAGAGCTAGTGCTGTCTACTGCCCCCAGGACACGGGAGGGACCATGGCTCTCCCGGGCTAGGGGCTCAGGCTCACACAAGTCCATCTCTGCCTCTCTGTCTCCTTGGGAAAGTCTGCCGCATCAGAGATTAGGGAGGGGCACGAGTTGGGGAGCCAGCCTGGGAGGTCCCCACAAAGGAGACCTGGGGGAACACAGCCTACGCTCTCGGCTGTAGGATGCTCTCATTGAGTTTCTGTTACCTTCTGTCGTTGGAATCATTATAAAGCATTTTTTAGATCATACATGCTCATTCTAGAAAATTAGGGGGAAACAGAGTATTATGAAAAAGAAAATTATCTGTCATTGTCTCATTGCCCAGGTATAGCCACTGTCCATATCCTAGTGCATGCTTTCTGTTTTTTGTTTTTTTTTTATGACACACACCACACACACACATATAAATATAGGATATATATATATATATATATGATTTTACATGATTGTAAAATCCATACCTACAATTTTACATGCAAGAGTTTAAAAGTAACATTACAAGATAAACATCTTTTATATCATTAACTACTCTTCAATGTGACTTCAATGGGTTTAAGATATTTTACCATATATATGTAAACAGCAGAATTTATTTAATTCTTCCTCTGTTTTGGACATTAAGGTTCATTTCCAATTTTACCCGTATACTAGGGAGATACATTTTAAGATGAAATCCTGGAACATAGTTCTCTATGAACATAACAAAATAGTTCCTGAGAATAAATTCCCAGGAGTTAAAATGCTGAGTGAAAGGCTGTGAACGTTTTTAAGACTCTTGATCAATATTGCCAAATTGCTCTCTAGGAAGGCATTACCAAGTCATGCTATCTTTGTCAGTTGCTTGATGAGCTGGGTTTGGGTTTTATATACGAAACAGGGAATTTTCAGCTGGCGAAGCTAAGGCCTGGCCTGCTTCACCCTTCCCTACTGTCACATATCAGGAGGAAAATCGAGGGGACCACACGGTATCTTCCCAACTTGCCCAGGGTTTTGCCCCAAGGGGAGGGGAGCCTGCAGAACCATTCACTGGACCCCTAGGAAGATGCTGGGCAGCCAATCTGCCTCATACACACGGATCCCTGGGAAGAAGCCATCCATTCATCTGTGTCTGCAGGAAACCCAGCACCCGCTGGCTCCCTGCAAGCTGGAAGCTTGGGGCACCCCTGGAGGTAGCACCCTGCCCTGGACAGTAGCCTTCTCCAGGCTGACAGTGACAGCAGTAAGATGCCCACTCATTCATTCATGGGCAGTAGCCCTGGATAGAAGAGGCTGGTGACCCCATGTGACCTGGTCTGAGGGGGACCGGGGTGGGGAATGTCAGGAATAATTGGGTGCTCTCTGGGAGAAGGCTTATACTATCAGTCAGGTGGCATCTCTTGAGCCAGCAGACACTGGAATGAGACATTCATAATTTTTCCCCATGGTTTTTAAGCATTTAGTTGGTTTTTCATGACCAGAGTCTATTCATCCTCATACTGGAAAGCTAAATTGTCCACATTTGGATGGTGGCTTCCTTACCGCCATTAACCTTGGTGGGGAAAAAAGGACAGGGGCCTGCAGATCTCAAACCTGGCTGCTGGTTCACAGGCTCCATCCCAAACAAAATCTCGACCAGGGTCACCTATGTCTAACGGCTGAAACTGAGGGCTGGCTAAGAGTTCCTCAGGTTAACAGCCCAAAGAACAGTGTGATCAACAGAGTGAATAATAGTCGGAAGACAAGCTTAACGAAATTCTGAATAGTGCTTAAATTAAGCACTTAAAATTAAGAATTTACACTCCCCTAACAATATAATTGTTTATTTAAGAAAGCTTTTTGCCTTTTTAACAGAAGTTAGCAAATGAAAATGTATTTCCACTCCAGAGATGTATTGCCCGTTCACGAATCTAGCATCACATAATAAAGTCTCATCAATATTTCGATCTATGGAGGTCAGAAATTTTCCTTAAAGAGATAGGCTTTAGAAGTCCAAGTAACCACCATTCATATTTGTCAATATCTAATGGTTTTGTCTTCTATGAATGTCAGGCAGCATTTACCCTGTGAAGAATAATAATACTGAACAGGTACCGATCATCATATTGTATCACTTGAATGGCTCAGCTCATTTAATCCTTACACCCCTGTCATGTGCGGAATATGATGAAACCCATTTCACAGCGGATACTCAGACAAGTCAAGCAGTCTGCCCAGATTCAAATATTTGGTGACTTACTCAGACCAGGCCTTGCCTAACTCCAGCTCCTATAGGCTTAAGCCCAATGGACACCAACATCTGCAACCACAAGATCAAAAGTTACTGAATGCATATTCTCTTGTAGGTACTTTATATGCAACATCTAGAACCCAGCAACCTCCTCCTTTTAAGCGAGGAAACCAGACTTAGTGAGGAGGGAAACCCAGATCCAGGCCCAAAGCCCCGTTTCTGCCCTTTGGAGCTGTCCTCCTGCTGGCCTGCACAGAGAAACCAAGTGGAGAGCTTTTTAAATGCTGATGCCTAGAGATACTGATCCTATTGGTTCGGGGGGGCCCAGGGCTTCTGCATTATTTTTAAGAAGATCGAATAGTCCACTGGGCACAGGGCTGATCACCACCGCAAGGTTCTTTCCTTCCTTACAAATCTGTACTGCGTGGTCACGGGCACTGGGCCCCTGCGTTTACCCCGCATCCTGCCCTCCAGAGGCTGCCAGACAGTAGGAGGCTGAGTCGTGAGCAGAAAACCACGTCCAGCCTGAGGACGGGGGCGTCCAGGGTGCCAGGGAGGCTGCAGGAGGGAGGGCTGAATGGTCAGGAGAGGGATTATAGAAGAGAGGACGCTAAGATGAGTAAGTGCCCAGAGAAAAGCAGAGGAGAAAAGGAATCTCCCACTGTAGCATCTCCACTTCTCCTTGCTGCTGAGGGGGCTGAGGAAACACAACCCACCAGAGATGCAGCGGTTTCTGCTTTGCCCACTCGGTCCTGCCGGGCACGGGGAGGAAGGAGCGTCTGCCCATCAGCCCAGAGGAGTTGCAGCCACCAGCCCGACTACCTCACAGACAAACTCAATCAGGCAAGATGTGTAGAGTTCAATTTTCACTTCAGCTCTAAAAAGCAAAATGAGGATCCGGGTGGAAACGGGATTGTTAGAGATTTTTCATTCTAATTGGGAAACTCACCCAGAGAGGCTACAAGAGCCCAGATAATCAACCCCTTGCACCATGTGTCAGGGCAGCCTTCCCGTCTCATTCTGCAGGGATGGAGCAGAACTTCTGGGAGGCCCAGGAGGGGTCACAGGAAGCCCCCTTCCCGGAGACTAGTTCCCGCTGTCAGAAAGAACAGGATGACGTCCCATCAGCTTCTCAAGGTCCAAATCAATCACCTACATCTCAATTCCCTTTTCTCATCAAGTACCAGCCATGAAATGGCCCGGCCTCATCAGAGTTCTGCAGCAAGGGATGCTGAGACTACAGGAATTGAGAAATAGGTCACCCCATGGGGTGGGAAGGTTACTGTGTGGTTTCATCTAACTAGGCTGCTGGAAAGCCCCCATGCCCACAGTTCTCCCCTGAGTCACCAGACCTCCGTGAAGCGGTAGATTCGCAGTATCCGAAATTCATTCTTGTGGATAAAGTGCCGGGTGGGTAAGGAACACAGACTCTGCTGCTGAAAGCAGATCTGTCCGTTCAGTAAAGATTTCCCGGGTCCCTTCTTGACACCAGGGAAACACAGCTAAGTGACAGCCCCTGCCCTGGAGAAACTCACTTTCCAGTGGCTCTGATTGGAAAGAGCTCCAGTCCCTGCCGGGCACAGAAGCAGGGTGGCTCCAGGCAGCATGAGGCTGGGGTGGTAGACGTGGGTGTACAGGCAGGGAGAGCCTCGAGCCATGATGCCTGAGCCCAGCTGAGGCTGATGAATGAGGAGGGATTTCTCAGGATTAAAGATTTGCTCTCACTGGTATCCCACACCCCCATGTGGTAAGAAAACTAAGACTCCAGGAGTGTAAGTACCGTCCCTGAGGCTACAGGGGTATCCTGTCAGGGGTACTTTATCTAGAGCCGGTATGCTAAGCACCTAGCCCCAGACCGCACCAGGGCCTAAGGAGAACACAGACCTGTGCTTTGGGGACCAAAGGTTTTAGGTAAAGTCATGAGGGAGCATGAGGTCACCCAGAAAGTTTGCAGAATGAAAGGAAAAGGTGCTCAGGCTGGAGTCTTAGTGTCCCGCCACTACCTGGGGGATACGGAGAAGAGGAAAGTTCTCTAAGGGAGCTCAGAGTAAGTAAATGGGAGGAAAATCATCCACTCATTCATTTTAACCAAATGGAAGAGAAATAGCCTGGTGCCCAGTGAGCTCATACTCCCAAAGGGCTACTCTACACTGCAGAAGTGAAAACCACTGCCCAGGACAGAGGCTGAAACAGGACTAGAGCGGGAGCAGAAAGTGAGAGATGGCCTCTACCTGATCTGATCAGGGAAGGCTTCCTGGAGGAGGAGAACATTAATTCTTATGAGCTAACGCCCATATGTAGGAGAGCTCATGGAGCAGAGCGGGGCTCCTCCCTTGAAATACCACATGAGTGGACTGTGAATGTGGCAAAAATCAATGTTGTACATGTAAGCTTTTGGAGGTAGCCTCAGATATGTAGATGCCCTCCAGAGTGATGTGGAACAGGGCTTATAAGTGGTTTTCATGAGGTCATGATTTTTATTGAATCATGAAATATTGAGCAGTTCTATTTTCATTTTAAAAAAGAAAATTCAGGAGATGACACAAAAACACGTCAAGGGAAATTTGTTTGTTCCATTAAAATATTACCTGCCCGAGGAAAGTATGTACTATAATTACCATCCATGCTCAGTGCAGGCTAAATATCATCTCCACGTGGCCAATGGTTTATTCTCCCTTCAACTTCTCTGCTGCCATTTTAACCATTTCAGAGAAATCAGCTTGAGCAAGTCAAATGAGAGTGTAAAGAAATGAGACTCCGGCTCAGAGATAAATAGTATCATTGCCACTGATTCCACTGTTTCAAATACAAGATTTTATTTTGAGAAGAAAGTTTAATTAACCAGAGGTGGATCACTAAATTCTTTGACTTCAAAATTGTACTTTCTGCAAGATGTCACCTGTGAAATTCACAGCCTTTAATTACTGCCTCACATCTTAAAAGGGAGAAACTTTCTTCTGAATGGCTCACGACAGTATTATCGGAGGAAATTACAGATCAGGGGTCTGTGGTCAATCACACCATAATGCGTGGACCACATCACTCTGACTTATGAACTTTGAAAGCAATTTGTTAGGGAAACACTTTCTCCCCCAAAACAGTGTGGATGGTTTGGATTTGTTGTTGATTTTTGTTCTTTTTTTCTTTTTAAAAAAGGGTCGGGGGGAGGAGAAACATTTAGAAATCAGTCCTTTACTGGATGAATTTCTTCACTTCCCAGAAAGCAAGAAAACAATTGTTTCCTGTAATTGGACAGTTTGATTGGAGGCAGGTGGTGCTGAGCTGAGGAAACTGGAGCCACAAAGCCAATTTTGGCTTCAAGCACATTTCCTTTCGTTTCAAACCCCAGCAGCACAACATGGAAATTGGCTCCACAAAAGCCGGCTATAAATTTAGTTCCCATCTCTGTAACAAGCACCTTATCAGCCACAAAGAGCTTTAGTAATTGGGGACAGTGTGCAGATCTGACATGATTACCAGGCTGCCCTGAGATACCCCGGCATTCCTTTCTCAGGCAGGTTCTTGCCGCCACAGGACAGGAATTTATGAGCCATTCTGGATGGGTCGTGTGCCGTCGTTTTAAAACGTGGGGATATTTTCTTCTTCCAGGTTAGCTGGCCTCTGTATTTCTTGAGTTGCATTAGCTTGAGTTAATATTTGCTTTCAGGATTTTGGAGGAATAGGCCAAATTACCCCAGGTCTTGAATGGTACCACAGATCACAGACATCAGGGGCCAAAGTCAGAGGCATGGGATTAGCGGGAGCCGTCTGTGACTCCCCTGCTGCTTTCCAGCCGGACGTCTTCCAGTCCTTCCCTTATTTCTCTTCCCAAGTGCTGGCTCATTCATCTTCCCCCCATATGGCAGTTGACAAGCAATAGTCTTCCATCGCAGCCAGAGAAGCTGAGGCCCAGAGAGGTTAATTGCTTTGGCCAAGGCCACACAGGAAGTCAGGAGCAGAGAAGCAATAGGCTTAGACTCTAACTTCCCAGGCCACCGCTCCAAGTACATATTTCTCTATTAATTTCCTCCCTGCTGTAAATCCGTAATTCAAAACAGTCATTTTTACGCAACTAGACAGGGTGGGGGAGTGAGGAAAGGCAGGAGGAAATTTATCTGATGCTTCTATCAAATCATTGTCTTTTGTATACGCTACATATTAACTCAGTTACTTCAAAGGTCCAGCATATATTGTTACAAATTTCTGGCCATGCTTAAATTTTTTTAAAAAATGTTCATCTAATGTTTACATAAATTTTGAGCTCCTTATTTATTTTTAGTACTTGAAAATAATCTCTTCTAATCCCAAGTAAATTAATGGCTAAAATAACCTCATTCCTGGATAAATTCCACCTGTCAATCTATATATCTGTATAGAATTATTTTACAAAAAAACAGATTGCAGGGTTTGCTTACAGCCTAGGAATTACAACACTATTTTCCAAGGCGATTACATCAAAGGAAATACCATTATGTTTTCCTTTCCAAGCCAATAGATATCCATAGTTTAAAATCTTGACTTCATTAATGAGAGTCTCAGAATCTAAACAGCAAAGGTTCAAGTGCAAACAATGGATCTCCTTCAGCGACTAAAACACTTTTCCTTTTAATCTTTGGCTTAATGATATTCTCTAAAGACACTCCAGTATGAAGAGAATTGTCATCTCACCCAGCCTGTTGGAGAAAGAATTCTCCAGCCCTTCTCTGTGTCATAATTACTCAACTCTCCCTCAAGACCACAGCTTCATGGCTCCTACCCCAGTGGCTGCTGGTGACCATCAGGGAACAGAGAAGACGTGCACACAAGCACTGTGACCATTTTCTAACAAGGATCTCATGCTGACTAAACCTGTCAGAAGGCAGATTGGGTTTGCACAAGAAGTTCTGGTTGATAGCTAACTCAGAAATCTTGGCATCACTACAGAACCAATATTTTCACAGAGGTGGCACCATCTTAAACAATGTCCCCAGTGTGCAGGACGCAGGCAGCCCTTCGATCAGTATCCAACAAGGGTGACTTTTTCCTCCACCTTTTTTGGAGAAACAGGCTGATGAAGGATCTGGGAGCAGGTGTTGGGAGTGAGAAGGGTGGGCAGGGCAATGGGGAATGGGAGAGCCATTCCAGCACTTTGTTTTAATAGATGCAGCTATGGCCTCGACTCACGCAAATCTGTCCCCACCAGGTTCGAACAGGTTCGGTGATGGGCTGAACCCTGCGCCACAGCTGTTTGCTTTTCCTGACATGTCTAGAAACAGCTACACAGACCTCAGTTTAACCACATGAAGCCAAAAGCACGTTGCATTTCTCCTCAACGGGATACAGACCAGCAGCAGCGTCTTTTGCATCCCTTCACCCTGACCGACCAGTGCAGCCAGCAGAAGAGACCCTTTCTCCTACCCCTCCTCTCTGACCTCAGCCCCTGCTTGGAGGGATTCCCACCTATTCCCCCACCAGATGCCAACAAAACAATTCAAGCTTTTGACAAGCTCACCCCCAATGCTATCAGAACTGAATGGCTCAGCTGGGGTGAAAAGGAGACGGTCAGTAGCCCCTACCAGAGCAACCTTGGAGGTGGGCAGTGAGCTGAGAAGTGACCCATACCCCCAGTGCAGGACCCTGAGCCAAGGCAGCAAGCCAGGGGAGGGGCTATTAGCGGCATCAATGTACCCACTGTATTCTTTGCTAGGGCTGCAGTACAAAGTACTGTCAGCTGGACGGCTTAAACTGACACAGATTGATTCACTCACGGTTCTGGAAGACAGAAGTCCAAGATGCAGGTGACAACAGGGTCACATTCCCTCTGAAACCTTCAGGAGAGAACCCTTCCTTGCCTCTTCCAGCTTCTGGTGGTTCCCAGCAACCCTTAGTGCTATGGACTGAATGTTTGTGTCCCCTCCAAATCCATATGTTGAAACCCTAATCCAGATGTGACGTATTTGGAGGTGGAGCCTTTGGGAGGTAATTAGGTCATGAAGGTGGGGCCCCATGAGTGGGATTAGTGCCCTTACCAGAACAGGCCAGAGAGCTAGCTAGGTCTCTCTCCACCCTGTGAGGATACACGAGCAAACACTCATCTGCAGCCTGGAAGAGGGGTCTCACCGGCACCTGCTCTCAGAGATTACTGCATTCTACTTTATGTCAGATTAATAAATAATTTTATTTCTCTCAGTTGTCTGTGGGCTCTTCAGAGGTTTAAGTTAGCCTCATGGTGCCCATCAAGGAGTAGACACAGCATAACTGTTTAATAAGGTTGAGGGATCTGACACACACACACACCTAACATGTATGCTGACACTGACCCATCCCTTAGATGAAGGATGGGCTAGATTGGGGAGAGGCAGGAAGCAAAGAGGACCGGAAGAATCTGGGACAGTCTCACTTTGTTTACTGTTTGGTAACTTTGGCTAAAATGGCAACTGACCCAGGGGCACTGAGTCTAGGAGACCCGTCATAACTGAGTGTAGAAAGACAGCCCTAAGCTCACATGACAGGCATCAGCCCCTGTGAATCTACCGAGATGCCTGGAAGAGTTCTGCTGTGGCCCCTCACTCAGCATCCACCCCCACCCTCTACAAGGTACCCGCTGGGCACCAAGAGCTGCTTGCACCACCTCCCCAGGGACCAGCTTCTGACCACTAGCCTCTGAGTCCCCCACCAGGAGTGGGGAAATGGTGGAGGGAACGGCTCTCACACGACCAGGAGATTGCTCCCCGGACCACGCTCCAAACATGAGGAAGGTGCCGTCACGCATCAGCTGGGCACGGGGTGGGGTATCAGGAGGGCTCGGGATCCGGCCCAGAGCTCCTTGTGGGCACCCACTAATCCACGTTATCCTTTTATCAGTTTCTCAGGGTGGTGGGTCCTAACCTGCCTCCCTGGGGGCTGGTTTTAGAACAGATGGAGTATGTGAAGCCCTGCACACTACCTGCTTGGCTGGTGTGCAGCAAACCATATCTGTGAGGATGGTCCCATCACTTCCCATGGTCTCCACCTGCCCCCACAGTTGTCCGCATCCCCAACCAGCCCAGCGTGCCATGGGGGCTCCTGATGTGTCAGCAGAAGCAGGAAATAGGCACGGTAGATGTCAGCAGCACCATTCCTGTGACTCTCACCCTCTCTCCTGGAACCCACCCTCCCCCAGCCTGAAAAGAGTCAGCATTGTCTCCGACTCCCTCTTCACTGCCAAGTACTATTCCTTTGCAGCATCCTTCCATCCTTCCATCCCTCCCTTTCCCCGCCATAGTAACCTTCTGCCGCCCAGCTCCTTCCTCGGCTTGAATCCCTTCTCCAGCGGGCTGGAAAATTCACACCCACAACTTGTACTGAGCCCCTCCCTGTCCAGATACCATCAGAAGGAGGGAAGGATGAGACAGCAGCCCCGCCATCGAGGAAGCAGTGTCCAGGGGAGGAGGGTTGGGCAGGAAAGCCCTCACAACATGGATCTGACATCTCTCTCCTGCCTCTTCTCAAATGCCCTCCTCTCTACAGCAAAGGGCCACTCTGGTTCCTCCTACACTGTTGATGAGAATGTAAATTGGTACAACCACTATGGAGAACAGTATGGAGGTTCCTTAAAAATCTAAGAATAGAGCTACCATACAATCCTAAGATCTCACTCCTGGGCATATATCCAGAGAAAACCATGGTTCGAAAGGATACGTGCACCCCTATGTTCATAGCAGCACTATTCACAATAGCCAAGACATGGAAGCAACCTAAATGTCCACTGACAGATGAATGAATAAAGAAGATGTACACATGCACAACGGAATATTACTCAGCCATTAAAAAAGTGAAATAATTCCATTTGCAGCAACATGGATGGACCTGGAGATTATCATATTAAGTGAAGTAAGTCAGACAGAGAAAGACAAATATCATATGATATCACTTATCTGGGGAATCTGAAAAAAAATGATACAAATGAACTTATTTACAAAACAGAAACACAGATTTAGAGAATGAACTTATAGTTACCAGAGGGAAGGGGTTGGGGGAGGGAGGGAAGGATAGACTGGGAGTTTGGGATTGACTTATACACACTACTATATGTAAAATAGATAACCAACAAGCACCTACTGAATAGCACAGGGAACTCTGCTCAATATTCTGTAATAACATAAATAGGAAAAGAATTTGAAAAAAATGGATACTTGTACGGGTATAACTGAATCACTTTGCTCTGCACCTATAACTAACACATCATTGTTACTCAATGATACTCCAGTATAAAATAAAAATTTTTTTAAAAAGAATAAGAAAAATTAAAAAAAAAGTCACTCTGGTCCCTCCCTGCCTGGATTTCTGGCCCACATTTCTAAGTGTCCCGAGCCTATCCACCAACCCTAATGTAGGATCATGCAGCCCACTTCAAGCTTCTTACTGTGGCTCAATCATAAATTGGTCCCTATTATTACTGACCTTTCTATGTAAATAGATCTTCCTCTCCAGCTGGGATGCAAGGGTGCTGGCATCAGGGCAGGACCTGGTTCTCAGGCTTTGGTATCAGCTGTGATGGAAGGTCAGGGCTCCCCACTGCCCATCTCCTCACCTAGCCAGGATCCTTACCAAGGACAACCCTCCACAGGAAACGACCCTGCTCCACCACCATGCCCACAAGCCCTCAGTTTAGTCTGGATGTATTTCTAGCCGAGTCCTCAACACAGCGAACACCTTTATCAGGCAGGAGGCAGACGGACCTGAGGGTGCTTCTTCTCAGTTTGAAAACCTTCCCACTCTCTGTGAAAGGCCTGACCCATCCACCAGACCCCAGGCTCCATCAGATTTGGAAATTCCTCATGTCACAGTATCCTCTTTCCACTCTCTCATCAAGAGGCCATCTAACTTGTCCTTAAATTTCTTCAGCAGTAGAGTATGCCCACCCGTGGAGGCAGGTCATTCCATTCTTAGACGTTTCCCATTGCTGGGAGGAATTAGTATGTATTGAGCTCTCAGTATATGCCAGCAAGTCTAGGTGCCCACCAGTGGATTTACTCTCTAACCCTTATGACTGCCTTGTGAATTATACATCCTGGTGGCATCTCCACTAAAGATAAGGTCAGGGAGGCTTGGAAGAATCAAGGCAACCCAAGTCTCAAGCTACTACGTGACACGGTCAGAATTAGAGCTGGCCCAAGCACTTCACTCTTTTCTTTACTCCATATTGATTAACAATCTTCTTCTTAATAAAGTCCTCATTTTTGTTGTGCTAAATTTCACAGTGGTGAATTTTCCACCCTCTGACCTCTGGTCTAGGTCTTAACCCATCAATAACTTCTAATCTCTTTTTATTTTGATCTTCCTTCAGATATGCCTGTCCCTCGGACCCACCTTTGTTTCCAGAGCCTAGTGTCCAGACTACGTAAATCCTGACCCCTGGGAACTTGGATGAATAATGAGGAGACTGCCAAGCGTACTCCTGTAACCCCAGTTCCTCAAAGCAGAACTTCCTGAAAGCCATATATACAGTATATACTACCATGCCTTCTCCTCCTCTGACGGGTACAGAGCAGCGGGTGAGAGCGTGTGTCCTAGAATCGGGTCTCCTTCTATCAGCTGTGTGACCTCAAGCAACTCACTTACCACTAAGCTTTGGATCCTCCTCTGTAAACTGGTAAGTGATGGCCCCTAACTCAGGGCTCCTTCCCAGAACTAAATGCCAGCGTCGAAGCCCGGGGCCCGGCGCATAGGAAGCACTCACTATGATAACGCTTTTCCCCTAAAACTTGTGCCATCGGCAGCACCTGTGCATTTTTATAGAATGCCAAGCCTGAGTCCAAAAGTACAGGGGAAAGAAAAGCCAGCTGGTTCCCACACTCGATAGCACAGATGCAAACGGGGCGGCCCATTCTCTTTTTCCTGACGGAGGAGTCCCGGGTCAGGCCAGCCGCTGACTTGGGAAGGCGTGATGCTAAGCGCAGGAGTCAGGCGACATGGCCAGAGGCTGCATCTCCACAGCCGCGCAGCTTCCTCCTGGGAACTGACAGTCCCGCCGGCCCAGCACGGCCACAGAAGCTCTCTGCAGTGCCCTTGGGACCTGTGAGAGAAGGTTTCTCCTGCTGCCTTCAGCCTCCAGGAGCAGAATTTGGTGCCGTGGGACCTGCCCTTGAACCAGCGGCATCTCGCTTCCCCGAGATACCCGCCCATCATGGAGCCCACTTGCCTGCCAGGCCTCACCTCCCTCCCGGTTCAGGCCACTGTGGAAAAGCTCTTTCCACAAATGGAGCTCCCACACCCCATATGATCGTGCTCTGCACAGCAGGTCCCTTCAACGCAGAGCTGATGTGACCCAGGTGCTTTGGGTCGAGACGGACCGTCTCTGCACGCCCAGACGCTCGCTGCGTTATCACCGCTCTGTCGCTCCCCAACGCCTCCTCGGACTAAGGAGCCCCTCACAACAGGGGCTGTGTCTTCTGACCCTCGAATTCTCAGCGATGAGTGGATATTGGGTAAGCGAGCAAAAGAACAAAAGGAGGAGAGATAAGGAGGGAAGGAAGGAGGGAAACGTGAAGAGTTTCCCGGAAGAAGTATTCAGTACATTCCCTCCTTCCTGTGACCCTCGCTGGCTTCATCCCCCCTAAGATCCAGGCCTCGCCTACCATGCCCTTCAGTCTAACACAGCTGTTCCTTTGCCTCTGCAACTCTGGGGATCGATTTGTTGGGGTATTTTTGACTTTAATATATATAAGCAGAAAAAGAAATTACAATGCTTACTTCCAGGTGCTTCTTTACGTGACCCTTTGGCAAGCAGTGCATTGGGAGGCAGGTGTAACTGAACAGGCCGGTGGTAAACTCTGAACTGAGTCACTAGAACTGGCACAGCTCGGATTTCAGCTGTCTGAGGAGACGTGGGGCAGAGACGTGCCCCCCACAGTGGGCTCAGGAAGGTGATGGTTTGTGACTTAGCTGAACCCCAGCAGCTACCCTCATTCCATCTAACAAGGGTCACTAAGCCCATTTTTCAGACCACCTCTTAAGGGTAATTCCGGGGTGTTTGAGGGGTGATGTGAGTCTCTTAAGTGGCACAGACGTGGCCTGTGAGTGGCTGTGTTTCCCTCCAGAGAAGGACCACGGACAGGACTGCAGGAGCAAAGACCCAGGCTGAGGCACCCTGGTCTGGGAGGGACTCAGCAAAAACAGAGCGTTCCAGCACCTTCCATGGTGGGCATCCAACCCTGCCCCCCTTCTCTGTGGCCCTCGTCCTAGTTCACCTGGAGAAAGTACCAGTGTGACTGGAGCCTCAGCTCCCACAGAACATAAACAATGCCGGTGATGAGGGTCATTCTCAGATAAGCAGAGATAAGCACGTTGCCTTTCTTCCTGACCTTCACAGTCATTCTCACACAATAGGAGGATGATAACATTTAACTGTTTCTAACAATTCCTCCACACAGTGGAGAGCCAACTTAAGCCATTTCCTTCGGGGACTTTCAGGGTTTAAGTGTGCTGCGTTCTCTGTGTTTGGCATTTCTGAATCTGAAGAGAATCTCTTTTTTCCTTTCCCCTCCTCCAAGTGAGGACAATCCAGTGAAAGCATCACAGTGGTGCTCAGGAGATGGGTGGTCTAGAGTCAGCCCTGTCTTGGGTAAGTCACTTTCCTCTGGGGGCCCAGTTCCCATCTGTGAAATGCACAGTCTGGACCAGATCACGGCTCAGTTTCCTACTAGCCCCACCAACAGTAACCTCATTCCACTCCCATCACCATGGTGAGATGGTCTCCAATTTTTCTCTTCGCTCTTTCAACCATTTAATAAGTCGCCATGCTTTCCTTCCTGTGGCGTTTACCTGCTCGTTGGACAAAATCTGCCAAGAACGCGGAGTGCCTGGGGCCAAGGAACACACCAGCACGTGCTCTGCCCCAGGGGCAGCTCACAAGGGAGCGGGGTTGTGAAGAAAGACAGCAAGAGTGTTTCCCTGAACCAATAAGTGCCAATTCTGAGACCTCAGGCTCCAGACACCTCTCTAGACCCAACTTCATTTGCCCAACTCCCAGCAAACCCAACCCTCAGTAACCAACAACAGGAAGTGACATTTCTTTACACCGGAGACACGCGTCTATATTGGTGTGCCAGGGCCGCCACAGACTGGGGGACTTAAACAACAGAAATTTATTTTCTCCCAGTTCTAGAGGCTGGAAGTCCGAGATCAAAGTGTCGGCAGGGTTGGTGTCTCTTGAGGGCCCTCTTTTCGGCTCGTAGGTGGCTGCCTTCTCCTTGTGTCCTCACGTGGTCACCCTTCTGTGTGTGTCTGTGCCCTGATCTCTTCACCAGTCATAGTGGGTTAGGTCCGCCCATGTGACCTCATCTTACCTCAATCATTCCTTTAAAAATTCTATCTCCAAATAGAGTGGCATTCTGAGGTCCTGGGGGTTAGGACTTCAACCTATGAATTTGGGGGACACAACTCAGACCATAATATCCTCCAAACTGTTACTTTACAGATGAGAGAGCTGAGGCTTTACCTCGATCTCAAAGCAAATTGGTGCTGGCGGCCGGAGGCCAGAGTCTAATGCTCGTTCCCTGAACCTGCAGCCTCTGCCCCCTCCCACCATCCTTTAGACTGAGCGCTCAGCTCTCCACAGCCCTGTAACCACAGGCCAGCCCAAATAAAATTCCCACTGGCTCCTTTATGGAAGAGCTCTGGATTGGAAGATGAAAGTCTCATGGATCAGACTCAGCTAACAGCTCTGGCCTCTGGCAAGTCATTTAATACTTGCCAAGCCTGAGTATCCTCTCTGTAAAAGGGAGAGGTTAATTCCAAATCTCTAGGGCGTGAATTCTGCCTTCCTAAGCACCTCGGGCCATAAGAAGGAGGGCTGGCGGGCCAGTCAAAGGAAAGTTTAAACAAGCTCCCAGAGAACATGGAAGCCACCTGAGGACAAACTATATTCATGCTTCGGAGGTTTCACTTTCCATAATAAACGTAAATTAAATCACAGGTCATTGTGAGACACTGAAGTAAGTCCTCTGCCTAAGACCATCTCCAGACCAAAGGCAGTCGGCTTCTCTGGATTTCCATGAGTTTGTGTAAGAAAACAGACTGCGTGTCTTCTAAAGTGCTGGAGCCTGCGGAAGCATCCCTGTGGCAGATAGACAACCCCCCAGAGAGGTTCCGCTGGAATTCTCTGTTTTCTGCAGAAAACAAGAGTGCGTGAGGCAGCCGGTGTTCTAGAAGAAGGAAAAGCCCAGAAGCTCCAGACCCTTGTGCCATGTTGGTTCATGATGGGGAAACTCCATCTCTAGACTCCTAGCTGCTCATCTGTAAAATCAGAGAGGAGAAGGAAAATGTTTGTGGCTGTCTGAGGCCGTGGGTGAAAGACAGAGAAAGGACTTGACCTTGTGGAGGGGGGACGTGACTTCTGAGCGCCTCTGAATCTTAACCAAGGGACTGGGGGTAAGTGCCGCAGCTTCTCCAAGCATGAGTTTCTCCACTCAACAAAGGACACTCATCATGTAGTACCAATATACATCTATATATCTCAAGGCCTTCTCACTCTAGCCTTTGAAGACACTCTAATACCACCTTAAACATGCAAAGCACTTTGCAGTTTAAAAAGTGCTTCCTGGGCTTCCCTGGTGGCGCAGTGGTTGAGAGTCCGCCTGCCGATGCAGGGCACACGGGTTCGTGCCCCGGTCCGGGAGGATCCCACATGCCGCAGAGCGGCTGGGCCCATGAGCCATGGCCGCTGAGCCTGTGCATCCGGAGCCTGTGCTCCGCAACGGGAGAGGCCGCAACAGTGAGAGGCCCGCATACCGCAAAAAAATAAAAGTGCTTCCTGGTGCCATGAATTAATAGGTGATCAACACATGCCCCTAGACAGCACACTGTCACATCTAACACCCTTCACCTTGGTCTGCTGATTCCAGATCCAAGACTCTTTCCATGGCAAACAAGTAAAACGTTTCTTCTTCCTCTGTAGGAAGTCCAGTGACCTGCACGGCATGAGAACTGCACTGAACTGTTCGAGCCAGGGCGTTGAACTTTGCAGTCCATGTTTGCTTTCAGACTACTTGGCGAATTAGCCCTTCCGAAGTTCTCCTTAAAATCTGTTTCATTTGGTGCCTAGCACCCTCACAGCTCAGCTCCCACTTCCTTCTTTTAAGCTAAGTGCTTCCAACCATTAAAATAAAAAGAAGGGAGGGAGGGAGAGAGGGAGGGAGGAAGGGAAGAAGAGACAGTTATTATCATTTTTAAATCCTCCATTTGCACCTTGATGTTCTGTTTTCCTATTTCTTTAATGCGATGTGAGGATAAACTGACTCTCCCCCTTGAGCCAGTCAGAGAAATCCACCTGCCCCCAAAGTTCCCACAGCCCCTTTCTCAGTCTCCTCGTAAGTGTCAAGAGGCTGTGCAGGTGGGGTCCCTGGCAGAGAGGACCGACATCTGGCTGAAACTCTTCCCGGTCTGCATCCCAATTCCTGAGTCAGGCCCAGCCTGCCTCATCTCTCTGCTGTGGCTGGAATGCGCAGCCCCTGCAGTATTTATTCCTTCTCCACGTTTTGATGAGTCGTCTGATAAGGGCGACTCTCCCTCAGGCAGCTGCGATCCTACACCCTGGCGCACCGACAGCTGTGCGTGTCAGTGCCGGGGCCTTGCACAACGCCAGCCGCCCCTGCCCTTCCCCAGCCTGCACGGACAGCCACGTCCAGCTCTTCCAGGCCAGGAACTCAGCGACTGGACACTGCTGGTGTTTGCTCAAAAGTTCAGTATTTGAGATTCATGGTTAAATTCAGTAATAACACCACAATTTCACCAGAAAGCATTATAGTGATTACCGAGTTATATTAGGAGTTTATTTAAGATAACATCTTATTTGCACAATGTAGTTCAAATAGATGGTTAGAGCAGTCAGTGCGATTGGTAAACTCCTAGGTATATTAGCATAATCCGGAAGTGTGTGCCGCTTTTAAACATATGAACAGCTAAAACCGAAAGCATAAATATAGGTGCCACGGTTAGAATAAGAGCGTTTAGGTTCATATGTAAACAGGCATTTACTTGTCTCTTTAGCACAGTACAGTGGGATGTAAAAATCTCTCCAAGACAGCTTTCTTAAAGAAGCCAAATCCCAGACTACTGTGTTTCATTAATAATAGTTTCTGTTTATCAAATACCTTCTGTATGCCAGGTACCGTGCTGAGTGCTTTACGTAAATATCTCGTTTCGTTTACACCTCCCTGCACTACCATAATAAATATTATTATCCCCGTTGGAAAGACAATAAAATCGAAGCTCTCAGAGGTGAAATGACTTGTCTGAGGCCACACAGCTAGAACGAGAATTCAGGTCTAACTCCAACGTCTGGGCACTCCCCATGTTACCCACCACCAGATGTGGCGTGTCCAGCCGGGTTCCAGAAAACCCCCAAAACATCAGAATGGGCCTCGGGGTCTCCGTCAGTCCCCTCGGAGTGCTCTAAGGGATCCTGGGTTTCAGGACCCTCACTCAGCTACAGAGCACGGAAGGAGAGCAAACCCAGAGCCTAGCCAGCGAGGGCAGCCTTCTGCATTGACCCTCTGCCCCATCTCCAGAGACCCAGGCAGCCACTGGGGATCCTCCGATGACGTAATGGGCCTCGGGGCACATGGGAAATTCCACAGAGTCCCCAGATCTCTCACCCTGCTATCGCCTTGCAACCATCCCGTTCTGAAGCCTGCACGGTGACTCTCACCTGGAGGACAACCGTCACCGCTCTGTGTCCCTTATCAGCGCCCTAGCAGCTGACTTTCTGTGCTGGATTTTTTTTTTTTTTCTTAACAGAGAAATGTGATTTTCCTCACTTCCCACATGGGACACCAAGCTGCACCCAGAGGCCCAAGTCAGCTGTCCCGGCCCTTCTTACCAGCACACCAGCCTCCCAGCCCAGATGCTGCGCGTCAACAGCCTTCAGACCATTGCATCTGGGCTTTCCGAGCCATTCAAAAATACAGGCATCCCCTCGGTATCTCTGGCGGATTGGTTCCGAAATTCTTGTATGCTCGAGTCCCCTGTACAATGGTGTAGTATTTGCATATAACCTATGCACATCCTCCCATATACTTTTTAAAAATTTATTTTATTGAAGTATAGTTGATTTACAATGTCCTGTTAATTTCTGCTGTATAGCAAAGTGATTCAGTTATTTAAATCATCCCTAGATCACTTATAATCCTAATACGATGCAAACGCTGTGTCAAATTCAAGCCGTGGCAAATTCAAGTTTCACTTGTTGAAACTTTCTGGAATTTATTTTTTCAGTTCGAGGTTGGTTGAATCCACGGATGCAGAACCCAAGAATACGGAGGCCGACTGTCGTCCAAATTGCTAATTCCTCAATGTCGAGGCTCACCTATGATTCTTTCCAACAGTAACTTCCATGTTCCCCAGCCCCAGACGTATGAGAAATGCTAACCAGCAGCTCCACTGACTAATCTGAGTTCAACTCCGACCCCTGGTAAGAAAGCTGTATGCCTGGAAATTAACCAAGACACCAATCATGCAATATATAACTAATCGTGTATTATATTTCACATATAATATAAATTCATGTAATATGACACATTGAGTTATATTGCAAGAGGAGGAAAAAACCTGCTAAAGTTTCTTAAAACTATTTTCTTTAAGCACACAGAACATTCCACGACAACATTAATCCCCCTCTGTCTCTGCACGGGCTCCCCACGTGGGCCTCATGTTGGCTGTTGGAGTTCTCCGCCCCTCACGCCAAGGCTGGTACATCTTCTGCTGTCTTCTGGCCTTGGCCTGAGCCCCTGGTGACCACACGGGGCACAGGAGACCTCATGGGCTCTGAGGCAACAGAAGCAGCTGCTACAGAATCAGCAGACCCTACTGTCTGCTGACCTCCATTCAGAAATGTTGACGGCAGATAGCAAAGAGAGAGGAGAGCTCTGTTCTCCAGGGGTCCCCGGAGAATCCCACTCAGGAGAAACTATTGTCAGCAAAGGGACAATGTTCTTGGAGCCATAAGTGACCACAGCAAAATCATGTCTCTCCATGGCGTCAGATCAGGTCGAGGTCAGGAAGGTTTCACGCACGTGTGGACCTTGATAACTTGAAGGGGCACTGAGATCTCTGTTCAAATCCCAGCTCCACCCTCTCTCGGCTGTAAGACCTGGGGCGAGGGTCTGGCCCCATGCGTAAGCTGGAGACCGTCACAGCGGTGACCCCACAGAGCTGTTGTGAGATGAAAGAGAGCCATGCCAAGCCCCGAGCAGTGTGTCCGGCGCACAGGGGACACTTTACTGAGAGGAGCTGGTGTTTCTATGAGACGCATACATGTGTTTCTCTTGGAATGTAACCTATTGCACAGAGCTTATTCTGAGGGGACGCGTCTGCACAAAGCATACCTATAAAATCTCCCCCATCAGCTGTCCGAGGTTTTGTAACACCACCGCATCCCAGTGTCCTGGGACAGTCATGGACAATGGGTTCTGCACAGAAGCCGTCCCCACAGTCCCCGAGCTGAGTGAGGTGCCCCCTTGTAATCATGTGTGTCCGTCTCGACCCCGGCCAGTGTCACATTTCTCGCTGTCTCTCTAGATGCCCTCACAGGATAGCACAGAGGACCCTGGCAAATGTTTATTTACTGGACAGAAGTTGCCAGGTCTTCCCCTGCCTGATAATTTAAGTGCGAGTTTCAGTTTGTTTCTCCCATTAGCCAACCAAAGGTGGAGTCCAACCTGATAGACACACCTGTGTTTAGCACATGGGTGAAATCACCCAGTCCCCATGCTGGTCGTGGACAAGTCAATCTTATAAAAATAACAAGAGGAACTTTGAACACACTGAATGCCCACAGGCACCGCACGCTGGGGGTGGGTGCGGCGGAATGCACCCAGTCAGTCGGCCTGTCCTTCCCCCTGTGCGTTAGCCCACTTCACAGATGAGCAAACTGACACTCGGCAAGTCTCATTTGCCAAAGGTCACGCAGCTGCTCAGTGTTTATCTACACTTGAGAAGAGGAAGACGCTGATGTCTGTTCTAGGAATTAGGAACACTGATGCTGAGAACACTTAAAAATAGCCCTGTGCATTTTCCCATTTTTGAGACAGGTTTACTAATCAGGGACATGGCTCAAAAAAATCCAGCAAAATGACTCAGTTCCTAGCGAAATGTCACTTCTCCCCATCACTCTGGGACAACCCCAGCAAAGCCTGCGAGGAGAGACAGAGACAGAGACAGAGACACAGAGAGAGAGAGAGAGGGAGAAGAAAAGGACGTCGCGGCGGGAAGACCGGAGCGATTTCCTCTCGCATCACCCTGCAGCCTCTCGGTCGGCTGGGAGCTGGGGGCTCACAAGGCGAAAACGCCTGGTGTAAAGTCAAGGGCAGGCTGGAGGGCTCATTTCCTGTCTTCTAAATATATTCTTGTTCTGATGGTATCTCATCCCCTGCGTCATGGAGGATGGCCGCCCTTTACATTGCAAATGCCTCCGGAACTCCTCAGCCTGGAGGAAGCTAGACTTTCTGAACGCCTTCAGGAACAGTGTGCTCAGGCCCTGGGCAGTCTCTGCTGTCCTCCCCACCATCCCCCCTCCTCACCTCCATCCTCCAGCTCCCCCCTCTCCCCCCGCCTCTCCCACCCCGCACCCCGTCCCCAGCCAGACACTTCCAGCCTCAGGGTGGGCAGCCCCATCCAGCAGCGCTGCTCTCCGTGAATGTTATCAGAGGAAGCACTTGAGCACCAAGAGGCAAACAGAAACCATTCCACACCTGCTGTCACTCTGCCACCTCCAATGCCCCACCCTCCATCCAGGTGTCCTCAGGGAAGAAAGGGCCCATTCAGCTCTGTGGCTGGTGGTTCTTGGGCCGAGTTCCTCAAAAGCGGCAGAAAGAAAGGAAACACACAGTAGGAGGCGGCAGAGCCTCCCTACAGCCTCAGAGGGAAGCGCAGCTGACCCACTTGGCTGACACCTGGCTCTGCGGCCTCTGGGCAGGTTGGCCGGCCCTCGGCCTCTGTCGATCATCTGTACGCTGGGGCGCTGAGACCTGTGACTCCCCCTCGGCTGTTATGAGGATGAAGTGACAGAGTGCCCTCAACCATGTAACACAGTGCTTGGCACTAGGGTGTGAAAGGCTGTGTTTCCACCCCGGACCTGGTACATTCCCATGATCTCCTTCAATATTGACAACTGTGCCTCCTACTTTCTCACCATCAGTATCAGTAACTATAGTTCAATTGTGGCAGGTCGGAAGTCAAGGCTCAGAGAGGGGAAGCAACCTGGTCGAGGTTACAGAGCTTGGAAGTGGCAGCTCTGGAATTCCACATCCAGTGGAACTGAGGCCCACCTGAGTCCTTCTGCCCCTCGGCATCTTCCTCCAGACAGTCCATGCACCTCGGTGGTCATAGAGGCAATATTCCCAAGGGTGCGATGGGGCAAGAGGCTTAGAGATGGAGATCAGGGAGCCTGGGGTAGAAGGACGCACCACGACTGCCAGTAAGCAGCCATCTCTACCCCTCGCTGCCTGCACAGGGCTAACCTGGAGGACGCTGGCCGGGAGCAGAATTACAAGCACAAATTCTCCCTCCCAACCAGCCAAACTCCCCAAAGACTTAAAGGGACCTCAGTATTCAGAGACCACCAACTTTAATATAAATAATACTAAATAACTTATATTGACTGACATCCTATCATGTTCCAGGGACGGTACATACGCCAGGACAACATTAAAGTATCTAGAATCACTCAGTCCTCACAACAACCTCCCAAGGTAGGTTCTAGTGACCAGAACTATTAGCAATTTGTAGATGAAGGAACTGAGCTGGAGAGAAGAAACGTGATTAACGTCACACAGCTGGGAATCGGTGTGGCCTGGGGTCAAATCCAGCCAACGGGGCTCTGGCATCTGTCCTTTTATCATCTGTTTTCCTTTCTAGGACTGTGTTTTAATTTTTTAAAGGGCGAGCTGGGGATTAGCTCCAAAGGGCGTCCAGGGGTCCCACTGTGATGAAGAGTCACTTCCTGTTGGAGTCCTTCAGGACTGGTGCCGGAAGCCCGAGGCCGTGGGCCACCCTGCTTCCTCCTCAGGCTTCCTCTGTTGCCCAGGGCCAGCCTGTCTCAGCCACGCTGGTGGGAGGGGTGTCTGTGGTGCTTCTCCAGAACTCCAAGGGCCACCCCTGAATGTCCCCTGCACGCCCTGGACACCAGCTCCATCCTAGATCAAGCAGAAGGGAAGGGAGGGGGAGACCAGGCCACCCGTGAGGGAGAGTGAGCTTCCAGTGGTGGGGAAGGGATGACTCCACACAGCCTGGGAGTCTGGGCTCCTCTCCAGGCCTCAGGCCAGCACCCCTTCTTGTCCCTCTGGCCCACTGGGGGAGGAGAGCTGCGGAACATCACGCCCTCTGAGGCTCTGAGAAGTGAGACCTTATTCACAGAGCTGAGACAAGAGCCTCAGATGGGCAGTCACTAGCTGTTTGACCTTGGATGAGTCCCCGAGGTCGCTGGTGCTGGTTAGGAAGTGGTTAGGGTGACGCCCTAAAACCGTCCCTTCTGGAGAGCAGTCAGCACATGTGGCTTGAGAGCATCTCCACCTCAGGGTGACGTCAATGCCTCCTCGGGGTAGGACCCCTGAATCCCACAGCCCCTGTTTCCCTTGGTCTCCACGATCCTCAGGCTGGTCAGTCACCCCTCCCCACCTGTCTCGTGAACGATGGGACACGTCACCCATCGATCGGTACGGCGGTGGACCACCCACGCCAGTGTGTGCAGAGCCAGCCCTCACCGCATCGCTGTGGCCACCATGAGCATCTCTTCCCAAATGTGTACTCGGTGATGTCTCGTTGGTAGCTTGGAATTGGCCTGGTGAGAGTATTTACACCACAGAAATGGGCAGACGTGGGCTATTTTATTTTGTCTTTCTTTCGGTCAGTTGTTAAACATTTACCAGCATGCCACTGGAGCCCGCGGGTAGACAGGCAGAGAGGACCCCACACTAAACCCTCGATTCCCCACTCTATTCTCCATTTGATACCAGGGAGCCCAGCAGGGCACTGGTGTGGACTTCCAAGGGGACGATGCCCTTGACTATCACTGGTCGAGGGCACACATCACAGGACCAAAGCACTGGGACACGTGCTCTCCCCTCAGTCCCACGCCTGTCATGTGGTGGATAAAGCATCATACCTAATGTCATAGAGTTGAGCAAGCCATAGTTTCCCATCTGCAAAAGGAGGCCACCGCTGGGTACAGCAAATGAAACAGGACCTTCCCCGACACCGTTGCTCAGGCAACAATCCACTGTTGCTTGGGTTTTACCAAGATTTCCACAAGTTTTCTTCCTCCTAATTTGCTTTGATCTTCAAGAGCTCTCAGAAACCTCCCCCACTGAAGTGCACTTGAAGTCTGGAAAACCCAGGAACAAAGGGTCGCTGTTCACAGAAGGGCTCATAAGACTTGCGCGACTCAAGACCCAAAGCCTGAGCTAAATAATACTGCGAGAAACCACCCCAAAGCTAGATGCCACCTTCGAGCTTGTCACACACCCTCATTTCACAACTGGGGCAACTGAGGCTTGTTCATGGCCACATTTCAAAATATCATAGAGCTGAGACCAGAAGCCTCTAGGATCACACGTGGAAACTGGGAGAAATGGTTGATTTCTATAACTTACCCACCCAAAGCAGAACATGTTTCTGACTCAGACTTTTCCCGAAGGAGCGATATTGCACGAATCCACGTTAGCCATCCAGCACCCGTTGGCAATGCCCATGAGCCAGACTCTCTGGAATGGCCCATTTGACCTCTTCTTTCATCCGATGCAAGAGTTGGAAGCATTTCCCAGGCCCCCTTGCAGCTAGGGCTCTGGATGCAAATTAGCTTGCACCAAATGACACCTTTAGAAGGTAGAAGTGAGGCAGATGCCCTCTGCCTGCAGAACTCGCCTGCTGTTGCTGTGCATTGAGCCTCGGTGACGCGGGGGTTTCCAACAGCAAAATCCTATTCCATTCTATTCTCCAGCTCCTGGTGTCTTGACCTGGCTTCCTAACCCCTGGATTGCGGCTTCGGGCGGCTTTTCTTTAGTAGAAGTAGATGCTTCTGCAGCACCCTACTCCAGCCCCACTTGGGGGAAGCCTCAGAGGCAACAGCTCTCCCGGTGGCCAGCTCTGCATTCTTATAGGAATCGTTCCAGTGTTCCAGCCTAGAATCTGCTCCTTCAGCCCTTCCATCTGTTTTGTAAAGACCAAATTCCCTGTATTAAGACCCTTTCTGCTTAACATACCTAGAGCAGTTTCTGCTTCCTGCAATGAGCTCTGACGGATACATCTACCCTTAGGTTCTCAGAAACAGGCGATTGGTGTACTTTGTGAGTTTCAGGAATAGCTACCTGAAAAATCTATACGTTTCTATAAGTCCTTTCTGGACTCCACCATCAGTTCCCGTAAGTTGTCAGGGAGGCACTGGAGCACTGCCCCCTGTTGGCTTTTGTATTCACGCACATCAGGATTCACGTGTTGCTGGGCTTTCTCGTGCACATGCTAGCAAATCAGATACACACTAATACAGGCCGACGCTCTACTAAAGAGAATTTTAGTAGAGCAAACTTAAAGTATATCCCACCTTAGACTTTAACAGAGAAGAACCTCGTGCAGATTGATTGATGGAGAGCCAGGGGACCATTTTCTTCTGCAGAATCCTTCAGGTCTATTTTAAAGAGTCTTCCAATTTTTAAGAGTCTCCCATTCTCTGATCCTTTCCTGAGTCTGGCCATGATGTGTCTCCCCAGGGGGTCATTTCAGATCACTCGCCAGGTAGGGAAAGACTTGGGTGGTGTCGACTGGGCCAACTGGCCTCCGCTCCTCTCTGGACACCCCCTTCTTCACCATGTACAGTGGGACAAATGCCTTCCTGCCCACCGTAAGCGAGGTCACCCTCAGGAAAAGCAAAATCACATGTTCCCTCGTGCTCTTCCAATCTCATCCTAGTCATCTGATTCAAGGACTGATTCCAATCCTCATCCCATTTCTGTTTCATGTTGTGATGTCAAAGACCCATGTCCAGTTGGTGAGCAGAATTAGAAACATACGTCCGTTTCTATAGCAGGGCAGGGACATCCATTTCTATAGCAGGGCAGGGAGGGTTTCTCCTGAGAAGTCAGCTTCAACGCTGCCCTCTGGAAGAAGAGGCAGCAAGAAAATCATGAACACTCACCAAGCAAATGTTCAAAAGATGGGGAGAGCCAGCTCTCCCAGCTCCCTGCCCCTGCCTCCCTTCTCTCCCAACTGCTGGTGCTGACCTGGGGGAGCCCCGCCCCCAACCTCAACCTCCCCAGATGCCAAGCGCTAGGGTCTTCCCACACACCCATCGTCAGCTCTCACCCTTAGACTCGGCCACAGGTACCCCATAAATGGCCGTGCTCCCCCACAAACAGAAGCCCCAGGGCTCTACCCAGATTCTGTCTCCTGAATCAACTCTCTCATCCGGCATATTGCATCCCCTGCATTTCACTCTGCTTTAATTTGATTTTAATTAACTAAATTTTTTAATGGAAAAAAGTCACATATACACATGGTAACCAAAAGGTCAGAGCAGGGGCTTCCTTGGTGGCGCAGTGGTTGAGAGTCCGCCTGCCGATGCAGGGGACACAGGTTCGTGCCCCAGTCCAGGAAGATCTCACAGGCCGTGGAGCGGCTAGACCCATGGGCCATGGCCGCTGAGCCTGCGCGTCCAGAGCCTGTGCTCCGCAACGGGAGAGGCCACAACAGTGAGAGACCCGCGTACCGCAAAGAAAAAAAAAAAGGTCAGAGCAGGAAAGGTTACGCAATTTTAAAAAAAGCGAGCTGCTCTCCCCTGTAAGATCCCACATCCTGTTCCCCAGAGGCAATTACTATCAAAAGCCCCCTGGAGACCCTTCCCATGGAGTCCTTTACATGCACTGGGCAAATGCTATTTGCTGGCTAACTGGACAGCATTTTCAGACTCTCTTTCCTTGCTATTGTGGCTAGAAAGCCAGATACTTTCCCAGTCTTCCCTGCAGCTGGGAGTGTACAGGTGAGATTCTGTCCTGGACAATGAGATATGGGGGCAAGATTGCCCATGCTGGGAAAGGAGGAGTCAGGTGACGTCTGGGAAGCTCTCAATTTCCATATTTAAAAAAAGACAACTGTGTCTGGCACTGACCAGTCCTCCTTCCTCATTCCTTTTACTTAGATGTGATCTTCGGAGCTGCAGCAGCCATTTGGGGACCATGAGGAAATAAATGTAAGGATCTAAAAGCCAACACCTTTCATGAAGGTGGCGTGGGAAAGAAAGAAACTGGGTCCCTGACAACATTGGTAAGCAGTAGCTGCTTCCCTCCAGATGTGGGATTACATGAGAAAAATAAACCTGTATTTTTTTCCCCTGCTGGTGTTAGTTCATTGATTCCTACAGGCCTACCTTATTCTTTTCAATATCCCCAGAATATCTCACTGTATAAATATATATTACAGATAAACCCTGATCCCCTGCTAATGGACATTTTTGTTGTTTCATTTTTATCCTATTACAAACAATGCTTCCACAAACATCTTAGTAGGTGTATCTCTATGTGCACGTGGGACACATCTTTAGTGATTTGTGCAGTGGATTCTGTCCATGCTGCCACTGACTCCCTTGACTGGACTTTCTGAGCCCCCCTTGCCCTCCCAGCCCATCACCAAGGGTTCACACTCAGATTCCACTTTTTCTTCATTCACCCCCCTGCCCAGGCCTGAATCCTGTGGGACATCCACGGCCTTGGCCAGAGCCCTGGCCTCCCACTAACCTGTGACCCAGTTTGGGTAAATATCTTTAGCTTTCTTCCTCTGGGACTGAAACCCAGGCTTGCCCTGAGCAGGCCTCCCTCCAGCCCAGCCCCCATCCGTCCCCAGCCCGTGCTAGAGCAGACGAGCTGCGGGCACCTGGGTCTGCTCTCCTAGCCCTGTGCACCCCGAGCCATTTCCAGAGCCCGTCCTCCCCATCTGCCCCTTTCCTGCTCTGGTAAACTGGCCCGCATGGGTGCCTGAGACCCGGCTCCCACAGGAAACACAGTGAACAGCCACACCCCACCTCCAGCCAGGCCCTGGCCCTGGTTTCAGCACCTGTAACCAGCCTCAGAAATTCACACCAGAAACCCAACCTCACACCCCAACCCAAATCCCACTTGTCGAAAGAAGCTGACAAATACCACTGCTGGGTGGAAAGGGACGCGCAGCGATGGGAGACCAGATACCCAAGAACGTACGAAACGCGCACCAGTGACCGCAAACGTGTTTCGCATTCTATCAGATCAGATTGGTTTATGATCTCCAGCCTGTGCCCGGCCAGCCGGGACATGCCAAGAGCTGAAACGCATTAGAGGGTGGCAGGGGGCAGCAGGGGTGCAGCCCAGACATGCAGGTTACATTCTCAGTATAAAAGTTTGTCTTCTAGGGCAAAAAGCCACCTTCTTTGATTGGCAGATTTGCAAAGCTGATTCCAGTAGGAGGCTGGGGCCGGTCTTGGGCCTGGTTGCTGGGCTCCCAGCGCCATGCTTGCTGACCCCTCTCCAGCCCTCTCCCCCCATCAACCATCCCCACCAGCCGGCTGCATCTGGGCCCACGCGGAACATCGAGGTGGCAGCGGGGGCTCTTCCAAGACCATCTGGTCCAGTCCCTTGATTTTACAGACAAGGAAACTGAGGACCAAAGAGGTCAAAAAGGTGACAGTCACTTAGCAACAGAGCCAGGGGCAGGAAGGGCAAAGCTGCTTGTATGAGCACCTCCCGTGTAGCAGGCACCGTCTACACTGGTCTGTAAGGCTCACAGCCCTCCTTCGAGATACTCAGTGCTGTCTGCCTCTCACAGACCCGAGACTCGAGGCTGATGGAGGTGGAAGCGCTTGTTCTAGGTCACACATCCGGTGAGAAGCAGAACCTGGGCAGGAACTCGGCACGCCCGACTCTCCATCCTGGCTCCTTCTACCACCCTGTGATGCCACTCCTGGGACAAGAGTGAAAACTGTGGGTCGGAGAGGAAGAGAGAGTGTGTTAAGGAAAGAAATGAGTGGTTATGATTAAACAATGAAAATGCAAATAAAGAGCCTAAAACAAGCCAGCAGGTGTCCGTAAAGCCGTGCTTTTCTTCTTAAGTAAGGAAGTACCTGAAAACCAAAAGGATGGGGCATTTCAGAGGGAGGCAGAAGCCACCCTGAAAGAGCTCCCACTGCCCAAAGCTGGATGGATGTGAGTAACAAAATAAGTAACGTAGTATTGCGTTATAACCCAAAGTTTAAATAGCACAGAGTCCACACCAAGATAAACAAATAAAAAAAAATAAATAATGGGGAGAAGAGGCCATTCGCCCTGACAGAAGAATCCCACAGACTTTGTGTAGATACCACCCCCTCCAACAGGTGGAGGGGGACCACCCTCCCGCACTGGTGTGGGCTCTGCTCTGCGACTTGCCTCCGAAGACGACAGTATGGGAAGGGGGGTGACTCTACCATGGAGAACCTTGGCGGACACTGCCTCAGTCACCCAGGTGATCAAGGCCGGCATCGGCAGCGATGAGTCATATGACAAGATGAATACAGCACTTCGCCTCTGTGGTCTTCCTTCCAAAACCCATACCCCCCAGTCTCAGCATGAGAAAAACAGCTTCCAAGCCCAGAGTGTGGGGTCTACAAAACACCTGCCCTCAAAACCATCGAGGTCATCCACAAGGAGAGTCTGAGAAACCGGCCCAGGCCAGAGGAGGCCACAGAGACGTAACAGTTAAATGTAAGGAGGGATCCTGGAGGGGACCCTGGGACAGAAAAAGGACTTGGGAAAAACTGGTGAAACCCCAGTAACTCATGGAGTCTAGTTAATTGTGATGGGCAGACACCAGTGCCTTAGTTGAGACAAACGACTACATCTCTGCCAGCTGCTAGCAAGAGGGGACAGGTGAGTGGGTGCGGGAATTCTCTGTGCATCCTTGCAATTTCTCTGTAAATGTACAGTTATTCTACGTGAAAGGTTTATAGTGAACAAACATGCAGAGTTGTCTGGCGACCCTACCGGAGAAGCTGTGCTGAACTCACCATGCATGAGACAGATCTGGGGATTCTAACATGCTGGACCATGTCGGGTCAAGTAAACCGGAGTCCCCGGGCCTGAGGCCTGAACCTCGGACATTCACAAGGTCCTGGTGAGTGTCCCATGCAGATGGGGGTGAAACCACTCGCCAGGGTAAGACGTGAATTAAGTCCGAAGGGCTTCCATGGAAGCAGATGGAATTCTGAACAAATTCTGGAGTTCTCATAGAACAAAAAACACATTTCCTCCCCTGCCCACAGGCCTCTAAAGGTCTCATTGTTGGATCCCTGGCAGCTCCCACCCCTGCCCCCCATCACCCCGAGTGAGTCCTGGAAGGCTGTTGTAATCAGGTGGCTGAAGGGTTCAAATTTCCTCTCGGTGTGAAAACACAAAGTGACCTGGGCCAGCTAGGAAAAGAGCAGGTATCCTCTTTCGTCCAGCTGGGGTCACTGTCCCCCCAGGGGCCCCCAGTCGGCCCTTCCTTCCACACTGAGGTCTCCGACCTGACTTGGCTAAGCTCCCAGAGGTCACCCCAGGAGCACTAACGCGACAGCAGGCCCCGGGAAGACCCAGGCTGGCCGGGCGAAGAGGGGAAGCATTTCCGACGTGCAGGCTGGCCCCGAGCCCGCGGGTCCCTAGACGCCACGCAACACACACCTGAGCGGGGTAAGAGAATAGGTGTGTGTAAACAGTATTTGAAAAAGAAACTAGCTGGACAAATACAGCACTTGTTAACACAGGTGTTTATAGGTGGAATTATTTTTCCAGGGCTACTATCTCCCAGCGTCCTTTGTAAGTCCCAGCTCACACCTGCAGGGACTTTCCCATTAAGTGAAGCCACAAAGAGGAAATGGATAATCCGTATCAACTTTACAAAGCGGGAGGTCAGTGATCGGCTTCAGGCCTGGGTCGTTTTCCTCCAGTTTCTCCCTTACTGGAGTTGCCTTCCTTTTCTTAACCTGCTCTGACAGGATTCGGCCTGTTCAGGGCTTCCTGCTTGGTTAGCAGCTGCTGGTGACCACCCGAGGGCAGTAGCTTTCCCGGCCCATGGGCGCTGGGTGCCTCCTGAGCAGTAGTATCTTCATCTACTCGCTCTCCCCAGGGGAAGTCTCACTACTTAACATTTTACGGACAGGAAAACCAAAGAACTTGTCCAAAATCACAGAGCTAATAAGTGGAGGACGCCAGGGTGGACATCCAACCTGGCCCAAATCCAGAGCGGCCGGGGATGGCGACCCCTAGGGACCAGTGCTTTCTGGAGAAGCACAGATTCGTAGAGCTTGTCGTTCTGTTCCCCCTCATAGAAGAAGGCAGTGCTGTCAGGTGGTAACGAGTTACGAAGTATTAAAAGTTATGGAAAAGAAACTTAAAAATGGTGAAGGTGGCACATTTCATGTTACGTGTATTTTGCCACAATTTAAACGTGATGGAAGAGAAACTTCAAACTGAGAACGTCCTATTCTGTATGAAAACCTAACACAAAGTAGGTGAGTTTGGTTTTCAGTTAGTCTGTCTGGTTTTTGTAACACCCGGTTTTTGCCTTCTGAGAGAACTCTGTCCTCTGGAAAGAACTTCCCTTACATGAGCCTTTTATTCATGCAAATGTGAGGTGAGAAATTCCCCATTATTGGGGGGAAGCCCTCAAAGGTGAAATACCCCAAATGCAGATTCTTCAGAGTGAGGCGTGAAGGGCTCCGTTCAGGTCTCAAAGGCAGGGACGGAGTGAGGAGGGAAGGAAGCGTAGGACACTCGGCTTGACACGAGGACGCCGGACAGAAGGAGACTGGCCAGCACGGGACGGGAGAACTAGCAGCTACAGCGCTGACCCTCCCCTGGCCCTGTCATCAGCCTCCAAGAAGCCAGTTGAACGTGGCAGCTTGGGGGACACAGGGAGGGCTCTGTCACTCTTGGAGAGGGGCAGGATCAAAGGAGCGGGCCAGCAGACGCTGTGACCAGCTGGCCAGGGGCCACTGGTGGGAAAGCCAACGTGGCAGCCTGGCTGGAGGTGCCCGGGGCTCAGTAGGATGGGATGGCAAGGCCTGGGAAAGGCTGTGTCTCCTTCAAGCCCCCCGTCTGGGGGCTCAGACGGTGCCAGTGCGACACTCAGGACAAGTGACCTCAAAGCAAGTGGGGAACTGGGGTCCTTTGCCATTAGTATTGATGTCACTGCATCTACAAACCAGGGGAAACTTTATTATTTGGTTTCAGCAGCAAAACCCTTTGGCCTACCTTAAGGAATGAGGAGATGTCTTGAAACTTTACAAACCATCGCTCTGTTCTGACCTCGCTCTTCAACCTCCACTCCCAGACTGGCTCCATTTCACAGATGGAGAAACAGAGGGTCAGAGAAACAGCGGCATTCACAGGTCCCTGAAGGCTGTCTGCGGTTAAGCCCAGCTGTCCTGGTCCCTACTGTGGCTCTTTCATCCTCTGCGACACTCTCTCCCGGGAAAAGGAGGGTCCCCGAGAGCAAAGTGGGGGAGCCTGGCCCTGCCTCCAAAGCCCGCCTGGCTCCCCCCTGGACCACCTCCAGCCCTGCCTCTCCTCTGTGTGCAGATGGTACCAAGGAGGGCCAGCACACAGGCTTGAGCACCCACTGCAGGCCAGCAGCTGGCCTGCCCTGCCACTTGCCAAGGGGACAGAGAGAAAAAGAACACCAACTGAGAATTTCAAAGTTCGCCACCGAGAAGCTGAAAGGTTTCCCATTTGAATCTGTGACAAGTCTCTAAAAGATAGGATGATGCCTAGCTAGACATTATTTTATGTCATTCTAATTAAGATGACCCCATATGACAATTACAGACCCGCTCCTCCAGTACTTAGAAACACATAGGATGCTGGAACTCACTCTCCGCCTGCCACGCTGGAAGATCCAGGCTTCACACGGGCCCCTTCCCTTCAGTGGCCTCGGAAGGAAACCAGAGTCGAGGGCGTCCAACAGGCCCAGCCCAACGAGCCGGCGTTTAGCAAACCCCGTGTGCCAAGAAGGGGGGTCATTTAAAACATGGATTTGCATGAAGAACCCAGGGGTAAGACAGGAGTAAAGACACAGACCTACTGGAGAACGGACTT
Source organism: Delphinus delphis (assembly GCF_949987515.2). NCBI lineage: Eukaryota > Metazoa > Chordata > Mammalia > Artiodactyla > Delphinidae > Delphinus > Delphinus delphis. Next base: position 84,224,324 of record NC_082694.2, on the reverse strand, counting down.
GAGGATGTGGGGAGGGGGAAGGTGAGCTGTGACAAAGCGAGAGAGAGGCATGGACATATAGACACTACCAAACGTAAGGTAGATAGCTAGTGGGAAGCAGCCGCATAGCACAGGGAGATCAGCTCGGTGCTTTGTGACCGCCTGGAAGGGTGGGATAGGGAGGGTGGGAGGGAGGGAGACGCAAGAGGGAAGAGATATGGGAACATATGTATATGTATAACTGATTCACTTTGTTATAAAGCAGAAACTAACGTACCATTGTAAAGCAATCATACCCCAATAAAGATGTTTTAAAAAAATGGATTTTCATCATCGCCGTGCACTATTCTTACTCTCTGTCAGTTTTGGGGCTGCCACCAATGTGCAAAATGCACACACACACACACACACACCCCCATAGAGGTAGTTTGCTGACATGAACTCCCAGTGTCCAGTTTTAAAACTAGACCCGCACACACATCAGGCCACATCTTCTGACCCTTTCCTCCACCTCCAGGGCTGACCTATTGCCTGGAGCTCCCTGGGTTCCCTGTGGACGTTTGCTCAACCAGGACCACCTGGAGTGCACCAGCATCTCTTGGGTCTGTCATGTATGACACACCTCTGACTCTGGTGCTAAGGGAGCATCTCTATCCTGAGCTGCCTGGCTGGGCAGAGCTTCCCTTCCCTTCCAGCCCGAAACTCCACCTGGGACGGCAGCTCGTGCACCGGGCACAGCTCAGAGGCACAGCTCGGAACAAAGGGGCCCCCGCTCCCCGGGCAACGACAATCTCTCCCATGTTTCAGGGTCGCTGGGCAGCTCACTACAAGTTACCCACTTTTTCATCTCTCCTGGCACTGACTTCTCACTCCATGATGTGGTGACATCAGTGCCCGTGAATAATCATCAAATAAAGGGAGATAATTAATATTTAGCTTTGCCAGAAGGAAGCACTTGGGAGGAACCTGTCCTTTCATCAGAGGAGCTGACACTTGTCAGCTGGAGAGCAGGACTAATTAGATGCCTCAGCTGCTTGGCTCCAGAGTGACTTCCACGGGACGACCAAATGCCACGTGGCACAGGCAGAGGCAGCCGGCACACAGGTGGGCCTTTCATTCTGCATGCAAGTCCTGGGCCCTGCAGGGCTGTGATCAAGTTCAGGGCCAGGTATAGCCCAGGGTGTGCTGCTAGTTCTTTCCCCTTCCTCAGAGTCAGCCAGGAGGTCAGCGTGAGCATGGCCACAGGGCAGCGGGAACCATGTAGGCTTGTCCTGTGTGATGTTGAAGCCCTAACCCCCAGTGTGACCGTAACAGAAGTTAGGGTTAATAAGCCACAAGGATCAATTGTACAGCAAAGGGGATATAGCCAATATTTTTTAATAACTATCAATGGAGTATAATCTTTAAAAATTGTGAACCACTATGTTGTACACCTGAAACTTAAATATGATATTGGAAATCAGCTACACCTCAATTTCTTTAAAAAGTTGAAAAAAAGTTCATTGAGATCATAAGGGTGGGGTCCTTATCCAATAGGATCGGTGGTCTTATAAGAAGAGGAGAGACCAGAGCTCTCTCTCTGTGTTCTCACCAGAACCTGCCCGTGCCAGACCTGTTCCAGATCTGGGACTTCCAGCCTCCAGAGCTGTGAGAATTTCTGTTGTTTAAGCCACCTCACCTTTAGTAATTTGTTATGGCAGCCTGAGCTAACTAAAACACCCTCTACCTTCCCTCTCAGGACAGGAAGCCCTCTAAACATGCCCCAGTGAGAGGCCACCAGACTAGGCTTGATTACCTCCAGGGACAGGGTGCTCACTCCCATACCATTAGCTTCAGGATATTTGAATGGAGATAATTAAGAACTTTGATCTTCAAAGACCTGGGTTCAAAGCCCTTTGCCCCCCAAGGTCACCTCTCCTCCCCCAACCCTGTGCCTTCCATCCTGGGGAAGGGTCTCTGCACACATGCAAGCATCCCAGCCAGAGACCAGAGCACCATGCTGGACTCTCCCCCACCGCTCTGCTCTCAACCCCCCGTCCAGTCTGTTGCCTGGTCCTGGAGAGTCTGCCTCCTTCATCTTGGTACGCAGGACTTCCCCTCCCCTGGGGCCACTGCCACCACCAGCCATTGTCCACTCTCTCCTGGCTTTAGGCTACAGCCTCTCAACTGGATCTCTGTCCTCCCCTCTCACTGCTACTCCCAGATTCATCCTCCAAACTGCTCTCAGAGTGAGCTTCCCAAAACATACTCCTGACCGCACACTTTCCCACTTAGAAGTGCCGCTATGTCTCCCAGTGTCCTGCAGGACAACGGCTAGACCCCTTAGCTCTGCGTCCCCGCTGCTTCCCACTTGGTTCCATACCTGACGTAAGAAGAGTCAAGGGAGAGATTTCCAAGACTTTTCTGTTGAGGTTGATGGTAAATTAGTGAATGGTGGTTTCTGGATGTTGCCTAATAAAATGTGCCAAATCTGCGAGGTCTTCATAATTCAGTAAGCCAGTATTTCTCCAAATGACAATGCAAAATCACGCATGAGCAAAGGGTCCACGCCAAGAAACAGGTAGACTAACAGACTTTAAAGTAACCGTGAACACGCATCGCAATTAACTTTTTAAGAAACTATCACTTGCAGAGCTTTAGTGCAGTGTCAAAAAATATATATCTATCTGAAAAAAGACATTAAAATACTAACTACATATTGTCTGAGACTGGATTTTTTTTAACCAACAAAATATGTTGCAGCAGATTAAATGCAGAGACAGAGAATCCAGCATCTTCTGTTACATCAGACATTAAAGAGCAAAAACGTAGATTATTGCCATTCTTTCTACTATTTTTTGTTTTCGAAAGAATATATAGTTTATTTTATAAAATCGTTATTTAAGGTAATATGTAATGGTTTTATTAGTGTTATTTTTTAATGAATTAATAATTTTTTCATTTGTCAATTATAATTTCTAATGCAGTAAATAGCAACAGATATAACCTACATAAACAAAAGCTCTTTGGGGTCCTCAGTCATTTTGAAGAGTACAAAGCTGTCCGGAGAGCAAAACTCTCAGGACATACTGGTGTAGTCACTTACTACCCAAAGCAGGATGCACATCTCCAAAAGCTTTTTAGAAATGCAGGATCCCAGGCCCCACATCAGGCCTACTGAGTCAGATTCTGTATTTTAACTGGATCACATTAAGGTCTGATAAGCGTCTATTCAATACGCAGAGGGGCACTTATGAAAGTATTTATGACATTCAACAAAGTTCTGGTACCAAATCCTGTTGGACTAACACTTCACTTAGTGTGACATTTCCCTGTGGGGAGTCAACTCCCCGAGAAGCAGACTTGAATCAGGGAATAACCCCGAAGCAAAGCCTCATGGGTCCCACCCACAGGGGCAAATCTGGGGAGCATGTGGCCCTCCCACGGAGGCTCTTGGGGGGGACATAGGGCCTTCAGCCATGGTGTCGGCCTCAGTCCTGATTCCGTAAACACCTGGCGGTGAGAAACACAGTCCGTGCGGTGAGGCCCCCGTGAGGTGATCCCCGACGGTGGACTTGCCTCCCATCCTCACGCCGGGCCACCCGTACACCAGCCGTACCTTGCGGGGCCCCCCTGGCCAAGGGCACTCTGGCCGCCCCTGCGCTCCCTGAACGGAGCGCCCCAGAGCTGCATCAGCCCACCCCACACCTAGCCCCAGCGACCTCAGACCCCCAGCCCTGCCCAAAGCACACCTCCACTCAGGGGGTGGCGCAGGATCAAACAATCAATAGTCTGGGGATGGGCGGGCAGGGTCCCGCTGGGGCTGGCATGGGGCTAGGCACCAGGGCCCTGGGCTGGAGGCTCAAAGCGAGCATCTGGCTTTGGTGCAGGAGGCCAGTCAGCATCAAGGAAGGACCAATAGCCAACACGTGGAGGCAGGTCCAGGGTGCCAGGCTGTGAGGGGCGGCTGGGCTTACGTGTAAAGGCTGTGCAACTAGCCTGGCACAAGTGCTCAGCGAACCTCCAGCAGCTGGGGGAGAGACCGGCAACAGATTCTCCCTCACCAGCCTCAGCAGGAACCAGCCCTGCCGATACCCCGATCTCAGATCCAGCCTCCAGAGCTGTGAGAGGGTACATCTGTGTCGTTCAAACCCCCTGGTCTGGGGTATTTTGTTATGGCAACCTGAGAGCTATGATGACACCTAGTTTACAGCTGAGGAAACTGGAGGTCTGGAGATGAAGGACTTTGCCAAGTTCACGTGGCCACAGAGGGGCCTAGTTCTGGGCCCCTGTGGAGAGCAGAGCTGGGCACCAGGCTGCATCTGGACTGGATGTCAGTGGCACCGCTGACCCTGTGAACTTTGGCCTGTCACTTGTCTCTTGACCTCCCGGACTAGGAGACATCCAGTCCAGACCGGCCTGGCAATGCAACTGACCCCTGACCGTGGTCACCCCCGTGGGAGGAGCTGAGTCACGGGTATCATGGGCTCAACCGGGTGGAAGGGGAGCCAGAGGCCGGGGCCCTCTGCACTATCTCAGCAGGAGAATCGGGAACTAGAGCCCCAGCTGCCAGAGCCGTGAGATTTCTTCACCTTCTGCCACTTCCCCACTGTTTTCCCTTTTGTAACTGCCCTGCATGTATTCCATCCCCTACAGAGCCAGGCCAGCCCGGAGGGAGGGGGAGGGGGAGGAAGAGGCACGATGGCTCCTGCTGAGGGATTTGGGGGTTAGCAGGAGCCCAGGCCTGCAGCCGCTGCGCCAGAAACTCCCTGAGCCCCCAGCGCCCTCTGAGCAGTCTGATGAACTGAGGGGTCAGTGAAACCTCTCTCCCTGGAGCACCTGGGGATGCTGTCCGAGCTACCCTCGGAGGAGGGGATCTCAGACCACGGAGGCCGCTTTGCTGGTTACTGTCAATGCAGCTGCTCCCCTTTCTCCCCCCACTCTGTGAGAAATCCTCTCATCCTGTTCACGAGGGTGAGACAGATCTGGAGACAGGGGAAGGTGACCGGGAGGGATCTCAGCAGGCTGTCCTCTGTGCCCTGGGCTCCAGCAATTCAGCCCAAGCCAGATGGGCTTGCTCGTCAGGAAGGTGCAGGGGGGGAGTGCGTGAGCACCCAGAACACGCGACAGTTCACCTGGACCAGAGCCTTTACTCAGGTACACGCATGTGCGCTGGCCAGGAGCGTTCACTTGGCGTCTCTGCACTAAAAACATGTTTTACGCGCGTTATTCCCTCTGATTCCATGAGGCTGACACGGCTGTGTTAATGCACAGATGGGGAAACTGGGATTTAGACTGGCCCCGTGACGGGGCTGGAATTCAAACCTGTGGGAGTCCCGGGTGATGCCCTCAGTGTCATGGACCCCTCCCTTCAGGATGGATCACGGCTACAAAGCAGCACCTGCCCGACTCTCAGAGCCTCTGCAGAGCTAACCCCTGCCGGCCAAGTCCTTTTCCTTACCTCTACCCCAGCCCTGCAAGTGGCAGCCCGAGCCTGTCCCCCGTATTCTGTCCAGAGCAGAGGAGAGAGGAGCCCTCACCCTGTAAAAGCCCGCATGTGCCTGCAGATGTAACACCTACACAAAGTCTCATCACCCCCCAGACTCCCCTCCCGCCCTAATTCTGCCTTTACTGCTCTCTGGGGACAGGGATTTGAGGGTGGGGGGCATGGGGTCAGCACAGAGCCCAGTATAAAAGTCAGGGGCATCCCTGGGTTCCTTTCTCCACATGGTACCAGACCCTCATCTTTGGTGACAGAATAAGATGACCTGCAGCCCAGCTCAGCACCGGCACGGGAAGGTGGGCGGGGCCCTCAGCCTGCTCACCTCTGTCTCTCACCACGCCTGCTCTTTCCCTCGGCCAGCGTGGACTCAGACAGAACCTTTGCCCCGCCCCAACCCGAGCCCAGCCCACCGACACCGGGGTCCTCAGCGAAACCCAACGAGGTTCCTGTCCTGGGTGACACCATCGGGGGGGCCAGAGCCCTGAGAGGTCCCTCTGAGCCCTGTGCGTGGCTGGCCCTCAGAGGCCCTGGTCCACGCAGCTTAGGACTCAGAGATCTGGACAAAGACCCCCCATTTTCTGGGGCGGGGGGAGGAATGTCACGCAGAGGAGAGCAACAGCCTAGCGGGAGCTCAAGATAGGTGACATCTGTCACTTCCCTGCAATCTGCAAGCTTGTCACAGTGGCCTGGGAAGATTAGATTAGTGAGAAATCCAACTCCAGATACCTAAGGTCTAGCTCTCTGCTGTCTGTGCCCGCGGTGAGAACGACTTGGCCGGCTCTTTCCCAAGTGTAGAAAGGAGCGGGCAGGCCTCCCTGTCCCCGGCCCCCCTCCTGGCCGGCCGTCTCCACACCCCGAAGGCTCCCTCCGACCCCCTCAGCTTTCCGAAATGGCAGCCCAGCTGGGCCTTTGGGGCCCTGCCTTTGGCTGGTCACTGTCACCACCCCTGGGTTTTCTGGAAAGGAGCGCAGTCCCACGCATCTCTCCCTTTCCCTTTGCCTCCCGTTGGAAAGGCTCCTCCCCACCCCGGTCCGGGCTTCTGCTCCCCAGAAGCAGTGATTTGACAGGATTGGAGTCATGAATGCTCCATGGCCTGTTTGCAGGTCACACAGGTGGAAGGAATTAACGAAGAAAGGGGCTTTTGATGGACGAGAGCAAAGCAGCGTCTTTGGCTGGTGTCCGATGGCCCAGTCCCACCCTCTGGGAAAACTGTGCGGGCTGGGTTGCACGGTGTCCCCTGCCTGTCAGCACCTCGGGCGCAGGGCCCAGACTTAAGCCTTAGAGACGGCAGGACCCCGAGAGCTCACATGGCCCCTCAGCCCTTCTCCCCGTTCTCTCCGACAGCCCAAAGTCCCCAAAGAAGATTCCATCTCAATCCGAGTTCCAGGAGTGCCAAGTCGGGATTTGCTTCCGGAGCTGGTGCCCCCCAAATGGGGGCCGAGACCACAGAGGGTAAGAGCTCAAGGGTCCGGCTGTGCTGACCCCTGCCCACGTGAGTGCCAGCCTGCCTGCCCCCCCGACCTGTCCCTCTCCTTGGCATAACGTCTCCTGTCCTTGCTCTCCAGTCCCAGCCTGGGATGAAAAGATCTAACTAGGGCAGAGGCTGACCTCTTCCAAGGGGCTGTCATCTTTGGCCTGGTGCCTCCAGATGAAAGGGGAGGAGATAAAGGAGGGCTCGCACTGGCGGGGAGGTTATACCTGACCGTGTCTCCAGCCAGGCGACCCCCCCAGGGAAACACAGGAGGAAGACGGGCAGCAACCGCCTAGCCCCCTCCAGCTGGCCGGCCACTTCCCATGGCCCGGGGCTCCCTGGATGCCTCTGATGAGAAAAAGAATCCAGAACCTTCAAGCGGAGAGAAGCCTGCCTCCAAGTGGGCTGGAAAATCCACATGTGAACAACCCCAACTCCTTTCATTCTGTGCTTTCGCTTGTCGAGTCTTCTCCTGCCCCCAAACCTACTGCAACCGAATACCTGGAATAATTGGAAATTCTCGGAAAATATTACAGCTCTGTTCCCTCTAAACACATGCTCCCGCCTCTCTCCTTCATTCTGTCTGTCTGTCTTGCTCTGCCATTCCTTCCTGTCTGCTTATCCCCACCCCCATTCTTTCTCTTAATATATACTTTTCTCTGTGTCTCTCTCTCTGTCTCTCTCTGTCTGCGTCTGTCTCTCCATCTCTGTCTCTGTGTGTGTACATGTCTCTCTGTGTCAGTCTCTCTGTGTCTCTCTCTCCCCGCTTCTCTTTTTGGCGTCTCTCCTTCTCCGCCTGGAAGGAGCTCTGCTAGTGTGGCCCCTCTCCCCGGCTGAAGGTCTCAGCATCTACAGATATTAACTCCATTAATTTGGGAAGGATTTACTGGTGCAGAGGTTAATTGTCTTTCCCTGACATGTTTTTACTGAATACATCTGGGTGACAAAATTAATTTCCTCATTAGCTATTTTTAAAAGTGGAACAAGCTGGGGGGAAATCAGTGCACAGAGACTTTGCAGCGTGAGCTGTTCTAGCCTCCAAGCTCTGCCCGGGCACCGAGGGGCACCGAGGTCAAGGGTCAGAGATCGGAGGGATCCTGGAGGGAGGGAGGGCCTGCGGGGAGACCTGAGGGCTGCGTTCTGGGGCGAAGCTCTAGGGAGCCCACACCAGGGAGAGGCCTGGGCTCAGCGGCCAGGACTCAGCTCCCAGGCGGCTTCTCCAAGGCCCTCCTCTTCCCCACGGCACGGAGCCTCCTAGCTGGACACCCAGATCATGGTCTTTCGAGCAGAATAAGAGTAGCCGGTAGAGACAGAGATATATCCAAAGAGCCCCAGGTCGGAGACCCGGCGCCAGACCATGTCACGCTGCGGGGCCGCGGGGTCTGCACCCCTCATTGGAGCCGGAACTGCAAAGCCTGCGTGTGCTTACGACGGGGCGCTGCGCTGAGGGGCGGCCCAGGCAAGCCGGCAGGGGGCGAGCCCCATCGGGTGCCCGGCCGGCGCTCGGAGCCGGGACGTCTGGGACCACCTAATGGCAGGTGGCTGGCCGGCAGGTGAGTGCCATGGACACTGGACCAGCCACCCGACGCCGGGGCCTGCTTCCTAGGCTGTGAAGGAAGGGGCCTCTCCCACCCGCCCCGCCTCCAGCTCCCACCGCCCTAAACTCTGGAACCTGAGACTCCAGCTGAGAGGCCCAGGACCCTCCAGGCTGTCCCAGCACCACCCCCCTCCTCCGTAAGCGCCCCCCTCAGAGTCCCCCTTCCTGTCACTCTCACTGATTGCCCAGGACAGAGGCCACCAGAATGTACAGACCCAGCAAGACCCAGAGTCCAGAACTTTCCCGAGCCACGCCTGCTCTCCGACCTGGCTTCATCCAGACTGGCAGCAAGTAGTTTGGGCCTCTTCTAGCAGAAGAGAATGCAGACGCCCCGGGGCCAGACGCTGCCCTGGGCCAAAGCCAGGACAGATCCAGAAGCCCTTCCTGCTGGCCAGGCCCCAGCCTCACCGCGGGCCCAGCCTCCACGCTATCTGCCCTTCCTTTCTAGGAAACAAGGCGGCCTGGGATGTGGCGCTGATACAAACCCTGAATTCCCTGTTTCTTTAAACTGAGATATCACACACACACACACACACACACACACACACACACACACACACACACACGTGCTCACGAGCTACACCCCAAAGGCTACTTCTGACCTAGCCCAGCACATGCGGTACTGCAGAAACTTCAGGAACAGGAAAAACCAGACCCAGGGAGCTATCTGAATGTCACAAGCCATCAGCCCCGGGCAGGAATAGGATGGGCTGCCAGCACCTCCCCTCCCTGTCTTTATCTCCTGTTCAACTGGGCCTCTCCTTTCTCACAGCCTCCTTGCCTTCCTGAAGGCGGCAGCTCAGCAGGGCAGAAGGATTCTTGGAGTCAGGTCAACTTCAGGCCCTTCCCTAAACTCGCTGCTCTGGCAACCGACAACCCGCTGGGCGCACTTGTGCTTTAAGGTAGTGAGGGCCCTGCTGGAGTGCCACCCCTCCCAGCACCTTCTCCTACCTTCCGAAGAACAATCCCTGGGCTACCGAATGCACCAGCAGGAGGTGATCACACCCACAGGGCCAGGAGCCCCGTAACCCATTCAGATGGGTCTGTGCTGAACCACTCCTCTCATTGGCTCCAGTCTGATTGAAACCTGAAAAGGCATCTGCACCTGTCCCCTGACAGCTGTCCTTCCCTGCTCCCAGCCTTCCAGACCCCGGGTTTCCTGGAACAGGAATTCCAGACTTCCCGGTGAAGGGCGGGCGTCTGAGACAAGACAGATTCACCCCTGCTCCCCCAGATGGAGAAGCAGTCCAGCCAGCCTGTCCTAGGAGGTGAAGAGAAGCAGGCCTTGGGGCACCCCCTGCCCCCTGATGCTGAGTGTGGGGACAGGGAAATACCAGGGTCAGGGAAGCTTCCCAGCGGGGATGGTCGTGGAGCTGAATTCTGAAGCATGAAGAGAAGTTTGCTGAGCTGGTCAGAGGGGAAGGGCATGTACAGGGACAGCACTTGCTGAGGCCCTGGGACTTGAAGAGGACCTGCAGGTGTACTTCAGAAGGCCAGAGGGGGTGGGCAGGGGACGGAAGGAGCCCTGGGTGTTTCTGCCCAGCGGTTCTCAGTGGGAGTTGAGCAGGACAGAGGCACAATCAGACTATGGGCTGGGGAGGGCCCTTGGGAGGCAGCGCAGAGGCCAGGCTGGAGCTGTGAGAGCCGCGGGGATGCTTCCCCTTGAAACCAGGGGCACTTCTAATGGGATAGCCTCTAAGAAACTGAGCGGAGACAGTGCCGGATGCATGCGCAGAAAGCCTCAGGGAGGGAACAGAAGGGCCTGGTCCCAGGGCCCAGCAGACATCCAGGTTCCTGACCAGTGATGTGGTTTGCCCGTGAGTTCTGTGGAACCAGATAAGTTAGATCTGGCCCCATTTTAGAGATGGGGCAACCGAGATAGTGGGAGGCTTCGTATCACGGTAAGTCAGTACCTGTGCCGGGAATAGCACCCGCTCGCCCTGGACTCCCACACTGGGCCGCACGCCTTTGATGTGGGCATGGCAGCTGCACGCGCTTTCCTGCAAACGCACCTGGTTGTCTGCACTGCCTCCAAACGTGGGCATCGGGGTGCTGAAACGCCGTCCCCCTCCTTCCGACGCCGCAGATGGAGCTGTCCAGGAAGAAAAACCTAAGGCCAGAAAGGAAACTTGTTGGGGAGCTAAGGCTGGTTGTGTCTGGCTCTGCAGAGCCCAGGTGAGGACCTTGGTTTTCTCCAGCCAGGCCTCATCCTCACCTTCGTGCGATGATCTGTCAAATCCCGTCTCTCCCACTACAGAAGCGCTCTGAGCACAGATATGTGAAAAGTGCCCAGCGGTCACGTGTAGGATGGATGAAGCATGTCTGTGCAGAGGCTGCCTCGAAGCGGGAGGGGATTAAGATGGAGCTTCCCCAGAACGTCCTGGGGGTGGTACTAGTTGTTACCCGGGGCTCACCCCCCTGTGAACCACTACTCTCCTCTCTCCACAGGTTTTCTGTCTTTTCAGAACCAATCCTGGTCAGCTGTCCACTCAGCGTTGCCCAGAGCCACTCCGGGCAGCGTGTGTAGAAAGCGGGCCGCCGGCGTGGGCACTTCCAGAGCTGGTCCCACCCAAAGGCAGTGGAGTTTGTCAGCTGCCCTGAGAAGCACAGGCTTCAGAAGCCAAAAGTTTCTTGTATTCTGGGCCTTGGGACTTCTTGAGAGGGAAAAAGTAAAGTGCTGTCCTGCGAGTCTGTTCTCAATCCAAGGGCGCGTTACTCTGGATAATAGTCAGATTCTGCATTTCGCTGACCTTAGGATCCAAAAATACGACGAGGGAGGGAGGGCGGTGCTTTTGAGGATTTAACGTGTTTTCTCAGGCACATTTTAAACCTGACTGTAGCTTGAAATACTAAGGGTACGTGCGTCTCAAGCCCAACGACGAGCAGCTATCTGCCCAAATGTACAAGGCGTTTCTAGGAGCGATTGCAGTATTCCGCTCATGTCTCTCACCAGCTAAAGTCCCTCAGTGGCTCCCCACTGCCCTCGGATGCCATCACTGTTATCGTCCTTACAGGGATTAGAGAAAGCTGTGCTACGCGCCTGGCGTGTGTTCCCTCATTGAAGGCTCAAAACAAGCGTAAAAGGAAATATCATGCAGCCCATTATACGAAAGAGAAAGTCGAGGCTTAGAGAAGCTCAGGGACTTGTCTGAGCCCACTGCACTGTACAGTGTCAGAGCTGGGGGAAGCCCAAACTTAGCAAGGCCGTCCAACTTTCTCGCTCCCCTCCGTCTAATTCCTATCCTTGTGGAAGAGCTTAGGTCTCACCTACTGCTCCCAGGAACCCCTCCCCAGGCACCCTGCCCGTGTCTGACCAGGGAGCTTCTCCAGACGAGGCAGCAACCTTGTCGTTGGCTTTATCTGCCTCCTCCAGACTGGGACCCCTGGGGACAGGGATTTGGGCTCAGTGCCGGGTGGTCCCTCGCCGTGTCCATCACAGAGACTGGTACCCACGACGGGGTCAGTAACTATGTGTGGAGTGAAACATTTAATTCTGTCCTGGAGCACCGTTTTCATTCTTCACAACCCACGTCTATCAAGGAAACTAATAAAACCTACCAGTGCAGTCTGCGTCTTCCCATGCTGGGTGATGAGACGGGACCCCCTGGAGAGCCAGGTAAAGCGCAGACTCCCTGCCTGTGGGCCGCCACTCAGGGGGTGGGCTCAGCGAGCCAGTGTGGGCTCAGTGGGCCGGGCTGGGCTGGAGGTTTTGCATCTCACACAGGCTCCCAGGTGCTGCCAGGCCTGGCCTCGGCCTTCGGAGACACAAGCTCTCTCAACTTGAGCCCAGGCTTGAGAAGTGACCATCTAGCCAACTAAAGACACTTCACACGGGGCTTACCAACATTTTGGACAACTTCAAAACTCTGGTTCAAACTTACAGTTACCAAAGGGGGAAAGGCAGGATGAATCGAGAGATAGGGGTTGGAATATACACACTACTATATATAAAATAGATAACCGATAAGGACCTACTGTATAGCACAGGGAACTCTACTCCATGCTCTGTAATGACCTACATGGGAAAAGAAGCTAAAAAAGAGTGGATATATGTATATGTATAACTGAATCACTTTGCTGTACACCTGAAACTAACACAACATTGTAAAGCAACTACGCGCCAATAAAAAGTTTTTAAAAAACCCTCTGGTCCCTGGCATTACAAGACGAATGAACATACTCTCAGTTTTCTATTTGAAGCAGTCATTTGTTATAGTGGGGAATTTTCCTCTGCGCTTTCTGAAATGCCAGGAAGTAAAACGGTAGGTGAGACTCCCCTCTCCTCATCTGCGCCTCCTCAGAGAGAACCGGGGCTCCCCGCGACACGGGGCAGCACTCAGCCTAGGCAGTTACGTTATGACTCCTCAAAACGTGACCCCCTTCACTTCAGCAGGGGCGCACCCAGGAAAAACTCCCTTAGACCACACACACGCATACACACGCACAGGCCACACACACGTACACACGCGCCCACACCATCAACTTCTGGTTGGCGACAAACGTGCGGGTGTTTTCTGTGTCTCACTCGCTGCGGCCCACGGGGAAGGCCCGGGGAACCGGGGAGGTGCCGCCCCTCCCCACGCAGGGGGAGGTGCCCCTTCGCACCGGCGCAGCGTCCCTGCTGGCCAGAGCCGGTGAATCACGCAGCCCGGTCCTTTCCCAGCTACCGGAGCTATCAGAGCTGACTGAAAACCAGTAGCAGCTGGCAGGAAATGGGTGAGAGCACTGACCCCAGATAAACTGTAGGCCTCCGCAGAGCAGCAGCAGATAGACCCTGGGACAGGAAGTCGAGCTGTCAGGCCTCAGCCCCACGCCTGCTCACAGGGCACTCCCGGGGCCACCGGGGGCTGCACGCACCCGATAATGCTTGGGGACACAGCTGTGCGGTCACAACCAAGGGAGGCGCGGCCAGACTGGCATAGCCCTCAGCCCCAGAGGGAAAGAAGGGGCCAGGCGGGAGGAGGAAGCACCGAGAAAACCCCTGATGGGAGTTCCAGGTTCTGCCGTCAGCAGCGGCAGAGGCAACGGTTCTAGCCGTCGGTCCTGTGATGAAGTAACAGCTGGCCCGGGGGCTACCCTGTCGGGGTCAAGTCAGTCGCTGCCCGTGCATTTCTTAATCAGGATCCCTGCAGCAAAATGACCAGCTCCCAAGAGCAGAGGGGCCCAGCCCCACGGAGCACGTAAAGCAAGGAAGCACTTCTTTACAGAACACAGGCCCAACGCTTTCCAATACTCCTGCAGCTCCTCAGCCTGTTCTTGGGACAGACCCTCTGAAGTTCCTAGTGACAGAGAAGACAATAGCCGGGCAGCACCCCAGACCCTTCGCACACATTTAATGCTTACAGACCTCCTAGGAGGATCATCCCCATTTTACAGATGGGCAGACTGAGGCTCAGGGGATGAGTCCACCTCGCCCTGGGTCATGAGCTTATGAGGGACAGAGCCCAGATGCGAGGTCTGACTGCAGTCTCTGGGCTGTACACTGAGTTCATGACCCTCTATGCACAGGGAGCCCTTCGGCGAGGGAAGGGAGGGAGAGGCGGGGGGAGGTGAGCGGAGCCGAGAGTAAGGGCCTGTGGTCAGCGTTTAGTAACATCCTCCCATGGCCCGGGGTGGTCACCGGCCCACACAGCCCAGTGAGAGGGCACGCAACCTCTTTGCACCCCAAAGCTGACCCAGGGGTTCTTCCAGGGGCAGCCAGAGTGGGGTGCCCTGCTGGCCGCCCACTTCTTGGTAACCCCTTTTTGACAAGCTCCAACGTCTGCACTTGAACTCCTGAACCAGGTCTCAGCCTCCGAGGGCAAAGAGACTCAGCTGAGAAGGGCTATCGTGGGCACTGCCAGGCCTTCCTCTGGCTCTCTCTGCAGGGAGCATGCTGCGAGGGGCGGGGGTCCCTTTCCTGTCTCTGAGAAGCAGCACAGTGCATCTGCCCCTGAAGTAGGAGCAGACCCCTCGGCTGGCACGGAACCGCGGCCATCTCTTGGGGTAGCAAGACGGGAGTTCAGCTGGGCGACTGACTCACCCTTGTTCCTGGAACTGTCTGAAGGCGGGAGAGGATGCTGTGGGTAGGTTCTAACTGTATCATCTGGGCTGGGGCCCGTAGCAGATGGTCCTTAGAAAAAAAAAATACTTCCATGTGGGCTTAAAATAGCACAGCACTCACCATCAGCTGAATGGGGAAATGTACGAGCCCGCCGGTCCTGTTGGGGGTGGGCACTGCAGGCTGCAGGTTGGGACACAGGGGCCGGGCACCAGCTGCAGTGGCCGGGGCTTGGAAGGCAGGAAAGGGAGGCCTTGTCTGCCCAGCCTGTAGGAGGTGGTGGCAGTAGAGTCTGCGACACCATGACAGTCCTGAGCCCCAGTGACCCACGGCCACAGAGAGGACCTGGGCCTGAGAGACACGCACTGGGGACGCAGCAGCAAGGCCATGGACCTCCGAGGCACCCTGGAAGAAATCTCAGATCTGCCACTCGATGTTTGCACGCCCTGGGGCAGGTCGCTTCCTCTTTCTGTGCCTCAGTTCCCTTATCTCTAAAATGGAGCGAACTCAGCAACGTTCTCTAGGGAGGGTGGAGGGTCTGCTGCAGCCCTGCCTGGGGAGGTGGTCTGAAAGCGAGCTCACGGCTCGGGGGTCTTTCCCTGAGGCAGGAGGCAGCCCTGGGCCTTTGCTCCCCTTTTCGGAAATCTCCTTTCGCGTCCTTATTTAAACCAGGCTATGGTTTGGCAACTGGAAGTGACAGCTCTGAAAGTCTGGGTCTCATGTTACACCCTCGGGGCCGATGCCCTGTGCGCTGGGAGGGCAAAGTGATGACAGGAAAGACACCACAGGCTGTGATGGGCGGAGGAAGCCAGCTGCCCCAGAACGGGCAGCAGGAGGGCAGCCTGCTCAAGCCAGCAGCCCAGGGCCGCGGCGAGGGCTCCCCAGGCAGGTGACCCCGCCTCCCTCCTAACTTCTCAGAGCTCAGCAAACAGAGCCCCAGTCTCGTGGTCTCTGAGAGGTGGGAGACCTCCCAGCTGCAGGGCAGGGGCGGACCCTCCAAGGGAGCCAGGAGGCCCTCGGGTCACTTGTCCAAGACAGAAGCTTTGTCTGGGATGGACAGCTTCTACCCGGTTCACCTCTGGGTCCTTTGGGAGAAGCAGTGAGCTGTGCTGGTAAATGTTTAACAATCGGCTCTGCAGGGGATTCAAAAGTAGCTCTGATTCGTGCCAGTTTTCATGGGGCAAATATCCCCACCCCGGCCGGTGTGATCACCGAACGTGGACTTGGGAAGATACTGCAGGATCCACCTTCACGAGCTCCAACGCCCAGCCCATGACCGCTGAGAAGCAGACCCCTGTAATGAGGGTCTTCAGTTAGACTCTGTGGTTAGCTGTTAACCTGTTTAACTTGGTTAAGTCCTGCCTCTTCTTACTGGCTGTGTGGCCTTGGGCAAGTTACATATCTACCTGGGCCTCAGGTGTGAAGTGAGGCCCAGAAGTGTCACCCTCCTTTTAAGGGTAACCGCTGGGTAGGAATAATCCCTATGTCATAGCTGGTGTGTTAGGTGCATAACGGAGGTCACACACGTGACTCTCCCAGCGGCACGTGTCTGTAAGGCGCAGTTAGAACCTCGCCCACCCCGAAGTCAACGAGCACTGTCTCCCCTCAACGCCACATCCCCCTCCAGCTACTGCTTTATGGTTGCTGTCCTCACACACTCCTTCCAAATGCTGTCAGGCCGGCTCCACTTCGTCTCCTCCCGCCCACTGGTCCACCTATGGCCGCAGCCTCGGCCCCCATCAGCCACCTGGTCAGTTCCTGCCGACGTCACCAGTGACCTCCTTTTCTAAATCCAAGAGACACTCCCCAGTCATCCTCTCACTCAACTTTCCAGCAGCACCGGGAGGCCCTGCTGACCACCCAGCTCTCCCGCTGCCCCTCCCTCGGCTTGTCTTTCTGCATCTCTTTCCTGGGGCATCTCCCTCTAGCCGGCATGACAGTCAGGCTGCCTGGAGCCTTAGGTGGGGACATGTCTCCCCTGCTAAACCCCGTCCAGGGAGCTTGCCCAGCCCAGTGGCCTCTGTCCCTCTAGACCCATAGCGACCTCTCCCAAATGTGCCCCGCCCAAACTGCTACTCCGCCCCCCGGGCAACACAGCCAAAGTCCATTCCACACACTGCCTCGGCTGTTTCAGAAGCACCTCAAGTTCAGCTTGTCCAAAACTGAGCTTACCACCCTCTCCCAGACCCGCTCTGCTTCCAGAGGTGGTCACTTCCCGAATGGCCACTGCCACCTGGTCGTCTTGGCCGCCATCCCCTCTCTTGCCCCAGATCTAATCTACGCCCAGACCCGCGTCCCTCCTAGCATCCGGCAAACCCATTCTCTTGATCTTCTGTCTTCACCCTCATCCCCCGGTGCAAGCGAACGCCACCTCTGGGGGCCAGGCCACGCGGCACCATCTAACCGGTCTCCCCTCTAGCCTTGCCATCCAGTCCATCCTCCATGTTCTTCCAGGGTGATCTTCCCAAATCTCAGAGGCAGTCAGGTCACCCTCATATGCAGGAAACTCAGACCGGAATCTCAGCCTGGCTTCTCAGGACCTGGGCGACTAGCCTCAGCCTACGTGTCTGTGTCTGCGCATGTGTGTGTGTGTGTCTCTCGCAATCTTCCTCTTATCTCCCCTCCGCACCCCACACTCACCCTTTGGATTTCAGCCCCATCGCTGCTTCCTCGGGAAGCCTTCCTTATCCCCACCCAGGAGAGGACCCTGTTATTCCCCCTCCCAGCTTCCTGTACCGTTGTCTTCACAGCAGTTACTACGCTTTGTGTGGTTAATTGTGGTTAATTGATTGACATCTAGCTCTCCCACTGGGCTAATTATTCCCAAAGGAGGAGTTTTTGAGCGCGTAATGCTTTACCCGGCGATTGTCTGCGAATGGCAGGAGGGCCAAGCCCCACCTACTAAGTGTCTGCCGCCCTCCCAGCCACTGTGACAGCATCAGAAGCCCTGTGCCTTTCCACACACCCTGGGTGGCTGGACCCCAGCCACCTGCCCTAGATGACAGGAGCAGCGGGGACAGGAATCCTGTCTAGGTGTGTCCAGCCCTGGCTGCCTAGGAGGACCCAGGACCCATCGGTGGCTCAGAAAACACACCTGGACGCGTGAGTGGCAGCTCCTGCTTGTAGGTTTTTGAACAAGCTGCTCTGATCACCTTGGCAGGAGCTCACAAGGAATTTCTGGTTGGGGTCCAGGAAGCCGTCTTGCCCATGGGGGACTAGAGCGTGACCCTCAGCACCCTGGGGATGGTCACCCCGTGGTACTGCCCAGAGTGCAGCCGGGCAGGGCTGAGTCAGCCGCTGCGTCCTCTCACCTTCTGTGGCTGCCCAATGTCAAGGAGAGGATCCTCCCTTGACCACGCGCCAAGGAGGACCCTTGGTCCTTTCTCTGCTCGTAGGGGTCTCCACAGTCTCCCTACCTGCTGCCAACCTCCTTTTCTTTTTTTTTTAACTAAAGATGCGACTGGGGCTTCCCTGGTGGCGCAGTGGTTGGGAGTCCGCCTGCCGATGCAGGCGACGTGGGTTCGTGCCCCGGTCCGGGAGGATCCCGCATGCCGCGGAGCGGCTGGGCCCGTGAGCCATGGCCGCTGAGCCTGCGCGTCCGGAGCCTGTGCTCCGCAACGGGAGAGGCCACAACAATGAGAGGCCCGTGTACCGCAAAAAAAAAAAAAAAAAAAAAAAAAAGATGCGACTGGTTCATTCTGTCTAGATCCTAAGCATTTCCTTCTTTTTTTTTTTTGTTGGAGTACAGTTGATTTACAGTGTTGCATTAGTTTCTGCTGTACAGCAAAGTGAATCAGTTATACATAAACATATAGCTACTCTTTTTTAGATTCTTTTCCCATATAGGTCATTACAGAGTACTGAATAGAGTTCCTTGTGCTATGCAGTCAGTCCTTATTAGTTATCTATTTTATATAGAGTAGTGTGTATATGTCACTCCCAATCTCCCAATTTATCCCTCCCCTGCCCTTTCCCCCTCAGGTAATCATAAGTTTGTTTTCTACATCTGTGACTCTATTTCTGTTTCGTAAATAAGTTCATTTGTACCATTTTCTTAGATTCCACAACCTTCTATTCAGGGCTGCCCAGAGAGCTGGCTGCCAGGAAGAAACGAACTGGAAAGTAGAGGCCAGGATGTGACAGCCACAGCGCTCTGACTTCTACTTCGAGGGTCTTTGAGCTTTTCCCTTCCTCTCAGTGATGAGCTTCTTTCCGCTATCATCCAATTTCCAACCACTTCACTCAGATTCCCAGAACTTTCACCAGATCAGCCAGAATTAACACTGGACCTCATAATCCATTTGTCCAAAAGCATTTGTCAAGCACTCACTCTGTGTCATGGGCCCACCTAACGTGGACCTCATGGCCCACCATGTCCCCACTTCCTTGGCCTCGTGCGTGTACGTGTGGCCTGTCTCCCGTCCTGTGTCTACTCGCTCCATCTGGTTTAACAAGATGGTTTCAAACCTGCTGTGCGCTGGGACGGTGCTAAGGCCCTGGTCCCTCGGCACCCAGTAATTCCGCACTTCCCCAACCTCACGAGCTCACAGCTGGTCCTGTTCGCCTTGTCATCTGCCCACTTTATTTAACCCCACCCCTTATTATGTGTCAAGCACCCTGAGGAGGCCTCCTGGGGACCCTTCAGAGCTGGGAAGAGTTTATAGATCTGAGACCGTCTCAAGTCAGAGGGTTTTAGTTGGAAAACGAGGGTCTAAAGTGCAGTCAAGATACCATAAAAACTCTGAGAGGAGAGTCCAGCACGCGTTGGAGCAGCACAGTAGAAACTGTAGGAGGGATTAGCATCAGGCTGTCCCTTAAAGGGTAGGCTAATAATAATAATAATTGTAGCTAGTGTTGACTGAGCCTAACAGTGTCCTAATCAATTTTTACGGGCTATCATCTCCCTTAATCTTTGCAGTCACCCTACAACATAGGTGTTAATCTTACCGCCATGTTACAAACAAAGGAACTGAGGCACACAGATATAAATAATTTGCTTAAGTTCGTACAGCTTGCAAACGACAGAGCCAGGATTTGAACCCGTGCACTCTGGCTTTGGGAACAACGCTCTCAGACACCATCAAGAGGGTCTGGGGATACTCGCTCTCTTTACCTGTGTGACGCAGGCCCCCAGGTCTAGCAGCCTAACCCCACATATGTTTGTTGCCTCAGTTCCGATGGGTCTGGAATCTGGGCGTGGCTTAGCTTGTTCCTCTGGCTCCCGGCCTCTCTATCCAGGTGACAGCCAGTGGTCACCTCAGGCTCAGCAAGGGGAGGGTTTGGCTCCAAGCTCACTCTCATGGCGATTGCAGGACTCCCGTCTCGGCTGGCTGTTGGCTGGAGCCCTGGACGCCTCGCCTCCTGGGCCTCTGCACAGGGCAGCTCCCGACACAGCAGCCAGCTTCCCTCCGAGTGAGACAGAAGACGACAGGAGCCACAGTCGCTGTGTAGCCTCAGCATGCAAGTGACGGCCCTTCACTTTTGCCCGCGTCGATTCATGACAAGCGAGTCGCCAAGCTCAGCCCACACCCAGGGAAGCGTATTACGCAAGGGCATGGACCCCAGAAGTGGGAGGGGCCCTGGGGGCTCGTGGAGGAGACGGGCGCCCCCAAACAACATGGGGCGTAAGCTCATTATCTTCTTGTTTTACTCCCCAGCCCAGGAATCCTAATTGTGTCCCCTTAAGTAATAAGAACAGCCTCAGAGTGAGTTAAACTTGACGCCCAGCCTGAGAGAACTCGTCCTCCTGCTTTTCCCAGGAAGTAAGTGCCGAATGAGACGAGCGCTTCTTCTCGCTCATCTGCACACGCAGCTATGTAAAGAAACACAAGTGTATTTGTACTCGTTGGCGTCAGGCTGAGAACTTGGCACTGCCGTTCCCTCTGCCCACTCGCTCGCCATCTGACTTCAGCCAGCCCAGCGCCTCTCTAGCACTTAGTTTTTCATCTTCTCCCTTCCTCCCCAGCTCCCGCAATGAAGAAATGCCCCCACGGTCCCAGTGTCAGAGTTTCCCCCTTCAATCATCTCCAGGCGTCACTGTCAATGTCACCTGAGAATCCCTGTGCACACAGGACAGGCCGCCTCTCGGAGACCAGCCATGATCCCCCGTGGCCAAAGGGCAAGGCCCTAACTCGAGTCCGGCACTCAAGACCTTATCCCACCCTATCCTATAGCCCACACCTGCTCCCCACACAGCCCTCCTCGCTCCACCTACGCTGGTCCACGCACCTGGAACCTTCCTGCTTCCGGGCCTCCACTCACTCCATTCCCCAACCTTCAAATACTTTTCTTGTTCTTCTTGAATTACCCAAACCCTGGTCTCCCTTCAAGGTCAAGTTCATGCCCCACCTGCTCAATGAACCTCTCCAAGGCTACTCCGACTCGACTCTCCAAGGAAGAACTTGGAGGAGGCAGGGTGTGCTCAACGGGGTCTGTTAAATGAAAACACTCACCGCAGCAAGCAAACTACGCTAGAAAAGCCGTCTGAGCTCCGCTCCCTAAACCCGCGGTCCCGCCCTCCTCTGCATGACCTGTGACCCTCTGGTCACCCCAGACTCAGCTTTCCAGCTCAGCTGGGCAACGGTTCCCAACGCCCTCTCATCTGAACACCTGCTTCCTCCGAGCCATGCGCATCTAACCCTAACCCCGACCGAGTCTGAGTACTTTCATGGCCGGGCTGTGTCCGGTCCATCTCTGAGTCCAGAACCGAGCTGAGACTGGGGTAAATATTGTCAGGAATGAGGAAGATGGTGGCAACTCCTCTCTAAATAATACACCAGAGATGCCTCATTCTCTTTCTTCAGTGCTCAGAAACACAAAGCTGTGTTCCTGCTTGAAATCGAAGAATATAAACTCAGTATTATGCTGACGCAGAAGAAAGGATGCGAAGCGCTAGAGGTCAGCCACAGCGACTGCTGCAGAAGCAGCAGCCACAGAGCCCAGGAAGACGTGTGCCTGAGGCCCCATTTTCCAGCACCTCCAGGTGAGACGGGGAGGTAGCAACGCAGATGAGGAAGAGGCTGACATGAAGCAGATCCACGGTGAGCATCGCACCCTACCTCCTGACACAAGGGTGAACCCCAAGTCTTCCTGGTAATGCCTCCCGCTCCCTGGGCCCCATGGGACGACACCCACATTACACACTGCACATTTCCCGTTCAGCTTTACATTCTGCTGTTCTCTTTTCGCACGTTGTTCAGAAATAAACACTGGTGCCCACGTTACATTCTGCTTGTACACAGCTGCCAGAGAGGAGACATGCCCAGTGCTCTCTGAGACGGGAAGGCGGGGAGGGCAGGCCTTTTGCGCAGAAGGAGGAAGTTAGCTGCGGTGAAAGTTGACAGGTGAGGGCATGTGCAGCCCTGCGTTTCTCCTGGCACTGCCGCCACCAACCAGGGGCCTTGAAGGAACTCCTGTAACTGCTCTCCACCCAGGCTGGCTTTTCTGAAAAGCACCTTATCTCAGACTTTTGGGTCTGAGGACCACTTCCTATCCTTAAAAATGAAAGAGCTTTTTTTCATGTGGGTTGTATCTGAAGATATTTACTGTATTAGAAATTAAAACTGAGAAAAATTTTTGGAGGTTTATCAATTTGTATCAAAAATAACAATCATAAATTCATTACATATTGGCATAACTTTTAAGAGAAACCACTATATTTTCCAAAACAAACAAACAAACAAAAAAAAAAGGTAAGAAGGATGGCAACCGTTTATAGTTTTCCCAAGCTCCTAAGCATCTGAATTCACAGAAGACAGCCAGACCCTCACACCTTGCTTCTGCACTCAGGCTGGGACATTATGCTGCTTTGCCTGAGGTGTGCGAAGAAAATTTAGCCTCCGACAAATACATAGCTGGAAAGAGAGGACAACTTTGTAATAGGATTTTCAGATGATGGTGGGTGTTCTTTGATGCTACACTGAGACATAACAAGCAGTCGTTTCTTTCTTTCTTTTTTTTTAACATCTTTATTGGAGTAAAATCGCTTTACAATGGTGTGTTAGTTTCTGCTTTATAAGCGGTAGCTTCTTAAAGGTTAGTTGCCATTGGAATCTGAAGCCATATCAACTCATTTTTTAATCACTGTTAATTAAAATCCACTAGCTGTCATGTATTTTGAATAGTTTTGTTTTGTTTGAGGCGTGGCAAAAAGAGGTGGGTAAGGCCATCCATTCGAGCCAGGTTGCCAGAGTTGGAATCCTGGCTGTCTTACTTACTCCCAAGTTAATTAGTTCCTCTGTGCCTCAGTTTCCTCAGCTGTAGAATGGGTCAATAATAATAGCATCGCCAGGGCAATGAGACGCCTGCGCACTGCAACGAAGAGTAGCCCTGCTCACTGCAACTAGAGAAAGCCCGCGTGCAGCAACGAAGACCCAACGCAGCCAAAAATAAAATAAATTTAATTAAATTTTAAAAGGCTACAAACTGCACAGTCCCATTAATACAAAAAAAATAATAATAATAGCTTCTACCCGGCAGTACCACTGTGAGAACCAAGTGGCCTACTTACGCTGAGGCTCTCACTGGACGCAATTCTTGCTACTGTGGGCTCGCCATTTGCAGACATGCTCACCCTTTGGGAGCGCCTCAGGGACCGGCCGGCTCTCCCAGCACCCAGGCAGCCCACCTTGGGTGACGGCGTGGCCAGGAATCTGGAAAAGTTAAACAGAAGGTAGCTCCTCCCGGCTCTCCCCCTCCTGTCAGTGAGGGGTGATGAGTATGGACAGACAGGAGCCCTTCGGTCTGGAAATCTGATGGGTCTGAGAGGAGATGGGGGTTCTGGGGGTTACCCAGGACCCCGTGTTTCCCCTAGAGCTGTCCCAGGTGGTCCACAGTCATCACCTTCCAGTGTGGGCACGGGTGACAGGAGGGGTGACCCGGGTAGCACCCACAGGTCCCACCCAGCCATCCAAGCAGGGGAGACACCTGCATTTGGGGAAAGCTGTGTGAAAGCCCCCATCACAGTCCACACGGTCTCCACACCCAGACATGGGCCACGTGCCAGCCCTGGGGGGAGAACCTGGGGGATGGGACCCCTGCCCCACGAGGCACAGCCCCAGAAACGGTGTCACCGGAGAGGGGCAGCAGGGCGGAGGATGGGCTGCTGACGGTTCAACCTCAGATTCTCAGAGAGGCATGGAGTCAGCACAGGTGGCTCAAACAGGAAGTACCTGCAAAACAGGTAACAACCCCCTGAGCGAAAACACACACGACAGGCGAAAGGGGGATTCGAGCAGACGGGCACAGCCACGGGGCTGCCGCAGCCACTGGCCCTCCATCCACAAGCCCGTCAGGTGAGAGCTTCCTGGGCCTGTTCCACCCACAGTTGCATCTTGAGGAAGTTTCCTGACCCTCAGTTTGCAATGACTCTGGACCCTGTCTGAGTTCCTTTCATGAGAGATCTTTGTCAACATCACCACCACTCTTGCCAAAGTCAGGAACTAAGGAAATGAATGTAGCTGAATAAGAAGTAAATTAAGGGCTTCCTTGGTGGCGCAGTGGTTGGGAGTCTGCCTGCCGATGCAGGGGACATGGATTCGTGCCCCGGTCTGGGAAGATCCCACATGCCGCGGAGCGGCTGGGCCCGTGAGCCATGGCCGCCGAGCCTGCGCGTCCAGAGCCTGTGCTCTGCAATGGGAGAGGCCACAACAGTGAGAGGCCTGCATACCGCAAAAAAAAAAAAAAAAAAAAAAAAAGAAGATGTAAATTCAAAGGACACAGTTACCTGGCTAAATGCTCAAAATAAGAAGGAAAAAGATGAGGAGAAGGTGGTGGAGCGGTGAGAAGCGAGAAGCTGGAAGAGGACGGGGGGAGGGGGAGAATGCCCACCGTGGAGAGCTTGCAATGCTCATCACCGCGTGTAATCACAAGAAAGTGAAGTTCCAAATATCATCCCCTTAACTAAGGCATCTGCCACAAATCACGAAATGCCAGGCGTACCCCAGACTCCAGAGCCTTCTCCTCTCCTCTGCTAAGATTGAGGGACTTGGGAGTAGGAAGATGCTGGAGAAAGTCAAGCACGTCCGCATTTGCTCGATAGCTTGTTGTCAGCATTTTACACACAGGCAACCATAAGTGACCTCCATGAGTAAGCAAGACACAGCAAATGAGGCTGTGACAAAAGGGTCCAGTTGGATATGACAGCGGGCGGGGCATCGTGCTGGGGTCAGGAGAGCCGGGCTCCAGGGCCAGACCTGTCTCCAGCACGCCGGGGCCCACGCCCAAACCGCTGAAAAGCTGGATTTCTTGGCCCTGTAAAGTGATGAGCGGTGGGGGGGATGAATTCAGTGGTTTCTGAAACTCTCTTCTGAGAAGTGCAGGTGTGATTATGAGACGTCAGCAACTGATACCACCATGTGTGTTCACCCTACAAATTCCATGAACTCCCAATGAACATGAAAAGACCATCATTGTTTACAGATAATATGACTTCCTAACCAAAAATGTGTAAAGAAGTCATCTAACAATATTATCAGAACCAAGAGTTCTGTAAGATGGCAGGAGGAGAACAACATAAAAAAGTCAGTAGCTCTCTATAGAGCAATAGTAATTAGAAAACTTTTAAGCTCCCATTACCATTTATAGCTTATAAAAATAATATACAGGAATAAACCTAACCAGAGAAATGTAAGACCTATATAAAGAAAATTATCAAACATTTCTTATTAAAAATCCTACTCCTGGATGCGAAGCCTCCTTTTCTAAAGACGTCAGTTCTCCTCCAATATAGACTATAAATGCAAAACAGAAAGTTGTTGTGGAACTTAACAAGATGATTCTGAACATCTTACAGAAAAAAATTACACAAATTTTGTCTAAAAGATTTGGGGGAAAAAGACAAACTATTAGGGAGGACTTGCCCTTCTAGCTATCAGAACATGTAATAATCTGTAATAATTAAAGCACCAGGAATATTTGTGCAGTGATAGACAAATAGACCAGTGGGATATATCAGAGTCCAGAAAGAGACCCATTGGAAATGGAAGCTCAACATACAGTAAAGGAGGGTAAAGCAGTTTTAAAACATGGCCACAGGTCCTTTGAAATGTCTTCCATTTAGAGGGGGGATCTATGTCCCCTCTCCTTGAATCTCGTTGGACAGGTGACTTCCAACCAATTAAGTGGAACGTGCCTTCCAAGGTGAGGCCCTAAAGGGCATGCAGCTTCCTGCTTGTTCTGCTGCCTCTCAGGGCCTTGAGATGCCGCCAAGAAGTCAAACCACCCTGAGGCCTCCATACTGTGAGGAAGCCCAAGCCACACAGAGGTCAAGTGTAGGTGATCCCATCACAGTCCCAGCTGAGCCCAGCTTTTAAGGCACCCCAGCCCAGGTGCCACAGTGACAGGCAGCCCTGATCCGAGGTCAAAGCCAATCATTAGCTGGTGTGTGGGTACTCAGGTCAGGGCCCACATCCTGATAGGGACCCGGTGGATGGTGGTCTCTTTCCTTTCCCCTCCCTGATGGAAACCGTCACAGGGAAGACACAAGGCAGCCCCTGCAGGCATCGTGTGTTTCTTGTAATTATGGCAGAAGGAGTCCTGAATACTGGGCCATCCCATCACTGGGCACGGCTGCCATCAGAAAGTGTCTCCACCTTCCATGGGTAGATCTTTGCACCTGTGATCAGGGAAGCCAGAGGCTGGGAGAATAAGGGCAGTGCCTGCTCTGGGCTCTGGAGACAGTGACTGCCTTGCTGGGTGGTGCCAGGGAAACAGAACAGAAACGGCTGGAGAATGACCCTAGGAGATGAGCCCAGAGCTGGTGTCTAAAGCTCATGGGACAATGACAGTGGCGCTCGCTGGACAGCAATGAGATGGCCACTTGCCGGTGCGCCAAGAAAGGACTGATACTTCTTCCCGCTACTTAGTCCTTTCCGTTCTCATAAGCAGGGGCATTTCTTTTTCTCATTCAGAAGACACCAGATACAGAAAAATCAAAGAACAGACACAGAGCCCAGAAAATGCCGGGACAAGGACTCACATCTGCCCGAGGTGAAGCATAGGTGGGCCAGACCTGAGCAGGTGGGGGTACGTTTCTCTAGAAGAAAAACACTGCCTACACTAATGTACCTCCTATTAAAAACTGTCCAGTTCAAAAGGCAGAGGTACACAGCAGAATCAGACAATCAGTGTGGCACTGCTCATAAAAGAGAAAATTTGGAAGCACCTTAGATGAACGTAGGAGAGGAAATCCACTGAATAAAATGGGATGCTTACCCACAGGATGAAATTTCAGGCGGCCATATAGCTGATGTTGTATGGGGAGGTTTATTGACAAGGAAATATGTTTAGAAGAGGTTGCCAAATGAAAAAGAAACGTTTGCAAAGACGGACATAGAATACGATCCAGTTTCGGCCGAAGGATATAAAAGGCAGGAATTTACATACAGGAGTAGAAAAGAATTTGGCAGCTAATATCACAAAATACAAGGAGCATGCCCATCTGAGTGGTGGCGTAACGGGTAGTTTTATTTTCTCTTTTTTATTTTGTATTTTCCAAATTGTGAACATGTATCAATTTTATGTTCTGGAACTAAATTAATGTTTTTGTTTCGTTTTTCAAATCCCATGGAATTGAACCATATCTGTGGTTTACAAGCTCTTTGGCATTAAATGATCCTGGGATTCGCTGAGGTCGCCGGAGCAGGTATTCTGGTCTCTACTTCATGGCTGGGGAAGTGGGATTCAGGCTGACCAGTTCCTGCCTAGAACAGAGGGACCCTAGGCTGGATCTCCGGGGCTCTTTCTTCACTGGGGAAATCAAGGGAGTGCAGAATCTAAGAAGGACAAGCGCCCCAGGTGCCCCCAGGTCTGTGCCGGCCCCCAGCTGGGCTGAAGACCCCAGACCAAGGCGCTGCTTCAGCTCTTCTCAGCTCCAGTGTCGTCGTCTTTGTGCTTTGTGTTTTTGTGTCCAGTTACTTCCTGTCACGGCGGAGGTTGCTGCCCGAGCTCTGGGCCACAGCGGAGCCTCCAGTGGGCACTTTTCTCGCCATAAATGGCCTGGGCTCCCACGGACAGCGAGCTCTCCTCCCAGCCTGTTCCGGCACACCCCCGACCGCCCCGTCCAGGAGGTGTGACATCCGTGGGGTCAGCTCCCGGAAGCTCTGAGTCTCTGGGGATGGGTTCCAGGCTGGGTCAGACCAGCCTGGGTTAGATGCTCAGCATCTAGGAGATTTGCTCCTGCTTGGCGGGGCTGACCTGGACCCCGCGGGGAGAAGAACGGTGCCCCGTCAGAACCATGGGACTCTCTGGCCCAGAAGCAAGCAGCGTGGAGGGCCTTCCCCGCTGGCGGAGGGCAAAGCCTCTGAGGCCTGGGGCAGAAGCCCTTCACTCTGACCAGGCCTCAGAGGAGGCAGCAGACCCTTGGGGTTTGGGAGCCAGCTGAGCCTGAGCGGTCAGCCAGGGAGCCCGTGGCCTCGTCGGGCAGGGGTGTGGGCCGACGCCATCACCGTTTTCCCGACTGCCGAGCGGTCCTCCCCCGCCCCTGCCTCGGTCTCTCCGTTTCACAGCACCCTCTCCCGCTGACAGCAATGGGCCTACGCAGCTGCATCACCTTCCTGGTGAAGAGTCTTCAGTGGTACCCAGCTCAAACTCCCCCTCCCAGCACTGAAGGTGCCTTGGCCAAGTTTTCCAGTTTCCAGATTCATCCACTGCACCCCACACGGCCCTGGGGTTCCAGGCTCCCCGGCCACTGGCTCTGCCCCAGCGTCTCTGCATCCTCCACCTCGGCCGGCACCTTGACCTACCGGAGGCCCTTCTCCTGCATCAGTTCCCACTGGAACCCTGCTCGTCCTTGGCGATCCTGCTAAAATTCCCCTCCACTGCCACACAGACCCCTCAGACCAGACCCCTGCCACTGGAATTAGACCCGGCTCTCCCCAAACACACTCACTCTTGACCCCCTGTTTCCACAGCACTTACAGCCTCTGCCTCAGTCCTAGATCCACCTGGTCCCCCCGACTGACCTCTGCAGGGCAGAGACCACCTCCTGTTCATGTTCGAATCTCACTACCCCACCACCATCTCCTTCCAGGACAAGACCCTCTTTGTACACAGTAGGCAGTCAGTGAAGGCTTGTAATATTGACATAACTTCACGGCCAGCTACAGATTCTGCTCCTAATCTAGCAAAATGGCAGTATTGTTTGGTACAATGAAATCCACAGGTGGGTGAAATATTCTCAGAGGACCCCAGCACATCCAACTCTTCGAAGCTCTAAGCTCCCCGTGGAATCTTTTTTTATAAATCTCCTTCAATTCTTGAAAAGACCTCAACCTTTCATCATGTGCTGTACATAGACTCTGTCCTGAATGTCTGCAGTGCTTTCCCCATCTTGCCCAGTCACCCAAGGCACAAAGTAAAGTCAGCTTTGGAAATCAGAACTCAGAAGGAGAAGCCCCCACCCCCGCTAAAATTTCCTGGGAGGGGCCTTGCTAACCTCCCATGACCATAGGTTATAGGCAAGGCATCTGAACCGTGGTGCCGTGTGCTTCTAAACAGATGACCTGTCACCATAGCAACACTCACATCTGTCATTACCTCAGAGAGAGAACACGTTTTAAAAGAAATCTACTTGGCAACATGTCAGGTTAACTTCTGTGATTCTTACGGGCTCTGTCAGGAATCCAGGCCTGAGTACCGCGGGGCAAAGGGTGAACAGTCTAGTAGGTGCTGCCACAGGCGAAGTGGCCTCTTCCTCGACCTGTCCCCACCTGTCCTTGGATGAGTCAGGTACAGTGGCCTCCCGAAGCCACAGCCCATTGGCTTTGCACTCAGGGCAGTTACACAAGCCAATGGTTATAAAAATAATAGCTGCTGTTCTGCCGCGTGGCATGCATAGGCTCTCTCGATGCTCAGGACAGCCTCTGCAGCAGGCGTTACCTCCACTCAGAGACGACAGGCCGGCTGGTTCCAGCACCAGCCCGGGAGCTGCAGCCCTCCCCACGCACCGGCTGCTGTCGTGCAGGCGAGGGCCCCGGCTGGCTCTCGACACGCCATCCACATGCATTTTCCCAAAACCCCATTTCATAGAGGAGCAACTGTCTTGGAAAACTGAAGCCTCTTGTTCAAGATCCCTTCAGGAGGTGCCGAGACACAGGCTCGCCTCCCCTGGGGGAGCCTCAGGGAACACACGTCTCTCCAGCCGTATTTACACCAAGTAAGGGGCCCAGGCTGTCTCCCTCTGAGCCCGAGAGGCAGATACCTGGGCGCCTCCCAGGCTCGGCTTAGGGATGAATTCCAACCTCTTGCATCCGCTAAAAATCTTTGTCATCTAGGCTGTCAATCCTTCTGGATCTTACAGGGAATTTTCTGTGTATCTGAGGGGAATGAGGACTACAGAAGAAAGTGTGAGACTTTCATGCTCAGGAATCACCCCCAGCATCTTGTCGAGATGCAGGTGCTGATTGGTTGAGCGGGTAGTGGGGCCTGAGATCTGCATTTCCAACCAGCTGCCGGGTAAGGTAGCTGATCATTCATCCCGCCTTTAGGGAAAGGGGACAGGGCCCTTCTGTTTAAAAGAAAAGATGTATTGTAAACAGATGCAGTGTTTCCCCCAGCACTATTGCAGGCTGCCTGTTAAGACCCTAAGTTGCTAAGGAAGCCTTCGAGAAGGGGAGGGGGCCTGGCTCCCAAGGCTGACCTCTACACCCCTGGAAGCCCTCCTGGGCGCTAAGCTCCCTGTTTGTAGCAGGATGGCTTCTCGTTTCTGATTTCCCAGTGCCTGGCCTAGTACCTGGAAGGAGCTAGATGCCCAAGAAACACTGACTGAATAAAGGAAAGAAGGTAGGAGGGAGGGAGGGCGAACGCCGTCCCCGGCCCAATTTCCAGCTCACCACTCCCTCCATCTGGCCCCTGCATTTGCCAACGGCCTCCCACCCGAAGCCACCGCTGGAAAGCCGGCTTCCGCTCCACGAAGGAGTGAGCTCCCACCACCTTCCCCCTGATGCTGCCGCCAGCCCACCCATGACCCATGGCTACCGCCACCCAGGTGAGCCCAGCCCGGCCCGACCTCTCCAAGCCCACGCAACCTGCAACCAACCTCCCTCTTCAGCTGCTGCACCTGCTTCGTCCTGAGCGGGACGGAGGCGTGGACAGAGGGGCCTGCAAGAGGCAGAGGGCACAGCTCTGCCCATGGCCTCTTCTCCCTTCCTGAGGCTGCACGCGGCGACCCGGGCCCCTCCTGCGGGCGCTGGCAGCCCGACCTCAGCCCACCTCACTGGCCCCCAGGGGCCTCACAGGTCACCCTGCCAAGGTGCCTCCAGGTTGGTGAGCCCTGGGCCGCATACCTGAAGCAAGCAGGCGACTTCAGCAGCCAGGCTCCCGGAACCTGCAACAGGAATCAAGGTGAAGAGCCCTGGACAAGATGAGCTATAGGGGCAGGGGATGCAGGGAGGGCTCAGCAGGAGAGAAGCGGCCTGAGGACGAGGCCGTGTCACCCGGGAGACTCACCCCAGCCCTCAAAGCAGCCGCCGAAGGAGTCAGCAAAGGAGTTAAGAACCCGAGGCTTTGCAGCCTCAGTCAGTGACTGTGAAAGGGGCAGACGTTTGTGAACAGCATCTTTGCACAAGACTCCCCTTTGGTTTTGTTCAATAGTTACTGTTTAGAGAAAGTCACAGCCCCCCACCCCAAAACACACGCACACACACACACACACACACACACACACACACACACACTCACATACACACACATTCACACTCTCACACACTCACACACACACTCACACACACTCACACACACACACACACTCACACACACAGCAGATGCTACTCCTGAATGGTGTCCCTGAGGAATCAAGTCGTCAAGAAAAGGAAGGTCACTGGAGAAAAGAATCGCTTTTTTATTCCCCCGAATTGGCTTAAATTAGCTCATATCTCAGACATAACGTCCTCAGAGTACCTTCCGAGATTGACTCCCGGCAGACACACAGGTGGATCTGCCCTCCTTTAGAGGAAGTGAGGGGAGCGCTCTGTCATCCTGATCTAGTTACGTTTGCTTTCCTTTCCTGAAATAGAGGCTCAGCCGGGAGGTGCCTCCACTCATGAGTTCACTCATCCCAAAGGGGACACGACAGCAAAGAGTGTGCAGGGGACAGATGGACGGTGGGGAGGTGTTTTTCCTGCTTCTGCACCATGGGATGCTCTTTCCGTGAAGGACCACAACGCAAATGTAATCACTGTTGCTTCTCTTCCACCCAACACGCCAAACGATGGGGGCCTGTCATCCCCTTGGCTCCAGGAAGACCCCCGAGTCTGAGGTGGCTGCCACAGAGCTGAGCCGAGGCCCGGGGGCCTCCGGGGCCGAGGAACCTCGGGTCAGTTCCGGGGGCCGAGGCCCAGCGCCAGCCGTCTGCGTTCAGGGCTGGCTTAGAGCACGGCCGCGGGACCCCACGTTCACGGGCACAAAACGTCATTGGCAGAAGTGCTCAGCAATACGGCCGGGCAGCCAGACTTTCTCACCAGCAGACAATGCTCGATCGACATCGCACGCCTACTAAGAAGCACAGCGTTTCATTAAACAAACCAAGTACAGGTTTGGTGGCTCCAGCTTCTGCAGAGATGCGAGGCTTTTTGCAGCGGAAGGACTGCTGGCAGCTCAAGCCCTAATCCGTCACGCGGGCCCCAGAGTAGCCATAAACCGTGAAAGAGATGAGAATAGGTTTAAGTGAGGTGACAGCCAGGATCACTGAACGCTATTCTTCTTCACTCCACTTTGTCTCCTCCTTTGTTTCTCTACCTTTTTTTACCCCACTTTTCATTTATGCTATGTTCGTACATTTTTATTCCCTTATAAGCCACCTGAAATCCTTTCTTGAACAGGGAAGGATCCAGTAAAACACCTGAAGTGAAATGGGATGAGATGAATGATCAGCTGTCAGCTTGTCGCCTGACCGAGGAGGGGAAGCAGAGCCCCAGTGTGACACCCCTGCACGTGTCCCCCTGGGGCCAGGAGAGGATGGGCTCCCGCAGAAGCAGCCATGTTAGGGATTTTAAGGGGTTTCCAGCTTCCATGGCTCCCAGCCCCCCAGAGAGGTGTTTCTGCCGTCGAAAGACCAGCAGCGTAGGAATTTCCTGGGCTGCCGAAAACACACGCACAAAACCAAAACTCGCGTTTCTGGGGCCCACTGAGTCAAAGTCTCTGGATGGATGGGACCAGGGACCCGTACTTTGACCGGGTAAGTCCTAGCTCAGGACATGAGCGCCTCTGCCCTGGAAACGTCAAGCCCCCGACCAGCTCCACGAGGTGTGCCTGGGGCCCTCCCAGGGTCCAGCAGCGCCTCCCTGGCGCCCAAGTCCAAGCTCCCGGAGCATCCTTGCCGGGCCTGCCTTCCCTCTCTGACACCCACGAAGCCACAGCCAGGCGATGCCCTCCTTGCTGCCCCTGGACCGAAGCTGCCCCGACTCCCCACGCTCCCCTCCCTGTATGACCCCCATCCTGGCACCAGGGACGCCGCGGGGGCCTATGTGGCTCCCAGGCGGGTCTCCCCCAAGCCTGCCAGCACCGTCCACAGCTTCACGTTGGCCTTCACTGAGCCTCCGACGGGGCGCACGTCAGGGGAATGTTTATTCAGCAAACATGTGGCTATGTATTACTTCCCTCCTGGAAGTCACTGGCCTCAAACACACAGCTCGTGACAAAACAAGACCCAGCCAGACCCCTCACTCCACAACAGTTTGGAAGCTGTGTGCCTTTCCAGGTCTCTGAGCCTGGTCCCCCCACCAGCTTCCCCTCCCTTCTCCCCGATCAAACATGACTTAAGTTTCAGCCTCAGCTTAACTGCCACCTCCTCTGGGAAGCCTTCTTTGATTTTTCTCTTATGCATTCAACAAACATTTCCTGAGTGTCCACCCTGGCTCAGGCGCTTCACAGGCAACCAAGGGATCCCTGCCTCGACCCTGGAGGGGCAAGTAAACGTCACAGTGATTCGAAGTCTCAGCCCCTCCCAGTGCCTCTGTCAGAGCCCTTTTCCAGTCCTCTTGTTTCACTTCTACATCTTTATAATTATGTATCAAGTGCACACACACACAGCACACACCCACACATGCCCTCTAACAGTGAGTGAGGGCTGAGTCTTCTCGTTAGCTAGGAGGATTAAAAGTTCTTCCAGAAAGTTTTATTGACAGAAACCAGGCCCACGGCAGGGGAATGTAGGTAAGGCTAGAAGTGAAAACTAACACCCTTAAAAACCACAATGAGACACCATTACCCAACTATTAAAATGGCCACGGGCTTCCCTGGTGGCGCAGTGGTTGAGAGTCCGTCCGCCTGCCGATGCAGGGGACACGGGTTCGTGCCCCGGTCTGGGAGGATCCCACGTGCTGCAGAGCGGCTGGGCCCGTGAGTCATGGCCACTGAGCCTGCGCGTCCAGAGCCTGTGCTCCGCAACGGGAGAGGCCACAACAGTGAGAGGCCCGCGTACCGCAAAAAAAAAAAAAGGCCAGAATCCAGAACACTGACAACACCAAATGCTGGTGGGGATGCAGCCACTTTGGAAGACAGGCTGACATACTCTTCCCAGTCTGATCCAGCAGTCGTGCTCCTTGGTACTGACCCGAAGGAGATGAAGATTGATGCCCACACAAAACCCTACACGTGGATACTGACAGCAGCTTTGCTCATAACTGCCAAATCCATCTTGCTTGGAAGTAACCAAGATGTCCTTCAGCAGGTGAACGGGTAATCCACTGTGGCACATCCAAAGAATGGAATACTATTCAGCACTAAAAAGAAATGCGCTATCAAGCCATGAACACATATGGAAAGACCTTAAATACAGAGTCTAAGTGAAAGAAGCCAATCTGAAAAGGCTACATATTGCTTGACTCCAACCGCATCACATTCTGAAAAGGCGAAACTATGAACAGAGTAAAAAGATCAGTGATTGTCAGAGGTTAAGAAAGAGAGGGGGAGGCACGAGTAGGCGGAACGCAGAGGACCTTGAAGGCAGTGAAAATACTCTGTATGGCGTTGTAATGATGGACGTACATTGTACATTTGTCCAAGCCCATAGAATGTACAACTCCAAAAGTGACCCCTAATGTAAACTGTGGACTTTGGGTGGTCACGATCATCAGTGTAGGTTCATCAGTTGTACGAAACGTCCCACCTGGTGGGAGTGTTGATAGTGGGAGAGACTACGCATGAGTGGGGGCAGGGCGGCATAGAGGAAATCTCTGTCTTCCTCTCAATTTTGCTGTGAACTTAAAACTGCTCTTAAAAAAATGGTCTTAAAAATGTTTTTAAAAAAGAGCACCCATAATAAGAGTAGCCACCCTTTGCTACTTACGCTTACTCGTGACAGAATCAGGGGCCCCGGCTGTAATGGTCAGAGCTGAGAGCACACACCCTCCCTGGCGCCAGCTGCCTGCAGATGCGGCAGCGGGGCTGGAGCTGCCCCCCCCCCACCCAGGCTCACTGGAGCTAATCACAGCATGGAGTCCAGGGGCGGGTCAGGCCAACTGCCTGAGACCCACGGGGACATCAGGAGACAGGAGCTGCTCGGGGAGAACTGGCTGGCAGCCTCCAAGGCCAGCGATGTCCCGAGCAGAGTGAGGAACAGGGACGGTACAGGCCTGGAGCCCAAGTGCCTGGGGGGCAACGCCCGCTTCTACCTCGTAGCAGCTCTGTGACCTTGGACACGTGACTTTGCTTCTCGGTGCCTCAGTTTCCCCTTCAGTAAAATGAGGAGGACAGAAACCATGGTCTCCACATTAGAAGATTGCTGTGCCGTCTACATGAGCTGATACCTCAAGCCCTCTCGGAGCCAGACGGAGGGAGGCGGCACGCAAAGGTTGCTGTTACTACTCTCACTGCCACCACCCAGCAGGGCACTGAACCCTTTCTGTCTCTTGGTTTATTTAGTCCTCACCCCCGCCTCCAAGGAGGTCTTATTATCCCCGTGCTCAGATGACTTTCCCAAGGGCCCCGGCCTCCGTCATGTTGCTTTGCCTTTTGGGGTCGGAAGTCCCCGTGGAGGGTGGGCCCCGCCTGCAGCGGTGCCCCCCTGCCTGGTATGTCCATCCCTCAGGTGGGCTTGGCCTGGGCATGTGAAGTCCCAGCTGCGAGGGGTGGGGGAGGGGAAGCTGGACAGAAAAGTCCCAGGTAATGTAAATGGAAACTCGAACCGCCAGCCCTGCACCTGGTGTTTTTGCATTTCCCGAGACAGCTTAGACTCCAAGCCACTTCACATCCCAGCCTGGAAATTCCATGCTGGAGCTTATTTAAAGTCCAGCCCTCAGGTGACCTGGAAGACACCTGGTCTAAGCCAGACCCCTTGCCAGGGGCCCTCAGAGCCACAGCCTGCGGGCCGGCAGGGAGGCTCTCTGGTCCAGAGAGGATGGAGCAATGCTCTGTCCCCCAGGGGCTCCTGGGGGCTTCGAGGGAGATCGCAAGGCCACTTGTCCAGATTGCTGGCAAGCGCACCCTTGTGCCCCCAGATCACATTGCTAGAAACCCCGAGCATCTGGTTCCCTCTGATGCCACATGTGCGGCAG
This sequence comes from Delphinus delphis, assembly GCF_949987515.2. Lineage (NCBI taxonomy): Eukaryota > Metazoa > Chordata > Mammalia > Artiodactyla > Delphinidae > Delphinus > Delphinus delphis. The sequence continues at coordinate 84,188,264 of NC_082694.2, read as the reverse complement.
CGTACCACAAAGACACAGGCAGCATGACAGAAGAGGTGCCCAAAGTGCTTCCATAGCCCACTCAAGGTCACAGGTCACTGGAAGAACCCGGACTCGGGGCCAGGCCTGAGCCCAAGGGCCGATCTGAACAGGAACCGTGGCCACCACGGTTTAGGGAAACCAGCACGAGCCTCAGTGCTCTGGGGAAACCCCAGGCGCCAGAAGACAGAGTCCCTGGCCGTGACCCGCCGTAGATTGTGGGACAGCAGGTGCAAATGACCAGAGTCTAATTCCCGCATCAGCAGGGCTGGCCCAGCTGCGTCAGACAGACAGGCACGTGTCCAGTGGTCAGGGGCGCGGGGAAGCCGAGGAGACCTGTACAGCCGCGCGGTGCGAGGGGCGATGCAGCCAGCCAGCTGGCGCCCACCTGTAAGCGCTGATGCCCACCCGACGTGGCTGCAGGGGCAGCAGGCCTCGCCCGCAGCCGAGACTGGGCCCCAGGACACAGCTGCAGGGAGAAGGCGTCCAGGAGGCCTTCCAACCCCAGAAGAAATATTCATCTGAAACGAGAGGCGGGTGGAGAGCACCCTTCAGAGACCCTAACCATGGCTGTACTGGGTCTACACCGCATGCACCCTGTGTGCATCCCTGCAGGGGAGCAAGCCCGGGAGGGGTTAGGGGGTAGCGCCCGCCCCCAGTTCTGGTGGGCTAGGCTGCAGCGCCCAGATCTGACCCCCACTGCCCCCCAGTCCCCAGAACAGGTACAGCAATATTTGTTTGACTTGTCCACTTACCACTTCCCCAGAATACATTCCTGCCCGTCATTTGCTCCAATTCAGGAGGCCGCCCAGACTTGAACTGCTAGCCCTCCTGTCTACCGGAGCCCTTCCCGAGAGGTGCTTCTGTGAACAATCACGACACTGACGGCTATTCCCCAGGAACCAAACGTTCAAGAGCAAAGAGGCAAAGCAAGGCCAGGTGCTGAGTGAGGGGCTCCTCAGGGGGTAAGAAGCCAAACCCACGCGGGGCGGAGCTGGGGCACGAGGGCCGCCTGGCCGGCTTCTCCCGCCGTCACCCTGAGCCGCGCGCCCTTCGGCGTCCCAGCCCCTTCGTGAGCGCCCGTCCTCTCACCCAGCGTGCTGTCCCTGCGCTCAGGGTCCCTGGTCACCTTGTGGATTCAGAGGGCACAGCTCCCGGGTGAGGTGACACCAGCGGAGCCAGCAGCCTCGAACGTTCGCTGTGACACCACCACCTACATCATCAGGCAAACGCCCAGAAGCTGCTTTCACAGGGGAAATGGGCCGGACGACATGAAAGCAAGAATTAAACCCAAACTGGGAGGGTTATTTTGATCACCCCGTAGACTTGTAGCAAAGACCCGGGCAGCTACAGGGGCATCCCGGGCACCGGGCAGATTTCTCTCGCCCTCTGTCGCCCCTGCCCCGCGTCAGCCTCCCTCGCCCCCTCCTCAGGAAACCGAGCAAGTGAATCAGGTCAGAGCAAAGCGTTCCTTGTCCTGCCATCTCCACAGGGAAAGCTAATTAGTCGCCAAATATTCAGAATGGGTAATTGCTACCTGAGTTAACAAGGGCACACAGCCGGCAAGAAAGCAGTGGCTTACTCTTTCCGAAGGTGTGCCTCTCTTAACCCGCGGTTCCGGGCTCTGCTGGGACCGACCGGCTCGGCAAGACACGGGTCCTGCCGGCCGCCCCTGCTCCTGGGTCAGCTCCGACACTGCCGTGGCTGAGTCACCGTCAGTCTCCCCTTGAACACGCACCTGCACGCGCTACACACACACCACACACATGCACGTGCGTGACACACGTGTGCACACGCATGCACCTGCAAGTGCACACGGCACACACACGTGCACAGCATTCACCAGAAACATCCAAGGGTTTGAGGAGAATGGGATGCATCTGTGTGCCCACCCAGGTTTCCCAACAAGTTGCCCCAAGTTGCCTCAGCTCTGTCCAGCGGGCATAGAGACCAAACTGAGGGGGCTGCAGGCAGGATGAGGAAGGGGGGGAAGAGGAAAGTTGAGATGACCCTGCAGAGAACGCAGCTCCTGGGAAGGCTGGAAGAGCCGGCTGTAGCCCTCATGCACACCCGCCGAGCACAGACTCCAGAGTCACAGCAGAGCAGGCCTGAGGCGCCGGCAAAGCCCTGTCTCTACATTGCTGTGTGACCTCAGACAGGCCGCTTCCCCTCTCTGGGCCTGAGTTTCTGCCTGTAGAGAAATGGGGTGAACAGTTCTGAGGTGCTGCCCTCCAGGAAGTCTTCAGTTCACGTTTGGGGTCCTCAGTCGCCCCTGCCCTTCAGTCCCTCCCCCTCCCCCCGCCCAAGCACTTAGCACAGGACTTCCCCTGAGTGTGGCAGCAAGTAACTTCCTCTGGGGTGGCCATAGCTCTCTGGAGGAATCGCTATGTCAGAGGGAGCTTGGACCGGAGCCACCCCGCCACCGACACCGCTGTCAAATCAGCACAGGGGTCCTGGGCTGTGTCTGGATGGGCTGCCCTTGCTGCCTGCCCATCCATGAGAAGCTACTGTGCCAATTAAGTGAGTCTCCATGATGCAGCCAATCCTTCCTTCATTTCTTCACTTAAAGGCTCGTTGTAAACAGCTCTTGCCGCTGCACGTGGAGAGCTGTCTTTCTAACAGCCAAGCAATACTTCTACTGAATGGCCATGTCACAAAAGGTCTAACTGAACCCCTACCGAGGTTATCTCACTTCAGGTATTTCCAACCTTGGGCTTTTACAAACATTGCTTATATGTACTCATTTCAAATAAAGAAGTTCTCTGTGTATAGATATCTACATTTATCTTTGAAGGTTCGTATGTGTCTAGGAACAAAGTCTGGAATGCCACCCACCAAGTTCATGTGCTGACTTCTGAGGGATAAGATTACGGAAGGAAACTCAAATTTTTGTAAGCAAGTGTCACTTTTTAATTTTTAAAAAATGAATGAGTGAAGGAGAAAATAAACAAAATGCAGTCACTCTTGAACCTCTGTAGGGCACAGATCTGGCAGGAGCAGAGCCTCGGGAAAGTGGAGTGAGGGGAGGAAGGGAGCGTGTCCAGGGGACAGAGGCAGGGACCACTGCCCTGCTCCAAGAGGCCGGCTCTCCCCAGGGTAGAGAGGAGGGGACCAGGTTCAAACCCTGACGCCCAGCACTAAGCAGGTGTAGGACTTCAGTCTCCGGTGTGTGAAATGGGAAGCACAGGGCTACGCGGCGGCCGGGCTGCCTTGAGGTCTAATGAGATAAATCAAGAGAGCAGGGGGCCACCATCAGCGTCCTGTCCTGCGACTTCCTTCCTATAGGAGGTTCAGAGAAAAAGAAACACCAAACTGATGGCTGTCCCTCAAATCCTCCCTCCTCCCCCGCCTCCCAGACGGCCGGACCCAGCAAGGGGGCAGGCGGCAGTACACACGCCTGGTGTCCTTTCTGCCAGAGAGGGAACTCTTGACAACAGCCAGACTTTGGGCACAAATGAGAAGCCGACTTGAGCACATCTAGAAACACCAAGATGATTAAGGATTGAGACAACCCCCTCTGTCATCAATAATGTGGCAATAAACCTACTGGCCGATGTTTTTAAAACTCTTTTTTTCAGGAAAACTCAGTAAGCCCAAGAACCCAGAAACACAGCAGCCCTGGGGCTGAGCAGGAAGGTTTTAAATAATCCCAATGGTGTGGATGAAGTTAAACAATCCGCCCCTTCACATTGATACGTCCTGGATTAGGGGGTCAGGTCTCCTGCAAACTCCAGTTCAAAGGGAGACGCTGACGGGAGACGGTGCCCCGTGCAGCTGGCCTCACACGTCTGTGCTGCCGTCGTCGCCACACGAGGACCCACCTCGGCCTCCAAGGGTCCACGGCACCCAACCAGGCTGTCAAAATCAACACCACAGCCATGTGCCCTTGGGAGTCAGCAACCTGAGCCAGAAGGCCCAGGTCCCTCACCTGTAAGGAAGCACCACCTTCCTCGGGGGCTGTCGGGAGGCCCGATGAGATAAAGCCAGGAGCTAAGAGCTGGCCCAATCCCCACAGCGGCTGCCGCCCAGCATGCCCACGGCTCTCAGACGGAGGGGCTCATGGGCTGTGAAATCCCGTGCAGACTATGACGGGCTTGCGTGTCTGAAGGCCTTCAGCCGCCTCCCATGAGCCAGCCCTGGGTCCCCCACCTGCTAGTATCCCCAAGGCCGGGAAGGAAGCGGTCCAGAATCGCTCAGCCGCCAAAGCATCTGCCACGACATTCCTGCGCCGCTGACCTGCTCCCCTCCCCCACTGCCCACAGCCCTCCCCCGCCCTCCCCCGCCCCTCAAGTGTTCCCAGGGTTCCCAGCCACCCAGGAAACAGCCTCTGGCTCTCTCCCAGGAGGCACTTTGAACATCTCAAGTGCCCCTCTCCAGCGAACATCAAAGACGATGGTGCTTCCCGCTGATCCTTAGACCCAGTGACCTGTGTGTGACCAGCCACACGGTGCCTGTCGGACACGAGCTGGGAGCCCAGCTTTGATCAGTGAGTCGCTGGCCCCCCAGACACCCCTGTGCCCCAAATTCATTCCACGGTCAGGTGGAGGGAGCTGGGTTAGGCCTGGAATTTGCACCTTTATCCCCCTCAATAAAGAGCTGCGTCCCTCTAAGCCTGTTCCCGCATTTTATTATGGGTTAGTGGCTCAAACATTTTTAATTTTAGAAATGATTGCAAACAATCGAATAGCACGCTGGCTCCGTGTCTCCCAGTTAATAATCTCTCCATGCACAGGGACAGCAATATTTTTAGGCCCTATTCAAGTTACCCATCCTGGCTGCAAATGAAATATTAATTAAAGGTTATGCTCGCAGCCTTCGGAAAATGATTACTCAAGGTAGCAATTATATTTCCCCCCTTCTCTGTGTAATAAGACTGCACCTCGCTGTGCAGTAGGAATTAATAATTCTGAGCCCTGTTGTTACAGAGGCAGCATCAAAGTGGAAGAGAGGGTGTGCCCAAGAGGGGAAAACTCAAACACGCTTAGACCCACAAAGAAAGTGGGTGACTTCAAAAGAGCAGGGCTGTCTGTTCAGGGCCGGGATCATTTCTCAAGGTCATCAGCAACTCTAGCTGACGGAAAGGGTGGCTCAGTTACAAAGCACACAGAGAAACAGAACAGGACGTAGAGACGGCTCCCCATCCGGGTCGCTCAGCGCGGCCCATAGCCTGGCGTGCACCGGGAGCCAGTCAGCCGGCTCCCCAGGGCCTTTCCGGGGCACTCAAAGACTCAGGACAGTCAGCGACCCAAGAGCCAGTGGTTCAGTGCCTCCTCAGGCAATGCCCATGCAAGAAGAAAGAGGACAGTCTATAGCCTGGAAAATAGCATCAAGAATGAAATCCATTCACAGACTTTGAAAACAAACGTAGGGTTACCAAAGGGGAAAGGTGCGGGGGAGGGATAAATTAGGAGTTTGAGACTGACATACGCACACTACTATATATAAAATAGATAATCAACAAGGACCTACTGTAGAGCACAGGGAAGTCTACTCGATATTCTGTAATAACCTAAACGGGAAAAGAATCTGAAAGAGAATGGATGTAGTATATGTATAACTGAATCGCTTTGCTGTACACCTGAAACTAACACTACATTGTAAATCAACTGTACTCGAATATAAAATTTAAAAATTAAATTAAGAAAAAGGAACGATCTATTTATTGCATGTAGCTCCTAGATGCCAGGCAAACTCAGCGAGACAGAAATCCCCATCTTCATCCGAGAGATAAAAGCTGAAGCCCAGATTCATCGACACAGTAAACGGCAGAACTGAACTCAAACCGGCAAACCAACAATTCCGTGAACGAGGGCTGTGTCTCCTCCGTTGATCTAGCATGGCGCCTGGCACACAGTAGGCACTCAAGAAGTTTTACTTATTTAATGAATAAATGATTGAACTCCTGAATCAATCGTCCACGCTCAGCAAAGTTCAGCAACTTCTCAACAAAGAAGACTTAAAAAAAAAAAATAGTTGTGACTTTAATTAAGTCTCAGGGTCCAGGGAACTGGGAAGGTCAGGGTACGAATGTCCTGATAAGAGGCACTCATCACCCCACCCCCAAGCATGGCCCAAGTCTTCCCCTGGAGGCACCGTCAAATATTTTTCATAAGATGGAATATAACAGTGCCGGAAATTACAGCTATATGTTATGAAACAGTTATGGTTTACTTTGTCCTGTGACCATGTGAGTATCAGAAATTCTTCCAGAAGCTCCCTGGGAGAAGCCTTCAGTGACCACATCAGACCACACCCTGATCCTGAGGTGTGGTTCCCACCACCCTACACCCTTGAGGTTACTCTGGGGCAAAAGAGAAAAGCCTTAAGGCCTCCTCTCAAGGACAAGGTTGCAGATATTTGGTAGCTGTGAAGCTGGTGTCTCCAGATCACGAGGCCTGGAGCCAGGGGCCCAACCTGCAGAGGAGAATTTGCTGACCCTGCAACGATGCCCTGGGGCCACTGAGGCAAGGGTGAGGCCTTGCCCCTTGAGCAGAGAAGAGGAGGGGTTCCCCAGAGCTGTGCAAGTGGAGAGAAGGGTCCGAGGCAGAGAAACTCCCAGAGGGGTAAGTGAGGCAGACTGCGGTGACTGGAGTCTCCAGGTCCAAGGATTCTTCTGGAAACTGCAGTGTCTTTGTGTACCAGCGAGGAGCTGGGACAGCCCTTCAGGATCTGAAAGCCACGGCGGGCAGGAGAGGGGCTGGGAGCAGGCTGTGGGGAGGCAGTCAGGGAACTCGCGGGCCCTCCGAGCAGGCAGAGAGCAACAGAGGCCCAGTCACCTGCCAGTGGCGGCTGGTGGACTGCAGCCAGAGGGAGGGACACACACTTCCCAAGGGTCCTGTACGTGTGACACTGCACTCTGTGCTGGACACAGTGTTCCAAGATGCAGACCCTCCTCTTGAAGACATGCAGACCGGTGAACAGACAAGGTCAGTGCCTCCTGCATGCAGCCGGATGCAGAAACCAGGACCCAGAGCCTTGCTGGCGAATGTGGCTAGAGCTCAGGTGTCAGAGCTGCTCCTCTGCGGACACTAAGGGCTCATCGAAGCCCACGGTCCTGAGACCCCTCCCAACCCCAGGGCCTAGGAACCCCCTTATCACATCGCCCTCTGGGATGAGGACACCCCGGCGGGAAGCATGGGTAACACCAAGGCCAGGGCACCATGGGAGGGAGGGACCCAGGGGAGGGCCTACCACCTCCAGAAAACCCAGAGCCGCCCGCTGTTTCTGACACCAAATGGATCCACCGATACTCACCCTCCTCGGGCACAAGAGGTCCCAGAGCCCAGAGGCGTCAGAGCCACCAACTTTCTCCCTTCGCTTAACCTCTAAGTCCTTCCCTGATCAGCAGGGCTTGGCCAGAAAGGCCACACAGAGAGAAGGCACAGTGGCCAGAGACAGGAAGCAAGGGGGAGACCTGTGGTCAGAGTCCCGCAGGGAACCGGGCCCCGGGGCCGCGCAGCCTGGGAACTCATCTGCAGCTTAACAAAGGCCTCAGACCCTCACCAGCCTCCTGACCTGCCTCGGGGCCACCTCTGGGGGTTGGGGGCAGGACAAGGGCGCTCAAGATAGACCTGAGAGCAGCTGGAAGGCAGCACTGCCTCACCCCAAGGGGGCTGAGCCAGCCAGGCAGGCTTCCCGGCCCTGGGACTGACTCTCCACCACCAGAGCAACATGAGGGAGTGGCATCCGTGCGAAGGGGAAGCGGGAACGTTCCAAGCTCCTTTCCTCTTCCAGGAGTCCATGAGGCTGCTGTCCACAACCCTGAGATACTGGGACGAAGCACTGCCCCAGCACAGATTCCGCCAGTGACCACAGGCCTTGTTCCCAGGGGAGGGAGCAGGTGCTCCAGGCAGGAACCTAGAGATACTGTGGCCAGGGCCACCCCAGGGCTCAGAAGCCAGTGCCGATGGCATCTGTAGGAAAGAGTATTTCATTAGCCAAGTTTGGCTTCTCCCTCCACCTAAGGCCTCACTCATCATGGGGATGGGAATGCCAAGGACACCAGGACCCGGGAAGCACACCTGAGGTGTGGGCACCCCACCATCCAGGCCTACGAGGCCAGAAGCAGCCTGGGCCCCAGGGTAGGAAGTGGGATGTGGTCCTGCCCGGATGGGCACACTGAGTGCTGTGCAGCCGGCCTGGTCACGGTCATGCAGGGATCAGGCTGTTGGAGGGAGGGGTCTCGGCCCAAAGCGGGACTCAGGGGAGGAAAGGGGCTTTGCACACACTCGCGTTCAGTCCCTAACACCTAATGCCTCACTCTGCAGGGTCATAAAACAGAAGCGGTCTCTGCCCCCAGGAGCTCCTGGCTGAGGGGAGAGGCGTGATTACACGCCTGATGTAGGGTGATGAAAGGTGATGGTCAGCCCAGGTCGGCGCAGGGATGCAGCGCTGCGGCGGGCATAGAGGGCACAGTGGGAGTGTGGGCCGGTGGTGCAGAGGAGGGAAAGAAAGAGAGGGTGCGGGTCCCACAGGACCCCGGGGCTCGGCTACACAGGTGCCTCTCTAGAGCTTGGATTGAGGAAGTTGGGGTCAGAGGTCCAGACTGGAGTCCCTTCTGCTGAATTCCCCTTCCAGACGTCAGAGGCAAAGAGGAACACACATTGGACACCACCTGCGCCAGCTCCTTCTGCTCAGTGGGAGAAACAGGTCGTCTGCTCTCTGGCACGCCGCAGGTTCCCTTGGGACAGAACACCTGCCACTCCAGAGAGGCGCTGCGGCCCTCCGGGAGGAGCCAAGCGTTGAGGGAGGGGCTCCAGTAGGCCCCGCCCATCGACCACGGTCTCGCCCACCGGCCACGCCTCCAGCCGCAGGGCTCCTCCTCCTTGCTTACCTTCCCAGCCTCTTGCAGGACAGCTTGCCACTCCTGCCTGCAGCTCCCGCCTTCCTGTTCCTACCTCCTGGCATCACCCGACCTGTCAGAATCACCTTTTTGCTAAGTCCGTTTCATTGCTTTTTCTGATGAATCCTTTCATTATTCCTGAGCCTTGATATAAACTTTCTCTCTTTTAACCGTCCCACCCTCGTGATTTGTGAGGACATCTAATCTAGTAGATCAGACTCTAGGAGCTCCAGACAGACCCCTGTGGTGTGCCCACTGCGGGCACTGGGGGTCCTTGGGCACCACTTATGGGGTCGAATGAGGGGAGACTTGCCTCCCTTACACTCTGCCTGGTTCGGGTTTCACACCACACCTTCCCGTGCAGATCTCAGGAACCAGGATGGGAACACACAACCCCATTCACCCCCACCCCTCACCCCTGCCTTTGGGAAAGGCTCCTTCCACCCTGACGTGAGTTCGCCTCCATCTATAGGAGCCCACTGGGTGCTCCTCAGAACCTCCAGGCTTCCCTCCCAACTGCAATCTTGAAGGGCAATTCCGCTCACTGGTCCTGCACCTTTGTGCACCTACCGTGTGCTGGGTGTTAGATGAGACAGGAGGAAAGCCATGAGACACAGCTGGTGCCGTGCAGGGGTACACAGCAAAGTGGGAAGGGTGTGAACCTTGGGGTCAGGGAGACCCAGCTTCAAACTCTGGCCCTAACACGTGCTGTCGTGGTGATCTGGGAAAGTTACCCAACTTTCCTGAGCCTCAGTTTCCTCAGCTGTAAAATAGAGACAATAATAGCTTGCAGATATATGACTTGCTTGCAGACTTGTCATAAAGATGTAAGGAAAGTGTGACACACTGTGGGTTCTCAATAAACATGAGCTGTTATTGGACACTGAGTTCACTGGGGAATAAGAGCCCAAGTTCTGCACCCAAATTACCTGTTCAAACCCTGGCTCCACCACGAGTTTGCTGTGTAACCTTGGACAAGTTGCCTCACCTCTCTGTGCCTTGGTTTTCTCATCAATAGAATGGGGATAATATGCTGAACAGTTTCAGAGTCTGTTTGGGGGCTGATGAAGAAGTTTGGGAAATAGATAGTGGTAATAGCTGCACAACACTGTAAATGTAATTAGTCACTGAATGTTGCTTAAAATGGTTAAAATGGAAATTTTTATGTTATGTATACTTTATCACAATTTCACAAAGTTAATAATGCAATATACCAAGAAGCAATGAATCATAGGCTTTTAATGGGTGCAATGTACGATATGTGAATTATATCTCAATAGAACTGTTTTTAAATGAATGGAGATGATAATAATACACAGCTAACAGGATTACTGGAGGGGATTAAATGAGTCCATACAGTGCTTGGAAAAGTTTAAAACCCTATCCAGCACCGTGTCCAGTGTTGGCTAGCATATAAATATACTTCATCCATCATTTCATTTAATCTTTATAAGAACCCTACAAGGTTAAGAAGTATTTTTACTCATTGTATGGGTAAAAAAGATTGACAGAGAACTTTAACCACGTTGGCATGGAAGTTGCAAAGCCAGGATTCAAACTCCAGGTGTGTCTGACATCAAAACCTATCACTATAGTCTGGGGAACCATGTGGAGAAGACATCTGATTGAGTCTGAGCAAGCAGCAAGCTGAAGGGCTCCCGAGCTGGGAGCACTGTGGCTCATGGTGGCAGCGGGGTGGACAGCAGGAATTACACCATGCAGGTGGAGGACAAATAGGCCTGCAGGTAGACAGGTGAGTGTCCAAGGTCCTCGGGGGCCATGTGATGGCCACTTGGCTAGGCCACTGTACTCAGATATTTGGTCAAACATTATTCTAGATGTTTCCATGAAAGTATTTTTTAGATGAGATTAATATTTAAATCAGCAGAGTTGGAGGAAAGCAGACCCTCTGTAATATGGGTGGGCCTCGTCCAGTCAGTTGAAGGTCTTGATAGAAAAAGTCTGATCTTCCTTGAAGAAGAGAGACTTCTGCCTGCAAATGGCTTTTGGACTTGAGCCGCACCACCAATTATTTCTGCATCTCTGGCCTGCCGGCCTACCCTGTAGATTTTGGACTTGCCAGCCTCCACAATCCCATGAGCCAATTCTTCAAACTAATCACCTCTCTTAAGAGATAGATAGATAGATAGGTGATAGGTAGGTAGATAGATAGATGGTAGATAGATAGATGATAGATAGATAGATAGATGATAGATAGATAGATAGATAGATAGATAGATAGATAGATAGATGGAAATACATAGATACAGTTATAGATATAGTTACAAATACCTTCTATTGACTGTTGACTTAGTTTCTCCGGAGAACCCGGACTAACATAGGCTTCAACTTTCCTGGTCATTTCCTGAGCTCACTATTGCCATGAGCTCCCATCATGGCCGGAGCACCTCAAGTGTGGCCTCTGCCACATCTCAGTAATAAGATCTTGAAACCCCGTCACCTTCCCAAGGAAGGAGAAGCACAACTGGGTTTGGGGATCTGTGAAGTTTGGGTTTTCTGGGGCCTTTTTCATCTTGTTTTAGAATCTTTTTTATAATTATTCAAACCACTCAGAAACACCTGAACTTTCCACTTCTAAGTTGGCTGTAAGTCACCTGACCCGGGTGTTGCTAGGTGAGAATTAAAGATCTTGAGCTTGAGAAGTCATCCTGCTTGGATACAGGAGGAAAGGTTGCCGTGGGGAGGGCGCCCTGTAAGTGATGAGCTTCCTGGCTACTGAGTGTGGAACTCAGTCCCCGCGATAGCACACAAAGGAACACACACAGGACACCGGACCCCTCTAGAGGCTTCTCCTCCCATACCTGCAGCCACAGCTCTGAGCTCAGAAGCAGGAGACTGGCCCTGGGCTGCTTGGCAGCACAGAAGGTGCTGGTTTCCAAGAAAGGGGCTGACAGCTCTCCGAGGCTGCGGGGAGGGGGCGGGGCAAGAGGGGCCCAAGCTCTGCTTTGCCTGCCTAAAGGTGAGCTTCCACCTGAGCCCTAAGGACATGGACAAGCCACAGCGGTCACCCCGCCAGGTGCAAGAGTCAGGACTCAGCTGGCAGCCAGAAGACAGAGTAGTGGCGGCGAAGCCGGAGGGGCTATTGGTTACTTCATTTGCTTCTCAGAACAACTGTAGGAAGTGAGTGTTGCAGGGACTCAAGGTGGAGAGGGGCTGAGGCAACTGGGAGGCCAGTGGGACCAAAGCAGAGCTCAGCGCGGGGGAGGGAGGGTGTGAGCACGCCCAGTCACGTCCAGATGGAAGTGGCGTGCGGGACGCAGGGCCCAGCCAGGGGCCGACCCCACAGGGCAACAAGGGTGGCCCTGGGTCAGGGCACCTCTCAGGAGCCAGAACAGCTCGTATCAAACCAAGACAAGGCAGGGACCAGCTCAGGACAGCCTGCCTACAAAGCTTAAACCAGCCCCCGATTCGGGATGCGTTGGCAGCTAAACCCGAAGACTACACATGCTTGTTTTACAGAGAGAAAAATGAGGTTTGAAAGCAAGTCTTGAGCTTAGGATGTGATTCTAAAGGAGAACTGACTTGAGCTGGAAGGCTTCTCTGCCTGCCTGGCTATCCCACGTCACCCAGAGCACTGTCACCTCCATAGACACCTGGCCAAGTCCGGGGCAATGGCACGTCTGACCCTCCGAGGCTGCTGGCTTTCCTCTGCGGTGAACTCGGGAGTCCCGGGCCCAGGGGACCGCAGTGAGCTGAGAGCGCAGAGGGGAGGAAGTGAGCTCTCCCACTTCTGCTTCCTCCACCCCGCACAGCAGGACTGCCTTGAGGAGTGGACCTTTCACCCATGTAGGGGCTGGGAACCTCACTTTCCTCTATAAAACTCTGCATGTTATGCAAAGATGCTCAACGCCATTAATTACTAGAGAAATGCAAATCAAAACTACAGTGAGGTATCACCTCACACCAGCCAGAATGGCCATCATCAAGAAGTCTACAAACAACCAATGCTGGAGAGGGTGTGGAGAAAAGGGAACCCTCTTGCACTGTTGGTGGGAATGTAAATTGATACAGCCACTATGGAGAACAGTATGGAGGTTCCTTAAAACACTAAAAATAGAGATACCATATGACCCAGCAATCCCTCTCCTGGGCATATATCCAGAGAAAACTGTAATTCGAAAAGATACGTGCACCCCAATGTTCATAGCAGCATTACTCACAGTAGCCAAGACATGGAAACAACCTAAATGCCCATCAACAGGTGAATGGATAAACAAGATGTGGTACATACATACAATGGAATAGTACTCAGTGATAAAAAATAATGATATAGTGTCATTTGCAGCAATGTGGATGGACCCAGAGATTATCTAAGTGAAGTAAATCAAAGAGACAGACAAATATTATATGATATCACTTACATGTGGAATCTAAAACATGACACAGGGCTTCCCTGGTGGCGCAGTGGTTGAGAGTCCGCCTGCCGATGCAGGGGACACGGGTTTGTGCCCTGGTCTGGGAAGATCCCACGTGCCGCGGAGCGGCTGGGCCCGTGAGCCATGGCCACTGAGCCTGCGCGTCCGGAGCCTGTGCTCCGCAACGGGAGAGGCCACAACAGTGAGAGGCCCGTGTACCGCAAAAATAAATAAATAAATAAATAAATAAAATATGACACAAATGAAAACAGAAACAGACTCACAGTCATAGAGAACAGACTTGTGGTGCCAAGGGGTTGGGGGGTTGGGGAAGGGATGGATTGGGAGTTTGGGATTAGCAGATGCAAACTAGTATATACAGGATGGATAAACAACAAGGTACTACTGTAGAGCACAGGGAACTTTATTCAATATCCTGTGACAAACAATAATGGAAAAGAATATGAAAAAGAATATATATATACATATACACACACACACATATATATATGTATATATAACCTTACGGCTTTGTGGTACAGCAGAAATTTATACAACATTGTAAATCAAATATACTTCAATAAAATAAATTTTTTAAAAAACTCTGCATGTTAGAAAGATGCCAGGTAGAATGTGACCAGTGGACACTTCAACAGCACAGCACCCCGTACCACCCTCCATCCTGTCCCCTAGGTCCCCAACTCATTATCTCCCTCCACGTGTCCTCCAGCAGCCTCCCACCTGGTCTGCAGTGACAAAGGGCACCAAAGCTGCCAGTACTATGTGGCAGGGCCCTGGCTGCAGTGCACAGGACAACGAGGGAAAAGCCCCAAGGGCAGGGTGATGCCTTGGGCGGCTCTAAGAGCACATTCTTTTCTACCTTCTAGGAATAGTCACCAGGGGGCCAGGACGGAGGCTCACTGATCTACTGATTCAAGCTGCTCTGGGAGATGACGCTGGAAAACACACTGGCCATGGCCTTACAGGGTCACTGGGACACACATTGTAATCCATTCCCTAGAACCCAAGAAGAAGCTCGAAGAAGGCTGTCAGGCCAGTTGGGGACAGTAGAAATCTTAACTAAAAGAGGCTCACCTAATAAAATCAGTGTACTGGGAGTGCAGCGGGGTGGGCAGGGGTGGGGGGGAGGCGGGAAACAGTTACCAGAGGACAGTAGTCAGAAGGCAGTGGGTGCTCAGAGCAGAGCTGGTTAATGGAATATCTGAATATTTACGAGCTCTTTAAACATCTCCAAGCCGAGAAGTCACAGTAAGGATGAGTCGAAGAATTAAAGTGGTGCAATGGAACCCTGGAGGAAGGATGCCTGCCTTGTGCTGTTTAAAAACGACCCAGCAGGTCTTCCCTGGTGGCGCAGCGGTTGAGAATCTGCCTGCTAATGCAGGGGACACGGGTTCGAGTCCTGGTCTGGGAAGATCCCACATGCCGCGGAGCAACTGGGCCCGTGAGCCACAACTACTGAGCCTGCACGTCTGGAGCCTGCACTCCGCAACAAGAGAGGCCACGACAGTGAGAGGTGCACCGCGATAAAGAGTGGCCCCCTCTCGCCGCAACTAGAGAAAGCCCTCGCACAGAAAAGAAGACACAACACAGCGAAAAATAAATAAATAAAATACTGAATACCTAACTACTTAAAAAAATAATTACAGTTGCTACAATGTTAAAAAAGAAAAAAGACGACTCAGCAATAGCACTTTTCTCTCCCTCCCTCTCTCTCTCCTATCACAGGTCTTGTGATGTGTAACAGTCTGTCCCAAGTCCTTAATATCTTCATAGGGCTTTCTGGCTTTCCGGAAGGATTTGGAGGGAGCGTGTGCTTTTCAAGGTTGGAAGTTTGTAACCCGTATTGCTAAAATCTAACACTTAATAAAAGAACAATGACTCCTCATCTGCAATGACTCTTGATGTTCGGGAGGGTTCCAGCTTATGACTGGAAGCTGGTTCTTACGAGAATTTGGTTCATTGGCTGTACTATCTGAAATCATTTGCTCTCAGTTTTTGTGGTGGTTAACAGTTCGAGAAGCAGTTTTTACAGACCTTAGCCGGTGGCTGGAACAGATTCAGTGTGGAAAGAGTTTATTGAGCTGAACTGAGGTATCTGATTTGATTTTCACAATGGCCTGTGAGGGATTAGATTGTTGTTGGAGGAGGGGGTTCCTTTTTCAAATGAAAATCTCACGCTTCCGTAGAGAACAAATTTGATCACTCCAAAAAGTTATACTGTGTCAAGTTAGTTTCCTGCCCATTTCAGAGGCCCTCCCCCTACTCTCCAGAGGTAACATCACCCACAGCTTCCTATGCTTCTGTCCAGAAATTTCCCATCTACACAAACACATACAAATATCTTTCTGTAAACAGTGGATGTGTACTATTGTCATGAGTATTTACCTTTTTGTTTAAATGTAATATCTTGCCATGCTTTCCATACAAAATTTACCTCATTCATTTCAATGGCAGTATAATATTCCATTATATGGACATCGTAATTTACTGACCAAGCTCCTCGCTTATCATCATTACAAATCTTGCTGTAATGAGCCACCTTGTTCCCATACCTTCTCTTGCATCACCAGAGGATACCTGAAGAATAAATCGCTAGAATTAAAACTGGAGGCCCTTGCGGTGTTGATACGTAATGTGAAATTACCACCAAATGATGTAAAATTGGGACCAATTAACCCTACCACCAACCATGTGCAGGAGTCGTGTGTCTTCACACTCAACACTGCAAGTGACCAAATGGCTCCTCTCTGCCAATATAACTGGTGAAAAGATGGCGTCTCGTTTGACTGGCAGTTACGAATCGGTGACGTTAAGCATCGTTTGCGTGTTCCCAAGTTATTGGTTTTTCATTTTGTAATATGAGACGAAGGCTCAGAAAAGATGTAAAGGGAGATGTTCAGACGTTTCTCTGAGTCACCGTGGGGCAGTCACCTCTGCCTGGTGTCAGCTCCAAGGTAATAATTCATATGGATTCCAATGGACCAGCTAACAAATACCCCCAACAAAATGCTCAGGCCAAGATGGTTACTACCAAATTTCTCTGCAAACCGAGCTTCTGAAAGGAGGAGAAACTGAGTTGACTTGCTTGGTGACCGGATGTAACACTTTACTTCTCTGAGCTTCCTGTGCCCAAGTGTCTGTTAACTTTATTAAAACACACCCTCTCTCACGTGCAAAAGAAATGTGGCGGGAGATGGGCTGATGGGCCATTGGAATCATCGTGTCTTCTCATTCCAGCTGAGACAAGTTTGCCTCCTTTTCTTCCCCCCCACACACCCGGCTGAGCCTGCGCGTCCGGAGCCTGTGCTCCGCAACGGGAGAGGCCGCAACAGTGAGAGGCCCGCGTACCGCAAAAAAAAAAAAAAAAAAAAAAATTCATTCATTCATTTATTCAACACACATAGATAAAGTTTCCTATGTGCTTAGCAACATGTTAGGAGTCGCTCACCAAAACCTGGATAGGAAATCATCCCTGCGTTCAGGGAGCTTCTAGTCCGACAGACAATACATCCACATCCAGGGCCATCAGGGGCAGGGGGGCCAGTTTTGCAATGCACAGATTTCCCAGCTGCACCGAGGCCCTGAGTCAGACAGATAACCAGTTAGCAGACAGACAGACACAGAGGAAGGCTGTCATTAGATGCCAAGAATCAGTGGGAGGGGGCAGGTGGGGAGCAGAATGGAACAGGATGGAGCCTGGAGAAGAGGGCTCTTGGCTGAATTCGGAGCAACATTCTCTCCTCACCCACATGCCCCAAAGGCTGCCCTGCTTACCAGGCACCACAAAGGTGGGACCCATGTATTCTCAGAAGGGTGGGTTTCGGGGCTGTGGGAAGGGACGGGGAAGGAATCAGGAGACCTGGGCTCTGTTCCGGGCTCTGCCTAGGACTGACTCAGCCTCGGGCAGCCACGGGGCTCCCCTTCCAGAGTCTTCTCCATCTGATCGACATGACACCTGGTCCCTTCTCACCTTGTGGAGGTGTCAAAAATAGGCAGAGGGCTCTAAAGGCCCATAAAAATCCATCCTCCGAAGGCGACCCGTGACACAGACTCTGCTGAACGGGGAAAAGGCAATAATTCCATGAGAGTCCTTCCAAACATCTGTGGAGTCATCTCTAGGAGGAACCCAGAGGCAGGAGGGGAGAAACCCCAAAACTCTGCAGGGCCTGCCATCCGTCCAGGCTGGTCCCATGTTGAGAGTTTATCCCCAGCTGTAGAGGGAGGGACAGCTGTGAAAAACAATGGAAACAACACAGAGTGGCATCTAATCTGGGCCAGGCCCGTGCTGGATGCTCGAGCCCATTGTTCTGCTGTATAAACTTAAAACCATTATTATGGGCCAAACTGTGGCCCCCCAAATCCATATGTTGAACTCCTAGCTCCTAGTACCTCAGGATGAGACTATATTTGGAGATAGGATCTATAAAATGGTAACTTAGGTAAAACGAGGTCACTAGAGTGGGCCTTAATCCAATAGGACTGGTGTCCTTATAAGAAGAAGAGATTAGAGCACAGACACACACAGACCATGGGAGGACACAGGTAGAAGACAGCTGTCTACAGCACAAGCAGAGAGGTCTCAGGAGAAAACAATCTGCCCACACCTTGATCTTGGGCCTCCAGCCTCCAGAACTGTGAGAAAATACATTTCTCTTGTTTAAGCCGCCCAGTCTGTGACATTTTGTTAACAGCAATCCTAGCAAACTAATACAATCATTATTTATCACCCCGATACTTTTAAATGTTTTTGAGCCATATGCATTTATCCTCATTTCTAAGAGTAAATAAAAGGTCCTTATAAGAGGAATTCATAGGCTGTGTCCCCTGCAAACACACACACACACACACACACACACACACACACACGTACACACACTGTCCATAATGCCCTCTACTCACCAACCTCTCTGATAAAACATGGTCACCTCCACCAGTTCAAGCACTGATTACAGTCTGGGTAAATCCTGATTTGCCTTTTCCCAGGTCGTGGTCCACTTGACCGAAAATAGCCGTGACCGTGTTATTTGGAGGAGATAATTAATCCCCCCTGCCTTTCTAATAAATAACGTTGTGGCTATGATTTTAAGATCAGGTCCATGCCGTTACCAGAACATCCGTGGGAGCGCTGGATGCTTCCGTCTCGTCCAGGCTCCAAGCGCACACGGGACTCCAGTCTGTGCGAGCCACTTTCCCTGAGCCAGGCAGAGCCCCGCAGACGTTCCCGAAACTTCATCAACTTCATCTTCCTCGCAAGAGATCGCCCCAGCTGCCAGGAGCTCAGAAGCGTCAGGGGATCTGTCATCCGTTTTGTTCGTTGCTAAAGGCTGCTCTTTTCTGAAGGAAGCCACTGCCCTGGAAGTGAGGGTCACAGATGAGCCGAAAGGCGGATCTACCCACCAAAAACAATAAGTCATTCTGAGATGGCTCTTCTCCCTGGTAAACTTTCAAAAGATGCCATTTAGTCCAAGCGAGGATGTAGGCTTCTTCTTTCAGACGGCCCTACCCGGTGAAAACAGTTTCTCCATCCAAGGAAACTGTGGAAATAAAACACCTTAAAAACAAATTTGCATTTTTCATAATGTTATTTTATTGCAAAAACAACATGAGAATAAAATAAGAATCCAAGGCTAAAATTGCCCTCAGGCCCACCCCCTAAGAAAAATTGGTGTTTCTCTTTATCCAAACCATTCTCGTTCGTACGTAAATTCAGTTTTCATGTATAAAAATGTTAAATCAAGTAAATAGCCAGTAGTTTGTTTTTCTCTTTCTGAAAAATGTGCCTTCTTTGGAAGGACACAAGGGTAATAACATGAAAATGGGCGGAAATCACAAAGGCTGTGATTCATGGAATCATCGGCTATCATGTGACAGCCCAGGGCCTAAGGTCAGGGCCCCCATCCCAGGGCCCGAGAGGGTCCTTGCTGTGCCCACTCCTTTCGAGGGAGGAAACACTGCCACCAGCCTCAGAAATGGGTCACCAGAGTCGCTTACAACTTGCGCAGCACTTTGCCTTCCATATGTCTGCCCACTCAGTGATGACTTAAGTTGCTAAGAGTGGTGCCTATCTGAGAGAAAGCCACCTGTCCACGTGAGAATTGCCCCTCGCCTGTGTCCTTTCCCTCTGTACCTGTATTGACTTCAGAGGAGGCACGCAGCCAGCAGACCAACCCAAGAGGACCAGAAGCTAATTCTCATCCTTTCCCGGACAAGCATTGGGAAACTCCTCCCAGCTCAGGGGGCCCGGCCCTCACCTGCTGCAGCTTCTGGAGACTGAATTTGCCCGGGAGCAGCGGTGTAGACAGCAGTCAGGCAGCGAGGATGCTGCAGGACCCCCATCCTCCCCTCCCCACCCCCAGGCTGGCCCAGAGCCCACCAGGGGTCCCTGCTCAGGGACTGCAGCCCAGACGCCTGGCTCCGCCCCGCTTCCAAACCCCTGCCACCCCGTCCATGGTGACTGGCCCTTTGGTCTCCCTTCTCAGCCTAGTCTTCAGCCTGCCTCACCCCCTGCCCTGACGGGGAACTCCCAGTACGAATCCCAGACTCCTCCAAGGGGAGCGGGGAGGACGGCAGGCCCCCTATCCATGTTCTGCAACCCACGGTCAATTCCAGAGCCTTACAGTCCAAGTCAGAGCCGTGAGGGACAAGCCAGGAGAAAAGAGACAAACCATTCACACCACAATGGCCAGACTCTGCCCTACCCCAGAGTGCCCACCAGTAAACTTTTCATTAGGCGGATCATGTCATTCTTCCCTTCTTTCTTCCTTTCCTTCCTTCCTTCCTTCCTTCTTTCTTTCTTTCTCTCTTTTTCAGAGTAATGCTGGCACATAGCTAAACACACACACACACACACACACACACACACACACTTGTGCACAGGCAGGCACACACACACACGCCACACAGTAGACACACACACCCTGCCTCTGTCATTAAACTACATGTTGCCATGTGGCCAGAAATTGCAATATCCAATAGGGAAAAAGGAAATCACATGCTCTGGCTGAACCAGAGGAAGAAAGACGGGGCGAGGAGCCTTTGCCCGAGTAGCAGCCCGTACGTGTTGGCCACATCTGTCTCGCCCAGTGGAGTCACCCACAGCACCGCTACCTACATGTCCCGAGGACAGCCTTGCCTCCCCTTCCCGTTTCAGGTCTTCCCCTTTGTTTCTCTTTCTCTTCATCACCCACAGACACGGATGTCCTGGGCATGCACTCATCCTACTGGGAAAACTACCTGATTATCTTGAGACTTGGCAGGCGCTTGATAATTGTGGGCCATGGAGAAGAGAGCGTCAGGGCCTTTCTGGCATCTGGATCACGGAGGCTGTCCTTGGAACAAGCTCTGGGCCCTCCTGCTTCCTGGACCAGTTTGTGACCAGAAGGCGTGCCAGTACTTGTGAACATGGGGACTGTGTGTGTGTGTGTGCATGTGTGTGATGCACTGGAGGGAGCCTGCAGATGGTGGGGTACGGTGTGGATCCCCAGGTGTCTGGTGGGAGCACAGCAGGACGGGGGCGAGAGAAAGTTCCCATCTTGAGCCCTGTGCCCCAGCACGTTGGCAAGCTATCAAGCATAGAAAGGACCGTCAGGAACCCCCAGCCTGACAGGGGCAGAGCTAGAGCTGAAATCGATGGAGGTCAAGGCTACGTGGAGAATGCGGTCAGGGGCAAGCCCCCAGTGACAACAGGCCAATCCAGGCGAAGCACAGTTAGCAGATCAGTGAAGGGCAAGGGGGCAAATCCGATTCCATAATCAAGGCCGTCAACGCAGAACCATCAGGGACTCCCAGGGCAGTGCATGGGATGGAAATATTCTGGCCCCGGAGAAGGAAGAGGCGGTCAGACCCGCCTCGCCTGAGCTGTGTGACCCTAGCCCAGTCAACCAACCTCTCTCAGCCTCACTCACCAGGCAACCTGGGATGCTAACAACACCTCCCTCAAACCGCTGTCAAGAACAAACCCAGTCCACCAAGGCACTCTGAGACCCACACGCTGCGGAACTGTTGGTCTTCATTTCCAAAAAGTACCCGTCAGCTGATCTGACAGAGAGGGCAGCGCTGGCAAAGCCTGGAGAGTGAGGCAGCCTGATGTTGTCAAGGGACGTAAGGAAGCTGGGAGGAGCGGCAAACAGGCAAGGAGGCTGGAGGGGGGACCCCGCCCCAGGGAGTCTGGGGCCTGATCCATGAAACAGGGCAGGTGGCTGGAACTGGAGAAAAGTCACTCGGGAGGTGGGGAGACCTGACCTGGGAGACCACCAGGAGTCCTGTTGCATCAGTTGAGTTGGTATATGAAGGACATACAACATACGGTGGATACAGAGAATACAATGGGCATACAGTATACGGTGGATGTACAGAGCCATGGCTGGACAGTATACTTTGGAAATGCACGGGGGAGTGGAAATGAGACGGCTGGGCAAGGGCGCCAAGGGCAGGCAGACATAACCAGGACAGGCTCGCTAGCAGGGTGATGGGCTTTGGTGAAGAGGCCCCAGAGACCGCTCTCTGGCCTCTAATTTGGGAGAATGCCGGGGTCATGGTGCTACCCCAAGATTCAGGGGGTGTGACCTCTAAGAACACCTCAACCCTCCTGGGACCACTGCATCTCCCTCTTCCCCCAGCCTGCCCGGGAACCCCTCTGTCTTCTAGTTGATGCTCCCAGCACTTGGAAGCAAGGAGGATTCAAGGAGGCATCACCTGCATACAGGTGAGCCCGACGGTAGGAAGGAGCCCTGCTCCTTCCCCTCTGGAGAAGAACCAGAAGGACACAGTCCCTGCCCCCTCAGGCCAGGATGCGGAGGGCTGGGTTCAGAGAGTCCAGAACTGGGCCAGAAGAGCTCCCCAAGGCAGCCCCGTCGGTGGAGGCTGAGTTCAAGTCCACGTGGGCATCGGGGAGACCTGGACTCAGACAGACTCGGGTCTGCAGGTGGGAGGCAGTCTTCCTCAGTCAGGTCTGCAGGATCCCAGCTGAGCCAAACTTCAGAGTCAAAAGCCCTCGGGCTGGACCACCATCTCCACCAGGCTCAAAACAGAGGCCTGGGATCTGGGCTCTTTCAATGGCCAAACAAAGCAACGTCAGTAACCAAACAAATGCTGGTTATTCTCCGGGCTCCGCAGCAAACAGAGGAGAGGCTGCGTTGTGCTATTATTAACTTGCCAAAAAAGCCCCTTGCTTTCTCCAAAGTTCCCCCTCGCATGCGTTCGTCCTTCACCCCCCAGTTTTCCTCCAAACCCACCAAACACGGCCCCTCTTGTGGCCAAGGGCTCAAGGGTCCCACAGGGATGGCGGGAGAACAGCCTTCCCGCTTCCGAAGTGCAGGGCACAAACACCTTCCTAAGTCCAGCTTAACTGGAAATGGCTCACAGGACAATCCAGGCCACCAAGAGCTCTCGTGACAGCAGTGAATCCTCGTCAGAGGCCTCAGGCGTTGAGACGCCCCAGAGCCGAGGGCACCTCCTCTGAGGCAGACCCTGACACACCATGCACTGGTGAATCCACTTCCCTCAGTCAACGGGTACCCAGGCGGCTGGATGTCGCTACCACAATAACCCAGGAAGTGGATACAGAGCGTGACCCTCAGAAATTCCCATGGACCCAGGTTTAGTCACTTACAGCCATCAAGGGACGTGGAGGGGAAGGCAGCTGTGGGCTGGTTGCAACCTCGTGGTCACACAACACTACATGGAGAGACCCCTGCTACAGATGAACATTGCATGAAAAAATGGAACGCCCTCTTTTTTTTCCCTCCTAACCTGGAAACGATGTCATATCTCTCCACACACAGTAAACATTTCCCAATTCAGAGACCATGAACATCAATCCTGCAGATATAGTATAGCCTCCTATATTCTGTTTTCTTAAAGATAAGTTTTGGACTTCACACTAAGAAAAAGAATGGAATGGATGTGAGTTATGCAGTCCATGTGAAGAACACAGAATCCTCTTTCAATGTAAATTAAAAAGTTAAAAATAGTAATAAGATAGAAGGTAATTTTACCTTCCCCTAACCCAAGAGCCATTCACCTGCAATTGTTACGGAAACATCTGAAAACGTGTGTGAGGATGGAGGTGAGCTTGCCTGGATCCTGGACCCTCATACATCGCTGAACAACGGATACGACCCTTTCAGAAACAACGGAACAATCCGTGCATTCTCAAAACGTTTTAACCATTTGACCCAGAAACCCGCCTGCTGGAAACTTGCACTAAGAAACAATTTGAAAGAACAAAAATCCTACGTGGATAAATATGTTCACTGTGGTGTTATTTATAAGTTAAATGTTGAATGCAACTGAAGTATTCAACATCTGGGCACAATCAGTAGATTATGTCCCATCAAATCAGTATAATATTGCATGGTGGTTAAAATGATAATTGTAGCAACAAAGAAAAAGCTATTAGTATTGCTACATGATAACCTACAAAAAATGTGGGAATATTGGGCAAGGTCAGGAAGGCACTTCCCCAGAATGAAAGCAGATGTTGACTTCCTTTTTTGTTTAATCTGTCTATCTAACTGCCCTTCACTTTGTTCTAGAATATTCTCAGGGAACCATTGTATATCTGTTTTATTAGGATGCTGGAAATAGGGGCTCACTCTTTCAAAATCATTTCTGAGAGTTTATTCTAAGGAAATAATCCCACATTCACTGCTATACTACTTCTATTATTTTTAATGGGAATAACATAAATGACGAATAATAAGGGATTACACAAATAATATACATCCAAACAATGACATATTGTGCTGTCAATCGAATTGTGATATAAAAAAGTAATAACATAGAGAAATGTTTCAGATATATTAAATGAAAAAGCAAACTATGAAACTGATCTTAAGGTCTAATTACTCTTTAGTAAAAAGTGTATATTTTTCTTTAATTTTAATTTCTTAATTTTTTTCTTTTCTACAATAAAATTATCTGAAAATGAAAGAAGTATTCCCAGAGCTGAGACTGATAGTTTAAGCAGAAAAAATACCTAAGAGTTAGGAGCTAAATCTATAAAACTCTTAGAAGAAAACATAGCTGTAAATCTTCATGACCTTGGATTAGGCAATGATTTCTTTTCATGTAACACCAAAAGCACACACAAGCAAAGAAAAAAAATACATAAATTGGACTTCATCAAATTAAAAACTTGTGTGACAGAGGACGCCAATGAGAAAATGAAAAGAGAACCCACAGAACGGTAGAAAATATTTGCAAGTCCCATATCTGATAAGGATATAGTATCCAGGACATATAAAGAATGTTTACAATTCAACACTAAAAAGAAAAGTAACTCAATTCAAAAATGCGCAAAGAATCTAAATAAACATTTCTCCAAAGAAGATGTACAAATGGTCAATAAGTACACAAAACAGTGCTCAACATCATTAGTCTTTAGGGAAATGCAAATCAAAATCATCATTAGATAACATGTTTACACGCAGCTAGGATGGCTAGAATTTTTAAAATGGACAATAAAATGCACTGATGAGGGTGTGGAGAAACTGGGGCCCTCATACAATCCTGGTGGGAATGTAACATGGTGAAGTCACTGTGGAAAATAGTCTGGCAGTCCATCAAAAAGGTAAACATACTTAGCACATGACCCAGATATTCCACTGCTAGATCCGTACCCAAGAGAACTGAAAACATATGTCCACACAAAAACTTGTACAGAAACGTTCATAGCAGCAGATTCATAATGTTCAAAAGCGGAAGCAACCCAAACGTCCACCAGCCAATGAACAGATGAGCAAAATGTGGTCTGTCCATACAATAGAATATTATTTGCCACTAAGAGGAATGAATAACTGATACAATGAAAGCTACAACATAGACAAACCATGAAAACATTATACTCAGTGAAAGAAGCCTGACACGAAACGCCACATATTGTATGATTTTACTTAGAGGAAATAAAGCAAATCCATAGAGACAGAAAGTAAAGTAGGGGGTTTCCAGGCCCAGGGAAGGAGGGAAGTGACCGCTTATAGGTACAGGATTGTTTTGAGGATGTAAATGTTCTGGAATTGGATAGTAATGATTGTTGCACACTCTGTGAATATACTAAACACTGCTGTATCGGACACTTTAAAGGAGTGGACTTTATGGTGTGTGAATTACAGTTGACCCGTGAACAATGCCGGGGTTAGGGACGCAGACACTCCGTGCAGTCGAAAATAGAACTTTACAGTCGGCCCTCTGTACCCAAGGTTCAGCATCCTTGGATTCAACCAACGTCAGATCGTATAGTACTGTGGTATATATTTGTTGAAAACAATTCACGTATAAGTGGACCCTCACAGTTCAAACCCATGTTGTTCAAGGGTCAACTGTGTATCTGAACTTTTAAAGAATAAAGTATGATGAATCATTATTTACAGGTCATTTTAAACCCAAATAGCAGATACAAGGACTCTATAGCACAGAACTTTTGAATTTCCCAGTGACAGCCACAGGAATAATATTCAAGATGACCTCAGCAGATAATGAACAGAATGTTTTCTCCTTGAGTTAATAACACAAGGCAATGTTCACATGAAGATTTCAGATCCGTTGGTGATCTGGGAGAAAAAAATCACACTAGCTTAAGGAAAATGTGATCAAATCTGTAAGCCCGAGGTTTAAATACTCTCTAAACCAATCAGAGATTGGACTATCCGGTCACATAGGAATCCTCAAACCTGACATTTTTATTATGAACCTGTACTCTTGACTTGAGTAGTTCTTGGGAGTGAAATACAGCAGCTACAAGTCCCAGTAAGTCCTGCTGCTTACACCCCTCCCCAGCCGGGGCTTTTCGTCCACACGCTGTTCTCTGTCTCCCACTGTGAACCAAAGATCACTTCCTATTGTCCAAAAAAAAGATGGAAAAAGTACAGGCCAGCTTTTCTCAGGAGGCTAAGCTGGGCTGTCAGGAGATGAGCAACGTTTTGACACCGAAGCTTCATCTTCACTTTTGGATCAGTTTGTGAAACCCGCTCTTAGAAGCGTCACCTCGCCTGGGCGTCCGGTCCAGGCAACAGCGCTAAGTCAGAAGCCTGCCTCGGACCAGAGGTAACGCACCCACAGGTGAACAAAACATACTTTTCTCTAAAGTGCAGGCTCCTAACTCTCCCTTCGATTTAACCCAAAACTGCCTTCAAGAATGAAGCCTGTGCTTTAGGAATGCAACCGCAGAGGTAACCTCAGGAAAGCCAGAGGCCCAGCAGCCCAGAAGCTTTCCGAGAAGGAGGTGGCTTACAGGTCACCAAGTCCAGCCTTCCCGCCCGTCAGGAGCCCTATCCCAGAAGCAGGCCCGGCAGACCGTGCTGCAGACCCAGTGTGACGGGAACTCCGTCCCACAAGGCAGCTCTCCCGGCTGATTTGATTCTCTTGGGCTGGGCTGAAGTTTACCTTGCTGAGATTTCCCACAGAGGTTCAAGCTTTTTGCTCTGAAGCGGCTTGTAGAAGGAATCTACTCCTAGCTCACGTGAAAGTCCTTCAGATGTTTGAACATGTCAGCCAGATCTAGGCCATTGGCTCAGTGACACTGAGAGCAGATGACACCAGGGAGAAGAGATGAAGAGATGTCCAATGCTAGCCGAGGTCTCCACCTCCGAGCCCGTGTAACTTGGAGCCAGACGCTTCCATTCTCTGTTGCCCACAAACAAAATACTGATACCACTTCCTCACCGGCACTGTAATGTGAAATGCTTTAAGAGATACCCATAGAGCTCAAAACAAATCGCTCTTGATTTTTGTTTGTTTCTGTTTGAGAGAGAAATTCACCAGTGCAGTCATCCAGGTTTGCAAGCCTGGCAGTGACCAAGGCCAGTGGCAAGTGCTTTCTCCACATTTTCTCCTCCATCTTTACAGATGCTTAGGCTGGGATCCTCTCCCCATCTGGCCCTTCCACACAGTTCCTCAGGAGGACCTGCTCAGCTCCACCCGCGTCTTGCGTAAGAATTATTCACAAGGGATGTCGGTGATGAGGGGCAGATACTGTCAGAAACAGTACTGGGACAAGCCCGTCGCCCCGAGTTCTAGCCCTGCCTCGGCCACCATCAACAGGGACCTTGGGTAAGTCCCTTCACCTGGGGGGGCGGGGGGCATGCCCTCATCTGTAAAAGGGAAGGACTGGAATCCGAGACCCCCGAGGTCAGTTCTAATGTCTTACCCCAGCCCTGCCCGCTGTTTGCGAGCTCCTGCGCCAGGCCCCAGACGCGCCGGACGCTCAGTGATCAACAGTTTCGATCACGGTGAGAAATGGGCTTGGCGGAGCCGAAGCCCGTGCCAAGGCAGTGAGGAGGTGCCTGGGCAAAGGAACTGCCACAGAAGCAGCTTTGTCGACTTCGCAAGACAGTCCTTTCCTTTATTTCTTGTAAAGAAGAAGATGCCATCATTCTTAACCTCATCCAACGGCCGGTCGAGGACCACTCACTCCACAAGGGTCCTGCTATGACGTCCTATAAATCTGGAGGGAAACTGAGGCACAGCGGACGGCAGAGAAGGCCCTACTCCATATGGGTGTGGTCACAGGACGAGGCCTCAGGGCTGAGGGCCTGGGGGCCGGGGGCCTGGGGAGTGGACAGAGGCGTTAGGGAGGAACGGCAGCTCGGGGTGGAGGGGGGCGCAGCTCTCCCATTCCTGGTCCTCTTTCAAAAGAAACCTAAAGTCAGCATTGTGATTGACTGGGATTAATCACATCCCTCCAAAAGCACCTCTGGGTAACACTGGTCCCAGCACCCCGGTCTGACAGCGAATAGCAGTGGAGGCCATCAGCAGACGCCGTCTGGGCAGGAAGCTTCAGGAAACACAGAGGTCAGGGCCAAGAGGCAGGCTGGGCTGGCCCTTGGTGGCAGCAGAGGCATCAGGACCCAGGGCAGGGCAAGCCAATGCAGCAGGAGCCCAAGATGAGTGACCACAGGGTCTGGACCACAGCCAGGGGGCAGAGGGCAGCTGGGGCAGAGGTATGGGACACGTGAAGGAGTCAGGTCAGGGGTCAGAGCATCCTCACCTGGATAAGGTGGATGAGCTATCCAAGTGCAGAGCTGGCCAGACAGAGGGAACAGTGAGCCCACACAACGTCCCCTAGACTGGGGACTTCTGCATCACTGGCTCTCAAACATCGAGCACAGCCCCGCACAGAGGAGGCAGCAATGATGTTTGCAGGAACAGTGATGTTAACAAAAGGCCACCCACTTCTGTGGTCACCTCTTATCTCTTCTCTAATCTTCCCAAGGGACTCCCAAAGCCTCATCTCGCTTCCCACCCTCAAAGCTCTGGGAAATGGCCTTCAGACAAGAGTGGCATTTTATGCTTGGCGGTGGTCTTTTTTCCACATACACCCCACAAAACCCCTGTGGGGTTCCTATTGCTATCCCCATCTTCCAGACAAAGAAACTGAGGCTGAGGCAGGTCAATTAACCTGCATGAGGTCACCAGCTAGTAAGTGGCAGTGCCAGGTGCCCTGCAGGGCCAAGTGGGCAAGCCACCGTCCCTACCCACGGAGGGCAAGTGAGGCCCTCCTGGGCCTTTGGGCTTCCAAGGTTGCCCTCTTCCCCACCCCTTCCCCCTCTCTCCTCTCCCTCCCCTCCCCTCCCCTTCCTCCCTCCTCCTCTCCTGTCTCTTCCTCTCCCAGGCTATGTCTGAGATAAACCTACTCAATTACCCTCAATGAAGAAAACACCTAGGAAAGATGTGAGGAGCCTTCTTCTTATTTTAGATGTGTTCTTGATTTCCCTTTGTGGGAGCTAATATTTAACGTAGCTGAGCCAGGTTTAAATTTGGGCCAGACACCCGGATACCTCCTTCTCACAACTGTCTGTGACTCACTGACTGCACCAGCTGCCCTGGGTTAGTGTCGTCTTATCCATCCATCAAGCATTCATTCAACAACCACTCGCTGTCCATTCCCTCTGTGCCAGGCCCTAGCAACTTGGTGTCCAGCTCTTGGGCAAATAGAAGTGGCCACTATGATGCAGCCGCCATGAGCCAGTCTTGAGACAGATAACTTTCCATCAAATCCCCTCAACATCCCTTCGAAGTCAGTGTTAGTATCTTCTTTTACATCAAGAACTGTCGAGAGGTTGAATAACTTACCTCAAGGCGCTCAGTTTCAGAGCAAGAGTCCAAGCTTAGACGGGTCCAAATCCAAAGCGAGTGTTCTCACCACCAAACTCTACCTACCTCCAGCCGACTTCTTCCCCCCTTATCCCTTCCAGTCATAGACCCCAAAACAATTCGGGGGACCTTGTCAGCCCCTCTCCTCGAGCTGGGAACCAGCAGCTCTTGGGCTGGTGCCAACATTTCAGGACCTGAGGGCCCCCTTCTCACGTTTTGATGAGGCTGACATCCCACTAATCCTCCCGCCCCCACCCCCAATTATCACTGTTGCAGCCGGAGCCCTAAACTAGACTGCAAGCTCACGTGCCTTTTGAGCTTCTGTTTACCTGCTCTTTGTCCTGGGAAGGGATCCACCTCTGTGGGGACGATCAAGGTACAAACCCCTCTGATGGCCTCTCTGGGGTAATCAGGTTTTATGTGACAAAACCACACACGGAATTCCCTACTGATATGACAACTTTGGTGTGCAAACCAGAGAGAGAAGTCTGCAGATAAAGGAGGTACCTCCTCTGTTAAGGTCCATCCCGAGGCCATAAAGACCTACATGCTCTCACTAGGATGAGGAGAAGTCCAGGCAGACCAAGAGTTGATCTTTATGGCCTGTGTCTGGGTCAACCCCACATAAACCCGATTTTACACCCTGTGGTCAGTTTATTCTTTCCCAGGGTAGGAGAAGGAGACTGGTCCTTTGCGAATTTAGAAGCTATGCCACACAGAGCATCAGATAATTTGGCCCGACTGGGCAACGATCAGCCTCAGGTTTTAATGCATATTTCTTTTAAGCAGTTTATGCAAAAATGGCCTCACTAATGTGGTGAAGAGAGGACAACTCAATAAAGCCCAGTTGTTCATCTGGTTTGAAAGCCCTCCGCAGTGCCTCCGTGTGGATTAGCGGCTGGCGTGCTCAGATAAACCAAAACCAGGCGGCTTGCGAGATGGGAGTGCAGAGGCCCCGGTTCGACGTGAGCTCAGACAGGGCCGTCCGTCAGCAGGGTTTCCACAGGACCATCATGGGCACTAAGAGTGGGAAAGGAGCCTGGTCCGTGGGCTACAGAAGCACAGAGCTGCAGCGGGGGACTGAGGCCAGGGTCTCCCTCATGCTCGTATGAGCTGTCTGGCCTTGGACAAGTAGCTCACGTGAGCCTCAGCTCTCCAGGGCATCCCTCACGTAAAAGGGAGGCTGTAGCACTGACCTCACAGTGTGATGGAGGGGATCTGAGGACCCGAGGAGAGAGTGCGTATGACGTGTTATGCCTCCAACAAGCTGTATCCATGTCGATTATGAAGATGAGTGGCTAAGCAAGCATCCTGACAAGGAAGTTCACCCCCATGTCCAGACTCATCCCATCTCCCCCAGATCAACAGAGACTCGCACAAAATACAAAATCCGGTAGCTGCCACTGTTGGGTACCGGCTCTGTGCACACAAGACCTCATTTATCCCTCACAGAGACTCTCCTGGGTATCAGTGGGGCAACGTTATGGAGAAGGAAGCTAAGAATCTGGAAAGTTCAGGTATTTGCATAAATACCAGGGGCTGGGTTTGAAGAGCGGCTCTAAGAAGTGAAGAGACACAAATGAA
Organism: Delphinus delphis; assembly: GCF_949987515.2. NCBI lineage: Eukaryota > Metazoa > Chordata > Mammalia > Artiodactyla > Delphinidae > Delphinus > Delphinus delphis. The sequence goes on along the minus strand of NC_082694.2, from coordinate 84,157,331 downwards.
TGCACACGCAAGACAGAAACGGACTCACAGATATAGAAAACAAACTAGTGGTTACTAGCGGGGAGATGGAAGGGCGAAGGGCAAATTAGGGGTATGGGGGAAGGAAAGAAGTGAAAAGAAGCAGCCAGCGACCCACTCAAGGCAGAAGGAGAGCCTGGTGCTGCCCGGAGACCCCCAGCCCCTGCTTCTCTTCCCCCTGCCCCCTCTGAAGGGGACCAGCTGGGCCCACGCCACCCCTGCCCTGGGCAGACAGGGCGCTGGGGTCCACTCCGAGAGCCTGCCACGTCGCTGCTCCATAAAGAACAGGCTGCACGCAGCTGCTCCAAGCACTGCCTCCCGGCCGACTCTAGGGAACCTGAAAGTGACCATGGGCTCCCAGGAAGCCACTCAGTGCTGTGACCAAGCGGGTCCTCCAGGGCGCCCACAGGGAGGAGGGTACTGCTGTCCTTGCTGACTCTTTCCCATTCCGCAGTTGGCTGGCTTTGGCTTTGAGCTTTCACAGTGCATGTCTATAGCGCCTCCCTGGAAAGAAAGTGTCCTTGTTCTGCTTGGAAGGGACCAGACACCCTCCTTCCTCCCGTGCGGGATCCAGAGCTTCCAGCTTGGGGCTCAACAGACTGGAAAACAGCAAACACTGTCTCGCAGAGGATGTTTCCAGCTAAGATGATGCTGCGGTTCCTTTCAGAGCCCAGGAGGAATGTTTAGCCTGCCAACAGAAAGGGGTAATAAAGTTTGTCGTCAAATATTGAGAAACTTCAGACCGCACGGGAATCCGTGGCCTTGAACGCTGAACGCCCTTGTGAGGCCTGTGTCACAGAAGCAGTATTTCACTCTAACGTGATGTTTTTACAGGTCATCACAGAGCAGAACGTGGAAGCTGTAAAGACCCAGGGTGATCTGGTCTGACTCCCTGTGTTGCTGAGAAGGAAGTGAAACCCAGCAAGGTGGGGACTCATCCAAGGTCGAGGGGGCCCTGGATGCAGAGCTGAGAGCGGCCAGAGCGTTAGTCAGTGCCTGCTATGGTGGAACTCCAACCCCCTAAAATGTATATGTTGAAGCCCTAGCCTCCAGGATGTCAGAATGTGACTGTATTTGGAGGGAGGGTCTTTAAAGAGGTAATTATGTTATAATGAGTTCATACGGGCAGTCCTAACCCAATATGACTGGTGTCCTTATAAGAGGAGGAGGTTGGGACACAGACATGCACAGATGGGTGCCCACATGAACCACACTGAGAACAGGGCCAGCTACACGCCAAGGAGAGAGTCCTCAGGAGAAACCAACCCTGCTTGATCGCAGGCTTCTGGCCTCCAGACCTGTGAGAAATAAATTTCTGTTGCTTAAACCACCCAGTCTGTGGGGCTTGGCTACAGCAGCCCTAGCTCACTAACATATACCCCTCTCTGCTTCCCCCAAACACGCAGCATTTAGGGAATGGGAATTTTAAAGTACGTCATTTTTGCACAGTTATTGACATAGATGATATGCTGAGCAAAGTGCTTTTAGTTAGCAACACCTATTTGGGAGAATCCCTGGGATACTGCTTGTGTCGTGCAGACAATGATATGAAGTCATGGGAATGGCTTTCCAGCTATCTCTGCAATCACTTCCCAAGGAAGCCATTCGAAACGTCTCAGGCGGCGATGACATCCCTGGAGTGACTGGTCAAGGGGAGCGGTGACCACTTTTATGGACAAGATCAAGTTCGTTTGTTTAAACAAAGTATAGCAAGAGTCTCACGAATGCTTGTTGCACTTCTTAAGTTATGGAAACGGACCAAGAAGGCAAAAGTAGGGAAACATGGATGGAAGTAGGTGGAGGAGGGAGTTAAAGAAAACTGGAAGGGCTGCCCTGGTGGCGCAGTGGTTGAGAGTCCGCCTGCCAATGCAGGGGACGCAGGTTCGTGCTCCGGTCCGGGAAGGTCCCACATGCCGCGGAGTGGCTGGGCCCGTGAGCCATGGCCGCTGAGCCTGCACGTTTGGAGCCTGTGCTCCGCAACAGGAGAGGCCACAGCGGTGAGAGGCCCGCGTACCGCAAAAAAAACAAAAAACTGGAAGATGGATCCAACTCACCTGTGCATCTCACCGACCAGTAGTGACCAGCATTCTGTGGGTGAGAGACGGGCGTGAAGATGGACACTGTCCAGCACTGTTGGCGACAGACTATGAAGCATGGAGGCCACACCTGTGGACTTGGAGCCAAGCTGCTTCCCACCCTTGTTGGCTGTGTGAGCTTGGCAGGTTCCTTAACCTCTCTGTGCCTTAGTTTCCCCAGTATGTTTTAAATAGAAATCAGAGTAACGCCTCTCTCACAGGATCCAATGAGTTAAAACATGCAAAGCTGTCAGCACAGGGATGGGCACACAGAGGCCCTGGTCACCTCCAGGCTTTCAGATGAAGTCAGACTCCTATTGGAAAAACAATAGGAAGAAAATGCAGTGAGTCCTAATAAAGGGCTTTGGAAGCCCAGAGGAGAGAACCGCTGACTCTGTCACAGTGGGCTGCGAAAAGATGGGTCCGAAGAGGTGCCTTGCAAGCTGGCCTGGGCCCAGATCCCAGGCTATGTTCTGGAAGAGGGAACACCTGCAGGTAAGGCCAGGGGCATTCGTAGATATCGTAAATACTACATGTCTGGGGAACTGCAGGGAGCTTGTTGCCCCTGGAGAGAAAGCTGTGCTGGGGAGGGTGGTGGGAACTAGGGATGGAGGGGTTGATAGGGGCCAGCCATGAACGACCTCCTGGTTGTTGCTAAAACAGAGACTGGGCTGCATCCTAAGAGCACAGGAGTCGAGCGCCGCAAGATTTTAAGCAGGAGGTGGTGTGCTCCGTGGACGAGGAAGGGCTGGGTCAGAAAGAAAGGGCCTGCGAGCAGGGAGACTGGCCAGGGCAGCACCCACTCGCCCAGGGGGAAATGACAAGGGTGCAGACCAGAGCAGAGCTGTGAGGGCAGAGAGGCAGGGCAGGGCAAAGGGGGCGGGTCAGGGCAAGGGGGCAGGGCATCCAACCGCTTCCTCTCCCTGGGCAAACGGGGTGCTACGTTCCCCGGCCTCCCTGGCAGTTAGCTTAGGGACCACAGGACTGAGTTCTGGTCAGCGGGATGAAGCAGAAGTGTCGTAAACCGTTTCCAGGCTCCTTGCGGGATCCTCTGGTCTGCTCTTCCCCTTCGGCGGCACCTAGCGTGTTCCGGGCTCCAGGTGTTTCTGATGCAGATAGAGCAGGGCGTGATCCCTGAGTGGCTGCCTGGAGGAGAGCTGCCAGGAGACATGTCCAACCCACATCACACTTGTGTGCACAAGACACAAATGTTTACTGTGTTAGGCCGCTGAAATTTGGGGATAGTTGTCACCAGAGCATAGCCCACCTGACCACATGGGGGAATGAGAGCACTTGTCGTTGGACCAGGCTGGGGAGAGAGGTGAGCCTAGGACGACTCACTTGGGCAAGCAGATGAAGGTGGTGCTGTTAACAATAGCCAGAGATACTGGCCAGTAAGCCTTCACTTTTATCCTAGACATGTGGGTTCAAGGTGCTTATGACAAAGGAAACAGAGGTGGCTAGAAATGCATCAGAGAAGGGCTAGGGCTGCAGCGGTGGATTTGGGAGTATCAGATCCAAGTGGTCGCTGAAGTCTTGGAGAAGGAAAGGAAGTGGCTGGCATTGGGGAGCAGGGGATGCAGAGGGCAAAGAACACTAACAGTTAAACAAGAAGAGGAGTCAGTGAAGGGCCAGTAAGATGCTGCCATTCAAGAAGAGCAAAAGGAGAGTTTGACGAGGATGCCGAGGGAGCAGAGGCTTCGCGAAGAGAGGCATCGACAGGGTGAGATGCTGCAGACAGGGCGAGTCGGATTAACACCAAAAAGAGCACACAGGTCCAGCAAACAGTAGGCCACTGAAACCTCACATCCAACCCAGAGCCAGCCCAGGGGAGCAAGGGGAAGGGCACCAAATCCCTGTGGCCAAGGAATGAGACAGAGGGGACATCTCGCTGGAGAAGCTTGGCTGGAAGGGGAGAGGGAGGCTGAGGGAGATGCAGGGTCCAGAGAGGTGAGCGCTAAACAGGGAGAATGGAATAAGGACCATCCACTGGGGAAATAGCCGGCAGGAGGCAAGTGAGAGAAGATACAGCAGAGAGAGGTGATACTTGATGGAAAGACATTGAACCCAGAGGAGGAAGGAACATGGCAGGAGATGGCGATGGGAGCCAATAACCTCCCCAGGGCAACTTCCTCCAGGGGCCTTTGAAATCCCAAGATGGCAGCCGAGCTGGGATGCTGCCCGCCACCCTGCCCGGGGTGCCAGCCTGCTGGTGCAGAGAAACTGCTCAGCCCTGTCATCCAGGGATGGCTCTGACACCACACAGGGCTGGGTTCAGCTAAATGATAACTCTTGTGCGAGGCCCTCGGCCTCGGAGGAAAGCCAAAGGCCTTGGAGGAAGATAACAGGTGGTTACGACAGTCCCAACCCTTGAGGCACCAGAGGTCCAGGAAGTGAGATAAGGCGGGTTCAGAAATAACTCACCAGAGGCAGACAGCAATAAGTGCCCAAGGCAAGGAGCAGATGCTGCGCTGAGGGGGTTCCACAGGGAGATGACTTCCAGCTGGAAGAGATCAGGGAAGAAACACCTGAAGCAGGGTCCTTGGGAGCCAGGCCTAGTCTGTGCTTAGCAGCGTCACTTCCAGGTTCTGGAATAAATGGTTTCTCTCCTTCATCTGGCCTGGGCTTCCTTCTGGTTTAACTGGCGCCCACTGCTGTCACAGTGCTGCTTTAATACCCTTTGTTCCTTGGATGATAACAGAAAAATGAATCTAATATGGTAAAAAGAGCTGACTCCTGGACCTCCATGGGCATCTCCTGGGGTTGCGGGAACAGAGGTGTTCAAGCAGGACCCCAGGAATGGCTGGTATTTACATCGTGTGTGGTTCAGAGTACCTGCGAGTACCACAGCGCCTGCTTTGACAATTACAAGCCATGCTCCTTTGTCAATTACAGGCCAGTCCTGGCTGCCGTAACAGAATCCCTCCGACAGAATCCCTCCGACTAGGCAGCTTCAACAGCAAACATTTATTTCTCCAAGCTCTAGGGGCTGGAGGAGATTGGGCCACCGGCCTGGTCGGGTTCTGGTGAGACCTCTCTTCCTGGCTTGCAAATGGCCACCTTCTTGCTGCGTCCTCACATGGTGGAGGGAGAGATCATCTCTCTCATGTCTCTTTATAAAGGCACTAAGCCCATACATGGAGGCATCACCCTCACAATCTCATCACCTCCCAAAGGCCCCACCTCCAAATACCATCACCTTGGGGATGACGACTTCAACATGTGAATTTGGGGGAAACACATTCAGCATGTAGCACGCCTTTGCAAATTCACTCCTGTTGGTAATGAAAAATCCAAGAAACTTCACTTCTCAGATCTTCCAAATAATCAACGAATTTGGACCACAAAGGATGTGAATAATTTTTTAAGGGAGGGGAGTGAATCATCTCAAGTCCAACACATAATGAACTATTTATATAACAAGTAAATTTCAAATAATGAAATGGACACTAACTAAAGTCAGTAACTTATTTTAAAAAGTATTTTTGCATCTCTTAACCTGATTTCTTTTCACACTACCCTTTGCAGTCACAGGTAAGAGAACCAAAACGTGTAACGTTTAAGATCAACCTAAGGTCACAGGGTCACTTGTCACTTGTTCCGGAACCAGTGTTGTGAGAAAGACGCCGGTCATTCTAGAATAGTTCTGGTCAACTCTGGGGAAAGGGGACAGAGAGAACAAAAACCCCTGCGCTCTCATTTCTGTGTCGTGGGCACTAGCTTCCATGGGACAGTGACCACTTTAAGGGTTGAATTCTTGAGCCACACATTCAAATAGTCCCGAGGGCCAGGAATGGGCGGGAGGGGAGGCAGGAAAGCCCGCATCACAGACAGCTCACCTTCCACCTTTCAGCATCCGAACCATCAGGATGGTGTGAGATGAGCGCTGGGGCTCAGCATACAGAGCCTCCCTGTGTGGACCTGCCCCAGTGTCCAGGAGGGCCTGGCAGGGCTCCCCAGTAAACCAAACCCCAAAGCAAGTCCCACTTTCTACAGACGAACCTTCCTCACTCAGTCGAGGCCTGGTTTACACTCGGTGTGCTGGCGTCTCCCCTCAACCCCAGACACTGAACTTCTAAACTTAAAAATCCCATTGGCTGCTTTTACCCCTAAGCACACAGGTCACGAAGATTCGGGGCCAGAGTCCAGGTCCCCGCTCCCTCCACCTCCAGGAGCAGTTTGCACTGGGTTTATTGTTTGCAAGCAGAAGCCTGTGGCTTCGATTCTTTATAATTTAGAGCTGATCAGCAAGGAAAATATATTTTGCAAGGTGCAGTGAGGGTAGACCGTCTTCTCCCCTGGCCACTTCGCAGGCATATGGCCTGTCATCCCACCAGGTAGGAAGTGATTATCAGAGCGACACAAACAGATTTTTTTGTCAAAGACCAGGTGTGATTTTCTCAGGTTCTGTGAGAACACGCACTCATGTTTTCAACAACCCAATCTGTTTTCCAGCAGCCAAGGGGCGGCAGGACCTGGGAAGCCAACCTGGATGTTCGCGAGTCACAAACGTGCAGCCTCTGGAAACTCCGAGCATCCCTGACCTGACAGGAGGTTGGACCACCGAGGATCCAGGGAGTTGGCCCACGACCCCTGAGTGACAAGGAAAGGTGGGCTGCAGGGAGACAAGCGGGCCTGGGGGCAGGGGTCCCAAGCTCGTCCTATGACCCCAGGCAGCACTTCCACTTCCTCCCCGGCCAGCCCCTCACCTGTGACAGCAGGGACCTCTGCAAAGCCACCTCCTTGCACAGAACCGTATAACAGGGCTCATCGACTGCACAGGACCAGAACTTCTTTTTTTTCTTTTTACCTCACTATGGCTGGTTTAGTTCTAAGATCTCTTTGAAATAAAATTCAAGACTTGGAAGAGATACTAGTATAAAGATGGCAGGTGGAACACATTCCTTTACTTTTATTACCTCCCTCGTGACCTTGAAAACAAAAACTTTTGGGTTTTTTTTTTTGTACAGTATAGATAATACAGTATAGAGCTGTACTATCCAATATGATAGCCACTAGTCACATGTGCTAAATTTACATTTTTCTTAAATAAGTTCTAAACTTCAGTTTCCAGGTCACACTAGCCACATCTCAAGTGCTCAATAGCTACGTATGGCCAGTAGCTATCATACTGAACAGAGCAGATAAAGAACATTTCCATCACAGCAGAAAATTCTATCGGATGGTGCTGGTATAGACCTGCTAGGAGCAAAAGCCATGGGGAGAGCACAGTGGGAAAATGCTGGGAAGTGCAGGATGGGTGGTGACTGGCTGGGTAGGTGGGATAAAGCTGGATCCTAAACCAGAACTGGGGGATGCAAGAAGCCAGATCACCCTCTTCCTTTGTGGGGATGGAGCAGGAGTGTCAAAGGAAGCCACGTGCCCTAACTCTGAAAAATGGCTAAACCAAGATAATGAACTTCATTGAAAGGATTTGAAAAATGCCATCTCTCTTCTACCTTGACTACTATACCTACTTGGTGACATAAAAGGACAATGTATAGCAAAGTGCTACACACTGGGGGGCTTAAAATGACAGAAATCTCTTGTGGCACAGTTCTGGAGGCTGGAGGCCTGAAATCAAGGTGTGGGCAGGGCTGGTTTCTCATGAGGGCTCTGAGGGAGAAACCGTCCACGCTTCTCTCCTCGCTCTGGTGAAGGTCCACGATCTTTGCTTCCCTGGCTTGTCGATCACTAGCTCCATCCTCACATGGCCTTTTCCCTGTGTCTCTGTCTTTCCATGGCCTTCTTCTTATGAGGATGCCAACTACATTGGATTAGGAACTCTCTCTACTCCAATGTGACCTCATCAACTAATGACATCTACAAGACCCCATTTCCAAGAAGCTCACAATCTGAGGTACTGGGGGTTATAGGACCCCAACATGTCCGTTTAGGAGGACTTGATTCAACCCGTAACAGCCAGGTTCCAATTGGAGTCCTCAGATGTCCCTGAGTTCTACACCAGAATACGGCAACACAAAAAGAGCCTGGCCCCGTCTCTTCTTTCCCACCCCCGATTCCTCCCGTACCGGAGGGGCCTTGTCATTTCTCCGTCCACACCTCCCACCAACCACTGCCTCTCGGCCACCCCTCGGCCTAGGTGTACACATGCTGGCAGCACTGTCCACTCCAGGAGGATGAGCCCTGGAAAGAGATCCACGAAGGCCCTAGAAGCAAGGATGGGGTCATTTGGACAGGGAATTTCAAGACTCCATCTCCCTTAAAGTACGTTCTAGAAGGACAGAATGAAGTTCAGGCTCTGGGTAGGCATGTCCTCTTGGTCTTTGTGAAAAGGCACAGCTGGAAGAGGGAACTCGGGACTCTCCAAAGCTCTCATCCCAGGTCTAAGGGCAGCCTTGCCAAGAAGCAGCCAGATTTTCTCAGCAGAATCCACGGAGGGCTCAGGATTTGGTGGTCCCAAATACTTCTGCAATTGAAGGTAAAAGTGGAGTTATAAATGGAATGACTTGAAAGTCTGTTTATGAAGCAGTTTTGTCTTCAAATCCCCTTTCCCACCTCAGCAGAGGACTGAGGGTTTATGCTCTGGAGAGAATAGAATGGAAGGTATCTAGACAGGAGTTTCCAGGCACAGCTGAAGCCTGGGGTACCATACAGAAACAGGGGGCAAATGAAGGTTTGTATACTGAATATTGAGACCCTGTACCCCATCCCCAGCTCTCTTTTCTCACTCGACTTCCAGAATGTCTAGCCTGTCACCTCCAGGAAGAAGGTTAAACCATCCTTCCTTGTGAACTTAAACCAGCACAAGAAGAAAGATATAAAGGTCCTAATGTTGATAGTTCCCCAGCAAAACAGCCCAGCCATGTCGGCAATCTCAATCACACATTCAGTGCTGCCAATCAGCTTCTTATGTCCCACTCGTACATATGAGCCAGGCACCAAGGGTGTCAGACATCTGAAGAAAGCCTCTAACATGAGAGATAGAAACCAAAGCACAGAGAAGAGGTGCTACTTGGAGGAAACAGAGATAATGCACAGAGAAGAAAACATCAAAAACAGAGAGAGAAGAAGATATGGCATCCATAAAAAATGAAACTTTTTTATAATATTTATATTTTAGAGGAATATTTAGAGGGAAAAAAATCCACGGAAAATTTCAAATGTAATATCAAGAACAGAAATCTCATTTAAAAGATTAGAAGATAAAATAGAGAAATAGAAGAAATAGAGCAAAATTGAAGGTTTAGTTCAACAAGTTCAACATACGATAATATGTTATCGTATGAGAGAGAAACCAAGGAAAACAGAGGAAAGGAAATGATCAAGATATAGTTTAAGAAAATTTCTGAGAACTAAAAGACATGATTTTCTAGCCTAAAAGACCCATTGAATGCCCAGTAAAATAGATGAAAATAGACACACCCCAAGTTAATCATCATGAAATTTAAGAACATTGAGGACAAACAGAAGGTTCTACAAGCTGTCTGTGTCAGATATTCAAGGTGTCAAGATATTTACCACATACCTCTGGAAGCTACTAGAAGATTTTCTCATCCAAAACAAGAGAGAAACTGTGAAAACATGCATTGGATGCAACTCAAGAGAAGATCAAATGGTAAATATCAGACTTCTGGTTTCAGCTCCAACATGTAAAGAGATCTGAAGTCATCATCCACCATCCTTACAACAACAACAACAAGAAAAGCTGGACAAGCTGAAAAACAATGACTTTTCTTGGACTCATTAGGTAACTGATGTTGCAGGGCAAACTGCCACCCACAAACCTGGAGAGGCAGGTACATCCAGAGTCATAGCCAAGATCTTACCTGGAGCAAAATCTGCTGAAGTCATAAACTAGTAGGGACACTTAAAAGGCAATTTTGATGAATTGCTGGAGTCTTTTAGTGTGGACTAGCCTAAAAAAGAAAACTTCTGGAGCTATGGGATTGGGGGGGCTCTCACACTATTTTGGGCTTTACCTCTGGGAACCCCACCAAGTTCTCACAGTGAAGATCCAAGAAAGATCCCCTCATGGCTCTGGCAGGGGGAGGGAAAGGTAATCATGTGAAATATGCCCAGAGCATTCTCCATAACAAATGCCAACTCCTCAAGGGAGAAGAGTTTGCCAAGGCCTATCCCAGCTGAGGGAAGGGCATTCCTCCCAATACAGCACCCCCCAAGTCTTCTTGGATCATGTATCAGGGGAAAGGCAGGGGAACATAGTTAACAGGGATCATAGTTTCAAGGAAATAGATTTGGAACACTGCATCCAAGGAAGTGAGTAGAAGACAGGGAGACAAAACTACATTACTTGTGATGGTCACAGCCTCAAAACGCAGGTCCATTAAAGACTGAGATTTAATCAGAAGATAATAGAACACTTTCCCCTTCCCAGTGCTTTACCATGGCACCAGTAGGTCTCAGTATAATAACTGGAAAAGCTGCAAGACTCAGCCTTTCTCTGAGAAGGAGAGCTTAGGGAAGCCCACAGTCAAGAGGGGAGAGAAACAAGGACATTCAGGGGATTTGAAGCCTCTGGCACACACAGCTACAGCAAATATGAAACACAGCCCAGCTTCTAGTCAGATTTACATAAATCCTCACACGAAAGCCTATTTCCATCAATTCCTTTTACCCAGCACAACATGTCTGGCTTTCAACAAGAAAGTATAAGGCATGCCAAAAGGCAAACAAAACCACAGCCTGAAGAGACAAGCAATCGTCAGAACCAGACTCAGATATAACACAGATGTTGGAATTATCAGACAGGGAATTTTAAATAACTATGATTAATATGTTAAGGATTCTATTGGAAAAAGTAGACAAAATGTAAGAACATATGGGTAATGTAAGTGGAGAGATGGAAACCCTAAGAAAGAATCAAAGTAAATTAAAAACACTATCATGTCAAAAACACTGAAATGAAGAATGCATCTGATGGACTCATTAGTAGCCTGGACATAGCCAAGAAAAGAATCAGTGAGCTTGAAGATAAGTCAAAATAAAATCTTCAAACTGAAAGGCAAAGAGAAAAAAGAATGAAAAAATAGAACAGATATCCAAGAACAGTGGAATGTGTTCAAAAGGTCTAACATATGCATAATTGGAATGCCAGAAGGAGAAGAGAATAGAGCAAAAGAAATATTTGAAGCAAGAATGGCCAAGAACTTTCCAAAGTTAGTGACAGATACCAAATCACAAATCCAGGAAGTTCGGAGAATACCAATCAGGATTAACACCAACAAGTCTATACCTAGGCATATCATATTCAAACTACAGAAAATGAAAGCGGAAAAGAAAATCTTGAATTGCAGTCAGAGGGAAAAACACCTTTTCTACAGGGGAACAAGGATACAAAAATTACAGCATACTCCTCACCTGAAGTCATGCAAGCAAGAAGAGAGTGGAGCAAAATATTTAAAGAAAAATAAAATACCAACTTGGAATTGTATATCCAGAGATATTATCCTTCAAAAGTGAAGGAGAAAACTCTTCAAATTTTCTACAGTAATTATGTACAGTTTTCTGTATGTCAACAAAAGGGAGAACACAAGGAAACTTTTGAAGGTAATGAATATGTCATTACCTGATTGTGGTGATGTTTTCACAGAGGTATCCATATGTTCAAACTCACCATATTGTATACTTAAAATGTGTGTAATATTTTGTATGTCAGTTATATCTCAATGAAGCTGTTTTCAATAAATAAATAAATAAGGAGAAATAAAAACATTCTCCACCAGACAAAAACAGGGAATTCATCACCAGCAGACCTCTACTGCAAAAAATGGTTCAAAGAAATTCTTCAGAGAGAGAGAAAATGATATAGGTAAGAAATTCAGATCTACTTAAAAGAGAAAAAGTGTTGGGGAAGGAATAAATAAAGGTAAAATAAAATCTTTTGTTTTCCTTACTCTTAATAGATCTAAAAGATAACTGATTAAAGCAGTAATAGTAACAATGTGTTGAGTGATTATAACACGTAAATAAAGAAAATGAATGCCAACAATATTTAAGGGATAAGTGGGAGGGATTAGAAACTGTCAGTTAAAAGTTACCTGAGTGAATTTTAAAGTGATACAGTGTTATTTGAAGGTGGACATAGAATAGTTTAAAATGTGTATTTTAAACTTTAAGGCAACTACTATTGAAAAATTTTTTAAAGTATCACCGATACTCGGAGGAGATACAATGAAATCATATAAAATGTTCAATTAAAATCAGAGAAAACAGAAGAGATGGGGAAAAAAGAAGCAAAGAAAAAATGAATGTAACAATAGTAAGCAGAAATATGGTCAATATTAATCCAACTATATCAATAATCACTTAAAACATGAATGATTTAAATACACCGATTAAAAGACAGAGTTTATCAGAGGGGATAAAAAACTAGACCCAACTAACTATATGTTGGATACAAGAAACCCACTTTAAATGTACAGACACAGATGGATTAAAAGTAAAGGGATGGAAAAAGATATATCATGCTAACACTAATCAAAAGAAAGCTGGAGTAGTTACATAATTTCAGACGAAACAGACTTCAAAATATGAAAGATTATCAGGGATAAAGAGGGGACTTACATAATGACAAAGGGGTCAATTCTCCAAGAAGACATAAAAGTCCCTAACACATAGGTACCTAATAACAGAGCATCAAAATACAAGAGGCAAAAACTGATAGAACTTCAAAAAGTACACACATTAGCTATTATAGTTGAAAGCTCCAACACCCCTGTATCAGTAATTGGTAGATACAACATGCAGAAAATCAGTAAAGATAGAGATGACCTGAATAGTCAATGTGGTCTACTTGACATTTACAGAATACTCTGTCCTACAACACAATACACTTTCTTCTCAAAGAGCATAACTCAATTTACATAAAGATGAAAAATAGCAAAACTAATCTGTTGTTAGACATCAGGATAATGGTTACCTCTGGGGAGAAGGATAAGAGTGGTAACTGGGAGGCAAATACGAGACAGTTTTGGGATACTAGCGAGGTTCTTTTTCTTGACAAGTGCATGTGTACATTATGATAATTCATCAAGACAGGCACTTATGCTTTGTGCACTTCTTTGTATGCATATTATGCTTCAAGTAAGTGAATTTTTTAAAAGGCAGAAAGACAAAGGGATGCCCCAAGATGACGGAGTTACCTGTAGGACAGTCAGTACAGACGCCCAAAGGGCTGCCAGTGCAGCTTGGAGCAGCTCAAGAGATGCCAGAGTAGGTCATTTCAGGAGGATGACATTGACCTGCTCCAAAACATCCAGGATCTCAAGGAGAAGAGGAAAGCATCGCAAGGGCAGGAGAGGTGGAGATGGAGCCATACGTCCACAGACTCCTCAAAAGTACAGAGGTTCCCAAAGACCCTTCTTCTCTCACAGAGGGAAATGGGAGGGGGGACAGATGAATGATTTGACAACTTTGATCAAGCCTCATGGGCTTAGGCAGAAATAAGCCGAGCCCCCAAATGGAGTCTAAAGAAATAGAAATGCTATTTTCTTGCTCAACATGCTTCCTTTCGTGTGGACGCATTGCATACTGTCACGTGACTTCGTGATGCTTGTTTCATGAGCGAAAACAATGACCCTATTCAAATTTCTCAAATTCCTTGAGACGGGTGTTAATTCCAAATTTATCAATAGTTTCGGTACAGGGCTAAATCCTAGCTCGCTTGCTTTATCTTTGCATTTCTTCCCTCCTGGATCTAATAAATGGCTTATTTTCAATTTCCCTAATTTTTCATTATAGCAGGTAGAGGCCAAGAGAGCAGAGATAAATGAAGTTATTAAATGGTCTCTCCACACCCTTTCTTGATCCCAACGTTTATTCATTCACTCCTCTTCTTATGCAGGAAAGGACAAATGAGTGAAGAAATTGATGATTTCATCAGAGCTACCAACACGTAACAATGCTAAATGCCTTCACCTCCTTCCTTCGCTTTCCCACTGTCAGCTGTTGATGCCAAAGAGCGGCAGAATCATCTAGATGCAGACATCAAAGGGACAGAAGAGAACGCAGCAACGAGATCAATCAACCGTGAAAAATCAGGAGGGTTTTTTCTTTTTCTGGTAACGTTTTTATAATTAACCTACAAACCTAAATTCTGTGCAAAAGAACCCAGTGCCAAATCCCAACGTAGTAATAAAATTCCTGCTTCTTAGTTTCACATTTCAGGCATGCCTGGATATTAACTCCGCACTTCCTCTTCTCCTATGCTAATAAGGAGTGAAAGAAGCCCTCCGTCTTCAACCTGTGGCCTTAAATTTAATCCCAGGTCTCTAGGGGGCCTTACTGCTTTTCTAGTCTGGCCTCCTCATTACACGGATAAAACCCGAGGCCCAGGGAGACAGCATTCTGCCCAAGGTCACACAAGGTCAGAGGCACCGCTGGGACCAGAAATTGACCCTGTCCCACCGCTGGGACCAGAAATTGACCCTGTCCCTGCCTTTACCTGAGTGGCTCCCAGGAGGGGATACCCCAGTCCCAAAGGTGCCGGTTCCCTCCTACAGCCTGGAGTCCCTGCCCTGACACCCAGAGCTGCTGCCAGCCCCGTGATAACTGCCCCAAACTTCTCCCCCTCCTCAAAGCTAGGCGCTGCCGCCTCCCTCCCTGTCAGCGTTTCAGAGGCAACCAGCAGAGAGGAACTCTCCCCACTTGCAGCCAGGCAAGGGCTATGTTGGGTTAAAGGTCGCACATATTTGGGGGGAAAAGAGTGAGGAAGGGGGCCTGGGAGGCGGGGGAGGGGGACAGCTGCTTGCATGAATTAAGTGGGTCTACGTGGCCCTCTCTGGGAGAAGAGGTCAGCAAAGGCTCGGTTCAGTCAAGGGGCGATCTGGGGAGCACCCCTTCCAGACACAGGGAATGGCTGGAACAGAGCTCGGAGGCGGACGCGTGCCCAGCGTGCTTGCAGATGCCTTCTCCAGCCACACGCCCGTCTACCCCTTGACCCCAGGTCGGGATCCTGGGCATCTGTGGGCAACGGGTATGGGAGCCAGGCCTTGGCCCTGGTGGTCCGAGGCTGGCCGGTCTAGTAGCGGAGACCCGGTCTCCCTGACCCGCCCAGGTTTCCCCGTATCACCCGCTCCAGCTGGAGACTCTGTTACTACAGGAAGAACCCTCAGAGCAAATTGCCCTTCGGGACACCCACCTCTGCTGTCTCCCACCCTGAGCTTACACCCTGATCAGCCAGACTGCACTTTCTCATCAGGCCGTAACAGGGTCTCCCCCCGCTCGCCTCCCTGGGTCCAGCAGTGGGTCCTGCTGTAGGGGTCCAGGCCCACGCCCCAAATCTCCTGGGATGCAGCTAACCGCAGGCTGCCAGCACTCCCCAGTCACCACGCACAGCCACCAGGAGCGGCGGGTGGGACCGGAGGCGGCCTTGGAGAGGGAGGGCTTCCTGGATGGTGAGTAGACAGTGGATGGATGGCGGGTTAGTGAGGAAGGACGGATGAAGGAGTTGAGGGGGCCACAGAGGAGCTGCCTCTAGGAGAGAAAACAGTCCGATGCTGCCCCAGAAAGGATTCTAAAGAGAGATGCTCTCTCACCCCTGAAGTGCTCTTTCTATCACCCGCCCCCCACACTAGTGCAGCCCCCTCGGTTTCTGGCCCTCGCCCCCAGACTCACAGCCAAAGAGACCTCCACCTCCCTGCATCATCAGGCTTGGAAACCTAGATGCTTGGAGAACACTCCCCAGGTGCCTCAGAGCCCCGTGGGGCGGGCAGGGGGCAACAGAATTACTTCTTCAAATGAAAACCCAGGGCGAGCTCCAGCAGACAAACCGGCAAAGTGAAGCTCGTCTGATCGAAGTGAAAAAAGGAACATGCTGCTGGGCACTCAGCCCTCACCCACCCCCGACACCTCTGTGCCTCAGCTGTGTCGACGAGGGGTGTGTGTGTGTGTGTGCGTGTGTCGGTGTAGGAGAGACACCGAGAGAGAAATGCGGAGAGAGATTCTGATTAATATATAATTTACCTCTACAGCTAAATACACAGGCCATAGTCATGACCATCTCACCAAGTGGCCATAAAACTGCAAGGTAAATAGGAAATCCCTAAATGACAGGGGTTTTTCTGAGTAGGGAGTGGTGTGATAGAGTGCTATCGGAACCAGGTCAAGCTTGCGGTGACCTGGGTGTAGTAGACAAACAGACAAGGCCCTGTTTCTCCCCATCGACGGCCCCATGATATCCTCTGCAAGGCTGAGAGCCCGGCTGCGAGCCAGGGTCGAGGACAGGTCCCCACGGCTCCTCCTGGGAAGCGGGCTCCCCACCCTCGTGAGAGCAGCCGGGACAAGGGGGCACACTTGGCAAGGATGGGGTCCGGTGCTACCCCCAACACATACACACTCACTTTTCGATGCCGGCCTTCCAAACGACGTGCTCAGAGACCACCTTTCCCCCACGAGACAGGATGACCCAGTCCCTCCATCTTCCTGCCTCTACCCTGGGACCCCCAACTCCAGGCCTGCGTGCCTCAGCTCCCCGGGAAAACTGGTCTCTACAACTGAACAGCCATAGAAAACACTTTTTTTTTTTCTTTTCCTTTTTTTCCAAAAAAGGAAAGGCCTCAGACTTAGGATCCTGCGGCTGGCGGTGCTCCAAGCAGATCGGCCCCAAGGGGCCTTCTCCCGCCCATCAGCCTGGGAGGAGGGTCTCACTCAGGGAAAACACTGCTGCTCCTTTCTCCTGGCCTCGCTGCTGCCCGAGTGGCCAGGAGCAACCAGGGGCCGTCAAACGTTGGGGGGGAGCCCACGGAGGTGCAGCAGAGGGACGGCCCACGGAGAGCACAGGTCTGCCCCTAGACAGGACAAGTATGGAAGCAGGAGGGAGGAGAGTGACAGCTTTAAAGACAGCGGGAGCACGGTAGGAAGTGACATCCCTTTTAAGCACCCAATGCCAGGCCCTATGTAAGATGCCTAGCACCTTCACCAGAGTCTTCCAAAGTAAGACTCCTCGTAGCTATTTGATGGATGAAGGAACTGAGACTCAAAGAGGTTAAGACACTCGCCCACAGTCACACAGCTAGCAAGTGTCAAACCTGAGAATGAACCTGTCGAGAGAGAATCAGAGGACCAGCTAGGTGGGGGGTGGCAAGGCAGGGGGCAACCGGGGCCTGTAGTTTGGGGCACTGGTGTCCTGCTGTGTACCGAGTAGGACGGAGAAGCACAGACTTCCCTTTGAGGACGTCTGAGGTCACCCAGCAGGCCAGAGCCCAAGGTCCAAGAGTCACAGGGCTGTCACTCAGCCTGGCCACAGCGGCCGCTCACTCTGCTAACACACTGTGTCCAGCGAAGCACTGACACAGCCCCAAGTTCTCCTGGTTTCCTTCTGTGACCATGAGCTCACTGAGCGTTCTCATTCACTCGTGCTTGTGGAGCTGCGTTTCTCCCCACCCCTCCCTCACCCACACGCACAGGGCACACGGACACCAGGGCCCATCAGCCTCCGAGGGAGGGGCAGGAGAGCCTGGGGCGCAGGGCCTGGCCGCCCCAGCAGGTGCTCGGCCATCGGGAACGGGGGCCACCACGGACCTGCCCAAGTCCACGAACAGGAAGAAACCCTCGGAATCACCCCTAAGACACCCTGACCCGGGTTCTCAGAGCGGGCGCTCTTGTGGTGGAGGGAGTTTCGGAGGAGTTTAGATCTGGGTCACTGTTTCTCTGGAGAAGCAGCCGGGAGTGCTCTGCTGCGGGGCTCTCTCCATCAGAGCAGCCTTGCACCCCGACCCCGCAAGACCGACCTGCGCTTCGCGAGCCCCAGCTCGTGTCCCCCGCTGCGGGTGGTTAGGGTCACCTACCCGGTGGGAATTCGGGGACGGCACCAACCCAGGCCCTTGGTACCCACCCACGAGGAGCAGGGTGAGGCCCGGCGGCCTCAGGCACACACCAGCCTCGGGAGCCCAGGAGGCGGGGGTGGCAGCCAGCGCCCACACTGTGCACCATGATTTCACCTTCCACAGAGCTGCCATCCCCCGGAGGTGACACCTGGGGTACGACGGTCATGCCCTTAGGGATGAGGGTTTTCATTTGATTTGAGAGAAAGGACTTTTCTCAATTCAATTTTTTAAAGGAATTTTACAGAAAGGCCACATAACCACGCACTGTCTCAGTAATACGCTCCGTGCCCTTAAGACGGGCCCAATTAGTGAACACGCCCCTTACGAGGTTAAGAAGCATTGCCTGTCACCTCCGAACATCCTGAAATCAGCACAGCTCTCACTTCTACTTGACAAGTCAGTGTAGCAAACTTTAAAATGAAAAATGTGTCAACTTCCAGCTCCCTGCTGCTGCCTCTGCCCCTGCCCCCGGCCGACTGCCAGTGGCCTCGATGCCACCTGCGTCCGGCTCTCGCTCTGGCAAAAATTGGGAGGTGCCAGGACAGCACATCCATCCAACCTCAAAGCTGGTGCCTGGGCAGGAGCCATCTGGTAAATGCTAACAGAAGGAGAGCCTGCCCTGGCCTGGGGGGAGCCGCTCACGCCTGTGGCCTCCCGGCCGCCCTGCGGAGAGGTGACAACGCGGAGGGGACCGCCTGGGCCTGGATTTCGTCCCTCCCAACACACTGTGTGACTCTTGGCCAACTACGCAATCCTTCTGGCCCTCAGTCTCCTCATGTCTGAATTGAGGGTCATGATAGAAGCCACCAGATCAAATTCTTGTGAGGATTAAGTGAAACAGTACACGTGCCCCAGCCGAGCACAGACCTTAGCTTTGGTTACAACAAAAGGGCATCGTGTTCACCAAATCACTGTTGAGGGTTGAATTAATTAATAGAAAATTTAATGGGGAAGAATAACCTCACTTATCATAAAATTCCGGTTTTATTTATTTTACCTTAATGATCATTTTATGGAAATACAAAGGCAGGGGATATTCACTGAGTAAAACATAGTAAGTGTCTGCACATTATACATTATACTTGATTTCAAATTTATTTTAAGGGGCACCGGACTCTCCTTATTATGTATTAATAGTCTTAAGGGAGGGATATACTCCCCTTTAAGGATTCAGGGAACGAGATTTTTACCCATAAAATCACAGAATAAATGCCAATGAATAGGCTACCGCAATGGGTTTCATTGATTTCTCAACTAAAGAGTCTCAAAAGTTTATTTTCCAAAAACGTTTATTTTTAAAAGTTCCTATTCTGGCCGTGCCTGAGTATGATTGCCTTTCTCCAAAATAACTTATTCATTGTTCTAGCACCTGTGGGCGCCCGGGCCCCGCTGTACAGGGCGTGGAATTAGGTCTCCAGGAAAACAGTTTAAAACACTCACACACTTGGAACAGAGAAGACTCGAGAGTAGTTTTTAAAATTAGATCCTTAGCTTGGAAGCAAGAGTCAAAGGCTTTCTTCCAAGGTGGCCTTTGTCCCTCCGTGGCCACTGCGCTGCTTGACATCTGCCGCCCCCCATTCCCACTAACTCCTTGTGATTGTTTCCTGGGTCTCCCATCCTATCAGCTCATTGTACTCATGTTTTCCACCGCACACAACACGCCCTTCACAAGACCCCGGGGCTCTTTCTAAACCCAGTTAATCCTCCAAGATAGGCAGACCCTGCGGGAATGAGGAGTTAACGCAGGAATCTCCGAGGCTTCAGGAGCCAAGGTCACGCTTCACTCACTCAAGTGCATGGGGCCCACGGGCTCCATGTCTGTGGACCCGACCTCATGAGCACACGGCTTCCAGGTCTGCTGAGTCGGTGAGAACTCACATCAGCTCCGCTCACGGCCCAGCAGCCGAAGGGGCCCAGATCCCTCGGGGGGCTGGGAAGACTCCAAGGGCCCAGGAAGAGGAGGAATCGGGGTCACACCACCCCGGTCCTGCCTCTGGATCCCCGGCTTCCGAGCTTCCATCGTCTGCCGGGTCCCCGGTCCTGTCTCACCCTCTGCAGACCTGGCCTCCCCTCTCAGTGCGGGCCAATGCCCCGTGACCCCCAATGCCCTCCCAATGCCCTGTGACCACGGCCCAAGCGTGGCCCTGTTTGGGGATCTTCTCTGCACACACCTGTCCCTGGCTGAACTGAAAGCCCATGGGGGCCGGGACAGGGCCTCCCTCCTCCAGCCCTGATGCTCTCCTCCTAGGAGGAGCAGCTGAACAGACAAGAGAAGGGTGTCCTGCTGCGGCTGCGCCCGGGAGCCTCTGCGGAAACGCTATGAGGTCAGCTACAAGGAGAGGTGTGGGGAAGCTTCGTTCTCTGAGCGTGGCGCTGACGGGGTGCTGCCAGGCTGGGGCGGAGGCAAGAGGCTCCGGGACCCGCCAGCTCCACCCTGGACATGTGCACACTGAGAGCTGTCCCCTCTGTTCCCAGGTCATGAGAAAAAGCGTCACTTGGTTTCTTCGCTTTCTGTTGCCACAAATAGAAATTACCTAACAAATTACCACAAACGCGGCAGCTCAAAACAGCACAAGTTTATTATCTTACACTTCTGGAGGCCAGAAGTCCAAAATGGGTTTCACTGGGCTAAGGTCAAGGTGTTGGCTGTGTCCCTTCCGGGGCCTCTCGGGGGCAGCCTGCTTCCTTGTCTCCTCCAGCCTCTGGCGCCCGCGCTCCTTGCCTTATGCCACCTCGACCTTCAAAGCCGGCACTGGCCCGCTGGGTGTTTCCCACACAGCATCACTGGGACATTGACTTCTCCACCTCCCTCTTCCGCACTAAGGGCCCCCTGGAGATTACTTGGGGCCTATTTGGATAATCCAGGATAATCTCCCCACCTCCATCCCCTTGACTTAACCCTACCTGCAAGGTCCCTTTGCTATTCACAGGTTCTGGGGCTGAGGATGTGCGTATCCTTGGGGGGTGGAGTGCATTATTCTGCCCTCACAGGCAAAGGAGGGAGCCTCCCCAGGACACGCTGTGAGTACGCAGACACCTCCGCTCCGGGCCAGCGTCTGGGAGGCACTAGACAGCCTCTGGAGCCGTACCTGTGTACAGTCTTTGTAATCAAAGGCGTGTAAGGCTGGGGAAGGACCATCCCAGGGACCGGTGGTCCCCCTGTGAGCGGGCAGAAGAGAGGGGGTGTGCCGTCTTCCGTAGGAAGTCTCCTCCAAGAGGCGGCATTTCTCCTGCTTTGGAAAGAGCTGGAAGGGCTGGGTCTGGGGAGTGGCTGTGGCCCCCCAGAAGGGAGAGGAGCCCAGGGGCTCTGAGCAGCTCTGGCCAAGGGAGTCCTCGGGCAGCGAGGCCATCCTGGGGACCCCCTGGGGGGCTCTGAGCAGGGGTGAGGCCTGCCGTGTGAAGTGCAGAGGTCTGGGGAGCTCCGGAAGCGCTCCAAGACGCAGGCACCATTGTCGAGGTGAGAGTGGGGCAGGCTCCCTCCATAGACCCCGGAGAGTGGGTGGTGGGGCATCGTGGGGCAAGAGGCAGAACTGCCCAGCCAGTGAAGCCAGACGGCTGGACCGCCGCTATGCCCTGGCAGGAATCATGGGGCCGGAGGGCGGTGACTGGCAGCCTAGAGCAAAGGAAGCTCGCTGGGCAGGCACAGGGGGGCAGCAATGTCCAGTGCCCCAAGGGAGTGACTTTTTGCCCAAAGCGCAGCTCCTTTGAACACAAAGACATTTTTTTGTCCCTTCAGATCTCCAGAAATCACAAACCCTGCAATCTTAGGACTGGACAGCACCTTAAAATGTCACCTGGGCAGCCACACCCGCCAGAGGAAGGTAGAGGAAGGTACCGTCAACCCCTCTGCAGAAGCCCTGAGGTCATCTAGGGTCACCGGGCAGGTATTGGTGGTGTAGGGTCCTCAGCCCTGCTCCGGCGTCTCCCCCCACAAGCACCTGAAACGGGGCAGAGCCAGAGGCGGGATCTGGGCTCCGATTTCCCGTTGGCCTCAGGCTCCCCCCCCCCACACCGTCCCGCAGCTTCAGGAGCCTGGGGGAGGCAGTGCTGCTGTGGGGGCTCGGGCTGGGGGGCCTGGGAGCCAACAGGCCTGCCCCCTCATTCCTGGCTCGGCCACCCTTGCCATCTACGGAGGCTCCGTCAACTGCTGAACCTCTCTGAGCCTCAGTTTCCCCCAGAAAAGAGGGGATCATAGCCCCGGCCCCCCGGAGGAGTGCAGGATCCCCTGAGCCCGCATCAGACCCTGGCTCTCCCGCCCCGCCCTTTCTCCAGCTCCTACCAAATTCAAGTCAAGCCGAACTGGTCTTCTCAATCAGCCTCACTAACTTCCGGTCCTGGCAGTTTCCGAAACTAAAACGCCTTGCTGTTTGGGGCCCCACGGGCTGAGCTTCCTGGGGTGTCCCCACGTGGGCCACATGCCGACAGGGCGGGAGAGCAACGGGGTCAGCCCCAAGGACCCTGGGCCAGCCCAGCCCATTGTAGTGGCGCCAGCGGTTTAATCGTTAACTCTTTATCCGGTGCAGTCGGCCTCCCACGCACATTCATGATCTACTCAGCCTCATCTCGCCAGCGCAGCTCGGCCGCCCACATGACAAGAGGACCAGCGTGCTTGGGTTCTGAGTCACTCACCAGCACCGCACTCAATGCCTTTCCAGGGTTAGTTATCGTCAGGAGTCACGTACGCTGTACATGTCAGCATCTCCGGTCCAGCTTCACTTCCTCAGCGTCCCTTGGGCTGCCCTCTCCGCTCTCCCGTCTCCAGCGCTGAGCGCCCTCAGCCAGAGTCAGCCCGTCCTCCTCGGGCGCCCGGACCCCTCCCTCCACGCACGTCCCCCGCAGCCAGGCCACCTTCACAGTCCCTTCCTGCCCGCTTTCTCTCCCGCTCTCAAGCACCCACATGTCCTTAGGGAACTCTCCATTTTCCTCCTTCTGGGAACACTCCTGGTGTAACAGGGAAAAGCCATCTCTTTCACTTCCGCCCATCCCTCAATGACGCGCAAATATCTTAAACATTCTCATCCCGCTCTTACCGTTTTGCCTGCTACCACGCCTTCAAAGTTCCCCATCATGGACGGCACCAAATCCCAATGCCTCCTTCTGGTCTTAAGACCTTGTAGCATTTGGTTCCAGCATCTGGGTCCACCCAGTCCCTCCCCAGGGCCAGCCCTCTGGGGTTCGCTGTCTGCCCTCGGTCGCATTGCCCTCTTCTTGTCTCCACCCGGTGAAATTCCACTCCTCTTTCCTTCAAGGCCCTCTTAGCTCCATGTCCTTCTCTAGTACTGGAGAGTGAGTCACCTTAGGAGCCAGATGCAGGCAGCATCAGAGAACCTAATTCAGGTTCAAGTACACAGTGGAAGCAAGGTGAGTACTTGGTGCATTCATTTCCTGTGGCTGCCATGACAAATTACTACAAACTGGGTGGCTGAAGACAACAGAAAGTCACTCTCTCTCAGCTCTAAAGGCTAGAAGTCCAAAATCAAGGTGTCAGGCGGGCCAGACTCCCTCTGACGGTTCCAGGGCAGAACACTTTCTTGCCTCTCTTAGCTCCTGGTGTTGCCAGCAACCCTTGGTGGTCCTTGGATTGCAGATGTACCACTCCAGTTCTGCCCTCCATCTCCACGTGGCGTCTCCCTGTGTCCTCTCTGTGCATGTGTCCAAATGCCCCTCTTCTTATAAGGGCCCCAGTCATCGGCCTAGCCCACCCACAGGACCTCATCTTAATTTGATTACATCTGCAGAAACCTCATGTCCAAATAAAGCCACATTCACAGGTGGCAGGGGTTAGGATGTGAACCTTTCTGGAGGACACAGTTCTCCACCCCAACGCTAGTCACATATCTGCCTGAGCCTCAGTTTTCTTATCTTCAAGATAACACCCTCTCCCTCAGGGTAGTTATGAGGATGTGATGAAATAACGCAGGTGGAAACTGGCCACTTCCTGGCACACATTTCTCAACCCTTCTCTGTCAAGACCCACAAGACATTCTTGCAGGTATAACTTCGGGCCCACCTACTGCTGCTTCTCCTTTCCTCTTCTTCCTCTCCTGAAAAAATATCAGAGTGAGAGTAACGATACTAGAGTCCAAACCTGGAATCTGTGTTACTTTTATTTTTTTTTTCTTTTTAATTAAGGAATCCCTGGCAAACTTTGCCACTTTATAACGAAGATCGATTTTGGAAACATCAATAGTTCTTAAAACAATTAAGAACCATCAGTTTAGATACAGCACAGAGTTCCTTAGCCAGCATCTGTCCCCTCACCCTTCCCTACAGCCCAGGGCAGCTGCAGCTTCCTTGAGAGATTAGGTCTGTCTGGGGTCTGGCTGTCCAGCCCAGATCCCAACTCACTATTAGCTAGCTGCACACCGTGGACAAGTCCTTCCAGCAATCTGAACCTCCTCCGTTTCTCATCCATGAAATACCAGCACCCACCTCATGGGGTTGTTGTGAAGATGGGTGGAATATTCTCGTGACACAGCACGCACCTGGCAGATCCTGAGAGCTCGGTACCTGTGAATTGCCATAGTTACTGTGCAAACGCTTCTCCTAGGGGAGGAGAGACTCCAACAGGAATCCAGAGATCAAGGCCAGAGGTATTCTCTTCCGAGCCTGAGGCCTTGCTAAATTCAACAAGAAGCTGTCTGCTGAGGCTTATCAGAATCCTCCCTCCCTGGCCCCCGTCAGCCACTTCAGTTCCACTCCCTACATGTAGAGCTGGAGATCAGGGGCTCCTGCAGGAAGAATGACACAGAAGACCCTGAGGGGCGCACAGAGCTGACATCCAGTTAAACAGAGAGACTGTTTCCCGGCTGGCCCCCACCCCTCCCAGACCTCTCTCCCCATCTCGGGGGGTGTGTAGAACTATCCCAGCAGTGACCCCAGCCTAGAATTTCTAGTCAGGCCACTGACAGCAAACATATTTCTAACTCCAGTGAACTGAAACTAATTTTGTTCTAAACTAAACATAGAGTTGGCATATGATCCAGCAGTTTCAGTCCTAGGCATATATCTGGCCAAAACTATAATTCAAAAAGATACATGCACCTCAGTGTTCACAGCAGCACTACTCATAATAGCCAAGACACGGAAACAACTTAAATGGAATACTACTCAGCCATAAAAAAAGAACGCAATAAGGCCATTTGCAGCAACATGGATGGACCTAGAGATTATCATACTAAGTGAAATAAATTAGAAAGAGAAAGACAAATACCATATGGTATCACTTATATGTGGAATCCAAAATATGGCACAAATGAACCTATCTACAAAACAGAAACAATCACAGACATAGAAAACAGACTTGCGGTTGCCAAGAGGGAGAGGTGGGAGAGGGAAGGAATGGGAGTTTGGGATTAGCAGATGCAAACTATTATATACAGAATGGATAAACAACAAGGTCCTACTGTATAGCACAGGGAACTATATTCAATCTCTTGTGATAAACCATAATGGAAAAGAACGTGAAATATGTGTGTGTGTGTGTGACCAAATCACTTTGCTGTACAGCAGAAACTAACATAGCATTGTAAACCAACTATACTTCAATAAAATAAACTAAAAAAAAAAATTATTTTGTTCTGAAGATGCACCGGGAGGCTTTGAGAATTTGAAGACTCCTAGCTGGTGGAGAATTCTGTGCTCAGGCTGCAGACTGCCTGTCTTCACTGCGATCCCTGCAGGCTGTCTCACCTCATCCTCCAGGTTCTGTCCAGGCCCGGAAGTTGGCCTCAAACTGTCTCCCTGGCCCCAGGGCTCCTCTGGCCACAAGCTGTTTTTAAAGTATGAAAGAGACGAGGCTGTTAAAATCTTTTGCCTTTCTTGCGTTTTCCTCCCTTGAATTCCTCAAACATTCTCCTCTACCCCTGCAGCCCTGCGTGGCCGGCCTCTCTTATTTCTGTTTCAGCTGTACGAAATTGGAGACTTTTAGAAGAATTGATAAGAATGAAAGGCTGGGAGGAAAAAGCAGCTAAGATCTTTTTTGTGTGTGTGTGGTACGCGGGCCTCTCACCGCTGCGGCCTCTCCCGTTGCGGAGCACAGGCTCCGGACGCGCAGGCTCAGCGGCCATGGCTCACGGGCCCAGCCGCTCCGCGGCACGCGGGGTCTTACCGGACCGCGGCACGAACCCGTGTCCCCTGTATCCGCAGGTGGACCCTCAACCACTGCGCCACCAGGGAAGCCCAGGAGCTAACATCTTAATTAGACGTCAACGTTGGGCCAGTGGGGTATCGTACTGAAGGGCCAGGCATGTTTTCCCAGAAACGCTGCTGCATAATTATTTTCCATTTTTCTTTCATTATCATTCCTTCCACATCATTCGTGTTATCATGTTTCACGCTTCTCCCTAGTCCACTTTAACAGCGGTGTGCAATTTTCACCAAGTGGGCGTGGCTGGGTTTGTTTTGTCTTGTTGGTGAGGGAGCTGGTTCGTTTTTTATGTAAAAACTCTTGTTTTTCTCGTTCTATAGATGGGGAAGTGAAAGAACAAAATAAAAGTAGATTTCTTGACATGAGTGACCCTGGAGCAGATTTAGAGAAAAGTTTCCCTAGGGTGGCACCTGACGGGGGCGGGCAAGGTGAGGTGCGTCTCCCAGGAGGGGGACAGCCCAGCCTGCCTGGACAGCCCTGCTCAGCGACAAGAAGGCACCACGGGAGCCCCCCAGACCCACAGGAAGGCCTTCCCCTCGGGACGTCTCGCGGCTCCCTAAGTGGGGTGTGGGTCCCCGTCAGCCCAGATCCCTAACAGTGATGGGACCTTTCCTAGGGACTAGGGCCGGTTCTGGAAAGGGACCACCTGCTTCTACTCACTCACTGGTCAGTGTTAAATGAGACCCGCTGATTTTTAGTCCCGCATTCCTGGACTAAGGACATTGTCTCAAGATGCATCAGAAAAGGCATCTCAGCTCTTGGTTTCTTCACTGATGGAGAAACCGCAGCCTCTCTGGCCCCTTAGACCATGACGGCTCCCCGGCAGCATTCACTCTGCAGGACTCCAGGGATCTCGGGGGTAACCTCCCCAAACTGCCCCGCAGCCCACCCATCCTTCGGCCCCTTTGCTGTGGGTTCGGCTCACACAGCCAGCACACCCCAGGAGCAAGGGGTCCCCTAAAAAGTGTCCCTGGAAGCCTCCAGGGGCTCCAAAGTCTGCCTTTTAAGACTCCAGAGCCCAGAGGCGGGGAAACCTAACACTCTTTTCTGATAAGCCCTTGCACTGTCTTTTGCCCACAAATACAATGGTCCTCATTAGCTTTCACTGGGGCTTTGAACTCCACACAAAACCCTTCCCTCCCCTAACTGCCTGCTGGAGCGGCCCTGGGGCCCGGCCATGTCAGCATTTCCTTTGTTGTCTGTTTTTAAGGTGTTTATAATGGAGCCGTTTTTTCTGCTCCACGCTCCCCCCGCCAGGTGAAATCTCAGTCTAGGAGGCTAGCCTGCTGCTTTCCAATCACCGACAGCTCTTTTCTTACTGCCGGAGAATAAACTAGGTTGCTTTCGAGTGGGAGCAGTTTTTAGACTTGGTGGCAGGGCCGGTAAACTGGGGCAATTCTTACGCCCTGGGTACTAACCAGGCAGTCGGAAAGGCCGCCAAGCACAAGGCTGAGAAAGGGGGATTGCTGGAGCCCTTTCTCCCTCTGGCCCCAACCCACCAGCTGGGCTCCAAAAAATCACTGGGAAGTTAAACAGCTCAAAGGTAGAACGCTTCTGTCCTCAGAAGCAATGTTTTAGCTGTCCCGGAGGGCCCGGCCAGCCCACAGAATCTGATTCCATCCCTGAGGCTGCTGGCTTCTCACACGCATGATGACGTGTATGTTGAGTCTGGAGGGAGCTTGGGGCGTGGGGAGCAGCTCCAGGGGAAAGGGGACCCCCCCGCCCTCCAGATAAGGTGAGCGTGGCAGGGTACAGAGTGGGCAGTGTTTGCCCTCAGTGAAGGCTCACCCCTCCATCTCTGTGCCCTTTCTCCCTGGGCACCAGTCCTGAACTCTGACCCCAAAGCTCACTCTACAGCACCCTATCCTCAGGGGATGAGGTCAAATAAGGCTGCCCACCCCTCCATCCCCAAGCCTCCACTCTCCCTGCAGGCTAATCCCTGCTCCCACTGCCCAGGCCCAAGCCCCTGCTGGAGCCGTGCAGGCCAGGAGGCAGCTCCCCTGGTGAGCACCCTTTCGGGGAGAAGGGCAGCAGGTGCAGCCGGCCATGGCCCTGCACAGCAGGCTCATCCCCTCCCCTCTGTGGACAGTTCCTCCTCTATCAAGTGAGGATACTGGGGCCCTAGACCATCTCCCGTGGTCCCTGCACACTTAAAACAACGCATTTGTGAGGCCGAGTGAATGTCGACCTGGTAGACTTCAACGCAGCGTCATGAGGTGTGATGAAAGCACAGACAGTTTAGAAGAAGCTGCTTTGAAGCCTGTCGCCCCGCAGGCTTCGCTCCTCAGCTGGCCTTGACTTGCAGGGTCTCGCTTTCCCTGCCCCACACATTCCCAAAACCCCAGGTTTCCCTGACGGCTCTTAGGTCAAGGACGCCGGAGCTCCCTCAGCAGATGAGGCAGTGGCAGAGGGGCTGTTTATAAACCCACGTGCTGGTGAAGCCGGGACCTCCTGTGTCCTGGGAACCCCCAAGTCGCTGAGCCTCACATCTGCACACAGCTGGGGAAGCACGCCTCCCCGGGACCCACCTCCCTGTGTGAGCAATACCACTGATCCATGGTTTAGGGATTAAGCGCAATGCATATCGGCCGCTCTCTGGGGATGCCCTTGATCTCTCCATTTATTATACTACCTCAATTCCCTCTTCGAGCTCTTGTGAGTAAACTATGCTTAAGGTGATCGCAATCCTTCTGTGGCAGCTCCACGAGGCCGTGGGGACTTCCAGCTCTTGTCTAGGGCTGCATGTACCACAGTTCAGGCAGACCCAGGATGGGGAGGAAGGTGATGATACAATTAATGATGCTACAATGAAATTCTTTAGAGCAGATTTTCTCTAGGTTCGCTTTTAGTAGAAAAATACATACAGTATGTATTTCATAGGTGAAAACCTATCATCCTACATACAGGGAACTTTTTTTTTTTTTTAGAATTGTAGCCGACATTTATTTTACTTACTTATTTATTTATTTTTGGCCACACCGCATGGTTTGTGGGATCTTAGTTCCCCGACCAAGGATTGAACCCCAGACCCTCAGCGGTAAGAGCGCAGAGTCCTAACCACTGGACCACCAGGGAATTCCCCAGGCAACGTTCTAATAAGTTATTCCAAAAAGCAAGGCGTCCCTACAAGGATAATGAAGCGTCATTCAAAGAGTAGCAAGGCCTCACTTAAAAATCTCGCTGGAGACTAAACCGACCACCCGCCGGCAGACCCATTTCTACTCCACAAGGACACCACCTGCCCGCAGGGCCGAGCACATGCAGAGCAGCGCACCTGACACCTAGTTGATTGTCCAGGCTGTGGACTGTTTGGGCTTCTTCCTTCGCCTGCTTCCTCCCCTCCAGTTGACTTGCTAGAAGACCAGGGAGAATGCAAAGCCATTGGTCTCGTGGGGAAGGAGACTGAAAGCACGACCAGTCTGCTGTTGGCTTTGGCGTGTCCGGTCCTTTACCACGTTCTCAGCAGCATTGCCGCCCCAGCCTGTGTTCACCCCGAGGCTCTGTGCCCCACGCCAGGCCAGACACTGGGTAAGTTAGAATGTCCCAAGTGTGGTTTCCATCACCCGAAGGCAGGTGATGGATCTAGTTCAGTGGTTCTCAACCAGGGAAGCTTTCAGTGATGTCTGGAGACATTTTTGCTGGTCACTTGGGAGAAGGGTGCTATTGGCGTCGAGTGGGTGGAGGCCAGGGAGGCTGCTAGACACCCTCCAAGGCAGAGGCCAGCCCCCTACAACAAAGAACTATCTGCTGTAGTTGAGAAGGTGGGGCCAAATGAACACACCTGATACCCAAGGGCACGATGCAAGGAAACGTCAGATTCTGAGCACCCCAGAGGCGTGGGGGAAAGGAGACAAGTCACCAGGGCTGCTGCAGCCTCCGTTTCCATTTCTGTAAAATAAGTGGCTTAAAGTTTGTGCTTTTATTAACTACCACTGGCGGAGCTGTTTCCACCCCTTCCTCTCTGAGGCATAAAATCTTGTTCTACTCTCACAGTCTTAAATTAGGAATATTTGGTGGTGTGATCATGTATGTTTAAAACCAAACAGAAATTTCCTGTTCCCCAGCACAAAATAAAATTCCAGTTTATAAAAGGGCCTGTAAAATCTCATAATCAAGCCCATTAGCTGAGCAAAATGTTCCGCTTTGATTTTGTGGTGTTTAGCTTTCTTTTCTTAGCACTACTTCATTAGCGTGCTTTTAACGGAGGCTCCTCCAGCCTGCTTCTTGAAATTGCCGAGAAAGAAAACACACGGCTTTAAAGCACAAGATACAAGAGCCACATCCCTCCCCCTTTGAATCCTGAGACTCGGGGAGAGCAGAGAAGGCCGGGGTGCCTGCAAACGCAGTGCGGCCCCAGATACCTTGTCTCCCTGGGGCTCTGGGATCTTCTCCTGCATTTTTGCTCCCTGGCCTCATTGCCAGTGGCCTTGCTAATTTCCAGCTCTTCGCAGCTTCAGAAGACCAGATTTTCTTGATTAATAACAAAAGGTTTTGTTGAGATCAGAGCTGTTTCCCACCATCTCTATGCAAACCCTGGCAACACAGACTGTGGACATTAGCATTTCAAGGCGCTTCCTATTACGGATGGCAAGAAAAGCCCCTCTTGGTGGGTAAAATCCATTTTGTCCTCTCTGGTGACATCTGTTCTAACTTTTAAAGCCAGAAAGGAAACTAGATAATGCCAGCGCTTTGGTTTACAGCACTTGTCCTTGTCCTCGGATGCTGCCAAGCTCACACGGGAGAACCCAGAAGTAATTCTGAACTCGCCGTTCCAAAGTGGGTTTTTTTGTCTTTTTCATGATTTCTTTATTACATGTTCGATGGCTTCTACACCTCACGAAATTGAGTATCTTAAACTTCCATTTTTTTGGAAAAAGAATGTAAATGTTTATTGCTGCAGATACTATTGTGTTTCATCTTCAAGTTTGCTTTCGTGGAGTGAGGAAATCGAAGCAGATTCGATTAAGCAACTGAAATATGTATACAAATATGGAAGAAAAGCCCCGCGAGTGGTAGGATAAAAAGGGAAAGGAGAGAAACCCGCCAGATCGTCACCTCCTCCTACCATCTGGGCTGCAAGCTCCGGGGTCCCTTACCCTGGTCATCCCCGAACAAAGCTGAAGGCAGATTCCAGCCGGTTCTCCATTCACTATTCATTCAGGGGTCCATCCGCTCCTTATGCATTCAGCCAACTGCTGCGCTAAAGGGCCTCCTCCCAGGATTGACATGGTAATGAAGTGTCCGTGCGGCTCCTGAAAAGGCCGCCCTAGGTATGTGCCCCTCTGACAAACCCACCCTTTCACCCCGCGGAGGCCCCCCAATTATCTCATAACATGACAGCATCCTCGCAGAGGGCTCCCGGCTCTGGAGCTGGGCACGTTCATCACGTGCCCGGGCTTCCCTTCGCCGGCTGGGGCGGCCAGCCTCCCGGGTCCCCGCCTCTCGCCGGTCCCGCAGCCGCTGTGCTCCAAAGCGGCTGTGCCCGCCAGTGCCAAGGCCGCCGGGATGCTGAGTACCTGGAATTCCTGTTTGATCATCTTCAGGTGTTAAAGGTCGACCGAAGAGCTAAACCATGTCACATGAACTTGCTGCTGGAGGACCTTATAATTATAATGCCCGGCAAGGAAACCAGACAGAACCTGGGGGTTCTGGGCCGGCGGTGGGATGTGTTCGGTGCTGAGAGCGAGGAGAAGTTAGCTAATGAATCGTGCTCAGATTCTAGCAAATGACTTTCGCTCGACTAATAAGTGTGTCTGAACTTTATTTAAACTGGCCCAGGTCAATAAAACCCAAGAGGAAGCAGTGGAGTTGGGGGAATTTATAGAAAGACTGCACCATCTGCAACTTATATGTGTTCTGCCCTGATACAATGATTTCCTTTAATTTAATGTGACATTTAAGAGCCTTTTTGGAAAGAAAAATGAATATTTCTATATTCTATTTGCAATAACCTCACCTGACTCTGCACATAGCCAAGAAGAATAAATGTCACATTCATGGCACACAGTTGCGGGCGTCCTGGAGAGGGGACCTGGGAGCAGGGAGGCAAGCAGGGACCGCATGCAAGATGGATCTGTGGCTGCCAACCGGAACTCACAGAGCAGCCCGTTCGGACAGGCCGTGAGGAAGCCATGCTTTCCTTGAAGAGCAGCAGGGAGACAGGCCAGCGTGACCCCAGCTTTCTGCCGGTGCCCCATTCCCTCTTCAGAATCTTTCCAAAGCTTCTAGGTCGAGATTGAGCTGTCCCGCCATCGCAGGACTTGGAAATGCATCCCTGGCAGACACTTGTCCTTCATTCATCATTGAAAAAGAGCCCTCTGCCTGCTGACCTCCAGGGGCTACAGGCTCGGGAGACAAGAAGAAGCAGGAGGCGGTCTGGGTGCCTCCTCCCAGGAGGGACCATACCCCTGCTATGCACACCCCGAGGACCAGCTTTTTGTGGGGTGTGGAAAGGAGCTTGGGTTCTAGGGCTGGGGCAGCCACAGGCCACTTGCAAGGGCCTTCACGATGCTGGATAGACCCAAAGGTGGGAAGCAGAGGAGAGACTGGAGGCAGGGAAGCGCTGCTGCCCCTCTCCCTGGGCCCCCTGAATATCAGAAGTGGTCCCACTCCCCTTCTACCCTGTGCCAGGGAGGGAGCAGAGAGGGGTGGGAAGGGGGCCCTTGCCCAGGCCTCAGGGGTTCTTGCCAGGTAACAGGAAGCTGTGCATCTCGGAGAATATCCTCATTCCTCGATTTTCCCAACAATCTCTCCCCAGGTTTATCACTTAATCAAGACCCGCTCTCCCACAGTGGCCGCGCCCTCGGGCAAATAACCCTTTCAAAGCGTCCAGTGTTTCTGAGCACTGCTGGGCTGTCCCCTCCGCGTGTGACCCGGGCAAGCTCGAGCCTCGCGTGGGAGGCCCACGCAGAGCCTTCAACGCCACGGGTCCTGGGAGCTGAGTCCCCCCAGTGGAGGTGCCTCCGGGGCTGGGAGCAGAGAGCCGTCTTGTCACCAGGCTCCAACTCGCCCCAGACTCTGTCTGACAAGGCCCGTTATGCAGACGACGCCTCCCCTGGGGTCACGGGACCCTTGGGCGTCAGCCAACCGTGTGACCCCCCCAGGCTAGAACCCTGCTTTGCATCACCCCCAGGCTCCCCTTCTCCTGCGTCCCCCGACCCCTGACCTGCAGGACCCACAGCGTGCAGGACCACCTGACGTTTCCAGAGCTGAGGGGGTCCCTCAGCGGAGGGACAGCTGGAGGGCCTTTGTGACGGGGGTCTCCTAGTGCCCCAGCCCCTCTCCCCAGTGATCAGTCAGTCCCTTGAACCCAGATCCCTCCTTCCCTCACTCTGTCTGACACCCACCATCAGCGCCCAGCCCTGACCCCGGAATCTCACGGCTTGTGTTTCTGCAGGCAAGAACCTCACCCACCCTGAGTCCACTGTCACCGCAGAAGTGACTTGCTGCCCCCCAAGGAGGATGGGGGTCCATGGACCAGTAGACAGCCTGGAAAGAAACTCAGGGGAGATGTGACCAGAAGGTGAGGGAGAGAGGCCGCACTCAGGAGAGCCAGGGAGGGCGTCCCCAGCTCCCAATTCCAGGCCCACAGAACTGTACCCAATACAGTGGCTGTCATTTCAGGCCATTATATTGGGGCCCTTTTTCGTACAGTCCTAGATAACTAAACCGCTTGTATTCAGGCCTGAATCATTCCTTGGATTCCAAGGTACCACTGCTTTTGTTTTTGTTTTTTGCTTTCCGTTTTATGACTTTCCTAAATCATTGCTGACTGCTTCTCCAGGAGTCCAGCTTATAATAGCCAAACAGTCTGTGCACTGTAGTCTCATTACAAAACCTATCTATCTTCCTTAAATATCCCAGAGCAGTAAAACTAAAAATATTATCAAGTTACTTTGGCTGGAGTTACCAACAGCCTTTCCACAGCATTTAACTTCCTCATCTCTCTGACCCAAGTTTACAGGAAAAAATATATGTGCAGATCACCCTGAAAATCTACACTTTGGAAAGACGTCGCCTAATCGCCTCTTTCTGTCCATACCATCCATCCTCGGGGCCATCCGGTGCCCTTAGAGGCCGCCGCATTCCCTGAGTCCCCCGACGGCAGGGTCCCCTGTCCTTCCTGCCAGCCTCCCCGTCCTGCATCCAATTCCACCTGTGGGTTGAAAGCACAGCTCACTTATCTCTTAGTCAACCGAACCACATAGCTGGTCAGCAAATATTTACTGAATGAGCCTCATGCCCTGGGTGCTCCCACAGCCTCCCCTCACCCCCTCTTCTCCCCTCCCTATCCCGCCACAAGTCTTCCTGTTAGGACATTCCTGACCTTCCAAGTTCCTACACTCCCAGATGTAAACACCTTCCCCACCTTAGCCCCACAAGCCACTGACCAGAGTCTGCTGATCACTAGACCAGCGGAAGGGCCCCACGGTCGCAGGAACAGGGCAGAGGACTCACACCTGGCCAGTTCCTTTTTTCAAACTAACAGTTTATTAACACTCAAAGAAACCATCTTAGCACCGTGTCATTCTATGTTAATCATTCAGGGGATGCCCGCCAACCATATACTAAGAAAACCAAGCAAGGCATAAATAAATAAATCATGGTGCCCAACCTTGATGTCTGGTGAGGAACACAGATGCAGACCCGGATATGGGGGAAACTTACATGCAGGGAGGTCAGGGCTAGAGCACAGGCGGGCACAGGTGAACACAGGTGCCGTGGGAGCACGGGGAAGGGCGATTCTCCCAGCATGGGAGGAGCAAAAAAGACTTAATCGTGAAGGGCACATCTGAGCAGGCCCTTGAAGGATGAAATTTCCCCAGACAGAAAAGGGAGAAGGGAGGTCCATGCAGAGGGTCCAGGGAGGCCTGAGTGAGTCTATTTCTTTACCTCCATCAGTGAACCAATGGCTAATGACATAATGGGTCAGCCCAGGGCCAGGACTGGGGTGAAGGGATACAGGGAAGTGACGCCTTGAGTGTAAAATTGAAGGAGATGTCAAAAAACTCAGTGATCAGGATAAAACCCATTTCATGCAGTGCGTAAGAAGTCAAAATTAATGCAAAATCCATGGCTAGCAAAACGCCATACTGTTAAATAAAAACCAGACCAGTATTACTGATGTTTCCTTCTGTTTCTGGCTCATTTTCACCGTTAACCTGCCACTTTTAAAGTGTTCACAGCTATGGGCATTTGTGCACTTCTCTTTACCCATAATTCCCTTTACTTTATTTCCAGGGAAAATGAGAGAGAGAAAAAAATACATACATGAAAATCGTTTGAACCAAAAGCTCATTCATTCCTGTCTTGGCCTTCAGCAAATTCTTCCATCTACAAATTCCCTCCTTCTTTTGGAAAAACTTGAGTCTGGGAGCTGGAAGCTTCTGGGAGCTGGAAGCTTTCCTTCATACCGAATACTGTTCAATACCCTTTTCCTCTGTTAGCCAATGAACAGGGCAAACGTGCACGCCAAAGGCTTCAAGCTGGCCTGGGAGCCTGCGGATATGTGCGCATCCTGCCGGAAGCTGCAGAGCCGGGCAGGAAGTTGCAATTACGAAGAGGTTGGGCTTCTGCAGAAGCTGAGCAGTGCTGGCCTGAATAAACCCAGGCTTATCAAAAGAAGGGATATGGGAGTGAATCTGGTAATTAATAGGATTGCGGGTTTCAAAGGAAAAGGGAGGAGGCCAGGCCAGCTTTGTGGCGCCCAGCACTTTCCCTAAAGGCACAGACAGAAACAGGATAAACAGCCAGGGGGCAGGCTGGGATGGACTACGTCCAATTGTGGGGCAGGCTCTCTCCTCCTTTATGTCCTCCCAACAGTCACCTGTTTGCTCGAGACCCTTTCTCTTCTATCATTACTGACTCCTTAGCTTTTCGAGATAATTATCATTGGGGATGAAGTTTCTTACTCTTGGGTCCTAGCCAAGTGACCTTATTTTCAGAGTTTAAGGAAGATTTTCAAATTTCTCTTGTAGGTTCCAATTTCAACTCATTTTTAACAAAATTTTCTAGAAGCCACTAAACACTGAAATGTGTATTTCAGTAAAAGTGAATCCATTTCATCCCGAAGGCCAGACAGTGCAACACAGGAGAGCCTGGGGGTTACAGAAAGCCACACTACCCGAGATCCGCCCAGAGCCCGTCTGCTGTGGACTGAGAGTTCTCTGGGGACCGGCACACAGCCAGCGTGGCTGGCCACATGTGTGAGCCGCTTTGCTTTCAGAACCACCCGCCAACCCACGTGAGCCAGGAGCCTGGGCTCTCCATTCAGAGCCTACAAGTGTCTACTGAAGCGGAACAGGAAGGGGAAAGCTCAGAGGAAAGGGTTTCTCCCTCCCGTGACCCTGAAAGAGACCCAGTTGTAGCCTGCAGGGCTGGATGGGAAGACTTAGACAAAAATCACAGAACTGGGAGGACAAAAGGTCACACTGGGTTTCTATGGCATGGTGGAAAGCCAGCTCACCTCGTAGTCAAGAGAGCTGCCCTGGAACCCTATGAAACACCTGCTGTATTTCTGAGATCCACCCTGACCCTCGGTGTCCTCATTGGGACAAGGGCTGGGGCTGACGGAGTAGGTGACACGCCCTCCCTCGAATCCCCTGTCACTCCAATCCTGTTCCCTGACCTGTTCCTCCTCTTCCACTCCTCCGTGCAGGCTCCAGGGATCTCTCTGAAGGGTGAGTCATACCTGGTTACCCACCTGCTTCAAAGTCACCCCTGACCACCCACGTCAAGCATTTACCTGCAAGGAGCACCTGCAACGTCCGTTCCGCACTCCTGAGTCCCCCAGCACGTGGCCTGGCCTGAGGTCCAGCTCCTCAATGACCCCTTCTGGTGCCCTTGTCCCCTTGTTTGGCTTGAATCCCCCACCCTGTGTTCAAATTCCTAAAGGAATTTGAGGTAGTGCCCACCTCCAATGGAGGAAGGTACGTAGAAGGCAGACCATCTAAGGTCTTTCCCCCACTGTCATCAGCATTGCTATCACCATCGCACACCACACCTACCATCTTCTAAGCCCATCTCCCCAGCAAGTCTCGTCTCCCATGACCCAGGTTATAAGGCCCCTGCTCTGGGCTTCCCAGCACCCCAGTCTTGCCTCTCTCCTAGAACTCACCATGTGGCATCACGACATACACCTTCATTCACCTGCCTCACCTTTCATCTTTGCTTCCTATGCTTCTG
This sequence comes from Delphinus delphis, assembly GCF_949987515.2. NCBI lineage: Eukaryota > Metazoa > Chordata > Mammalia > Artiodactyla > Delphinidae > Delphinus > Delphinus delphis. The sequence goes on along the minus strand of NC_082694.2, from coordinate 84,120,096 downwards.
TTCTGGTAGGTGCCATAGCATTGATGCTCAAGATGAATGAATGAATGAATGAATGAATGGGAGAAGGGACAGACACATCTATCCCACTGTGCGCGCAGAGGTTCTTTCATTGTTGAGCCTCTTCTCAAGGACATCTGATGATGACAGAGCCCTCTCTGCTCCCCTAGGCTCCAAGGTGCTAAGAACCACGAGTATTCCTGTCTGTCCAGCTGCATCCTCCCTGCCACAGCTGTTGCCCACCCACCTTCAACCAGGAGCAGAGCGGAGGGGCAAATCTGCGTGGCACCAGCTTTAGGCCTCCTTTCACCTGGAACACTGACTGTTCAGCACATCTTCGCCCTGGAGATTCCCACCAGCTGGTTCACAAAACCGAAGGGCTGAGTTTTCTCTACAGAGAATGTCTTCTGCTTCCCCTTCAGAAAGGACACTGGAGTCTGAAGTACCCAGCGCAGTTCAGCTTAGCCTCTTTGCCTTGGAACCTCGTTTGTTTCCTCTGGGGCTATCAGGAATGAGGACCTGGCTGAAAGCTCTCATAAGGCAGCAGGGCTCTCTGCCACTCCTCCTTCCTGGAACTGAAGCTGAGTAGCTTTGTGCAAAAAGGGAGACGAGTGGGCGGACACCTTCCCTAAGCCTTGATAGCCACTTGAGACGGTCCTCAATCGTTCCTGACCTTCCCCCAATTAAATAACCTCAATTCCCTAAACTTTCTTCAAAAGGATCATCTACTCAGCAAGAGGAGAGAAATGCTCAGAGCCTTCAGAAGGCAAGGAAAGAACCAGGCTCTGTCCTGATTGAAGACACAACCAGTGAGATTGGTGAGCAGACTTGCTTTCTATAGGTAAGATTCTTTTTTATATTTATTTTATTTATTATCATCTATTTTTGGCTGCTTTGGGTCTTCGTTGCTGCGCGCGGGCTTTCTCTAGTTGCGGCATTTAGGGGCTACTCTTCGCTGCAGTGCGCAGGCTTCTCATGGCGGTGCCTTCTCTTGTTGCAGAGCATGGGCTCTAGGAGCACAGGCTTCAGTAGTTGTGGCACACGGGCTCAGTAGTTGTAGCTTGCAGGCTCTAGAGCTCAGGCTCAGTAGTTGTGGTGCACGGGCTTAGTTGCTCCACAGCATGTGAGATCTTCCCAGGCCAGGGCTCGAACCCGTGTCCCCTGCATTGGCAAGCGGACTCTTAACCACGGTGCCACCAGGGAAGCCCCAGAGTTGCTTTATAGGTGAAAGGAGGAGATAAACATGAAGATTTTCATTTTAGTGCAAATTACCGCGGCACAGCCCTCCTGGGGCAAATTCCCAACTTCCTGGTCCATCATGGACTAGCTCTGAAAATGCCAATTTTCTTTAGGTGACGAGTCAGAAATTTCAGGGCCTCATAAGGAGTGCTCCCCAGAAATAAATTTTAGAAGTGTATTATTTGACACCACTAATTTAGAGGAGTGACATTAAAACTAATGAAAAAGGGAACGTTTGTTTTCCCTCTCCCTTTTGAAATGGCAGCAATAACATTCCAAATTAAGGAGATTTCCAAAAGCATCATACCTTTGGGCAATGCAACAGGAAAAGATATTCTGCAGAAGCTGATCATCTAACAGGTCACACTGTACCTGCTTCCCATCAGGCTGTGGTTTCGCTATTGGGAAATGAATAAATCAGAGGCGTGATGGCCAACTAACATCTTTACCCGTCAGGCTTAGAAAGTCAGTTAATTAAAGCAACAAGGTGCTAACGGGTGTTTGCACTTTCCTCTCCCTGCTTTTTGTGCATCACATGCGCAAGTGGCTGTGTGGGCCCCCCACTCAGACCTCCTATTGTCCAAAGGCACCATTTAGCCAGCAAACCTGGTGGCTGAGTGCTGACTTTCTCAAGCCCGATGTAGAACCTTCTAGAGGTAGAAGGTGTGTCAGTTAGGTTAAATTAACTTAATGAAGTAAGGCAGTCAAGGTCTGACTTCAGTATATACATCCATGTCCTTTACTTTCTCCCGATGTCGTGGATACCTGTGAACTGGTTATGCGTCTTTCATCCATTATCTTATCTGCTGAGAAAAAAATAAATTCATTCACTCTGTGAGCATTCATTGAGGACTTCTAGGTGCTTGGCAGGAGCAAGGTGCTGGGAACATGGAACAAGAAGTCCCAAGCAGACCCCTAAGGAGCTGGCAGTGCCCTGGCGAGGCAGAATTAGCAAAAGCCGCGTGCCAAATGCTTACCCTGCTTGTTTCAGCTTCAGGGGCCATCTACCCCAGGTAGGATGGGGCCTCGAGGGAGGAACAGCCCTCTTCTAACTGGAGGGTTAGGCCACAAAAAGGCTTTGCAGAGGCAAGTCTCAAATGAGAGATCTTCCAGGCTATACTGGGGAGGGGGCACGGGGCTCTGTGGAAAGCTGACAAGCACCAGGGTGGCCTACCCTGGCCTGTTCGGGGAGCAGGGATGGTTGTGAGTGACTGAACGCTGGATGCAGGGACCCAGGGACCAGGCCAGGGGATCAGGCTGAAGAGGGAGGCGGTGGGCGGCCCATGGAGCTGCTGCCTTGAAGGGCTGGGTCTTTTGTCCCCTGGGCGGGTCCACCAAATGTGAGAGTCTGAGAAACTCCTCTAGTGGCAGCTGAAGAAGAGAACTGAGCAGGTTCTTCCATCCCTCGCTCACCGTTTATGAGGAGGAACGCGCTGTGTGCCGCGGATGAGATTCCCCGGCCCCGGGACGGACACGAGGGCCATGCGTGTGCCCTTGAGCGGTCACTTCGCCCGAGGTGGACAGGCCATCCCTGGGATCCCACCGACTCTGAGATTCCCTAACGCTGATGTGCTGCGTCCCTGGAAGATGCTGCAGGTGGCACCAGGCGGAGTAGAAGGATCTCCTTTCCTCAAGATCTGCAGGTGGATGAAACCAACCGACTCAGCGGCTAACCGAGAATCGCCTGCCTGGTGACAGTCACTGCGGAGGACAAGAGATGAGTAAGAAAAGGCAGCTGAGGGCTTCCCTGGTGGCGCAATGGTTGAGGGTCCGCCTGCCGATACCGCCTGCCGATGCAGGGGACGCGGGTTCGTGCCCCGGTCCGGGAAGATCCCACATGTCGCGGAACGGCTGGGCCCGTGAGCCATGGCCTCTGAGCCTGCGCGTCCGGAGCCTGTGCTCCACAACGGGAGAGGACACAACAGTGAGAGGCCCGCGTACCGCAAAAACAAAACAAAAAAATAGCACAAAGTGACCTTCCGGGTTCCTTTTCGGCAGTAACATTTTATGAGTACGTGAACACAACAGATTAAATGTCCAGGCCTGATAATCCTCCCCCACCAGGATTCCAGGCAGCGTCCACTGCTCCCGTCTTGGACTTTCACCCAGCACTTCTGGCTCCGTTGCTTCCCCAACCCGATGCCCATTAACACCCCCTCCCCATCCAGTCAGGTGTGCTTGGCTAGCAGCCCAGGGGCCCAAAGCAGTAGCTGATGAGCCTTTAGCTGGACCCACTGATGGACACTCGGCTCCCTTTCTTCCAAAATCTGGTCTGGCCTGGTCTCCCGTGGCTTTGTTAACACTTGGTTTTAAGCTGTGGGTGGCAAACTATATCCTCTGAGGGTGCCTTCAGGACACAGGGGTCCCCCTCGGGTGGCTTTGGACGCTTATGTTGAAACCTGAGTGCACAGGGGACAGGGGAGGCTGCCAGAGGAGCTGCAAGGTATCCTCATCATTCCCTCCCTGGCCCAGGGACTCTCATACTGGGCAAGCATCAGAATCCCCCCGGGCGGGCTTGTCGGCACAGACCTCTGACCTCTCCCCAGGGCTTCTGACTCATGGGTCTGGGGTGAGGTCGGAGAATTTGCATCCCTGATGCTCCCAAAGGGCCCATGTCAAGGGCCACACTTTGAGAGCCGCTGCCCTAGTGCCCCAGTGAGACGGGCACAGTTCTGGCCCCTGAACATGGCCCCACCCCCCGGGTCTGTGATGAAAGCTCCCTGCCAGGGCCACAGGCCACCGCAGTCCCTCTGCTGAAGAGCTTATAGGACTCGGCCGGGAAGCAGCCCAGCCCAGCGCAGGTAGCTCTGAGGGGAGGGGGCCCAGGTGGACCAGGGAAGATTTGGGGAAAGTGACACTTGAGACTGAGCGACAAAGGAGGGCCAGGCCACAAAAGGGAGGGGATGAAGGGAGCCCCAGAGAGGGGGACTGACGCAGGCACCCGCACCTGGCACAGGAGAGAACTCGGTGTCCCGGAGAGCAGCAAGCAGGTCGGGCAGGAGCTCAGGCTGGACGGTGGGCCAGGGCATGACCCACGGGGCCTTCGGGACAGCCAGAGTCTGGACATAACCCAGAAAGCAGGGGCTGCTGGGAGGGGTCGGAGGGAACAGCCCTTCGAGGGGCCAGGGCCAGGGGTCCGGGGACCCAGGATTGAGTGGGGAGAGTTGAAGGGGTGGGTAGCTCAGGCTGCTATCACAACATACCACAGACTGGGTGGCTTAAATGACAAACGCTTCTTTCTCACAGTTCTGGAGGCCAGAAATCCAAGATCGTGGCCTTGGCAGAGTCCGTGTCTGGGGAGAGCCCTCTGCCCTCTGCAGGGCTGCTCCACACATGGGGTAGGGGCAGCAGGCTCCCTGGTGCCTCCTCTTCTACGGACACTCATCCCACCATGGCGGCCCCTCCCTCATCTAATCCCGACCACCTCCCAAAGGCCCACCTCCAAACACCATCACACTAGGGTTAGGGCTTCAACATATGAATCTGGGGGGGACACAAACATCCAGTCCATAGTGGGGCGGGGCGGAGGGGAGAAATCAGAGCTGACGTTTACTTCAGTTTCCAAAGGGCTTCACATGGGAAAAAGCCAGTACTGTTGAAGAAACATTGGGCCATCTCTGAGAAGCCCCATGCTATCTTCCCTGTACTCTGGTAAAGAGCAGGTCACCTCTAACTACAATTTTCTTTCCACAAGCAAACTGAAAGGAGGTACTGTCAGTTAAAAATTAAACAACAAAACGAAACTCAGACCATGTGAGTGTCATGTTTTTTTAAAAAGCAATCAATTACTGGTTTTCTCTTGATCCCGACAGGATCAAAAAAACATTTGGTAGCATTCCCTGACGGTCAAAATCCATTCGTAAATGGTTACACAGTCTGTGCCTCGCTGTGGATGTCCTGTACTTCCGTGTCGGCCCCATGTTCTTCAGCTCTTCTCCTCCCTGGACTCCTTGCTCAGCAAACATTTTTCAGTACGTACACGCGGGCCTTCTCATTGCCCCTTTCCCACTGATTTGGGGGCAACTGAAGACACTGATCTCTTGTTTTAAAATAAGAATCAGTGAATGGACTTTGATGCAGAGAATGTCTTTTTTTTTTAATTGAAGTATACTTGATTTACAATGTTGTGTTAGTTTCAGGTGTACAGCAAAGTGATTCAGTTATACTATATGTATGCATGTGTGTATATATATGTATGTAGATATATACATATATATGTATGTGTAGTGTATATTCTTTTTCAGATTCTTTTCCCTTGTAGGTTATTACAAAATGTTGAGTATAGCTCCCTGTGCTATACAGTAGGTCCTTGTTGGTTACCTATTTTATTTATAGTAGTGTATACCTGTTCATCTCAAACTCCTAATTTATCCCTCCCCACTTTCCCCTTAGAGAATTTTTCATTGCAGCCAACATTTCAAATGCATCTTCATCCATCCCTTCTCGTGGCCTGTGCCACGCACTGTTGTAGGTATTGGGGTACAGGGGTGCAAAGGATGAACCAGGCCCTGCTCCCGGGGAGCTCATGCTCTGAGAACATTACAAGGGCATTAGGAGCCGTTCAAGGAACCAGAGCAGGTCGGCACGCGAGGGGACACCTGCCTGAAAGCCACCTGACCCATCTGACCAGGGCTTAACCCTGAGCCCAAGGCTGACCCTTCAATGCCGCCCCCTTAGGACAAGCTGGACATCCTGCAAAACCTCTCCAAGCCAACCTCGGGCTCTCATCTCTTGCTCTCAGGAACTTCAAACATTCAACACAGAGTCAAGACATTAAAACAAAACACACACGCACACACAAAAAAAACCCTCTTCCAGTCTTCAAGCTCCACTTTATGACCTAAAAAGCAAAATCCTTCTAAAGCATAACAAGCTACTTCAGATGAAGAAAACAACGGACTCTAAAAGGCGAGGAATCCAGTGTATGTTCTCTGTCACGTGAGCACCAAATACCGAGAAACCATCCCAGGACAAGGAGGCCGGCCCAAACCAGCTGCTTCAAAGGCTGTTCTTTAGCGGAAGGCTTAACACAATGACCCTAGAAATGCCGAGGGGAAACAGTCCGAGAGCTCGCACTGGCTTTCCAAGGAGGGATGCCAGAAGGTCCCTCTTGGCAGGATTCACAGCATCAAAATCCCATTTGTAGAGAATGCCAAGTGTCAGTGGCTCCGATGGCCTTTTTAAAGATCTGTGCTTTCACGCCACTAAGAAAGAAAAGGGAACGAAAAGAAGCTAGAGATTCACTAAGCTTAAAAATTTCGAATAAAGGGTACCTTCCCCCCAGTGAATACAGCTGATGCCGCCATGGCGGCAGTGGCATCAAACCATTTGTGCTGCTTCCTTCGTGGCCGGCTGTTTGCTTTTTCAAGCCAGGAGGAGACACTACCATCGGACCCCTCTCCACAAGGAAACTCAGGGTGTTACTGCTTCTTCCTCCCCCACCCATCTTCAGGGCAACAGCTCTGCACTTGGGCCCCAGGGGGAAGATGCTTTCTCAGCTTGTCCTCTGCATCCTTGATCCGATCTCTCCAGTTTGGGCGTGAGGAAATCTGGGCCTTTTTCCTTTTCCCTGGTGCGTCTCATTTACAATGACTTTGCTAAGCAGTGTGAATGTTTACCATATGCTGGCCGGGTGGCAGAACATTTTGGCTCCCCTAAAAAGCCAGGTTGCTGAGTCACGCTGAGTCACTTGCCCCGAGAAATCCCCGGGGGGAGGGGATACAAAACAGCTGGGGCAAACACGGGGCCCTGGCTGGCCCTCCTCGGAGGGACCGGGGCGTGGACGGCGGAGCGGAGTCAGGCCAAGATTCCACAAGCGGCCGAAGCACCACGGCTCTCACCAAACAGCAAAGTCCTGTAAACGTTGAATTTCTAGAACTTTGCCTACAGAGGAGAATAGCGGAGATGGAGCCAGAGCAATGAGTGGGACTAAAGACACTTGTAGACAGAAATAATATTAAATAAAAGGCCGACAAGCAGAACTTGATCACTAAATGATTGCATACATTTGTTTTTGTTTTTTAATTTGTCCTCTCCAGTATTGTGTGGTGGACATTCAAAAGTCATGAACTAATTGATTTCGACTCTGAATAATTGTGTTTTTAAATGGAACATGGTAAATTGGGGTGGTTATTTCCTACAGTTCCTTCAATGTCCCCAAAAGTCAGACCCTTCATGGGATGATAAAATGGCCACTTCTAATCACCTTATGGCCATAAGAATCATCTTAATTAAAATGCAGGTTCCGTAGTCATCTTTCCACCTCTGCTAAGAAGCTGGGGGTCGCAGGAGTATATCTTAAAACATGATCCCGGGATTGCCCAGGAATCTTGTGGAAAAATATAAAGGGCTCAGCCCTATTCCTCACCCTACCCTCAAATTCTTATGGGATAGGTAAAGGTGGGGTCTATAAACCCATATATTCCAGAAGCATCCAGATCATTCCAGTTGGGTTTTCCCTGGCTCTGCTTACAAGAACAAAACAGCAAAGTCCCACCACTGCCTAGATGACCCTCAATTTCTGAGCAGACATGAAAATGTTGCCTGTGGGTTTTTGTTACTCTCTTCCACCTGAGAAAAACATTCCTCACTATTTCTCCCATACTTGACTGAAAGACTCAGATACAGTGTGTCCATCATCCCCGTCTTTACTCCCTAATCCTGGCACCCAGTGGCTCTGCGACCTCAGACCTGTTACTTAGCCTCTCTAAGTCTCAGCTTCTGACTCACTAAAACAGAGCCCCTAAAGCTCCTCTCGGGGTGCTGTCGGGCTCAGGTACACACCCTCGTGCAGGCTTCACGAGGACCCGGCCTTCTCCTCCTTTACTCAGGTTCCAGCCATGGAAGCAGGGAGACTGCTTTCTTCAAGTCTCTGATCCAATGTCACCTTCTCCATGCAGCCCACCAGGACCACCATCGAAACCATTACTCTCGTCCCCTGCTGCGGGCACTGCTCATTTCCACCCCTGCTTTATTGCCAGTCTTCACCGTCTTATAATAACCTCTGTGATTTACTCACCAATTTCATTTCTTTGTCTCTCCCCTCTAGAATGTAGCGTCCTGGTGGTCAGAATGTTCTTCTGTTTTGTTCACTGATGATTTCTAATTTCCTAGAAGAGTGCCTGGTACACAGTAGGTGTTCAGTAAGTACTGGACGGACGGATGGATGGATGGATGGGTGGGTGGATGGGTGGGTGGATGGATGGATGAGTGGATGGAAGGGTACCTGCCTTTGAGCTCTATTTCATCTGTGCCACCATTCACACTGGCTGCATGTCTGAGCTTGGAAAACCTGTCTCCTTTTCCAGATGAGGTAAGATATGATTACTCACAAGCCAGTCACTTCCCTCTTTAAAACCAGCTTTGTTGTTTTACTACTGACATGTTTTTGCCAGATCTGTTTGCGTGCTCCATAACTCATGTAAATGTTAATAAAGAAAACTATGAAAACAGCTTCCTACATGTTTCCTGTTCCAGGCATAATCACGTGAAAATGCAGTGTGCCGTGCGTGTGATGGAGTAACCCCCTTCACTGGGCTTCCAAATGACAGTCCCTCCCGGGGAAGACACCAATCCTAGATTTGTACATCTCCCCTTCCAACCCCAGTCTGTTCTGCACTTTCCCTGCATCACACACTTCCGGCCATGGCCTCGGTACTGGGGCCCCAGGCAGGCTCCTTCCAAGTGCTCGGGCGCTCCCCAAGGGGTACGCTGCTCCGAGGACCGCCCGCACTCAGAGCCGTTCCAACCTCAGCACTTCAAACCCCACTGACAGCGGCACGGGCTTCTGTTCCTATCGGCAACCATCAGCCCATAAGGGGACCCTAAGGCACGGTGAGGATGGTGCAGAATATTTTATTTCGAAATGTTATATTTCGAACGCTTGTAAAATACTCATTGTCAATGTTTCCTCTTTTAAAGCAAGCATTTCTCCGGAAGATAATTAAATGGATTTGATGCACTTTCAGAAAGCCTTAGGCAGTAACTCAGGACAGAGATGAGCCTTTGACGTCAGACAGGCCAGGGTCCAGGTTCTGGCTCCCGCCTCCTGGCTGTTCTGACAGGATGGGTGACAGGGCAGTCTCCGGCAGGTGAGGCAGGAGAACGCTGCGGCCCAACCCGCAGGGTCTTGCAGGGTTTAGGGAGACCAGGCCGTGAAAGGGCTTGTGCCAGGCTTGCGCTGGAGTGAAGGGGGCTGCGGGATGCCCCTCGCCACGCGGGGAAGAGGGCCTGGAGGGTGGGAGTCCCAGCCCCGCAATTCCCAGGCTCTGCGGTCTCAGCCAGGGGACCTCTACCCCCTGCCCGAGCCCGGCCCCGGCCCGGCGTCTGTGATGTGGGACTCACAGCCGCACCGCGGTGCCCGGCACATCCCAGGCCTGCTTCCCACACACACACCTGCTCCCTCCCCGTCCACAGGCACTCCCACTCCTCGTGGGACAGAGACGGGCGCCTTGGGGTTCAGGCCTGACCCCACCTGACACCTGGCCCTGCAGCCCGGCTCACCTCTGCACTCAATGCTTCCTCTGCAAAACGGGAAGGACAGTGCCTGCCCTGCTGGTCAAGGTGAGAGTCAGGGAGGGCAGTGCTGTTAAGTCCACCCTGTGATTCACATGCTAGGAGTTGCTCTGCAAAGACGCTATTTTAAAGTCAAAAGCCGGGAGAGCTCACACACCTGTGCTCCTGGCTCCTTGCAGAGCCCCCGGGGTGGAGGGTGGGGTGGCCTGTCACTGGCGCTGGCTGCAGGCCTTGCTGTGCAGTCACCAGTGGCTCTGGTTCCCTGCAAGTTCTGACTCAGTGGGTCAGGATCGGAGGCCGGCTCTGCCCCCCTGGGAGCACCCGGGCCGCGGCTCTCACGCCACACTCTGAGAAGTAAGGGTCAGAGTTGAAATGCTCCGTCCCACCCTCCGTGTGATGTGAGTCTCTTCATGCAGGTGGACTCACCGAGGGCAGCGGCAACCAGGGAGAGATGCCCGCAGAGCAAAAGGAAATGAAGGGCGAGGTTGCAGCTCCCCTCAAGGCCAAGGGCTCAGGCTCAGGCGTGGTAGGTGGCGGGAGCCCGCAGCTGCCGCCTCCTTGCCCTCTCTGCGCCCCGCCAGCCCCTCTTCCAAACACAACGACAGCAGCAGCCACAGAACCTAGACACTTTCTTGTCAGCGTTTTGCTCTTCTGGGTTTCTTCCTCTCTGGGGAAGCGGAGCGCAGGACTTCGGGAACTGGAGCTGCACGGCATCCTCCTGACCCCTGTCTCAGGACCAGGAATGGCGTCGCGGGAAGACGGACCTCAGCTTTCTAGCAGCTGCTGAGAGCCACAGCCTGGGGGCTCCCAGCCCCCTTCGCGGTACTCAAGCTTCGAGTCCGCACACCAGCAGGGTCTCCCTCGGGGAAAACGGTATCCCAGGGGTCTCTGGAAGTCAAATCAGCAAGACAATGGCTAAAGAGCCTGCCCCCAACCAGAAAGCCTGACGGCCCCACACTCAAAGTCACGACATGTAAAGAAAAATGCCAAAATCACCTTAAAATCTTGATGCTGAGAAGTGAGGAGGTGTTTCTAAGATGCCGTTTCTGGAACGTCCAGAGGCACCAGGTGCTCTTACCCCCTCACCAGGGAAGCTGAGGGGTCCACAGGTGGCCACGTCTTCCCCCACTCAGCTTTCCCATCCTCTCCAGGGCCCGGAGCCAGTCAGGCCATTTATCCTACTTGGTTTGGGTTCATCACACATGGGTATAAATCCTATACCTTAGGGGAAAGTCAGTAGGAATTCTGATTGGTTAAAAATAGACCCACGCTATATACCTGAGTATATACGAGACACCACGATGTCAAATAAAACCATGCATTTTTTTTTCTAAATTAAGGCATTTTTGTTGGACGTGGAGATAACATTTATTTTGTGCACTATAAATCATTTGTTGTTGTAAAGCTTTCAGGAAGAAAAAAGCTGAAGTAAGTTTTCCGTGATTACAACTGCAATGCACGTGTAAGATTATACGTCGAAACTCTGATTCACCAATCATCCCCCTGCCATCTGTAATTTCTCTTTTGGTGGCCATTTAGTCATCAGTGTAACAAACTACATCAAAGTTTAGTGGCTCCAGACCATAGTTTCTTCTCTCACAATCTTATTGCTTGGATTCAAAGGCTCTCAGGTGAATGTGGTCAGTTAGTGGCTGGAGTGAGGTCACCTTAAGGCCTTTCTAGGCTGGACATCCAAGTTGTCTCCTTAACTCACAGTGAATTGCTTAACTGGGATGGCTAGAGGCCTGGGGCCGGCCCCTCCCTCCCATAGCTCTTTGTGTGTGGCCTCTTCATGCAGTGAGCTTGAACGTCCTCATCACAGCATGGTGGAATCCAAGAGGCCTGGATTTCTTCCATGGTGATTGTAAGAGAAAAATCAAGAAACCAAAATGGAAACTAAAAGGCTTCTTCGACCCTAACCTGGGAAATCACACAGCACCACGTCCACTGCAATCTGTTGGGTTCATGGGGCCTGCCCAGGTCCAGTCTGGGAAGGATGACATGCAGCAGGAACTCTGGGAAGCATGGTTCATCAGGGGGCATCTTTGGAGAGTAGTGACCTCAAAAGCTACCAGAAACCTGTAGGTCAAGGTGAAGGGCAAGATACATAAACTTCAGGGCCCACTGTGAAGTGAAAATGCAGCCCCCACCCCCGGCCCATTCAAAAAGCAGAAAAAAGGATTCTTCCACAGTCTCTCTCTCTCTGCCTCTAGCTCCCCTAGCTAGCCAGGACGCAAAAGGTGCTAGTGGAATGAATTAGACTCAGTCTAAAAGAATTCTCACCTGTCATGGTGTTTTTGAATTTGTGATTTAAAGGCATACCCTCTTGGCCACAAGGATACTTAGGCAAATAAAGACACAGGTGCCCAGAGCCCTGGTCTTCAACTCAGCGTGCGGGGTGCACTCACCCACTCTGACCTTTCCTGCCCCCAGTCCTAGGCCCTCATGGGGGACAGAAGAGCAGTGGTGGATCAGCAAGGGGCAGGAAGCAGGTGGAAGAACCCAGGGAAGCATGGAGGTGGGACCACATATGGTCCAGGCTGCCAGCCTCCAGTACGTGCTCCACTGTCCCAACAGATGTCACTCACAAAACACAACTGAAAGGTTAAAATTATTAAGAATCTCGGGGACTTCCCTGGTGGTGCAGTGGTTAAGAATCCACCTGCCAATGCAGGGGACACAGGTTTGAGCCCTGGTCTGGGAAGATCCCACATGCCACGGAGCAACTAGGCCCGTGCGCCACAACTACTGAGCCTGCGCTCTAGAGCCCGTGTCCCACAACTGCTGAAGCCCGCACGCCTAGAGCCCATGCTCTGCAACAAGAGAAGCCACCGCAATGAGAAGCCCGCTCACCGTAGTGAAGAGTAGCCCCCGCTCACTGTAACTAGAGAAAGCCCGTGTGCAGCAACAAAGACCCAGTGCAGCCAAAAGTACATAAATAAATTTATTAAAAAAAAAAATGAATCTCAGGATAACACCTGTAGAGCATTAAACCCCAAGTGTGGGGCCCCTCTGAGCTAGGTGTCCAGGTGACATGCCCATGGAGCTGGACCTGCCAAGGAGTAATGACAGAGTAGGAGCAGGCAGCAGTGCTGTACGAGTGGGACCCCTGCCGTGGCGGGGGGAAAGATCCCTCTAGCTCCCCTAGCTGGCCAGGACGCACAGGGTGCTAGTGGAATGAATTAGGCTCAGTCTAAAAGAATTCTAAGCAACGCTTGCAGCCAAGGGTGAGGACAGTACTCGTCTAGGCCAGGGATTCTACAACCATCAGGCTTAATGATGCCTCAACACACCTGCTGTCAGGGCCAGGCTGGGCCTGATAAAACAACAGTTAAATCATATTTTCAAAATCCATGACTTGATGAAATAAGGTACACGGAAAAGTACTTTGCAAATGCAAACAATAAAGACATGTGAATAGTTTTCTTTAAACAGATACCACTCCTCCATGTTTCCTATTTTTTTTAATGATCAACAAATAGGAACTTCTAGTTCCAGATAAGATGGAGTAGATGTACTTCTCCCTGTTCCTCCTGCCAAGGAGAGCTAAAAACTCTAGACACCAGCCAGAAAACAGTCATCAGCAGACTCTGAGAGGTGGAGACAAGGGCAGACTGGCTGGTGACTGTGGAGCCCAAGGAAGGACATGGTGGTGTTTTCCCTGGGTTTTCTTTGTGCCTCTTATATCCTGGACCAGGTGCTGGGGAAGCAGGCACCCAGAAACACCAATGGACACGGACAGGAGAGAAAACAAGAAAAGTCTGCCCTCTCAAGCAACGGACCAGGAATGATGCAGCCTGGCAAGACAGAAAATGTCTAGACAGTAACTATACTACCCTAAAAAAAAGCACCAAAGATACAACTGGGGCTCCACCCCCATCAGCAAAGGCCAAGTGGAGAGCCGACATTTCCACCCTCACCCTGCTGTCATGAGGCACCCCCATCTCAGCCTCCCTCTGCAATTGGGTGGTGTTACAGATGGTGGGGGTGGGAGCAGAGGCAGCCGCCCTGCTAGTCAGCAATGAGCCCCCTCGACAGTGTTAAGAGAGATCACGTGCGAGCCTGGACTTTCACCCTCACCCAGCAGTAACCTGGCACTGTTTCCGCTCCCCACAGGGTGGTCTCAGAGCAGGCTGAGTGAAAAGCTGGGGCATTCACTCCCTTCCAGAGGTAAGAGGTGTTCAGCCCCCAGAGTGTAGGTCCAGGAGGAGGCATCTCTTCCCCTGCCAGCCAGGATAGTGTCAGCAGAGACCTGCTCTAACAGAAGGTGTAAGATCCAGAGTCTCATAACACCCAAAAAGTCTAGGGTTCAAGCAAAAATCACTCTTCGTACCAAGAACCGGGAAAAGCTCAACTTGAATGAGAAGAGACCACAGTTGCCAACACTGAGTTGACGTGATGCTGGAATTAACTAATAAGGGTTTTACAACAGCCATCAAAGTCTTTCAAGAAGCAATTATGAATATGCTCCAAAAAAGGATAATCTCAGTAAAGATGTGGAAGATACAGAGAAGAACCAAATGGAAACTTTAGAACTAAAAAATACAATAGCCAAAGCAAAAAATGCACTGGATGGGTTCAAAAGCAAAATGGAGAGGACAGAGAAAAGAATCACTGAACTTGAAGATAGAAAAATAGGAATTACCCAATTTGAACAACAGAGAGAGTGAGTAGACAAAAGAAAAACAAAAAAGAAAGAAAATGGACATGGCCTCATAGACCTGTGAGACTATAGCAAAAAGATCTAACATTCTTGTCATCAGGGCCCGAGAAGGAAAGAGGGAGGGTTTGAAAAAGTATGTGAAGAAATAATGGCTGAAAATATTCCTAATTTGGCAAAAGACTTAAACCTACAGAGTCAAGAAGCTGAGAGATCCTCAAACTGGAAAAAGAAATAAAGCCATGCCTCGATACATCATGGACAAATTTCTGAAAACCAAAGATAAAAAGAGCAAGGAGAAATAACACCTTATCTTCAGAGGAAAAAGCAACTTGAAGAACAGCAGATTTCTCATCAGAAACCATGGAAGCCAGAAGGAAGTGGCACAACATGTCAAATGCTGAAAGAACTCTACCCCAGAAGTCTAGATCCAGCAAAAACGTTCTCCAGGAACCGAGAGGATTACAAGACCTTCTCAGATGTAGGAAAACTAAGACGACGGGTCACCAGCAGACCTACCCTTAAAGAATGTCTAAAGGATGCCCTTGAAAAAGAAAGGAAATGACAAAAGAAAGAATACTGGAACATCAGGAAGGAAGAATGAACACGAGAGAACGTAAAAATGCGGGTAAATATAATAAATTTCCCTTGTCCTCTTGGGTTTTCTAAAAGCAAGTGTATGGGTCCTCAAGAGGTCCAAGATGGCTCATTCTCACCCGTAGGCAAACCGCACCACCTGCAGGATTGATTTAAGAGGCCAGTTGCTTACCTGAAGCTTCTCAGATTGTGGTGCTTGCACCACCTGCATCAGTGTCTCCTCAGGCTGTTTCCTGGGCTACTCACCAAACCCAATTAATCAGAATTTCTAGAGATGGGCTGCAGGACTCTGCTTGCAAAGGTGATTGTTACATACACTAAGGTATAAAGTCCTCAGGTCTGAGTTGAACTTTTGTTAATAAAGAATCAGGCTCAGTCACTCAGTGTTAACTTCTGAGGAAGATGAGAACAAAGTGTTTTATAAATTCCCTGCAAGATTGGAACAAATTTTAAGGTAAAAAAGTAATCAATATCCCACCTGAGGTCAAGGTCACAAACCTCTGGATCATCACAGGGTACTGTTCTAGGAAGTGTGGGCTCACAGACGGATCTGTTATTCTTCTCTGCTTCAGTTTCTTCCTCTGCAAAACGGGGACAGCATCTGCATTTCCTAACTGATGGGGTCAAGTTGAAGAGTAAAACAAGCGAGCTATGATGGGCTTGTAAATGACTATTCTTGCCCAATGTAAATGATTAACCTCCCCTTCTTTATCTTTTTTTTAATTTTTTAAATTAAATTTGATTTCATCTGTGGCTTTCACTTTTCATTTTTTATTATTGTTTAAAATTTATTTAATTTTTATTTTTGGTTGCATTGGGTCTTCGTTGCCGCGCACGGGCTTGCTCTAGTTGCAGCTACTCTTTGTTGCGGTGTGCGGGCTTCTTATTGTGGTGGCTTCTCTTGTTGCAGAGCACGAGCTCTAGGCACACAGGCTTCAGTAGTTGCGGCACACAGGTTCAGTAGTTGTGGCTCGCAGGCTCAGTAGTTGAGCTAGCTCGGTTGCTCCGCAGCATGTGGGATCTTCCTGGACCAGGGCTCGAACCCGTGTTCCCTGCATTGGCAGGCGGATTCTTAACCACTGCACCACCAGGGAAGTCCCAACCTCTCCTTCTTTAAAGAGGGCCATCACGTCGCCCTTTTTTCTTGGAAATATGGTGTCTCTATGCTCTTCACAAAAACTCCGGGAAAGGCAGAGACGGTTAAGATAAAATGTGCCACTTAATCCAACCGGCCTTTCCTCCAGGGTCCCGCTGATGGGCAGCCCCAGCACTGAAACATATGAGGGCCCTGGCATCCGCGGCGCTGGGAAGACAGCGTGATCCTGGCTGAGCTGAGGATGGGTGCCCAGGGACTGCTCCAGCCCCAGCAGGTCCCCGCTGCTGGCTGGGTCCCCGGCACTCACCTCCCTGAAAATGCAGCCTTAGGTCCTGTCGCCTCCCGCAGACAGGGGTAGCAGTGACACGTGACAGGCATCAAGGGGCTTGCAGAACCCTTGTGCTGTTTCCAGCTGGGGAGAAGGGATATTGTAAATTGTCATTTTTAGGCAAGTGGGAGGGTAGACTCTGGGAGTGAAAGCCTCAAAGACGTGGGGATGGTGAGGGTGAGGGCGTGGAGAGAAGTGTGTCACTACTTGAAAAACAAATTCTCTCCACCAGCCGACTTGAGCGGCCAGTGATCAGAAGTACCCGTCCTGGCGCCTCCTGGGTGCCACCAGCGCCCCATCGGCGGCCTCTCGGGTCGGGAAAGGGCAGTGGCCGAAGCACCGCGGGCGCAGGACGCGTGTCCGCCGAGCGCGCCCCAGCCCCGGCCTGAGCCCCTGACCTGTCTGCGGGGCTGGGCGGCGGGGCGCGGCGAGGCGGCAGCCGGGGCCGGGCGCGCACGCTGTGCGGGGCGGGCGGGTTCCTCCCCTCTGAAGTCATGGACTTGGCGCTCGGCATCGCGGCCGGCGCGCAAATGTGGCTTCGGCCAAACAGGGGAAAGAAGAAAAAAAGAGCGCACAATGTGTTTCTTGTTAGGGACTCGCAAGCCGGGCCTCGGGTTTTACTTTTGGTGCCGCATTATAATATTGAGATGCAGCTTGATTCCGGACAAGCCCGCCCTCGTCGCTGGCCAGAGAGGGCTGCTGCGGATTCCCACGGACGCCGGTGGGCAGCCCCAGCGGCCCGGGCGCCGCGGCCCATGCGGGGGGGAGCACGGTGGGCGGCGGCCAGGGGTCCCCGCTGTGACCCGGGCTCCCCGCGGGGGCCGGACCCCGCGACGCGCGCCCCGGGGCGGCGCAGACTCGGCGACGCCAGCCCCGCGCCCGCCAGCTCGCGGGCGGCCCGGGATTGTTTTGCAAGACCTTATCTCTCGCTCAAGTTAATTTTCTTTTTTAATTTGGTGACCGGAACAAAAGCCACAGGAAAATCCTTTGTGAAAGCTAAACGCGCCCACAAATCGGGGCACTTCACAGCATTTGTAACTAAATATTTGCCGTGCTGGTAGTTAAATCGGCCCCTCCGCCAAACTTTCCAAACTTTGCTTTCTTTGAACGGGGCTGAAAGGTGATCTCCCTACAAGGAGATCAGAAGGTTGAAAGCAATTGGCTTTAGCAAGGCGTTTTTCCTGGTGCTCTTGAGATCTCTGGGCAAACAGGACCGCGCGCGAATCCTAGAAGGAATTGGGGCCGGGATGGGGATGGCGGCGGCGCGGGGGAGGTACGACTGCTAAGCCATTGTAGTAGCCGAAGCGCTTTGTTAGTGCAATTTATTAGCTGTGTGCGACAAGAACGAGAAGAGGTTAGGCAGGTCTTCAAAACTACCCAAAGGGAGAAAAATAAACATCCCCTTGTTTGCTTTTTGTGGTTTTGCTCATTTTCTTCCCCTCTCTTTGCCCCTCATCTAAGGCTGTTTTCAACCCAAATTCGGTTATCTGCTTTCAGGGTAAGGGCTCCCTCTTGCCAAGGTATTAAATAAACAAGTAAAGCAAAAACTTGAATCCTTATGTAATCCAGATGCCGTTTCCTCGAAAACCACAACAAACCCCGCTAAACCAGATAACAGCATCGGGAGCAGCAGTGGCCCCACCCCCGCGGTTTCGGGGCCAGCAGAGGACATCCATGTTCAGGAACTCCTCTCCAGGACAGACGATAAATAATTGCTGCTAGCACTCTAAACTGCAGATGCGCACCCTTGAGGGATCCGGATGCCATAAACTGTCCGGGAATGTTGGCATCTGGTTCTTAAAATGGAACTTTCCCTAGAGATAAAGCCGGGACCGAGGAGGCGTCTGCGTCCGAGGGCTGACTTGGAACTTTCTGCCCTCTTGATGTTCTCTGTTGAAAACGCAGCATCGGGAAGGGGCTAAAAGCCTGCCCGTCTTTGTAGTGGTAATGAGGACGCAGACGCGGGTCCGCTGCGCTCCGAGGCTGGGAGCCGCGGGACCAGGCTGCACATCCTCCCGCCTCCCGGGGGGCGGAGTGGGGGGCTGTTCTGGAAAAATCTGAGGGTTTTTAGCTCAACCTCCAAGGGTTCCGAGGAGGAAGGCAGGGGACAGTAGGGGTGCAGGGGTGAGGGGTCCTTCAAAGGTATTTTGGGGAGTCCAGCATCAAAGTCATCCCCGCGAGGATCCAAAGGAACACATAAATCTCGACATCCACTAAGACAGTCACCTTCTCCCCATCCGCCCTAACCCTCGCGCCAGCCCCACCCTGAACGCCTCGGTTGCAAAAACAAATAAAATAAAGCAAAACCTTTTTTTGCTTTGGCAACCTCTAAGCCACATTACGCCTCCTGCACAAGGAAGATTTCTTTCTTCTCCCTCTCCCGGCTTTTTTTTTTTCTTCTCTCCCCAACCCCCCTTTTCTTTTCTTCTCGGTCGTCCTTCCTTCCCCCAAATCGCTCGAAACTTAAGACGTGCAGCGGCTGCAGGTGCTCGCGGGCCGGGCGGCCCGGCCGGGGCGAGCCTGGGACGGCCGGGCCTCGCAGGCATTGATCAGCTGGGCGCGCGCGCTGAGTGACGGCGCGGTTGCCATGGCAGCCGCCTGAGCGGCGCCGCGAGGACAAGGCTGCAGGGCGGCGTGAATGGGCGGCGTCACGCGCCTGGCGCCAGAGAGTCTGCTCCGGGGCTCCGGCTCCGGCCCCGCCGCGGCCTGGCCCTCGCGCTGCCGCCGCCGCCGCCGCTGCCAATTCATCACCTGTCAGGGATCACTCGGGGGGTCACGGGCGGAATGGACACAGCTGTGAGAACAAAACCGGGGGAAAGAAAGGCGAGCGTTCCCAATTGTGCCAGATGTGCAGGGAGGACCTTGAGACCGCCCCCCCCGGCCCCCCGCAGGCTCCTCCCGCCCCCAGTTGCATCACGCGGGGATTGCAAAGGCGGCCCAGCCGGCCCGGTGCGCCCGGCCCGGAGCTGCTTCTGATCACAGCGAGGGGCTGGACGCGCTGGGAGCCGGCGGCCGAGCCCCGGGTGGAGACCGAGGGAGTGAGCCCTGGAACCAGGTTAGGGGAACTTCCAGGGCAGGCGTGTGGCTTTAAGTGGGTGTGTGTGTAGGGTGGGGAATTGCATCTCCACCCCCCCCCCACCGGAAGCCATTCACACCTTCCCACCAGCCACAGATCCAGCAAATCCAGGGCCCTTTCTACAGCTTTAAGAGTCCTCAAATGCAAACCCACTGAGACACCAATTGACAGATTTTTCAATGCTTTGTAACCCACCCCGAAAATGCTCCAACACCGTTTTGCCGATGAAAGCATAATTTTAAAGGTAATTTCGTATTGGGTTTGCTGAGACAGACATACTAGTAATTCAAGCCTTTTTTTTTTAATCATTGACTTATACAGCCTCATAATCCCCTTAAAATGATCTTTAAATGAATGTAGAACTGGGTAGCGTGCCAATCGAATCGAATTCAACACAATCAGGCTGACTGGACTCTGACATGGCCGCTAAAGAAAGAAACACCAGAAAACTTTAACCATATTTAGCCATTTTACTGCATCAGGGTACAAAAATGATCATGGGAGAAGGCAGTGGCTCAGTCAGCTTTGCAAGTGTGTAAAGTAATCCTGCACAACGCTCATTAGGAACCAGCCCAGAGCCTGACTGTAGGGATAATGAGGCTGGCACGGATGTTAACATACGGTGTCCTTGGAAAAAGCTAGGAACGCGTCAGTATCTCAGAGCTGCAATGTCCAAGAATCACAAGTAATAATTTGAGAATCCCAAAGATGTTTGTTTACGTTGGCTATTATTGTAAAATAGTCAAAGTATAACATCATGAACCAAAATAGTGTCAAAACAAAATCTGTTCCACTGTGGCACGTATGTGACAGAAACACATGCACACAAAGTACATCAAAAGGCTCGAACTGTCGGGGACTCGGGTATGAAATCATTTCCAGACTTAATATCAGAGAAGAGGTTGTTAATGGAACGCTGTCAGGAACAGAGTCGCAGGCAGCCTTTGCCCAGCCAGGCCCTGAGCAGATTTCTCTGCTGGTCAGGAAACTACCATCTCCATCCTCCAAACTGAAGTGGTTGGATTTTCTGAAAGTGACATCCACCCTAGCGCCACCAACTCTCCCTCCCTAAAGAGACGCCGTGGGGCAGGCACATGGCTGCAACTGGTGTCCGAAACCAGACCAGCTGGCTCACCGGTGACGAATTAATCATTCACTGAAGGAAAAAATACTGTATCCCCATTATTAAGCTTTGCTTTTTCTCCAGTTCTGCCCTCTTTCTCTTTCTTAAATGCAGAGGAGGTGGATGGAGATTGAGACAGAAAAGTAAACTTACCAATATAATATTTTGTCAGATTTTCTAGCATATTCTAGAGAAATATGATTTTCAAAACACACAACTAATTTATTGTAGTCTTCAGTTAAGCTAGAATTATGTGTGAATTTACTGAAAAGGATTTGAGTAAATAACTGCAAACTTTTTTTTTTATTTAGACCGCAGGAATGAGGTCTTAAAATATGTCTAGAAAAAAGAGGGGCGGGGGAGACACAAACTGAAGCTGTTTCCAGTCCTAGTGCTGAAAAGATTCCCAACCTGGTACCTGACAGATTTTTTTTCTTAAATAGTGTGAAGATATCGACCAATGGCTGGGGCCACCTACCTATGCAAAAATTTAAAAATACAGCAGGCGCTGGAATGTGACACCAGAAATCACGATTTGTGCATAATTAATCACCTTACTGTGCCACCTACACTGCAGAACACAGATCACAGCCTCTCAAGGGCAGCGTATATAAATACAGCTTCAGTATACAAGTTTTCCTAATGATTTCCGATTACTAGGATCATTATAATAGCCTTCCCAGCTCTACAAAAGGAACCCAGAGTCTTGCCTCTCAGAGCTCCTTAGCGATCAGCATGGTTTCCAATAAGTACTCATTTTACAGAGTTTACAATAATGCCTCCTGCGTCACTCCGGGTTGCACGATCCCACACTAAACCTGTCGCTGAATGCGCGCGTGGGTGTTTTTGGTTTTGTTTTTTACAAAGCTTTTCCTTATCTTTAGAGACCGAACTCACTCTACAAAAGTCACTTGTCGATGGCAAACTTATTTGCGTTTTCACTTTCTTCAGAAATGCTTTCTATCTTGATGACATTCCGTGAGGCGCAGGGAACGGCGGTGACTTTCCCTCTGCTGTGCAGACCTAGCCTGTGTCGCTGTGATTTTAGGGATGCTGAGAGCTCCGAGGTGTAGAGGCTTCGTCGGGGGACACCTTACGGGGAGGGTCCTGCCTAGCCATTGGGAGTAGAATTAAGATGCACATTTAGATTCCCGGGGTCTCCGTCTCCCCCTCCCCCACCCTGTCCGCGACCGCCTTCTCCCTTTTCTCCGCTCCTCTCCTCCCCTGTCTTCCCCCTCTCTCGTGCTCCCCTCCGCTCCCCTCCGCTCCCCTCCGCTGCCCTGCACTCCCCTCCGGCCCGGCGCTTACTGTACTCTATTTACCACCCGAGCTGGGCTCGCGCCCGCCCCGCCCACCCCGCGGGGATTGGCTGGGAACGCGGAAGGACCGAGCGCTCGCCTCGCGCCTGCGTCCGCCAATGAGGGAGCCCGTCAGGCCTGATGGACACGCTGACTTCCACCAATGGGGACGCAGGGAAGCCGGATCGTGTTGCCCCGGCGAGCCCTAATAAAAGCCGCCGGGCCGGGCTTTCAGCTTCATTCTGAGCCGAGCCCGGTGCCGAGGGCAGGTAGCTCCGCAGACGGCGGCGGCGGCGGCGGCGGCGACGACGGCGGCGGCGGCGGCGGCGGACTGATCTCCGGGGCAGCCCGCTCCCTCCTCCCGGTCTCTCATTCCCCGCGATCAGCATGAAAGCCTTCAGTCCAGTGAGGTCCGTTAGGAAAAACAGCCTTTCGGACCACAGCCTGGGCATCTCCCGGAGCAAAACCCCGGTGGACGACCCGATGAGCCTGCTGTATAACATGAACGACTGCTACTCCAAGCTCAAGGAGCTGGTGCCCAGCATCCCCCAGAACAAGAAGGTGAGCAAGATGGAAATCCTGCAGCACGTCATCGACTACATCTTGGACCTGCAGATCGCCCTGGACTCGCACCCCACTATTGTCAGCCTGCACCACCAGCGGCCCGGGCAGAGCCAGGCGTCCAGGACGCCGCTGACCACCCTAAACACGGACATCAGCATCCTGTCCTTTCAGGTAAGACCTGCTCCCGATGCCCCACTCGCTGCCGCGCACCCCCAGCGATGCCTGGGCTGCCCCTGGCAGAGCCATTGTCCAGACGGCCGGCCGTAGTCGGTGACTTACAGATGAGCTAATAACTTTATTATTATTATTTACAAATATGGTGTAGATTGAGTCGTGCGTGAAATTACTGGTAAGTTCTGACCTGTTAATGCATCTGTCTTCGAGTCTGAATGTAGTATTAACGTGTTTAATGGAACTTGCTGTTTTAAAAAAGGCCCTTTCTCCTTAAGATTGTCTAACGTTGTGCCTCTTATCTCCTTTTTCGCAGGCTTCTGAATTCCCTTCTGAGTTAATGTCAAATGACAGCAAAGCGCTCTGTGGCTGAATAAATGGTGAGTGTTCGCTTGTGCCTCGCGTTGAACTGGCGCTTGGAGTGTGTGTGTGCGCGCGCGCGTGTGTACTTGCGTATCTGTAAAAATGTTGGCTTGGTAAATGAATGTGTACTTCGTTGTATTACACGTAGTACATTGTTTACACGTACTCTAGACACGAAGGGGCCTCTAGCTCCTGTTACTCAAAATCCCACGACATTTACCTTTAAAAAAAAAAACGATGCCAGTAACTTACTCGGAAGGTGGTGGAGACAAATGTGTACTGGCTTCTGTGGGCATGTAACATACTCCGGCTGTTTTCTGCTATCGCTCTGGTACTATGAGGTACTAACCTCCATATAATTAATCTTATCGCCGCAAATTCCATAGGGATCCTCCTTCCCAAAAACTGCAGCCCTCTGGGATTCAGCTAACCCGAGCATTGCTGCCCTGTGCCTCAGACCCTGTGATGTGGGATTCCGACTTCCCTATCTGTTAACGAAAGGGCTGTTTTCAATCAAATAATTGTTACAAGAAGCAGACTGGCGCCTGTGAGCACTGCCGTTGGAGATCCAAATAAGAGATGGCGTTGGGAAGCTTTTCCCCCGAGTCTCTGCTATTTTAATGTTGAATTTGCGCTGTCCAGGCCGAGTGTGTGTGTTGCATCTGGACGCCGGGGTTTGCCCAACGTTTGAGTGTTTGGTTAAGTGTTCAGACTGCGGCTTCCTCCTGGCACCAGTCTGCCGCCTCTGCCCTTAGGTTAAAATCTCCTAACACCCCCTTCTCTCCCAGTCTTTTGCAGGCGCTGACTTTTTGTTTCCTTTGCACAATAACAACAACAACTCCACAGGCTCTTTTAAGGCGCTGAACTCACTTTTCAACCCTTTCCCAAGGAGAACAAGTCAAAGGGACCTTTTTTAAAAATGGAAGGAAAACTAAGAATGATCAACTTCCCTAGGGTGTTTTCTGACATGGACTGTGATATTAGTTATTTATGAAAAAGACTTTTAAATGCCCTTTCTGCAGTTGGAAGGTTTTCTTTATATACTATTCCCACCATGGGGAGCGAAAACGTTAAAATCACAAGGAATTGCCCAATTTAAGCAGACTTTGCCTTTTTTCAAAGGTGGAGCGTGAATTCCAGAAGGATCCAGTATTCAGTTACTTAAATGAAGTCTTTCGGTCAGAAATTACCTTTTTGACGCAAGCCTACTGAATGCTGTGTATATGTTTATATATAAATATATATATATTGAGTGAAACCTTGTGAACTCTTTAATTAGAGTTTTCTTGTACAGTGGCAGAAATGTATATTTCTGCATACAAAGTGTAATGATGTACTTATTCATGCTAAACTTTTTATAAAAGTTTAGTTGTAAACTTAACCCTTTTATACAAAATAAATCAAGTGTGTTTATTGAATGGTGATTGCCTGCTTTATTTCAGAGGACCAGTGCTTTGATTTTTATTATGCTATGTTATATAACTGAACCCAAATAAATACAAGTTCAAATTTATGTAGACTGTATAAGATTATAATAAACATGTCTGAAGTCAATACCTGACTCTGAATGATTTTTAAGATTCTCTTTCTGTCTCTATCGCGCCATTTTATTTAACCCCTCCTCCTTCATCCCTTCTATCACCCCCTAAGTGTTGGAAACCTGTGTGCTGAGAAATGCCTTATCGTATGTGTGGTCAGGGCTATCGCTTAGGGGCAAAGGGCCGCTGCTGCTTTTTAGGAGAGCTGACAGGGGCTGGGAAGTTTATAAACCCAGAAGTTTCTCTAAGTCCGTCAAGGAAAAATTAGTTCTCTGCTTTGGGGTTGGGTTTCAAACCAAGGAATTGCTGTGGTGGTGACTCCTGAGAGGTAGACCATTCAAATAAATGTGGACTCTGGAGGCCTACGTGTCTGTAGATGTCAAGACACTTCTGGAGTAAATGAAACTGCTGTGAATCAGAAGACAAAAGACTCTATAGAATTCAGAACATGATTTTAAGATTTAGAGGAAGGGCAAAAAGAAACCCCTCAGTGCCCCTGTCTCCTTATGACCCTTTGCCCTGGGAATTCCGCTGTAACCGGCCCTGAGCTCCAGCCTCTGCGCGCTGCCCCTGTGCCGAGAAGGACGGGGCCCACGTTCCAAGACAGGTGGCTATTAAACCGCCCTTCACCCTTGACTGCGCCGCCGCACTGCCTGCCCAGGCGAGGACAGAGTATCAGCCGGCTGTTTCCACCGCAGCCCTCACGTGGCAACCTTTGGACCCGGCTTTAAAATATATAGTTAGTATAGATACGTGTTTAAAATTTATATGTGTACGTATATTTATATTCTCAAATTGGAAGACACTTCCGCAGGGGTGTGAGGGGAGGGGGGCAGGTTCTGGAAGCTCGGTCCCGGGAGGACTGGAACTGGAGAAGGAAGCTGGAGGACAGGCGGGCGAGGATAGGTGTCTCACCTGTGGCCACTTTCTCAGGCCCAGCCGAGCAGGTGCTGGGTGGCGCCACCGAGTCTGACCTGGCGGCTGCGGTGTTTCCGGCCCTGACACTGAATCTATCACCAGTAAGCAGTGAGTGCCGGGTAGGGGTGGAGGATGGGGAGAGAGGCAGCCTGGGGATCTTAGCTCGAACCCTGCCACGTTCCCGCATCCTCGGCAGCGGTCCCGGCCCTGGAGCCTCCTTCCTCTTGGGCTGGCGCCCTGCAGCCGGCCAGGGCAGCTCTGGACATCACCCGCGCCCTGCCCGTCATCCCCGTCGTGGACATCATGCTAGTCCGCAGGTGGGCCCGTCCTTTGATCCGGGCACAGTACCAGGGCAGTCGTTGTTGTTGATAATCATACCCCCAGGGAAGCGGGCTCTGGCTGTGGCACCTGGGCGCAGCCGGTCACCCGACCCACGCCTCCCTTCAGGCCTGTCGCCTGACGTCCGTCCACCTGTCGTCAGCCCTTCCGGCGCCCTGCACGACAGGCCACACTGCGTGGGGCTGGACCCGGGTGGGGCAAGGGCGGGAGGAGGGAGGACAGGTCGCTGCCCACCCCCGTCCTTTCCTCTGGGCGGGGAGGCGGGGGGACTGCGCAGACGCCAGCCCCGGGTTGCCCCCAGCCTCGGTGACCCTCTCGTGGTCGGCTCAGATGGCGAGGGGATCTGACCCCGGCGGAGGGTCTCGTGCACGGGCTCCCTGGCTTTGCGGGGGAAGCTGTGTGGCCGGGGCGGGGCCTTTCGACAGCTGCACTGTCACTGGGAGCGGGGGACCGTTTGCAAGTTTTGGACGACGACCTAGAGTAGCAGCAGCGTCAAGGGAAAGAGGCACCCTTCGGAGGGGACTTTTCGCGGCGGAGCCCGGGCGGCCCTTCGAGGTCCGGCCGGTGGAGGCCGAGCGCCACCTGCTGGCTGGCGCGAGGAAGGCAGTTCGCGAGCGGGGTCTAAGGGGCCCGGGGCTTGGGGGCTTGGAACCCGAGTTAATCAGCTGGAGAGTTAGGGGAGAAATCACCGGGGAGACACAAGCTTTTGAAAATGAATGATGATGTCATGAAAGCCTAT
The DNA here is from genome assembly GCF_949987515.2 of Delphinus delphis. Lineage (NCBI taxonomy): Eukaryota > Metazoa > Chordata > Mammalia > Artiodactyla > Delphinidae > Delphinus > Delphinus delphis. Next base: position 84,093,536 of record NC_082694.2, on the reverse strand, counting down.
TTCTCTAGCATGTGTACAGTCGTTTCCACATGGGACTCTTATTTCATCTTTACTACTTCATAACTTGGATACGATCCCCTTTTACAAACTAGTATGTACCACCAACTCTGCAGTAGGTACTGTCCTGGATTTTAATAAAAGTATCAGACATGATCCCGGACCTCAAAGAGATTATAACCAGATTGTGCAGAAAAAAGAAATGTGAAGTCCAATGAAAGCCAGAACGTTTTCCCTTCTCTTTCCTTAAGTTTTTGTTTAATTTTATTGTTTCTGAATTGCTTAATAACCTTAGCCAGGACCTCCAATGTTATGTTAAAGAAATAGGGGTGAGTGAGAGTGGGCATCCTTGTCTTATTCCAGACCTTAATGAGAACAGGTCAAACTCTGTCTGTTATGTGTGACCTGGCTCTAGGATTTTGCTGTAATATATAGTCTTTATCAGTTTTAGGAAGAACTCTTCAATTGTTACAGGGTTTTTTTGAGAATTTTAAATCATAATTTGGGGGTGAATTTGGTAGAGTAGTTTTACTGTATTTATTGATATAATTTCGCTAATGTATGACACTAATTTTTCTGATGGTAACTACCTTTACATTTCTGCACTAAATCCTACCTGAACATGATGTATTATTACTTTTTATAGACACTGTTGGGTTCTGTTAGGCAATATTTTACTTGGAATTTTTGAGAATGAAATTGAGCTGTGGTATCTTATGCAGTCCTTACCTAATTTTGGAATCAAGGTCACGCTGACTTCAAACAATAAATGTGTGGGTCAGATTGCATTTACTTTTAGTCCTCAAAGCCATGGATAAATCCTCAGAGCTGGGCAGACATGTGGTCTCTCCATCCTACAGAAACTGGACTCAGATATGTGATCTGAGTGAACAAGGGCACACAACAGTCAGTGGACAGAGCAACTCAGCCCAGTGTTTTACTGGAATGGAGAAGGGGCTTCTGAATTTAATAGGAAATAGCATTCTTGTTAATAAAAAGCTATACCGTGGAGCTTTTTAAAAAAAAATTCAAGGATCATTATTTATGGGGCTTGCTCTCCACAGTGTGGGCACACAGCTCCAGGACCACCCAAATAGTCAAATAGCCTGACTCACCACCCACCCTTCCCTTTCTGTCGCTCTCTGCTGGTGGAGAGGCGCCTCCAGGCTCTGAGTGTCCTTCTGGAGATGGTTCTGACAAGGCTTTGAATGTCCTTCTATTTCATCATAAAGATAATTTGGGACAGAGGCAGCAAGATCTGCTGAGAAGCTTAGCAGCAGGTGTTGTGTTCAGTGCCAACTACTGACATAGGCACTCTGAGGGGTACCAGCCTGAAGTCACAAGAACGTCAGAGAACCCTGCAGAGGACACGTGGAGCGAGCTGATTCAGAGTGAGGGGCGTGCACACATCTGTGGCCGTCCTGGGTGAGGGTGCCAGGCTCAGCAAGTTAGGGGCATGGGCCCAATAGGAATGGAAAACAAGGGTTTGAACCATGTGAAGCAGGACATTGCAACCGAGACCACCACGCAGAACCCATGAAGGCCTGCAATCTCAGCTAAGGTATAGACTAAAATAAAATATTACTCACTAGCCCAGGAAGATCGTAAGAAAGTCTGTCTGTCAGCCTGAGCTCAGGCGGGGAAAGAAATATCTCCCTTGAAAATTCATAGCCGTAGATCTGCCCTCATGGGGAATGGGGGTTCAAATATATACTACCCAGTTAGTTTCAGAAATTCTAATGCTGATAAATTAACATAAAAATGGGTCCTGGCTGTTGATGCTTCTGGGGTGTTTGGCAGTAGCAAATACAAAACTTCTCTGGAGAGAAAAGCCCTCCATACAGACCGCACAAAATTCTCATATTTAATGGCTTGCTGAACGTAAGTTTACAATTAAAAAAATTTTTAAACCACTGGAAAACAATTTACCACATGAGAAAGAATCAGTAGATAGAATGAAGAGAAAGATTAGGAACAAGAGAACTATAAAGGATGAAAGTGACTAAAATGATTAAAGAAATCAAAGAACTAATTGAAAACATAAGACAATCCCAAGATATAGTTATTGAAATTGAAAACAATGCAAAAGTTAAAACCCAGATGAAAAACCACTGGAGCATTTCTATACACTAACAATGAACAATCTGAAAAGGAAATTAAGAAAACAATTCCATTTACAATAACATCAAAAAAGAATAAATACTTAGGAATTAACATAACCAAGGAGGCAAAAGACTAGTACAATTAAAAGTACAAAACATTGCTGAAGAAATTAAAGAAGACATTAAAAAATGGAAAGATATCCCATGCTCATGAATTGGAGAACTTAATATTGTTAAAATGACAATGCCACCTAAAGCAATCTACAGATTTGAGGCAATCCCTGACAAATCACAATGGTGTTTTTTGCAGAAAAAGAAAAATCCATCCTAAAATTCATATGGAATCTTAAGGGACCCTTAAGCTAAAACAATCTTGAGAAAGAAGAACAGAGTTGGAGCACTTACAGTTCCTGATTTCAAAACTTACTATAAAGCTCCAGTCATCAAAACAGTGTGGTATTGGCATGAGCACAGGCATAACGATCAGTGGAATAGGCTAGAGAACCCAGAAATAAACTCTCACATATGTGGTCAAATGATCAACAAGGATGCCAAGACCATCAAATAGGGAAAGGACAGGCTTTACAACAAATAGTGCTGGGGAAATTGGATAGCCACATGCAAACGAACGAAGTTGGACCCTTACCTAACACCATATACAAAAATTAACCCAAAATGCACTAAAGACAATAAACATAAGAGCTAAAACTATAAAACTCTTAGAAGAAAACACATGGCATAAGCGTCACAAAACTGGATGTAGCAATGATTTCTTGGACGTGACACCAAAGGCACAGGCAAAAATAAAATAAAATAAAAATAGACAGGGCTTCCCTGGTGGCGCATTGGTTGAGAATCTGCCTGCTAATGCAGGGGACACAGGTTCGAGCCCTGGTCTGGGAGGATCCCACATGCCACGGAGCAGCTGGGCCCATGAGCCACAACTACTGAGCATGAGCATCTGGAGCCTGTGCTCTGCAACAAGAGAGGCCGCGATAGTGAGAGGCCCACGCACTGCGATGAAGAGTGGCCCCCACTTGCCACAACTAGAGAAAGCCCTTGCACAGAAACGAAGACCCAACACAGCAAAAATGAATAAGTTAATAAAAAATAAAAATAAAATAAAAATGAACAAATTGGACTTCATGAAAATTTAAAACTTTGTGTATCAACGGAGGCTATCAACAGAGTGAAAAAGCAACCTATGGAATGGGATAAAATATTTGCAAGTCATATATCTGCTAAGGGATTAATATCCAAAATATATAAAAGGCTCCTAAAACTCAACAACAGCAAAAACAGCCTAATTCAAAAGTGGGCAAAGGACTTGGATAGACATTTGTCCAAAGAAAATATATGAATAGCCAATAAACCTTGAAAAGATGATCAATATCACTAATCATTAGGGAAATGCAAATCAGAATCACAGTGAGCTATCACTTCACATCCATTAGGATGGCTGCTATCAAAAAAAAAAAAAAAAATGCACCAAACCCGTCCCCCCCCACCCCCGAAAAGAGCAAGTATTGGGGAAGATGTAGAGAGGTTGGAATTCTTATGCACTGTTGGTGAGAATATAAATGATACAGCTGCTGTGAAAAACAGTATGGCAGCTCCTCCAAAACTAAACAATAGAATTACCGTACGTTCCGGCAATTCCATTTCTGGGTATACACCCCCAAAAATTGAAGCAAGGTCTCAAAGAGATATTGCATGCCTGTATTCATAGCAGCATTATTTGCAATAGCTAAAATGTGGAAGCAACCCACGTGTCCATCAACAGATGAATAGAAGGCAAAATGTGGTCTATACATACAAAGGAATGCTATTCAGCCTTAAGAAGGAAGGAAATTCTGACACATGCTGCAACATGGGTGAATCTGGAGGACATCATGCTAAGTGAAATAAGTCAGTCACAGAAAGACAAATGCTGTATGATTCCATTTACATGCAGTACTTAGAGTAGTCAAAATCATAGAGACAGAAAGTAAGGAGGGTGGGTGACAGGGGCTTGGGGGAGGGGAAAAGAGGGAGTTATTGTTTAATGGGTATAAAATTTCCATTTTGCAAGATGAAAAGAGTTCTGCAGATGGATGGTGGCGATGGCTGCACACCAATATGAATGTACTTAGTACCACTGAACTGTACACTTAAATGTACTTAAGGTGGTAAATTTTATGTTATGTGGGAGATAGATCTGAGGAAATATCCCAGAACGTAGCACAAAGAGATAAAGATATCACAAATATGAAATCAAGGCCAGAGACACAGAGGATAGAATGAGAAGATCCAACACAGGACAGACTTTACTGAGGGTCGTGGCAATGGAGGGGAGTGAGCAAGCAACTTGAACTTGAACGTTAGACATGTCTAAATAGTAGACAAGCCTTTAGTCAAGCTGGCAGTCCACACATATATCCGTCCTAAAACTTGAGAAGAAAAAGTTCAACAACACAAGACAAAGAGTTCCCAGATGAAGTAATAGAGTGGCCTTTAAACATACGAAGATAGTCAACTTCATTCATAATAAGTGCACATGGATACGACATGAGATATCAGTTCTCACCTAGCAGATGGACAAAAGTCCAAAAGTGGCCATGTACTGTGTTGACAAATCCTGTACATTGTTGATAATAAAGTGGTACAACCCCTGTGCAGAGGAATTGGATGATATCTAGCAAAATCGTATATGCATTTACACTTTGACCCTGCCATCCCACTCCTAGGAATCTATCCCAAAGTCACAATGCAAAAGTATGAAATAATAGATGCTCCAAGTTAATAGATTTGGCTTTTTTTAAATTTTATTTATTTATTTACTTAGTTGCACTGGGTCTTAGTTGTGGCACGTGGGCTCCTTAGTTGCGGCATGTGAACTCTTAGTTGCAGCATGCATACCCTGGGTCCAGTATGCAGATTTCCAAGCACTCCCCTCCCTGGGACGCCAGCACAGCCAGCAGAACCCTGGGAACCCTCCCCTGCACCAGTGAGCAGCATCCCCTCCTCAAGGCTTCTGGGTCTTAACCATTCCAACAATTCCAGCCTTTCTCCCCGTGCCCTCAGCCCAGACAAGGACATGCTTCCTGCAGTCACTACCTCCCTGCTACCTCCTTAGAGTTCTTTTTTTCCTTTTGCGGTTCCCTAGTTAACAATTGACACTGAGTTGACAATTGTATTCTCTCTGTGGAAGTTCCTGCCTGGACTCTGGCTGGTCCATTGGGCCCAACCCCTCAACCTCCCTGTACAATGTGGAGCCCGTACTGCTCAGAGGAGAAACTCCAATGGCTCACCAACTCTTGGTTCGAAAGGGTACATGCACCCCGATGTTCACTGCAGTGCTGTTTACAATAGCCAAGACGTGGAAGCAACCTAAGTGTCCATCGAAGGATGAAGGGATAAAGAAGATGTGATATATATATATATATATATATATATATATATACACACACACACACACACACACACACAATAGAATATTACTCAGCCATAGAAAAAATGAAATAATGCCATTTTCAGCAACATGGATAGATCTAGAGATGATCATACTAAGTGAAGTAAACCAGACAAATATCATATGATATCAATTATATGAGGAATCCTAAAAAATGATACAAATGAACTTATTAACAAAACAGAAACAGACTCATAGACTTAGAGAACGAACATATGGTTACCGCGGGGGAAGGATGGGGGGGAGGGATAGATTGGGAGTTTGCGATTCACATGTACACACTGCTATATGTAAAATAGATAACCAGCAAGGACCTACTGTATAGCACAGGGAACTCTACTCGATATTCTGTAATAACATAAATGGGAAAAGAATTTGAAGAAGAATAAATACATGTATATGTATAACTGAATCACTTTGCTGTACACCTGAAACTAACACAATGTTGTTAATCAACTATGCTCCAATATGAAATAAAAATTTAAAAATAAATTAATAAACAGCAAAAAATAAATAAAATAGAATTTTAGTGATATATTGGTCCTATATTGCTGCATAAGTTAGCACCCCAAAACTTAGCAGCTTAAGACAGCAAGTGTTTCTTACCTTGTACGGTTTCTGAGAGTCGGGAATCAGGAGTGGCTTTGCTCGGTGGCTCTGGACCAAGACTCTTGACTCAAGGCTGCCAGCGCTGGAGAATCAGCTTCCAGACTCCCTTGTGTGGTTGCCTCTGTTCCTCACCGGCTTTTGGCCAGAGACCCTGGGACCTCTCCATAGGGCTGCTCACAACAGGGCAGCTGGCTTCCCCCAGGGCGTGGCAGGGAGAGAATGTCCAAGACAGAAGCTGCAGCCTTGACTCACCAAATCTCGGAAGTGACGGACCACCACCTTCGGTCACACAGACCAACCCGGGTACAAAGAGGGGGGACCACCAGGGTGTGGGTGTGAACAGCAGAAGGTGGGGTCCCTGGGGCCATCTTGGAGAGTGGTTACAAGGTCTTTTTATTAAGAATGTTGGCTGAGGGGGTGGGGTAGGATCAGGGCCAGCCTGGGGGTCCTGATTCCTTTGCTGCTGCTGACAGTGGAGAGAACGCACAGTCTGGGCAGGAGCTGGAATCCGGAGGTCCCAAAAGGAGGAAATGGCCAACTTCCTACCACAGGCACCATTTTAGAAGTTCCTTGGAAACATTTGGTGGAAATGGCAGTGATAATTTTGGCCGTGTGACTCCTCCAGTCTATCTTGCTGTGTCACTAAAACTCTCAATTTAGGAACTATGCTGGCATTTCCTCCAGCTGATAAGATGTCTAGATGTCAATGGACGACATGTGTATTTTTTAGTTGCAGCCAATACATTTTAAACTTATTAACAAGACCACAACTAACTTGGTTTTTTGAACTCAAGAAAAAATAGCATATTAAGTAACCACACATCGTAGAGCATCATAACTCATTGGATCATTTTACTTTTCCCAAATATTATTCCCACCTGATTCAATACCTGGCTATAAGCAGAACCTTGAAGTGAGGTAAATAATATTTTCACTTCTACAACGGGAGGGATAATTTGGGCATATCTAAAAGGCTAGCTAGCTAGCTAGATAGATAGATAGAGATAGGAAACCATACTATTAAATATTTTGGACTTGAGATGATTATTCTATTGATAAATGGAATGGCAAGGTATAACAGCCAAGGATAAACTTCAGTTCTTCCTTCCCCCTGCCCAGCTATCATATGTATTTTAATTACTGGAAACATATTATACACAATTGATAGTGTTCTCCAGTCTCACCACTGAAAGTGACACCCTTCAAGTCCAAGTGATTGGTTGAAGTAGATAAAAGGACCAAAGTTCTGGAAATGTTGAAAGTGGCCCTTGGGCCATTTCCACACCTTTACACACAGGAAGGAGGTAGCTTTTGTGTGGCATCTAGATAAAGACAAGGGACTTGAATTCTAAGTCTTATGTTGATATGCAATCTAAAAATAGTATATATTGATTCTTATACACTTCAACATTTTCTGTGTAAGGCCTTTACATTCTTAGTTATAGGCAAGAGCCCAAGTTTTCTGAGATTCCATAGCCAAACCATCAGTGAAATAGGAGGAGAAAAAAAAAAACAACTCTTACTGGAAGCCATATGCAAGAGAGAGATAGTGACAATGTCTGAAAAGAAAGCCATTTCTATTTTTTACATCTTTTTCACTACAGTAAGGGTGTAAATTTTAACTGACATTTCCCAAGGAAGCAAATCATTCTGGGGGGGAAAAATGGAGGCAATTACACACCAAAAGTATGTTGAAGGCTTCAATGTTAAGGGAAAATATCTACTTGATTTCAAATATTTTCAACCAAGACAGTTTCTTGCCCCAGACTAATCCTCACAGGCACTGAATGGAACACAGAGCTTCTGGGCAGCCCACGGGAGGTGAGGCTGCAAGCATTCGACCCTTGGTGCTGGCATCCCCCAGCCCCGGGAGGTGTGGGCAAGCATGTGCACTAACTAGGTCTCAGTCTCACTAGAAGCAAAGCGAGCGATCCTTTCAGCTCCATCATGCTCCCTGTAATTCTCCTGCCCTGGGAGATGAACGGCTCTCTAAAATCAGGCTGGACGCATCCAGTGTGTAAAAGAGCTATTTTTCCATCCGTTTTTCTGCCGTGACAGAATCACAGGAGAGGATTTATTTGTCTTCCTTATCCCTGTGGTGATCCGTGACAGTTTGTATTTTCCAAAACTGACTGCAAAAACATTCCTGGACCCACGTGCTCTTCTAGAACTTTGTCACTCCTGCAACAAGAGGTGGAGTCTGTCTCCTGGCCCTGAACCTGGGCTGGACTTTGTGAATGCAACAGCAGAGGAGCTCTGTGAATTCCAGGGCTAGGTCGTAAGAGGTGATATAACTTCTGCCTGATACCCACTCTCTCTCAGTCTCAGGACGTTCACCCTGGGTATGTAGCTGCCATTTTGTGAGGAAGCCCAAGCTGTGTAGGGGTTTTGCACTTACAGCTGCCTCTCCAGCTGCCACCATGTCGCCCATCAGACCTGTGAGCAAGAAAGCCTTTGAGAGGCCTCCGGCCCTGCCACCATCTGACCACAACTGCATGGGAGACCCTAAGTAGGAACACTTGGCTGAGCTAGTCAATCCCAGGACTGTGACAAAAATATTTATTTTATATATATATATATATTTAAAATATATATATATATATTTAAAATATATATAATTGTTGCGGTTTTTGCCAATCAGTTTGGGGTGATTCCTTACATAGCAGTGGATAACATGAACATGATCTGAAGAGGTGACGTGTCACACAGTCTAAGAATTATAATCTCCACATTTTTTTTGGTATAACCTCCTTAAAGGATTTTGAAAAACCATCTATGTGCTCACACAGTTTTTACTTGTCACTTAAATTTTTGTAATAAAATTTTATTTGCAAAATAAAATTTTATTTGCAAAATAAATTTTCACACAAATTCATTGCACTATTCTCTTAAGTGTGTCTCCTGGAGTATCGGTGCAATTTGATAGCTGTGATTAACCATATTTAAAATACAAGAACCATTTCTTCTTTAGAAGTCAAAAATTTCACAGTTTCTTTTTCTCCCTGAACTAGTATTTCTATCTACTTCTCCCACAAAATTTTGTTCTAATGTAATATATGTTTGCATTTAAAAATCATTGATTACCCTATTATGCCTTTCTGCAAAAGAACATATATATATTGAAATTATAAACATTTTTGTTTCCAGTTATCACAAATCCTTCTTCATGTTTAAATCCTTTTAACATTTTTATAAACATTAAGATAATATTTTACAGGAAATACATTTCTTAATGATATTTTCAATTATTTTAAGTATCCATGGATGAATGTTACTTTTGTATAGAACGAGCCAGAGTTCAGCATGAATTTTAATCCTGGTATTTTTGTTTGAATAGATTTAAGTGCCAAGAAACCTCACTCACACAAAGAAGTAGATGGAATTGGAAGCTGTTTTGATAGAACAACGTCATTCTTTCATAACTTCTTCCAAGTTATATGCTAGAAACTATGTAGCAATTCATTATCAAACTTTATTTTTAGTGTTCTACCCCGTGACAACTCGATTACATCTAGCTTCCATTTTATTGGTAACAAAGAACTGGGAATCACTGGGCTTGAACATTTCCCCAAAGATGATCTAGGGAACAAAAGGAGGAGGGGGTTTAGATGGCCTTGGAAGACTTTCAGCCAACCTTCCGTTTTTCATCCCACTTTCACCTCTGCCTCCAGGGGGCATCCCTGGGCTCCCAGAGCCTTTCAGGGCGTTTGAGGGCCCCACACATCATGTCTCTTCTCTTTAGGGGCCTGTTGGCAGGCACCCAGGACATAGATTGTTTCTCTGATAAGTCTCCTCACCCCCCTGGCCTTTCTGGATTACAATATTTGTTGAAACTTCTCCCCTGCTGTCATCTTCCTTCCTGAGCTCTTTGACCTTACAGGTTGATACGTCAGGATGGAGAAGAAAGAGATGCATGTGTTCATTCTCCCATTCCTGACTGGTAGTGAAGTAACTAGCAAACAGAAAGCGCGAGTACTTAGACTTAATCAAATGAGTGTCTTCGCTCTGAAGACCAGCCTCGGATGGCTCTCCTCCTCTGGAATCATTTAAACAGGAACCCCATCGTTTTTTTTTAATGTGCTCAATGGTGGATTTGCTTTATTGATATTTCCAGAAGTCCTTTGGAGGAAAGGGCCTTAATTAAGCAAGGCCCTTTACAGGATGGAATACTGTCCTACACATTGCTTGGGGTAAAAAGGATTTGGGGTGGGATATATTTGGAAGAGATTGCACATCATTTTCTTTTCTTGGAGTTTCAAAATATACATGGAAAGCTCTAAGAAACTGTGTAACAAAAAAACCTAGAGACTGTCATACAGAATGAAGTAAGTCAGAAAAACAAATATCGTATATTAACGCATATATGTGGAATCTAGAAAAATGGTACAGATGAACCTGTTTGCAAGGCAGAAATAGAGACACAGATGTAGAGAACAAATGTATGGACACCAAGGGGGGAAAGCAGGGTGGGGGTGGTGGGGGGATGAATTGGGATTGGGATTGACATGTAGACACTAATATGTATAAAATGGATAACTAAAAAGAACCTGCTGTATAAAATAAAATTAAATTAAAAAAAAAACTATTTGATTGGACTTTCTAAACTTATTGGACCAAAAATCCAGTTTTTCGTGTAATACCTGCCAACATCCTCACCTAACCAGCCTTCCACAAACATCCCAAGGGAAAGGCTGAACTAACTGATACATCTGGTAACCGATTTTGGCCAGACACTGTTTCTCAGAAAGCCCCCTTTCAACTGGATCCTGGATGTGGTGAGGCCGCAGGCCCTGTGCAACTCTCTGCTTTGTGGGCACCCTATGGACCGTCAGCACACGTGTGTGACGAGCTGGATGGACTCTTGACCCCCGGGTTTGAACGTTCCACAGATGGCTGAGGGACAAAGCAACGGGCCTTTTATTTGTGACTTTGACATGTGCGCTTTTGGGGATATTGGGAATGTTGTAATTTTCCAGTGCAAACTTTGACACTTTGTTTCTGGGTCACAGAGAAAACACCACCTTTCATCACCAATTACTGTTTTCCTCAAATCCATGCTATTTTTGTCCAGTTTCCTTTGAAAGACCAGAACAAATGCTAAGCCTTTGATTTCTCCACTTGTCATTCGAATTCATGGTACAGATTTTAAAGTCTTACCTTGTGTTCAAGTTGTCTTTCAGAATACGTGACTGGCTCCCCGAAGTACTTCTTTCCCCAGCCCTTGTCACACTGCTGTAGTCACAGCTCTTGCCTTTTTCATGATCGTGTAAGTGACTGACGCTTACTTGGTTAGTCATCAATATCTTCTATACATTGTTTAATTTTCAAGGCCACACTCTCACTTTTGATGTCATTTCATTCCAATCAAATCGCTCTTTATCTATTTAAATTTTACATGAAAATTTGACTTCACATAATCTTTGATAGTCTTTGCTCCAAATAGTGGTAATTCCTTTTAAGCCAGTGCATAATAATACATTCTTCTATTCTTTTCAAGGCTGCTAGAACAAGATTAATTTAGACAATGTTGAGATTAATCCTGCTGCAAGTCAAAACAAGTTGCAACATGCTGGAAAACACTCTGAGTCCCGTTTTTAATTTACAAATTAAGGGTGTTAAGACTTGAATCTTTTAAGGTCTCTTTGGAGAGCTCTATACTCCTGTATGTCGCTAAAGCTCGACTCTTGGGCTTCCATAAGTTATGCAATAACATTCTTAATCACTTATCATTCATTAGATTTTTCTAAAATTCTTGAGATTCAATTATCTTTCAACTTATTGCAGCTCTTTCAGTAATAAATTCCGTTAACTTGTTAACCACCAAGTTCAAGTTTGACCTTTGGCCCAGTGCCTTGCGGTGGCTGCGTGCACAAAGCTACAAGTGGACGCTCCCTTGGGTTGCAATAAGCTTTAAAGGATACTCCAGATAAGTATACTTCAATAGAAGATATTGTGCCAAGAAGGTATAGCATGTGAGGAAGAAAAGAGCACGCGCCTGAGCACGGGAGGAAGTGAGGACAAACTCACAAAAATAAGGACCATCTGTGAAGTTAGTTTCCTGAAGATCCTTGTAGTATTCAGGAAAAACAAGGTAAACGGACAACTTTAGCTTAGAAATCAATTTGCACAGGAATAAATTGGGACCATACTTTGAAGGGCCTTGAATGTCCATCCAAGATTACTAGAATTGGATACTTTGAATGACGGGGGAGTCATCGCCACTAATGAGCCGGAGGTGAACTCTGCGTTTCAGAGGCTCCACTGGCATTCGTGGGCAGGAATGAAGAGGGGAGAGGGGAGAGGCAGGCGATGCTGGTGGCTAGATTCAAGGTGGAGGGGCCCTAAGGGAATGGTCTAGAGAGACACTACAGAGAGGAGCTAAGAGCCTGGTGACTGACGGGGCGAGGGGATGGGAGAGAGAGAGGAAGTGAAGATTGACTCAGTTTCTGAGCCTGAGTAACGGAGATAATTATGGCGCCAGTGACAAGGAGGCAACCACAGCGGGAGAGCTGGTCTGGGGGACAGCTTTGAGCTCTGTTTTAGGCAAGCTGTACGTGAGGCGACGGCCGACATCTGGGTGGGAACATTCAGCTGGCGCCGGAGGAGAGGGAGGTCGGAATCTAGGGCTTGCTGGGCACATGCACGTTCTCCCCGTCACACCCATCAGGGTGCCAGGGCCTCCATCACAGCTGTTTTCTCCTTGCATCATCCCAAAATAAAAGGTCCCGATTTTAGTCTGTTTCCAAATGACAATCTCTTGTGTTCACTCACTCCCGGCTCCTGATACCTTGGTTAAGATTTCACGATTGCTGCAGCAGTCCAGACATAGAGGTACCCCCGGGGAGGTTTAGAGATATGATAAACCAAAAGAGTCTTTTTTTTCTGCAGTTTTCTTCTGATGGCAGAAACACGTGTCTTTAAAAATAACTCAAATCCAGAAATTTGTAATAAAAACTCCAAACCCTTGCACATGTGCAACAGGAGACATGTAACGCTTATTCATACAAACCTTGCAATAAAAACTGGAAACAACCCAATATCCAATAAGGTAAATAGATACGTTATACATGTTTATATAACAGAATACTATTCTGCAGTGAAAAGTTAATGAATGGCAACTATGTACATCACCAGGGATAAACCTCACAGACAGCGTTTAATGAAAGAAGCAAGTCAAGGATAAACACTAACAGTATGATTTTATTGATACGAGCTCAAAACCAGGTAAAATTGTTCAAGGATACATACATACATAAGTGGCAAAAGCATAAAGGTAAGCAAGGAAATGATTATCACAAAGGCAAGAGAGTGGTATTTGAGGGGTACTTCCAGAAGAGACACACACGGGAGACTTCTAAGGTGAGGTCATGGGGTGGAGCCCCCAGGGATTAGTGTCCTGATAAAAGTCACGGGAGAGCTCACTTCCTCCCCTACCCCTGCTCTCTGCCACACCACGACACAAGGAGCGGTCAGCGGTCTGTAACTTGGAAGAGGGTTCTCACCAGAACCCGGCCGTGCTGGCATCCTGATCTTGGACTTCCAAACCCCAGAACAATGAGACATAAATTTCTGTTATTTATAAGCCTATGGTAAGTCTATGTTTGTTCGTTACAGAAGCCTGAGCTAAGACAAAGATAAAATGAAGCTAAAAGTGGGGTGAAAGCAAACCATCCTAGGTAGCACCAAAATATTTGTAATGATACGACCACTTTATAATTTCCTCATCTGTAAACTTGAGGGGCTAGACTAAACGACCAGAAAGACTTCTCACTCTACGTGCTCATGTTCATCCCTTCAATATCACCTAAATGGCTGCAAACTGAGTTCACATACATCACTGGAGGGGCAAAAAGGCATAGCTGGGGATACACTAACTCAGTGTTAGACCTGGCTTCAAATTTCTGCTCTAACCCATAATGGCTGTGAGCCACTGGGCAAGGTTTTTCACTTCTCTCAGCTTTAGTTCCCCATTTGTAAGATAGGAAAAGTATCTGCTTCTCAATATTATTCCAAAGATTAGGGAGCTAGTGACTAATATATAACAGGTAGTGGGGAAGTAGTACCCATTATCAAGGGAGGAAGCCCTCTTTCCTCCATCACATACTTTTTTTTTTTTTTTTTGCGGTACGTGGGCCTCTCACTGTTGTGGCCTCTCCCGTTGCAGAGCACAGTCTCCAGACACGAAGGCTCAGCAGTCACGGCTCACGGGCCCAGCCGCTCCGCGGCATGTGGGATCCTCCCTGACCGGGGCATGAACCCGTGTCCCCTGCATCGGCAGGCGGACTCTCAACCACTGTGCCACCAGGGAAGCTCCATCATGTACTTTTAATAGATGAAGAAACTAGAGCTGACAAGTACATGGCCATCGGATAGACAGCAGAGCCAGGCGGTCCATAACTCCAGCCTTGTGACTCACTCCTGTGTTCTTTCACCTGTGATGTATTGACCAACCGACCCACCATTTCAGTGATGGGTCAAATCAGCTATCTGGCAAGGTCACATTTAAATACACACATGCACGGGCACACGTGCACACACACACACACACACACACACACCCCTTCCCCAGCACCAGTTTAAACACGCTGCAATGGTTATGTTTATACCAAATGGACAGAGCTCAGTTCAGGAGATCTGGTCAGTGAGGACAACAGAGCCAGACAGAGGGTTCGTTTCAAGATACACAAGGATTTAAATAAAAGCCCAGATGGCCTGCAGATCTGGACTCCTTTACTGCCTGGCACTGCGGCTGCAGGGTTCACAGGGAGAGGACGGAAGAAGGAGATAGAGCTTCCGTGGGAAAACCCAGGACACATTCTCAGAGCCTGAAGACTCAGATGTGTTTAATACTCTCCACTAACATTTTCTACAACAATGGAATATGGAAAACAGAAGCACCACAGACCCACGTAGGACAGAGTGATGGGTACTGGCAGAAATGAAGTGAGCACCGTGTTGGAAAAATTATCAGATTTGGAGTCAAAAAACTAGGGTTGGTGTCTTTGTTCTGTTTACTAGCTGAGTGACCTTGGGGATGGGAGGGAAAGAGGGCTCTCAAACTCCCAAATCTTCAGTTTTCTCAAAATTAAGATAATGACAATAATACCAATAGTTTAGGGAACGGCTACAAAAATCTAACGCATTGTTGTCATGTAAAAGTTAAACGTCTGTGTCTCAGTCTCCTTATCTATAAACTAGGGACAATGATAGCACTTACATTATAGGCTTGTTAGGATTTAATAAGTTAATCCATGTGAAGTGCTTATAACAGTGTCTGGCTCAAGTAAGCACGCAAATTATTAGGTAGATGATTATATTGAACTAAACCGTTACCTACCACCATCTCGATCCACTGTCTATCCACTGTTCCAGATATGTCTATTGGTTTCTTGCCTTTAAGTGACTAGTTGTCATTATGAAAGACAGAGTTCCATTTTGCCTATTTTCTTTTCTTCTTAGGAGACAGTGACCAAAATCATTAAAAAAAAAAAAACCTCTACTGCAATAATGATTTTTTAAATAGACATATATTACTTATCTATTAACATTATTAAGCATTAATACTATTTAATAATAGAATATAAAGAAAAATACATAGAGTGGTATTTAAGATTGTAATCTAACACAGAATACTGACAATAGAATTGACATATAGAAGGGCAAGTGTTTGTATACGAAGGCCATATGACAGTAAGACTGCAAGTAAAATGTATATATCCAACACTATGTGCACACTTTAATGTAATGGTCTACTTCATGAATAATAATGGGATAAAAGATGTTAAACACAAAACGTAGATTTTTAACCAAAAATTGAACATCATTCCAAAATAACTAGTAGGAACAAAGATGTTTGATGTTTAAAAAAAATGATTTTTCCCTATAAATACTGTTTACATGGATATAGATTTTTTTTAAAGACTTTTATCTTTCTTAAACCCCAAACCCTGGTTTAAAACAAGTAAAAGACAATGGTGATGGTACAGCGAATAAAGCTATAATTAAAGTGCACCTTGGAAAAAAATGTAAGAATTGACCTTAGCTAAAGTCCCCAGTTAGCTAAAGAACAATGAAGATAACTGTAATATAAAGAGAGGGCATTCTGGAACCCCACTGCCTGGGCTTGAATCCTGGCTCTGCCACTTAGTAGCTGTGTGACCATGGGAAATTACCTAATCTCTCTGTCTCTCAGTTTCTCATTCGTAAATTGAGGATAGTAGCAATTAAGTCATGACGCTGTTGTGAAGAGTAAATTAGTTAATAGATGTAGAGATCTTGGGAAAATGTCAGGCACATTATGTGTTCAATAAACGTAAACTTTTAAATTATAACAACTGCATAACGATACTTTAAATATCCCAAATGAATATAGAATAATAACTGATAAAACAAATATTCAACACAAAATGTTGACTTTGGGGGGGTCAGCTGAACATAAATCAGCACTAGTCCATTACTATTGCTAAAGATCACAACTCAACGTGACCACGGCATATATAATATTAAAGTAGCATCACGTTTCATCAATCCAAGCAAGACTCCATCAACTGCAGGATCTGTCGTTACTTTAGGAAACATTGAGGGGGAAATGCTGCCGTTGATGCTGTGGCTTATATTTCAGAAAAGTCAAAGTGTGAAAAAATGTGCACCTTGGAATTGATGCACCTTGGAATTGACCAGTCGGAAAAAAACTGGAAAGTGGTCAACAGCGTTAGATTGCAGACGCGTTTGTTTAAACAAAATGGTAGACATACAGTCTAATTTTCCCGTTGCCTTCTAAGGGTGGGAGCTGCATTTCCTGGACAGGAGTGGCCACTAACATAAGTTTAGCTTCTCTTCAACTACCAGTTCCTGCACTGGGGGCAGGAGCCTCCCAGGGACCACGTCCTGCCCCGGCTGCCAGGTACCAGGAGGAGGAACCGGGAGCCCCTGCGTTGCTCTAGGAGGCAGAAAGCTGAAAGAGTTGGTGGTGACGGAAGGTCTGTACTTACCACCAGATCCCAAGAGTCACCGATGCCTGGGTGGCCTGAGTCTTTGGATTACTAAAAGGGTTCTAGAGAAGTTGTGAAACTTTATTCTTTTCCCCATTCCCAACCTTGCTTAGTTCTTCCTGCAACCCACTCCATATTAGAAATTTGCAAAGTTTCTGGGGATGTAAGGAAAGAACTGGCTGATTGAAAACTACCTAACCCTAAAACCCTAAAATCCTCAAACTCTTCCAGGTTAGGTGTTATTTTAACAGACTTCCCTACCAGAACGAAAAGCAAAATTTTAAAGAGATGTCTTCAAAAAACACTGCTACTACAGCTGAAAACAAGATGCGTCGCAGTGTTGAGTCTGCCATGGATCATCCATGTCAAG
The DNA here is from genome assembly GCF_949987515.2 of Delphinus delphis. NCBI lineage: Eukaryota > Metazoa > Chordata > Mammalia > Artiodactyla > Delphinidae > Delphinus > Delphinus delphis. Next base: position 84,076,016 of record NC_082694.2, on the reverse strand, counting down.
TACCTAAGTGGCCAGATGCCTATGAACTTCAAAAATGTTTGCTCTTCCTCCAGGGCATGCAGTTCACCGAATTCCCCAGCCTCCCTTGCCCCTCAGCACGACCAGGGGACTTAGGAAGGCCGATGGGATGGGCAGACACCACTTCCCATGCATGGTCCTCCACCCTCTCTCCTCCCCTGCACATCGACAGAACACAGAAGATGGGGCAGAGGACTCTGAAGCCTTGGAGGCTGGTGGAGCCACAGAATGAAGGAATCTGGGTCCCTGAATCTTTGTGAACTGTTACAGGAACAAGAAACAAACTTCAAATGTGTTAAGTCAATGAGATTTTGAGGTTGTTGTTTAGCCTACCTTAATAAAGAAATTTTCAATGAACCCACGATGGCCCACTCGTGTATAAAAGTCAGTAGAGAATCCCAGTATAACACATGAATTCTAGTTCAAATTTATCAGAGTGGTCAACCTGAGATAAGGAATGAGAAACAGCAATGAGAGCTGGTCAATGAAAATAATAACTAAAAAAAAAAAAAGGTTGGAAAGCTGAGCTAGAGAAAGGGTAAACCTACATATCAGATTTGGGGGGATGGTCCTGATGTTAAATATCCTCACTATAATGATTTATCCCCATTTGGGCTCAGAGAAAACATGCTCACCATAGCTAAGTTATACCTAAAAATATTTCCAATATTCTTAAGTTAAATGTAGGATTGAACCATTTTAATTTGATTCTATAACTATATTAATTTATAAGATGGGCATCTCCACAAAGGACTAAACAAAGGGCTTAAAGCACACAGGCGGTTTTAAAATACATCCATGTAGAACAGATAGCCTAGCACTTTAAAGTGACAGCACTTAGCAAGATGGGCTGTGGATGTTCCTCCCTGAGAGTTTTTAACAAAGCATGGTGTCATGTCCTGAAAGATTCCCAGAGTCATAAGCTGAAAAGCTTATAGGGCCAGACAGGTAGCAGGTGGCTATAAAGTGATAGGGAAGGGCGGGGCCTGTAAGGAACTACAGACACACACACGGTGTGAAGGCATTCAGCATTTTTACAATGTGTGGGCAGACTCTCCTAGTTTAGGTATACCTTATTCACTCATCAAGTACTGACTGAATGTCCACTGGCTATCTGAAATCCAGGACTTGGCCTTTCTTGAGGTTTCTTTCCCATCCTAATGCTCTGAAGAATGTTTTATGGTAAAATGGATGAATACATGACAACCGATACAAAACTTAAGACACAAAAAGACAGAAAAGAACCCAGGTAAAAGATAGAGGGAAAAAAACACAAAGAACTCAAAAAGCAAATAAATTCTTTAAAAATAAAGAGAGTTAAATTCGCATTAAGTATAACAATATACAGTCTACAAATTCTCAGAAACACAGATAAAAAGTGCAAGTGTCAGGAACTATGGTAATTTGAAAATAACAATCTAAATTTTTATTAGACATTTGACCAAGAAGATGCTATAAGATATGAAATGTCAGGTTATGTAGAGTTTATTTACATGCGTTTTGCTATACATTTGGGCTTCTATCTAAACCTTTACAAAAGGAACACTTCATTAAAATGAATTCAAATTTTACAACTACTTGGAACAAAGAACACTGGCCGAGGTGACAAGTCTCTCTTCTTCAGTCGACTGGAGAGCAGGCTTACTGAGTGGCAGATAGAATCTTCATTACCCCCTTGTGTCTGGTGAGGAAGCCAGCAACTGGGAGAAGGTAACCGAATTGTGAGGAGGAATGGTCTATGGGCAGGGTACTAAGATCTAGAGCCCTTCTTGCCTTGAAAGGAAATGAGGTAAATAAGTATGAAATATATGTTAAAATTAGAAAATGATAGTGGGTAATCAAGACAATCTTAATTATTTCAAACAACTCCTTAATTTGAATAATATGAAGCATGTAGTTCTATATTCTTTTTTAAAGTAAAATTTCATTTATTCAAGTTCTAATAATTGTTTGATAGACTGTTTTGTGCTTTGTTAAATCCCGGCAAAAACTAAGGGCTCGTAATATGTATCACTGGTGTAAATAACCCTCCACAGGCACATTAAGCCCAGGAGATTAGGGACCTAAGCGTGCTCTTCGTACACAGATGACTGTTGGTTATCCTGTATCGGCATTGTCAGAATATTCTGTGGACTTTGAAACAGTCCCACTGCCTTTCTTGTACAGTATTGCTGTAATTCACACTTTTGGCCAATTTTGCTTGGTCCTCACTCCAGTTAGGTCAAATCACTGGCATTTTTATTGACTTTTAAGGAATCATCCTACTAACAGTCTGGAAATAACTGCTCTTCCTTCTGAACTGATCCTTTTATTCTTACAAATTCTTTGTTTTCTTAATGCCTCACTGTAACTGGAAACTCAGGATAGAGCTCACCACATAGCCAGCCAGGCCTGTCCAGAGTCTTCTGCTCCAAGTGCTGGGAAGCCCCTTTAGGAAACCTCTCACCCACAGACCTGGGCACAGCAGACTTGGTGTTAACCAAGGCGGTGCTTTACCAGTGATTTTACTTAAAAAGCTTTGACCATGTAGGTGACAGTGGTTGATTTCTAGCAACTGTTTTAGATATTTCTTACTTAACTCTATTTCTTAAAGTGGTGAGAATGTAAATTCTCTAATTGGTGAGAACTGTTTCAACGGCGGCTTAAAACTAATTACTTTGAAAACTAATTTTTTACATACCTTAGCTTAAACTGGATCCCTCTGAAGATCTATCTATCTCAAGGGCAGCATTTTCTTCCTAGGCATGAAAGGTTTAAAATATGTAAGGTTTTAAATTCTCTTTCTAGTCAATCAGTCTCAACCAAGGATTCTCAACCTTTCTCAAGTGATGAGCCATTACATTAAAAGACCATCCAAGTGCAGGCTCTCAGTTACAGATCAATTTCTTTCTATTTTTCAATTCATCTGCATAATTATAGTCTATGCTCAGAATTCTGAGGTAGGGAAGGGTAAGGGGCACCACAACCTGGAAATTAAAAATGCAGTCATTCCAGACAGCCCACTCAGGCTGGTCCAGCCCCACCCCCACCCAAAGCAAAAAAGGCTCCCCGGCTGTTCGGCTGTTTCTTCCCTTCTGCCAAGTGTCAGCACGGTTCTAGAAGGGCAGGAGGCGAAGGAGCCTAGATGTTCAGTGTCAAGTGTTTGTCAAAGAAGTTGATTTCATTGCTCCTTCCCATTTACCTGCTTCTTCCCTCAATGTCACTCATTCGTAGAGAGCACAGTGCCCTCTGGTTCTCTTTTCCTGGTAGTTACGCTGATTTACTCAAGGGTTAACCAGGAATTCAGGGATTTTTAAGCTCTAAATAGGCTGAGAATTCCTGGTACAGCCAAAATCTATGTAGTTTTAAAACCTTTTAAATTTAGTATTTTAGCCAGAAGGATAAAGGATGTAATTTCATTCGAAAATATTTTCTAATGGTTAGTATTTGTAAGAAAAAAAATCCTGATTACAAGTATATTTCACTCAGAACTATAACATGCAAGTGATCCAAAGAGTCCTCAATTTAAGACGAAGAATTTTAGCAAGTAAGTTTCTAAAATTATTTGGCTAGGCAATTAAAATTATTCTGACTGCTATAGAAAACTCAAATAAATAAAAATAAAAGACAAAAACAAGTTTTCCTGTTAATATTGAAAACGTTGGTTATTATGAATTTTACATTTCTCCAAATTTGAGAGCTGGTCCTTAAATGCTCAGCATCCTGAAAGTTATATCAGTTGAGAGAGAGCAACAGCTTGTTCTCTAGTCTCTCCTACTGAAAGGCTGTCCTCGTAGGTACCACTCCATACGTCCACGGTGAATGGATCTGGCCTACGTTATGGTACATGAACAGAACTATCGGCGGCTTAAAGTAAAGGCAAAACGGTCTATAAAACATGGCAAGACTCTGAGGCAGAAGCTAAGGGACTAGCAAATTTAGAGCACCAATTCTCTTTTCCGTCATTTGTCACCCAGCTTAAAGCAGAGTTTTGCATATGTGAGAGTTAGGCTGAGCTACGGATTATAAATAGATACAGATATACATGCACATAGACACACAGATTCAAAGGGATGATGGTGTGACTCAATAACCCATCTGGTTTGTCAATTTCTAAAACACTATGAAAAAGCAAACTTTTCCAGAATGTTCATACAACAACTAAATTGATACCCTCCCAGGATCTGGAAAACCTACTTCTTGTAGTTACACAAATGCACGGTACAGAGCTGTACCGTGGGCCCTAATGCTTCACAAAGGCACCATTCAGGCACTGAGCCACGCTGTCTCGGAAAGACTAGAGAGAGCAGCTCAGAACACTCCTGCAGCTGCACGACTGCTACATGCACCTGAACGTCTTTAATGAACTTTAGACCTCTGACAAAACAAACACACAAATTACTTTTTTATTTTTAATTGAATTGTGAATCATCATCACTATAGTGAATAAAAATTCATGACTCAGAATAGCATGCAACTTTTTTTATTGTTTTCTAAATCTATCTGTACACTTAATACTCTGGTATTAACTTTACAAACAGAATAAAGAATACACTACAGTGATATTAAGCTGCATCTACTCACCTGAAAAGGAACAAAGTATCGCCCCTGAAATAATTACTAATTACACAGTACTGCAGGCTAATAAACACTGTAAGTACTAAAATGTTAACATTTCAACATACAATGTCAACAACATCCTGCCTTCTTTTTTAATTGGTTAAAACATTTGTTAAGGTCATGCAAAATAAACACTTTATGAAAATGTTAGATTACACTCAAACATCAAGGCAACGAAACCCAAAAGAGCAACTTTTTAATACAACGACTGGTCAAGTAGATAAACTATTCAGCATATTAAAAACCCAGTAAGTGAAAAACATCAAAAATGTAAACGCTAAATTTAGGTAACTGCTCCTCTATGATCTCACCACCTACAATCTTATCTGTGACTGAAGATATACTACCAAAATTGTTCTACATAAGTAAGCTATGTTAAAATGACCAAAAAAATGTCAATACATGATGCCAGGGTAAATTTCTAGTCCACACAATAGTTAAATGTGATCATTCTCTTAACTCTGCTAACAGTAAATGAAAAGTCACACCCAGATTTATCTTCTTTTTACTCCTGCTTTGTTACATGTTTTTAAACTTTTGTCTACAAGTATTTCTTATTAACCTCCCCCAGAATTAACATGCCGATTTAGGAACAGGTGAAGCAGATAAACCTTGCCCTGGTATAGAAGGCAGTGATTTCGGTCTCCCTAACCAAATATTTCCTTGTCACTTGTCAACTGTCACTGACCCTTCTGCTATAGTTATGTCCTCAGTCTCCCATTCCATGAAGATTTTTAGTGCCTATTATTATCCATGTCTCCCTGATTCTCCCAGAGAAAGAATTCATTTTTTTCCTCTCATCGCTCGGCTCACTAAGGAAAGCTGAGCACACAATTTAAAGGAGCTACAGAGTAGACCAGGGCGGGTTCTCGGGCAGGTGGATGGTGCTTGAAGCCATGTCTGGGATCTGGAGAGAAGAGCATCCAGGTCATAGGAAGGTGATCGGCCCCTCTCCATGGGCCACTCTCCTAGCAGCTCACAATGACCCAGTTACTGGGGCTCTACTTTGGGCACTGTTGACTCACATTCTTACCAATTTTTAAAGCCCTCTTTATATTTTCTACTTAAAATTTAAAAACTCTTTGATAAGCAATTTGTCTATTATACAGAACACCGGTTTGCAACTTACAGAGCATTAACCTTTAGTCTCTAGGCTATTCCATAAGCTGTAAGTTCTTATGTTTCACCCCTTAAGAGCAAAATGTGCTTCTGGTTCATTTAACATCATGTCTTCCCTCAAATATTTAATGAATGAATGTTCTACGAAAGGGGTCTCTAGCTTTTAATTTCTGTTGGCGAATTAAGCCCTTTATATTTAATAAACTACTTCTGACCTATCTTTATACTCATCTTGTCTTGCAGTTATATGCCAACGAAAGGTGCAATAACAATATTGGGTTTTTAAGCTGCTAAGTACAAAGACAATGGGGGCTGACAGATGGACCAGGCTATCTTATACTTCCCTCTGTTGTACAGTGTACGTCTCTTTTGCCAAAGACCTTCTCATCCGTTAATTATTTGTGAGTGAAATGTACAGGTGGTGTGCGTGGATGGATTCACCATAAAACTCAGGTCAGTCTTGTCACAGGGATTATAGTAACACTATTCTGCTTTTGCTTGTTTTTCTTAAAGAATGCTTTCTCTTTCTTCTCCAAAGCCTGTACTATCAGAAGAGGCTACTGCGTGCAGCTCTGAAGAATCTTTCGAGAGCCTCATATAACTTGAACGCTGGCTTCTCTTATGCGTCATGCTTTTTAGATTTTCATTCTGAATGGCAGTTGAGTGGGAACTGGAACCAGACCTCAAGATGACTTGGGGCGTCTCCCTAAGCCCCTCCATCTCATCAGAATTCTGGTTGGCTCTGTTGGCTGGAGCACTGTTGTTGTTCAGAGTCACAGTGCTGGGTGTGCGATTCAGATTGTAGGCTTTGTGGCACGCTGGCCAGTTTTCTTCAGGGCTGCTGGCTATCAAGCTGCATTCGGAAGGGCTTTTCTTGTCTTCTGAACAAATGGACATCCGAGCTACAAGTGGGTCTTGCAGGCCACTCAAGCTATGTGGTATTCCCCGTTTTCCACTGTGGCTGTCATCTTCGAGCTCTATGAGATTTGCCTTTTCAAGCTGGGAGTCATCAGCTGCTTCATTGTGAAGGGAGTGATTGGGAGAGCTCTCGTTGGATCTCACTCCCGAATCAGATGAGTCCTTTTTGTCAAGGAGGGCGTCTGATAAATACTCTTTTGCCTTAATGAAGGTTCTAATAGGCTCCGCACTGTGTTCTGGAGACTTCAACACTCTCTCTACTTTCCCTTCAGCTTTTTTGTCTCTGTCATCTTTGAGCAGTGGAGTATTGTCTGATTCTTCTGTCCCAGACTCATCTTCATCACTTGGAAGTTTCTGATAGCGCAGCCCACCTCCCTTCAGCTTCAAATCTGTCTGGAAGAGACCTGACCTTTCTGAGGACTTCTTGCTTGGGAGAAGCTTGCTGCCTGACTGATCAGACTTTTCATCCTCTTCAGTGATAGGATCCAGGGGTGAGGCATCGTTAGTGGAAACTCCTGATGAGGAATAATCTATAACATCTCCCCTCTTCATTAAAAATGACTTCCTTCCATCATCTGGCTTTGGTTCACTATCCCTCCCTTTCTCTGGTTCTAGATTAGAGTGAATGGAGCCCCCGGATGAACTCTGACCCATATAATATGTGCTGTGTGGAGAAGACCTGCCGCTCATTGTTGTGGAACCCGTGCCCCCTTCTAACTGAGACATCTGGGCAATATATTCTCTATAGGCATCTCTATACTCAGCCTGCACCTTATCAGTAAGCTTTGAAATTTCAATACTGGAATCCTGGGAAGTGAGACTCGATAGACTTGGGGTTCTGCGAGTTTGTGACTGTGAAGACAAAAAAATAATAATAATTTAAGAATTCAAATAAACCCAAAAAAAGGCACAATAAACATCAGCTTAGGAAATTTTATACATATATATATATATATAAATAAATAAATAAATAAATATATATATATATGGACAATAAGAATTTTTAAAGTCCTTAAAATACCAAATTCTTTTAGAAGAATTCTGCATAACACAGTTTAACAAAAGCTGTGAACTTATGAATAATTTTACTGTTATTAGAAAGCTTTACACAAATTTTAATAAAATTAGTTTATTGTTAATATTTAAAAGTATAATTTAAGGTTATATTAACAAATAACCTTAGGACTTGTTTTTATCATTTCAAACTTTTAAATTTATTTACGGCAAAAGTCACCTTCATTGATAAAATATAAAAGTTCCCCTTAGAAAAGAGAAAGAAGATGAGAGCTAAGATATATCTCAAAAACAAAATACTCAAGTCTTTAAATGTATGTTAAATAGAACCTTTCTCAACTTGCACGACATGAAGTTTCTGTCAAATTCCAATTCAGTGAAAAAAAAATGTACTCAAAATGCAAAAAAAAAGAGAAAAAAACAGATTTTAAAAGGAAAAGTATAAAGTGCAATGGATAAGACAAATACAGGATCCAAATGAACAAAAATGGAAGCCTTGAGGCCAACATTCAGGTCCAAGTAAACAGAAATAAAATATTTTTAAAAGTTTGATTTCCAATGTGAAGTTTTAGGACGAGAATTGCTTCAGACCCCAGAAAAGGTTAATAACATGAGGAATAAAAAGTAAAGATTAGGAAAAAGAGGAAGGAAATGGAAGAAAAAGAATCAAGGAAGTTTAAGAAAGGGCAAGAGCAAAGGTTGAAACAAAGCAGAAATAAGGCAGAGTCTTCCTGCCACCGGGAGAAAATGACCCAGCTCCCTGAGAAGGTTCCCTGAGACCCAGTTCAGGACAGTGCCGCCCTCACTCTCAAATGCAGTATGTGGACCCCTTCTCAGGGGATCCACGAGGTCTAAACTATTTTCCTAGGAATATGAAGATGACCTTTGCCTTTCCACTCTCATTCTCACAATAGTGTACAGTGGAGTCTCCAGAGGTTGGTTCATGTGTGACCTCCCAGGAGATTGAACACAGAAGCAGATATAGGAATCTAGCTGTCTTCTACAAAGGCAGGCATTAAAGAGATTTGTAACACAGTATCATTTTCAGTAAATATGTTTTGTTTTGGAAAATAGTCATTTTTCATAAAAATGTTATTTATGTTAACATATAATTGGTTTAAGTTTCTCAGTTTTTATTTCTAATATAGTAAATACTGACAGATAAAACTTACATAAACGAAGGCTCTTTGGGGGTCTTCAATAATTTTTAAGAGTGTAAAAGGATTCTGAGATTTAAAAAAAGTTTGAGAACTGCTGCATTGATAGGAAGGCTGTGAGACTTTCCAGGTCACAGTGGTAAATACCAAGTATGGAAAAGCAGAGGATGAGGATTTCTTAAGAAATGTTGAAAGGAATTCCAGGGAAAAGAAAGGAATTACTGTTGTTGAAACAGGGAGATAAAAGGGTCAAGTGCGGACTTATCATAAAATAAGGAAATTTTTATCTTAGTTAACACCCAATAAAATGGCTTCTCAACTTAAAGAAATAAGATTGATAGTACGTAGAAAAAGATAATAACAACCAAAAAATATTTTTACTACCAAATCAAACACAACACCCTTAAAAATGGTAGACCTAACAGGTACCCCTTTCTCTAAATACGGCTCCCTTTCAGTAGAGAGTTCTTGGTGGCTACTTACTACTTTTCCTCCCTTGCCTGTCTTCTCTCTGCTCTGTACCCTGCTCTCGGTCTTTTCCTAGTTTATTTTTCTTCTCGTCCAGCCCTTACTCCTTCTCACGTTCTCCCACTTTTGTTTTTATTCCTGATCCTCGCCTCTCCTCCCTCTTCTAAGAACATCCAAAGAAAGAACTCAGCCGTACCTAACACCAGATAATGAAAAGAAAACGAATGTCCACGACCAGTGTGCAACATACATACTGAAAAACCAGGTTATGGTGCTCAAAGGGGTAACGTGGCAGGTTATCCAATAAAGATGTGTTTAGCCAATGATTACTGAGTTTAACAAGGAAACAGCCAGTGAAAGATGAGCTCAGCTAACCACCTAAGTAGGCCAGTTCCTGTTCACCCTCGATGCCATGACTCTATTTTATTATGTTCTCAATTCTTATCAATTTCTGAAATCATGTTATTTTCTTTTTGTTCTACTGACTGTCCTCTCCAGAAAAACACAGCTCCTGGAGAGTAAGGACTCCTCCCTCCATCCTCTTCAGTCAGGGACTCATTAAAGATTTTCTGAATGACTATATAAATGCACCGACATAATCTCGGAGAATTAACCACCACCCTCTTCTTCAGTAATATGAAAAATGGCATTTAATAAATACCTGCCAACTTAGGTTACTGTGACGTGGAGCCCCTTCATCCAGGCCGAGTGTGTTCAGCTCTTCAAAGCTGAAGTTCAGTGTGTAGGGAGTCTGACTGGAGAGCTCGGTGTGAGGCAACTCGTGTGACGAGCGGTGCGCAGATTCACCGCGAGGAACTGAGCTGCTGTTTTCACTCAGTAAACGTGGGTCCTCAGGGACCACCTGGTTTTCTGCATTTCTCATTTCTAGTACCTTGAGAGAGAGAGAAAAAAAAAGTCATCAGTATCCGCACTGACACATCACATTCTAGAAGCTTTAGAAATTATCTTAAAAATTAAACATAAAGTTACTCTAATGGAAATGAGAAAGCATACTTTCTGTAAGTGAATTTCAAATACATTTGTTCTTATCTGCTTATCTTTCTACATTAATAATACAACTGACCCTTGAACAACACAGGTTTGAACTGTGCAGGTCTGCTTACTCGCAGATATTTTTCACTAGTGAAGACGGCAATATTTTCTACATAGTCCAGGGTAGGTTGAATCCGCAGATGCGGAGGAAACTTGGATACGGAGGTTGACTCTGTTGTCAGTGGATTAATCTCCGAGTTGTTCAAGGATCATCTATACTAAAAGAAGTACAGTCGCCCCTCAGAATCTAGTGGTTTTGCACCTGCAGATTCAACCAATCACAGATTGAAAATATTCGGAAAACAATTCCAGAAAGTTCCAAAAATCAACACGAATTTGCCACACACTGGCAACTATTTACACAGCATTTACATTGTATGAGGCATCATAAGTAATCTAGAGGTGATTTAAAGTATACAGGAGGATGTGTGTAGTATGCAAATATTACTATGCCATTTTATATACGGGACTTAAGCAGCTGAAGATTTTGGTATCCACCGGAGTCCTGGAACCACCCACCCACAGATACTGACAGATAACTGTAATGACAACAACCATCACATATACACTATACTCTAATTTGACCACTGTGTTACTACTTTAATTTAAAATTTAACTTAAGAACAAAACAAAATGCAACTGGAGTGTGTCAAAGAGAACCACAGCTGGACAGTAGCTAAAGCAGTAAAAACAGATTTTAACCAGGAACTATCGCAACGGGGAAAAACGGACCTCAGGATAGAACTGGGCTCAATTCCAAAAGCAGCGCGGACACGTGGGCATTTACAGCCCAGGAACGAGGCGGGGGTGAGTGGATGGAAAGTTGCTAAGAGGAAGCATCAGGGGTAAGGGGGGGTGGGATTCTGGTTGAACTGACCTGACAGGATACCTTCTGGAGGCAGGCCTGGGGTCTAGGACCTCACGGGGAGCAGAGGAGGGGTGCAAGATGAGGAATGTAATCGGATAGCGATAGCGAAGGTGATCAGACACTGAGGGTGAGGTTCTTTCTCAACTGACTTAACAGGATGCTTCCTACAACGGGGCAATGCAGGCGCAACGAGGACAGACACCAAGGTCGAGGCCTAGAGGCTTCGGGAAGCCTGACTGAGTGAGGTCAAGGAGAGTGTCCTGGTCAATGAAAGCATGGAGAATTGGCAGGTGGCCTCTCTCCCAGATTTCCAAGTGAAATGCCCAAAAGGCAAATGGTGCTAAGTGCTGCTGTGTATATTCTACATAGCAGGATATACCAGAGCTGTACACATAAGTGTAAAATGTAATTTTTACATGTTTTTTTAAAAATATAGGAAAATATCAGTTTAGACCAGTACTTACTGGCACTTGTTTTATAAAATGTTGTAAATAATTCTACAAATATTAAAAATATCTTACTGTGCTCCTAAAAAGATGCCAGTCTCCAAAATTCATATTCATTTCCTTCTTCAGTTCATCGATGTTACACTGAGCTAACACACGGCCATTTATGTTTGCCTGAATAGAAACAAACACAAAGATAAACAAAATGTGAGAGATTCTGAACTTCTAGTGATTAAAAAGCACATTTATATTAGAAACTAGAAAATACTGACCTAAAGAAGGTTACCACCCCATGTAATAATTAATAAACAAGCAGAATCTGAATAACACAAGCCACTCCATACTCTTCCAAGGGTCTTAGGCGCTCGAGTAAAATAAATCATTCTTCAGGGACCAACCCAAGAGCTCACCCTCCAACTATTTCCAAAACTACCTATTCTGCCATAAGCAATACCAAAACTGTTAGCTTTTTCCCTCTAATCATAAAACATGAACACGAAGGCAAGCTGCTGGGAGGGGACAAAGACATCTGTCAGCATGTTGGTCACTGATGAACTTCTAAATGAAGTGAAGCGCTGACAAACTTGTTTATCAACTTTACGAGATAACTTCAGCCACCAAGAATGTCCACCAACAAATTTCCCAGTCTATTAAATTCACAGAAAATGATCTTGTCACTATTGGGTCTCCGTAATTCCAGTCCCTTCCAAGTAAGAAATGATAGAATTTTCTTTATTAATAACAGGTAGCTTACTTATTTCACAAAATACAAAACCTGACTTTATTAACTGTGGTAAAATTATGGAATACCTGGGTTTAAAACCAAAAGAATGCTCAGTTTCCAAGTTAATTCTGAAGAAAAGAATGTACAGAGCAAGCCTACGGCAGAGGTCCTGCTGTAGAAATGCAAGGAGCTTAGCAGCACTTAAGAAACCAGTTGCTACGATGGGCTTCAAACAGCCAAGGCCTGAGAGTAAAGAGCTGAGTGGGCAGAGAACCGCTGTCCTGAGGGAAACAAAATCCCCACAAAGGGCTCACGTGGAGACCTCCCTCTTCCCTGACGCTCACCAAGCTGCCGTGAGGAGAGTCAGGTTTGTACCTTGGAAAGGCAGTGCTTGACACTTTCGCAAATGGGGATGAACACTAAACAGATCTATGAGAAAACTAACGTTATCCGAACCTTTCTGACCAAACATAGTTTAAGATTAGTGAAATGGTATATGTGCTCATAATTCTTTTAAAACCTTTTTAGATGCCAGACTTTAAAGTATGTAAATATTACAGGCTTGTTGTTCATGTTCTCCTTCACTGTATCTCTGATAGAAAAAGTATAACTTAGCGGAAGTATCTATTAAAACGGGGACTGGGTTAGCCTTGTAGATGGGAAGCCTCCTCAAAATCCCAGGCTCGTGGTAGTTACCGGAATTGCAAGAAAAGATCTCGGAAGAAATAAACTTCCTCAAATGCATTAGCCTTGCAAACCTAAACCTCTGAGGTATTTTCAAACGGGACATGATCAGAAGTCCTCTAAGACATGAAAGTGAGAATCTGAGGAAAATGAAGTAAGTATGGTTTACTTGGATACTTATTAAGTCACAAATAAATACTATAATTAAAGAAAATGTAACATAAAAGAAAAGGCCTTCAAATGTTCTATGTTGCATATTGGAAATATAAGTTATTGTTAATCTTAATGTGAAATCCTTTAGAACTTTGTACTTCTCATCAAAGCATTTTTGACTTATATTAGATTTTTTTTTTTTTTGGCCATGCCGCGTGGCTTGTGGGACATTAGTTCCCTGACCAGGGATGGAACCCAGGCAGTGAAAGCACCACGGCCTAACCACTGGACCGCCAGGGAACTCCCCCTTATATTAGATCATTTTACAGGAATGTTGTAATACAACACTTTATTTTCTTTTATCCATTTCTAAACTAAGGGATAAAGGGGCAATTTTAGGATACAAATAGTAAGAAACCTGTTTCCACCTAGAGCTTTCCCATTTCAACAGAGAACTCGTCTTTGAGAAGCTAAATACAAAGTGCTCGCCATGCACAGAGCCCGCCACTGGCGCCCTCAGCCCTGTCTCGAGTCAGCGGGGAAACATGCTGGTCACCTTCTTGATGGTCGCACAATACTGAGGCAGCATGCTCTGGTCCAGCCCTTCTATTTGTTTCAGTTTCTCACAAACCGCATCCACATTCATTGAATTCAGTGATATTGTTCCTGAGGCTGGGCCTGATCCCTAGATAAGTCGTGGAAAAATACATGTATGAACAGCATTTAATGTCAGATATACGCAGTCATGTGACAGAGAAACTTGTGAAGTTACACTGTAAGTACTCTGATTAACAATACATTTTCAAACTAAAGTAAAGACAGCGAATGTGTGCAGTATGGGGAAATGCCATTAGGGAACAGATTTAGCTACTGCTATACCTTAAGAAGTATCTTTTATTATAGCAGATACAGCCTGATCAAAACCACTCTTCTAAGAAGACAGAACATTCCACGAGCCAAGCCAAGGCCAACGGCAAGAGAGCCTAACTTCAAACCTCAAGAGAGAAGGGTGTAGCCCTTAATAACAGAAGACAGGGGGTTAAAAAAAGAAAAGGAATGGGGGGAATTACTGATGCCTATATTACAAAATACAAAAAGTAAATCTATGAAATAATTTTAAAAGTGCCTATACTTTTTGAATGTCTTTACAGACTACCTTAACAGTCTACGACTATTAACTATCTGAAGTTTTCAGATCGTGACCATATTTTATACCCAAGGGGTCTAAAACTTCCCCTTAAGAATCGATACAATAATCATGTAAATATGAAACAACAGCATTACTTCTTAACACATGTGGAAATAAATATGATCCATTAAAATTTGGTCTCATTTAAAAGAAAAGTCAAAATAATAAATCTAGTATTTACTTAGAAGAAAAACCTTTTCTGAATATGGTGACATACTGAAGAAGTATTTGCCTGTGGCCAACTGTACATGAAGCTCCTCGATTACAGATGTGGACACTGGCTTACAGAGAGGTAAGTTCTGGCTTCAACGTCACAGAATAAATAGCTAGTTAGTGGTAGATTTGGATGGGAACCCTAACTTATCAGGTCTTATAACTTCCTATTTTCTTGGTTGCACTGTCTATTTTTAAAGAGTTTATAGAAACTATAACCAAAATAAAGAGAAGACAAACCAACTAGTATAGAGGAAAACACTCCAAATGACCTGTCTTGTTTACCAGTCAATCTAGTCTTAAAATAAATACAATTTATCCTATCCTCAAGTATGTGTAAATTTACATTTTCTACTGCCTCTTTTACCATTACCAAGGTAGACTATGACAGCCCAAACTGCCTGTTAGCTACTTGTTAAACATGATTTGTAACATGAAAGCGTAACATAATACTCTATTATGAACTGATAAATAAATATACACACATAGTATATAAACAAAATATGCCTATATTACATATAAATATAAGTACAGCTAGGAGATGAGACCATATTGGACAGTGAGGCAGTAATTTTATGAGAGGGAGTCTTAGCCAGTTTACAAGTGTAAGACAGTCCCATAAAAATTTGTAAATTAATGCCTTGGAATATACTGCACAAAACACATTTATTTATAGTTTGTTTTCAATTAAATATAAATTTAAAATATGTCATATATTATACGGTCTGAGGTTCAATTACTTCAAAAATACTAACAGCAAAACACTAGTACTTCCAGAATTTAGTTTTCATATTTATATACAAAGTTCTATTTTCTGCCTGGATGAGTATAGTCAATATTCAAAGTGTTCATTAACCAGTATCTACTATGGAAACTTAAACTGCTTTCTATGAATTTTTAATAACCATATTTGTTTTGTTTTTCTTTCTTTTAAACAGGTTTATTTGAGATATAATTCACATACAATTCTCCCATTAAAAGTGTACAATTCAATGACTTTTAGTATATTCACATAGCTGTGAAACCATCACCGCAATCAACGTTAGGACATTTTCGTATCCCTAAACAGGAATCCTGTGCCGTCAGCAGTCATTCTCTATCCCTTCCAACACCTAGTCCCAATCCCCTAGCAACCACTCATCTACTGTCTCTGTGGATTTGCCTGTTTTGGACATTTCATATAAATGGAACCACACAACATGTGACCTTTCACAGCTAGCTTCTTTCACTTAGTATGTTTTCAAGGCTCATCCATGCTACAGCATGGATCAGTACTTCATTCTTTTTTATTGCTGAACAATATTTATCTTTTAAATGATCTTTAATACTGTCTTTCAAATGTTTTTATTCCCCAACCTAGCTCTTCTTTCTGGGTACATTTACACTTGTTTACATTTTCTTGATTAGAAAAATCACAAGCAAACAGTTTGATCACCAGAATAAATAATGATCATCTGGATTATAATTCATAGAATAAAATATCCATGAATCCATACTGATATAAATAAAAAGTTGAATAAGTAAATAAATGAGGAAGAAGAGACAGCTTTTACTTATAAAATTCCAATTAATTAATGCAGAAGAAAGGGAACAGAAAATTACCATCAGGAAAACACCACAAGAGTGGCTGTACACTAGATGCACTGGTGGACATTAAAGTTAATGGGCAAAAGTATAAGGAGAAACAGGATATTTGCAGAGTTTTAGAGTATCTCCCCCTAAATATTTACTCACTACAAAGGGAAAAATAAAACTTCACAGTGTTGAAATCTGGCAGATGCGACCTTAACCACATGACTGAGGTTATTAGCATGACCAGTGGGAAGATTTAGGCCCTCACAGATGCTCAAATATGATGCACTGAGAAGGACACGGCATCACTTCTGTGGGTCTCTTGCCAAAGATATATAATCTGCTAATCATAGGAAACAGCAAACAAACCCAAATAGAAGGACGGTCTACAAAATATCTATGATCAGTTCTCTTCAGAAGTTTTAAGGTCATAAGAGACAAGGAAAGACTGAGGAATTGTCACAGATTAGGGAACTCTAAGGAGAAATAACAAAATACAACTGGATTGAATCCTGGACCAGAAAAATGACATTAGTGGAAAAACTGGTCAGATTCAAATAAAGTCTGTATTAAGAATATTGTACAAATTTTCACTTCTGCTCTTGAGAAATATACTACAGTTAGGAAAGATGCTAACATTAAGGGAATGTTATTTTTGTACCTTTTAAGTCTAAAATTATTTTAAAGTAAAAAAAAAATTTTTAATCACAAAAAAACTCTATTTCTGATTGTGCTAAAAAAGGTAAGTATAACAGACATGGAACAGATTAACTCTGTCTGCATGGCGGGGGGGGGGAATGTAAAATGTTAAAGAGTATCTTAAAGGAATCTGAGAATTCAGCAATGGAGACACATTAATAAAGATACTACCCTTTCCTTTAAAACAAAAAACTCCACATTATTTTACTTTCATGATCCTTCAAAGCTTTTACATTTTATCACTTGAAAACATATTTTGTCCCTCATTGGGAATTATATAGAAAATATATATTATCTCTGAATGGCTTTGAGAAGCTATAAGAAAAGACACAATGGATATCCCTGTAATTCCATCAAAGCTATAGTTTGACTATTCATTATTTGTGAGTTGGCTTTTCTCAAGAAAAGGGGTAAGTTATCAATAAATTAAAATACATTACAATATGCTTCTTTGAATAAAAGAGAAATAGTGATTATTTCGCAGGTCTCCTCTAAAATAATCATATATAATAAAATTATTTTGAAGCCAAATGAATCTTAGTAGCCAAAAGAATGACCTTTAGATGGAACTCTCATAAAAAGAAGGAGAAGGAGTATAAAAGTGATAAGGAAAAAGCATATTCAATAACTCAATATGTAAATTCTTAATAGGAAACTAATTACATTACTTTGGCAATACAAAGAATGGTAATACTTTAAAGTTTATCATGCATTCTTACTTGAAATTTACTTGTTACAAGTCAAGAAAAGATCACTTCAGTATACATCATAATTTATTTAAAAATTTTTTTTCTGATACAGGAGATTGACTGCAGAAGATGTTAGTTTGTTTAAACTGTTAAATATAAACTTCAAAATACATACAAATCAGAATTCCTCCAGGTCAAAGTAAAGCTAACAACAAGACAGATTTAAATTACTTTGATATAACTATATGATTTTATATTATAAGTAGATTAAAGCTACACTCTGAAACATTATCATCTTTGGTAAATTTATTAAACAAGCTTAGAACTGATTAGCCAGAAATGAGAGCCATGCAAAGGCTGAAAGCAGCTATTAAAATAAACCCAAGGCACCGAAATGAGCACAGATTTATAAACAGCCCAGCAAGAAGCTGCCAATGATTGCTTCTAATAGTCTAAAACAAGGAAAGTGAGTAAGATTTCACTGAAAGTTTCTGTACCTGTCTCTGTTTGTTAAACCCAGAGTCACACGGCTTTAAGGAAGGAATAAAACAGAATGAAGGACACGAGCTTAAAGGAAAACATCAAATACACATATGTAATAAAAACAGGCAGCACTTTTGTCACTCCTCTTACTTTCCCATGACTTCGAATACACCACCTCTACAGCAACACAAAGCAAGGAACACTCGCATACACACACACACAGTAGTTTCATGTCATTAACATGTGCTTGATAATTTTAAAATTGTACTCTCAAATTTTATATTCTTTCTCAAAAGAATAAATCATGGGCCATACATTCAACAAGAAAACCAGGTAAATAAAATTTGCTACAAAAAGTCAATATTCCTACTATGTACAAGTTTAAAATTAATTTTTAAATATTCTGATTAAAAACTGCCACTATTAATTGCAGGCCAATTTAATAACAGGGTTTAAATACTTGGAATTCACATGCTCACTTCATAAAATAAAATATTATCTAGCCACACTATAGTTAACATTCAGAGATACACTTTTCAAATTTGGGTTTTGTTTCACTGGGCATGTGGCACGTAATAGATCACTAAAATACCATTTGAAAAGAAAGGCCCTAAGAGCCTTTCAGCTCAAGAAATCATAAATATAACAGTGAAAAATATTTGCATACTGTGAGTAACGTAACTATTTTACTGATGTAGTTCTTTGAAACTCTAATTCAAAGCAGACACACTGCTATTAATTATTCTTCTGTACAAATTAGGTTGGTGGTAAACATTCTTAAAATAGTTAAAATAATCTAAAGATAACTGACAATATTGAGTCAAAGTTAATTTACAATGTTTTTCTTTTACTATGTCATTATCTGGAGTACCTTATGGAAACCTTGTTTTCTAGTTTACATATCAACGTTATTATAAGTAGGTTTTTTAGGAAGTTACTATGTATATCTGTGGAGACTTGAACTACATGAGAAATTTTGGGTTGGCCAAAAAGTTCATAACATCTTATGGAAAAACCCAAACGAACATTTTGGCCAACCCAGTAATAATTAGGTCAAAGTTGACAGATGAGGTTTAACACCACATGTAAAGGGCAATCTTTAACAAAACACAAGTTCAGGACACGATTTTGTTATTTTTTAACTTTTAACTGTACTCTAGGATTTCAATGATATCCTTACTGCAGTATCCTACTTCTTCGATAATATCTCAATCAATTTAGTTGCAGTTTATTGTTTAGGAAAAAAAGCTTTCTTGAGCTGAAGTCTGGCACAAAGACTCTGAAGCTGGAAGTGAATATAATTTTTCACTACATTACTAGAGAAAACATATGTTAAAACTTTTCCAAACTGAAACAGATCAATAAAAAAGTGCACTCCTAAAATGCTTTAGAAAGTGTGAGTGAACCTCCTGAGAAAAGGTGCTGACCGCTGGCAAAGAGCACCCGCCCTAGGCCTGCATCTAAATGAACCTGAAACGCCCCTGCCTTACCCACGGCAGCTTTAGCTTTCTCATCCCAGTCTGCTCCTGCGCGATGAGAGACAGCTTGATTTGGACATGTATTTGGTTTAACAGGTTATGAGTTCTAAACCAGTGGTGGAAATAAAAATGATCTACAGTTGAGTCCCATCTTTTTTTCCCTTTTAACTTGGTCACTCCACCAATTGGATCCGGTTCAATGAAAACCAAGACCTTCATTTTTAAGACTTTTATTAATTCAGTAAATTTCATCAATCTCTAAAAGGAAAAGTAACAGCACACTGTAAGGCAGGACACTGTTATTAACACTGCCTCTGCAACTCTGAAGTTCTCCGCAATTAAACGTTGTGCTAATTATTTTCATGCCTTTTCAGTGAGGTAGCTGATCTAAATGAAGCTATCTAAAGGTATCTAGTAACCCCTGCGGCACAGGAGGTCGAGAAAGAATGACTTGGTAGCAACACTGATCATTCCCGCTTGGCAGCCTCAAGCCCATCCGCTCCAGGAAGGCAGGATTTCCATCAGTTTTGTTCACTACCACATCCCACTGTAACAGTGAACCAGTGGATGATCAAACAGGCATCTGAAGGACTCAATGCTAAATAATTCAAGGAAGGATAAAAGGATAAAGGATAAAGGATAAAGGATAAAGAAATGCTCTATCACTCCTTCCTTCGAAAAAATGCTTTTCAAGGAAACACAGTTACCACCATGAGCAACATACCCTAAATAAAAACAGACTGAACACAACACTTGTAAGAACTCTTTGAAAGACCACAACAAAATGCCACTGAGGAGACCTGGCTTGAGACAGGCCCTCCTTGGTGGGTCCTTCCCTTCATGGTCACAGAATGATCTGAATGCCACTACTTCCTTGTGGGACCTGGACTGAAAGAAGGTAAAGGCACCAAGCACAATTCTCCTGGGAAGCTTTCAAAACTGTAAAATATTTGGAGCATTCAGATAAGCTGGAAATCCTTCTAAATTCTAGGAAGACAAACTGATTCTAGGAAATCAAACCACCTTTTAGGCCAGAGAAGCATCAACAGATAAAAGGCTGAGTTAATCTAAACTGACTGGAGTGTTCATACACTACTCCCACCACTGAGAAGAGGTTATTTAACACAAAACGGTTTTAGTTTCTGAGTCTTTTTAAAGCTCCATGGAATTTGGTCTTTGGGACAGTAGTAATAATAATGATTATTAAGTACTTAAAGTATGCAAAGGCTGAGTAATCCCTAAAGCAGACCTGTGAGGTAGGTCTGCTTTTTCCAGATGAGGAAGTTGAGTATCAGAGAGGTTAAGTAATTTCTCCAAGGCAAAGAGCTAATCACCAGGGCCTATTTAACTTGAATGACCAAGTACCTGACCAAGTCAGGCTTAGTATTAACAGGAGCAAAGAGGGCAGCATGGTGGTGAGGAACGGTCCATGGAAACAGCCACACGGATTCCAGCTCTGCACCTGGCGCTCCCCTCCCGTGAGCCGCAGGGAAGTCTGCACCATGGTACTGGACTAGACCATGGGTCCTAGCCTTCTCTGAGGATCCCCTAGAGGGAAGGCAAGTCCAAGGTGGGGGGCCAGAGTTCTTTTTTCACTGGTTTTGTAAACTAGAATTCTCATTAAGATTTCAGTTCTAAAAAAGGCTTTTCTGCTTTGAAAGTTTGAAAAACACTAGTCCTTTCTAGCTCTAATATTCTGGGGATCATATCCTGGGCCCAATGTTAATATATATTTTTTCAGTTTTACAAGATTTGGCATATATTTTCTCTATTATAAAATCACAGTGGAAAAAAGCCAGCACAGAGGCTTGTATCTTATGTCTTTGCCTTAGTGGGACCCTCGGACATCTCTGTAATTTATCTGTTAAGTCCTTGGCTGGTCTTCACAAGTCACAATCATTACAACGTTCCTTAATGTGAGAAAACTCAACTATTTTCATAAGGCTCTGCTTTATGAAGGTTTATGAGAAATTCCTTGAGGTAAAAAAAGATGGCACCAACTATATTGAAAAGACCACAGAGAGCTGGTTAACTCTCTATGATCTGGTTTTCTGGTGTTTTGTTTTTTTTTTTTTTTTACTCATTATTCTGTGTCCATAATGACAAGACAGTTTGTCCAAAAATGTTCGCATAGCTCCTGACTTATCTATAAGCAGCTTTTGTCATCAAGCGTTGCATACAGGAGACAGATGAATGAGCAGAGATGAACTCACCTGCAGTCTTCGTATCTCAGAAATCATATCATTTTCTACTACAGTACTGGAAAACTACAGGAGCCATGAAGGGCTAAAAAATTTTTTGTATTATATTAACTACTTCTTCATTGGTTCAGCTATAAAAATCCCATACAATGTTCTCATGTATAGATACTTCTCCACATTTCCACCACTGTTTTTAACACAGTTTTGAACTAAGTGTCTACTTGAACTAATCTACTTCTAAATAAATTTTACATGCTATTGTCATTGTTAATTTCTTAAAAGCAAAGAAGGCTTGGGAAGCAACTATTATTCACTAAACAGATTACAAAACTACCTTTTAATATTAAAAGAACAGCAAATAGTATGGTTATTTTACTAAACAAAGGCACTAATATATTCAGAGCATTTTCACTCTTCGTTATTGCGCTTGCAAACACTTCTTAAGAATTGCATTATTTCCCCTTCCCCAAAAACTCATTTTAAAATTTGCCTAATGCTCCTTCACTGGTCCCTGAAATTACTGACACCTTTTACTCACAAGTGTTTCTCCTTAAGCATGGGAACAGCTACTACTTCAGCATGTCTCTGTCATTAAGACCATCAAATTCTTCACAGGATCCAACTTTCATCAAAAGTTTACAGAGGAATTTTAGCTCAAAGAATTGCATTGCATGCATGAAACTATGTATTAAAGGCTCTCTGACTAAACTGAAAGTCATTCTTGCATATAGTGGCAATGATCCATGGATTAAATATTCCCCCAACACCCAAATAGAATTACTATGGTTTATTGTGTCCATAATTCGTGGATAATTGAAGTCTCTCAAACACTTCAGCTAAAATGTTAATGACTTAAAAAGAATCATCAGCTCCTCAATGAAAACACCAAAATGGTTCTCTTCCTATCTCACTAATATTAATTCAAAGAAAATTAAAGTTAAAAAAAACTACTGCCTATTCAAATGCATGTTTTAAGTTAAAAATTATGCATAAATTCAGGATGCAATATTTCACCAAAGTAATTCTAACTGCTATGCTACATTTCTTTAAATTGATCATGTTTACATGGGCATAACATTCTGCAAACAAATCAACAGAACTTAAGATACAAACTGGGTTCTTAAATTCCACATTGATTGAATGAATGAAGATTTTATGGCTCATCACATTAAATGTATTTCTTATTAAGTACAAAGCCTTTAATAATAAATATACAAAGAGACTTCCTACAAAAGTTGGTTTTTTAGGGCTTCCCTGGTGGCGCAGTGGCTGAGAGCCCACCTGCCGATGCAGGGGACGCGGGTTCGTGCCCCAGTCCAGGAAGATCCCACATGCCGCGGAGCGGCTGGGCCCGTGAGCCATGGCTGCTGAGGCTGCGCGTCCGGAGCCTGTGCTCCGCAACGGGAGAGGCCACAGCAGGGAGAGGCCCGCATACCGCAAAAGAAAAAAAAAAAGTTGGTTTTTTAGACACCCATTCTAAAGTGTTGGGGGAAAAAAAGTTTTAAATAATTCCCTTTACATGCTGTACTAGCTCTGTTTATCTGGAAATTTTATTTTAATACAGTTGACCCTTGAACAACACAGGTTTGAACTGTGCGCGTCCACTTATACGCAGATTTTTTTCAATGGTAAATACAACAGTACTACACGGTTGCGTTGGTTGAATCCGGAGATGCAGAACCACAGATAAGGAGGAACTACTTCCGCAAGAGGGCTGACTATAAGTTACAGTCTCTATTTTAGACTGCTAGGATTTTAGGCTGGTAGGAGGCTTGGTGCTCCTAACCCCTGCATTGTTTAAGGACCAACTGTATACAGATAAAGAAAAGTAGCGCTGTAGTAGTACTGAATTTACACTAAGCATGGGCACCTAGATTAAGCACGAGCCACTAAGGATCCATTCCTGGTCTATACAATCGAGCTCATAATGTCTTTTTGCAGTCTCAAGGTTGATTGGAGATATTTTCAAACCTATTCTACACGTATGGTACCAACTGCGGGCTTCAGAAAAACAGGCAAATGTGAAAATAAAGCCCAACATTAAGGAACTAATACCACCAAATGAATGCTCCTGATGGATGCTGGAAAAACCCCTTCCTTATTGGACGACAAAAAAAAAAAACCCATCCCATGTCATTGAAAAAGGGGAAAAGCAGGAGGAAATGAAGGGTAAAGTTAAACATTAGCTTTTTCATTAATCCGTGAACTATAATTATTAGTATTCAGCTACTCTACACCAGCTGCCCATCACACTGCAGATGCACAGTTAGTGAACTGCTGTCATCATGATTAAGACAGTCGTTACTGCTGCAGAAGCGGGAGATGCTCGCGTCCACACCACAAGACTACTCCGTTACCCTCGAGGAGTCTGTGGGTGAAGAAAACCCCTCAGCAGCATCCTCCTTGATAACCTCCTAACAACACAAAACAAGAGTGTGGGTAAAAGGTGAAGGAGTGAGCCAAACAAGGATGATGAATGAACATGATGTTGAAATAATATATAACACTGAAACCTGGACCTGATTAGATTTTTTTCCTTCAATGATAATATTTTAAAATTTAAATAACAGTTTAAGTTCTATAGCTTTTGCCTCCTAATTTAAAAAATACATTAACAGGGAATTTCTTTTTTTTTTAATTGTTAACACATGTTTATCATCAGGAACACCTAAAATTTTAGGCACAAATGTATTTTGTTTTGGATTAGAGTTAATAGTACATTTGAATACTTCCCTGATTCTACTTAATTTCTGCTATTCAATCAAAATGTTCTTTCAATACGTCCTCTAATTTTTATACCATAGGGCTAGCATATATATACATAGATAGACACAACTACCATATATGTATGTCCTTTAAAAAGAAATCAGAAATTAGCAGATGTAAAGGTTTAGTTTTAAAAGTTTGATAACAAACATTATTGGCCAGAAACTCTGGTTGTAAACAACTCATCATTTACCTCCTGATGCTGCAAGTCATTTTCCTTTCATTGATATTTACCAGAAATGAAAACAAAATACATTTTGTGTTAGTAACAGCTTATGTTTCTTAAAACTACTTATAAAATAAGTTGCGCTTTTACTACAAAGGAAATAAGCAAACTTCTAATGCTGACTATGTTTCATATTAGAGTAATACTTTAGTTATGCTTTTTTATACTTACTAGGCCATTGCTCTGATCTCTGGGCAAATTCGTTTTTACTGATGGACGTGAGATGAGATGTTGGGAGCCGCCAGGGTAGTACCTTGGCGTGTAAAGGTAAGGGGCAAAGAATGGCTATGGAGAAAACACGTAACAAAACAATTACCGAAATCAAAGTGAAATGAGATGTAGCAAATGAAACTAACCAATAAAATACAACTCCAAGTTTTTAATGCAAGTGACAAAACAAAAGAAAAAATGCCTCACTCATATTCTCTAAGATATCAAACTTAAGACATATTATTTAAATTTTTATATTGTTGATTTAATAAAGCTTTTTAAAAAGCAACTAAAGTTTTGCACCTTACAACTTGACACCAGAGTTTCTCTTTACATTTAACATTTTTATGGGTCTACCATGTGTCAGGTTCTAAGTGATTTACAAATATTAACTCACACTCTCATAAAAAAAAAAAAGCAAAATAGAATCTCAATAGAATACTATTCTTTACCAAAAAAAGATTAGCCTTAAGTAAGACCAAAGAAAGTCTGAATTATATGAGAACCTCCTATACATGGACTCCAGGAATACTGTTACTCTAGGTTCCTAGAGTTTACTTTATATTCTATATCCTGGAGTTTACTCTGTCTCCTAAATAAGCAAGCATATTTTTTAAACGGGGAATTCAGTGTTTAGAGGAGATCTATAAATACACCATTTATTTGTATCCAGCTTCATATAAACAGGAGCTATCAGATTATATGGGCTAAAAATAAAGATTAAAACATATTAACTTTCATTACACTGATGTAACATCTTCCCTTACTTTTTTCACTCCTGCCATTTTAAGAAAACTGTTCTGCTTTTAACTTTCAGACTAAAAACCTCAAATAACTAGAGCAAAAAATAACTAGATCTAAAAACATGAGAAATTTTTAAACGTTTTAAAAATAATAAAACGATATTAAAGCATCACATCATTGTTATTCATGTGAAATTAGAGAACACAAGGTCTCCACCTAGATGGTATGGTAATTTAATATTAAAAAAAAAATTCTTGGTCTCAAAACTTCAACTGTCATCTAATTATCAATTGAACCATTTTACGAAAAATTATCGCAGATTTTAAGACTGGCAAATAAAAACCTGCATTTCACACTGCCTACCACTCAGATAAAGTTTACAAGGATGAAATACATTAGAAAATGCTATTGCTCCACCTTTTTCTCCTTATTTGAGTAAAAGAATGGAATAACATTCACAGGACCTCTATAAATGGTATACCTCATAACTTACATGGCTGGCATTTCTCAAAAACTGGAAAATTTAAATTTTAGAATTCCTGCTTTGCCACGTTTATTCAAATTTCTCTGTCTTCCTAGCTTATAAGAAATTTATTTAGGCATGCACTTGGCTTCTATGAATACCAGCCCCTGTGTTTTCTCAAATTAGACTAAAGAGGGAGACAACAAAAATAAAGAAACTGCAAGGGATCTTAGAGTACAGTTCCAGAAAGTATAATACTAGAGCAGATGCTCCATTTTCCTATAGGAAATATTAGTGTTTAAGACCATTAAAATGAGGATAGCTTGGACCTACTCAACTTGATAGGGTCTGAATACTGCTGATAATTAATTGTGCTCTCATCTTTTGAAGTAGAAAATGATCATATTTATACTATGCAAATGATTATACATGACTGAAGATAACTTGAAATAAAAGTCTAGAAATTGGCTACAGTGCTATTATTTGGCAATAGCACCTGAGTCCTACCAGCAGTATTTCCATTACCTCACATTTAAAAGCTGTAACACATATTAAATATAGGTTTACTGAACTACTATAAAAATTATCATTGTTTTAAATTCCAATACAAATTATTATACAAGATACAACAAATGGAATATTTGTTTATAAACAAATAGAAAAACAGATCCCTTTGAAGCATAGGATAGTCTCTGCTGACCCCATAGAGTTCACTTTCTTATTAAGATAATAAATAAAAGCAAAAAGCATCTCAAATATTCAGACTCAATTGAGATCCAGAACCATTAAAATTCAAAATTATTCTGATTTTTAAAAAATCATACTGCATTCAAACTTAACACTTTTTGTCTTTAAAGCTAAAGTACAGTTTTAAAATAATAACAGACCCCGTTAGCAGAAAACTTCTAATACTTCCCTGGAAGAAATTCTTAAAATTTAAGATTCCTAGCACTTGCTTACCCTGTTGTAGAATGGATGCTGGGGTCCCGTCATACCACTGTAATAGCTGCTATGAGGCTGTGGTGACACAACCCCTCCTCCAAACGGGGCACTGAAGGAGGCGGAAGAAGAGCAGGCCGACGCAGGCTGACTGTAGCCCGACGGTGGTCTAGGGGGAGCTTCGTGCAGAGGTAGCGGGGGATACGCAAGTCCTCCGATATTAATCTGGTCTCTTGCAGCTCGAACATCTAAAAGATTAAACAACACGCCAGAAGGCAAAAGAAAATAGAACATTAGTACTTAATCCAATTACCATTTCCTCCTTTAGGCACCAGATAGAAACATGACTGTATCGCTCTTGCCAAGGATTTCAACGGGGTTACAGAAGTAGACAGGAAATTTTGAATACTCCATAGACATTTTAGCAAGAGAAACTCAACTACTTTGCATAAAAGCTTTTGTTCACCATTTGAAAAGTCACCAACATCTGGATTCTTCTCCTCAGTTACCAGAACTATAAACTTTTTTTTCTGACTTTTCAAGGTATCTGTGCTATTCTAACAGTTCTTGTGACTCATAAAGTTTTGTTAATTATTAATAATTCAAACTTGTGTAGTAAATATAACGTTAGCTAAGATTATGGGTTTGCAAACTATACGTCTCATCCATCTCTGAACAATAACAATAACCAATTCCATAGTCACAAAATACACCTCTGACAACAGCCTTATAACAGGTATCTAAAAAAGAATGTAGGAGTATAAGGCTCTCTCTCCATAATTCCTGGAAAATGCCAAGGTGAGTCAGGAGCACCTGCATCATACAGAAGATGGTATGTTTCAGCAAAGGTTCTGTGTGTGTCCATGTGCATACAGTGGTGCCTCAAGGACAACTTAAATTCTTCCAAAATCCTCATGTCACTGTCCTCAAGTTCTAGTCCACAGATTTAAGCTAAAATTTTAAAAGTGATATAGATTTTCTTACCCCTCTGGATAGAGATCCCTATTAAAGACAGAAGACTGGTGACAGAAAAATTACAATGGACTGACATCTTAAAGTGGTGATTATACCGTTAAGAGGAACCTGATTCCAAGGAAGGTTCAGCTGTGTAGGCTGGGAAACATAAAAAGGTCAATTTAACAAACAGCATTTTCCTAGCATTCCCAAAAGATGTCAGACTGCCGATCCGCAGTTTCATTAATTCTCCTGTGTAGCGCTTGGTTTGATATTTCTTGGTGTTTCATGGAGCGCAGGAGAAACTTACACAGCTAAGTCAGAAACAGGAAAAGCCTTCAGTGTTGCAGAGAGGAAAAAGTAAATTTATTACTAATACCCACCTGCAATGATTTCCCGTAGTTTGGGGTCTAGATTTACAGTGCATGGCAAAAAGGTTTTTACATCTCGAGCCACAAGAACTGGCGTCCTTGAAGACAAAAACACTTCAAAATTTCTTATATCTCCATCTATTTCCAGGAGTGGCTCAACATCTTTAGTTGTTGGAATATTCTTTGATATTCTTCAAGTAAGAAACAAACAAAAATGGTCATTAATGTCACTACTGGCAAATTCTGCATGTAACTTAAAATTTGTTATTTATAAAAATAACACATTATACACCTTGCTCTCATAATTTTTTTAAAGAAAAGAAAAAGGAACAAAACAAGTGGTATAGTTACAAAATTACTAAGGTAACAAGTGTGAGGTCAGAATTACATTGCCCTAATGAAAGGCAGGATTTGGGCTAGGAACACAGAGAAAGGAAAGTAACATATTCTAGGTATGTCACAGGTTTTATTTTCTATTATAACAGTAATCTGTGCTTACTATATAAGCATATATATAAGGCAAAGAAATACAGAAAAACAGAAAGGGGAAAAAATCCACATCATTTTACCAACCAGACACGATAACTACCAATTACAGTGTCACTTAGTCTATTTTTCATTATGCATAACTTTTAACCTAGTTGAATTTATATATGTAAATACTTTTGTATCAGGCAGAGGTCTTAAATGTAAAAACAAGTGACATTCATTAAAAAGTACTTAGTAAACACTTCTATGTTGAACTATACGAAACTGCCATTTTTATAGGTCAAAACGGTCAAATATTGACAATTCCATAGGGTTCAACCTACTACATGCCAGGCCATGCGCCAGTCTGAGGCAGTGAGTAAAAATACATCACAGAGGGATAAAGGAATAGAAAATATGAAGGAGCTTAAAAGACAAGGAAGTAGATGACAAATCTGGATATAACCCAAACGTCCACTAACAAGGAAAAGATAAATAACTTGTAGTATAGCCATATAATGGAATACTACTTAGCAATAAAAAGGGATGGACTTATTTATATATGCAACATGGATAAATCTCAGAGTAAATTATGTTGAGTGAAAGAATACAGCAAATGAAGAATACATAGTTGTATTTTTTTTCATTTATATAAAACTAGAACATGTAAACCAACCTATAGTGACAGAAAAAGGATAAAGGTTCCCTGTGAAGTCAGGGACGTGAGGAAGAGAAATGACAGGGAGAGACTTCAAAGGAATGGGAGGGGACTTTAGGAAGTGATATGTCTGCTCTCCTGACAGCCGCGACAGCTTGGTGGGGATGCGTGCTGTGTGTCTGTATATGTGTGTACATATGTAAACTTCAGGAATTGTACAACTTAAATATGGCAGGTTCTTGTATGTCAATTATATCCCATAAAGCTGTTTTAGAATCACTGTAAATCTGAAGATGTCTTCAAAACACTCAATTCCCAATTAGTCAAGAATATTAACTGTGAGATTATACTGAGTCTAGTTTCAGAGAAGCAGTAAGATTTTCATGTTCTTCAAAAAAGTGAAATGGAATCTTACTCTAATACTAGTTATAGTTACGTAATTTCTCTGGGACTAGCACTTTACTACTCAGGCCCACTACTTGGCTAGTAGCCATTTATTAAAAGCCATCTAAAAGAAAATCCAGAGAACAAAATTAGCAAACAAGAAAAGAATAGGGTGCTGCTTAGAAAATAAGGATAGCAATTTTGTCTTAATGAATTTCAGGAAGTCCCTTTTATGGACTCATGCACACATGCACAAAACAAAAAGCCCTCTGAAATGGGATTACTTCTTAATAAATTAAACTGGCTTTCAAACTGATTATTAAATATATTTAAAATGAAATGGAAAACTTGAAGAATGGTTTCACAGAATCATCTGCAGAAGTGGCCAAAATATCAGAGCTTCAACAGTTAAAAAGGTAGTTCATCTATTTCAGGAGTTTAACATAAAATACTAAGAAGAGAAGCTAGAAAGATTTAGATAAAAACACACAGCTGACAAGTCACATGAAACAAATTAACTGAATTTTAATGCCAGCTCTGCTTAAGCTTGAATGTGAACAGTGTTCTCAATACGATGAACAATACTGCTGTTCACAAGCCAACAGTCTGCTGCTGGTTTCCAGATTGAAGTCTCTATTCTAACCTTTTGAGCTCAATACATTAAACTCTTCTACTGAAAGAGATATTTATGTAAATGATAATCTTTTGGCAGTAGGCCACCAAAATCATATGTGCCTTTATTTTTCAGATATTTTTCCAAAGGTTAGTATTTAAAGAATTTAAGCAACTTCACTTTTCAATTAGGAGTGAATTTAAATTTCCAGTATTATGAATCATGTGAATTAAAGTTGCCAGCAGTTAAATGGCCCACAGAAGGCATTATAAAACCTCAGGCATCAGTGATCTCCCAGTAAGTTTAAATGCAATCTCCTTCTATGCTACCAATCTAGCAGTACTTGTTAATGCCAACATCAATGTAAGTTAAAAGCATTTTAATTATAAATGACAGTGGTTTAGAGAAAGTCCGTATTAATTCCTTGGCAGAAATTACATAAGCCATTCATATCACTTCCATTCAAAATAAGGTTTTAAATTACACAGAAAAAATTCCATTTTAAATCAAAATATAAATAGGTTCTAAGAGCATAATTTATGAAGAAGGCATATTTACCTTACTTTGTCTAAAAGTAGCTGCCTAATAATGTCATTATTTAATCGTAAGAGATTAAAAATTAAGATAAATTTTCTTCAAAAATTTTAAAAGGGAAAACTTTTAACTGCCTCAGAATTGAATTACTTTGAAACAATTTAACTTCCAGTAGACTCTCAAATACTTTCTATCAGTGAGTGTCCATTTGTTAAATACTCTCTATGCACAGAACACTTGGAGATTCTGGAAGATAGATGGAACACACAGAAAACAGCCACTCAGCATTGTAGTCAAACGGGTCAGAAACAAAAGATAAAATGAAATCCATTGTTAAGCCCATTACTATCTGCAGACAAAAACCCTAGACAACTTTGGAGCTAACCACACTCTCCCCTTCCGTCTTAACCAGGTTAATTCCTGCTCATCCTTTGTCTCTCAGCTCAGCTCCCCCTCTTCAGGGAAGTCTTCCGTGAAACCACATTGCACTCCTCTATTACAAACCCTCATGATAGCACATATGCTTTCTTACATACACATATCACAATTAGAATGTTACACTATTCAGTAGTGGAATTATTTTATTAATGTCTATCTCCCCCCACTAGACGGTAAATTCCATTAAAGCTAAGAACAAGTTTGGTTTTGTTCACCACTGTATCTCCAGTGCTTAGCGCAGAATGCTGTCATATGACTTTTGCGTAATAAATATTTGTAGAGTGAACAAACTACACAAAACAGGATTGTTCCCAAAGAACTCTATTCTTTTAAAATAATTTTCACTTTAATTACCCTTTCTGATATTGAAAAAAAAACCCTTGTGCTTGGGAAAGAGTACATTGATCCATTTCAGTTAATTTTTGTACATGGTGTGAAATAAGGGTTCAACTTCATTCTTTTGCATGTGGAAATCTAGTTGTTCCAGCACCATTTCTTGTAGAGACTATTCTTTCCCCCACTGAATGGACTTGGCACCCTTATTAAAGCTTAACTGGCCATAGATGTATGGGTTTATTTCCTGACTCTCAACTCTATTCCACTGGTTTATGTCTGTCCTTATATCAGTGCCACAGTGTTTTGATTACTATAGCTTTGTAGTTTGTGGGTTTTTTTAACATCTTTATTGGAGTATAATTGCTTTACAATGGTGTGTTAGTTTCTGCTTTATAACAAAGTGAATCAGCTATACACATTACATATATCCCCATATCCCCTCCCTCTTGTGTCTCCCTCCCACCCTCCCTACCCCACCCCTCTAGGTGGTCACAAAGCACCGAGCTGATCTCCCTGTGCTATGCAGCTGCTTCCCACTAGCTATCTATTTTACATTTGGTAGTGTATATAATTCCATGCCACTCTTTCACTTTGTCCCAGCTTACCCTTCCCCCCCCCCCCCCCGTGTCCTCAAGTCCATTCTCTACCTCTGCGCCTTTATTCCTGTCCTGCCCCTAGGTTCTTCAGAACCGTATTTTATTTATTTATTTATTTTTAGATTCCACATATATGTGTTAGCATATGGTATTTGTTTCTCTCTTTCTGTAATAAGTTTTAAAATCGAGAAAGAGTTCTCCAACTTTATTCTTTTTCAAGATCGTTTTGGCTATTTGGGGTCTCTTGCAATTTCATATGAATTTGAGGATCAGGTTTCTGTTTCTGCAAAAAAGGCTACTGGAATTTAGAACGGGATTGCACTGAATCTGTAGATCACTTTGGG
Organism: Delphinus delphis; assembly: GCF_949987515.2. Lineage (NCBI taxonomy): Eukaryota > Metazoa > Chordata > Mammalia > Artiodactyla > Delphinidae > Delphinus > Delphinus delphis. Next base: position 84,043,227 of record NC_082694.2, on the reverse strand, counting down.
TAATACTGACAATATTTAGTCTTCCTATCCATGAAGATAGGATATCTTTCCATTTATTTAGAACTTCTTTAATTTACCAATGTTTTGTAGTTTTCATTGTACAATTCTTTACCTCATTGGTTAAATTTATTCCTGGATATTTTATTCTATTTGGCACTATAGTAAATAGAAGTGCTTTCTTAATTTCCTTTCAGATTGTTCACTGGAGGTGTATAGAAACTCAACTGATTTTTGTGTTGATCTGTACCCTGAAACATTGAATTTATCAGCTCTAGTAGCTTTCTTGTGAAATTCTTTGGGATTTTCTACATACAGCATCATGTAATTTGTGATTAAAGATAGTTGCACTTCCTCATTTCCAAATGGATCCACTTATTTCTGTTTCTTGTCTAACTGTACTAGCTAGAACTTCCAGTATAATGTTGAAGAGCAGTGGTGAAAGCAGGTGACTTAGTCAACTCAGACTGCTATAACAGAACACCATAGACTGGTGGCTTAAACAACATTTATTTCTCACAGGTCTTAAGAGTCTGAAAGTCTGCGATCAGGGTGCCAGCATGATCAGGTTCTGATGAGAACCCTCTCTGACTTGCAGTTAGCTCTCTGATTCTTTTTATAAGGACACCAATCCCATCATAAGGACTCAGCCCTCATGACCTCACCTAAACCTACTTACCTCCCAAAGGTTCCACCTCTGAGTACCATCACACTGGGGGGTAGGTTTTCAACATATGAATTTTGCAGGGGACACATTCAGCCCATAGCAGCAGGCATCCTTATCTTGTTCCTGTCTTTAGGGGGGAAGCCTGCAATCTTTCACCACCGAGAATGTTAGCAATGCGTTTTTCCATAAATGCCCTTTACCACGTTAAGTAAATTCCCTTCTACTCCTAGTTTTCTAACAGTTTTTTAATCACGAAAGGGTGTTGCATTTTGTCAGATGCCTTTTGTGTATCCACTGAGTAGTCTGCAATCCTTTTTATTTTTGTAAGGTGGGTGGTAACATCCATATTTTCTGATTTTAGTTAATTCTGTCTTTTATTTCTTCTGTCAATCTAGTGAAAGGTTTGTCAATTTTGTTGATCTTTGCAAAGAGCTTTGGTTTCGTCAATTCTCACTACTGTTATTTTATTCTCTATTTATTTCCACTCTAATCATTATTATTTCCTTCCTTTTGCTAGATTTGAAATTTGTAAAATTTGCTTCTCTTTTTCTAGTTTCTCAAGGTTAAAGTTAGGCTATTAATACAAGATTTTTCTCCTTTTTAAATGTAAGTATTTATAGTTATAAATTTTCCTGTGTGCTGCATCCCATAAGTTTTAATCACCCCTAAAAAGTACCTTGAAGGAATTCTCTGGTGGTCCAGTGGTTAAGACTCTGTGCTTTCACTGCTGAGGGCATGGGTTCAATCACTGGTCAGGGGAACTAAGATCCGCATGGTGCAGCCAAAAAAAGAAAAAAGTACCTTGAAAATGATTCCATGAGTCACCTTTCATATTGTGTTGGAGAGAACGGTTAGCATAGGGGGTCAGAACAATAGACACTTTCCTTGCTATAGCTAAAGTAACAGAATTACTTTATTACTTCTGTTACTAAAGTAATTAAAAGCTAAAACTCTCCATATGCAGAAGGTTGTGCTGAGTGCAAAGCAACAGTCAATGGAGCAAAGAACTTGTTGCAAAGAAAACAAAGAGGCATCTCCACGTGGTGGTCAGAGCTGATTTTCAAGACAACAGTGCGCAGTGTCAGGTTTGCTCACTCTTTAAAGTCACAAAAGTAATGCTGCATTTTATAGGCACCCTATTCAGTAAGCGCACTAGGAAACAACGAACAAAGCACTTGCACATGTGGCACACTGTGTATGTAATCATGCCAACCTTCAGGCTTGCTCGTTTGTTTCTGATGTCTGATATTTGATATGTGTGACTTGTATGCTCAAGGGTGATCTAATTAGGGTTGGTAACTACTGCAAACCATAAAAATACTTGTCCAGGTTGCCACAGGGATCACTGGCAGAGCTAAACAATGTTACTCTTTTACTTACTAGAAGAGCTTACTCTACATTTTTAAAAAACTGTTTCCCATTGAGGGTGTTCATTTCCAAGGAGATCTATTTGGCAAAAACATGAGGGCCCAAGATTACTTTTTTTACACTAATGAGGAAACATGTAGGCCTGTAATTTAATGGATAAAAGAGTGCTCAATATGCAAACTCAGTAGACTACCATTAGACACACAATTTGCATATCTGCAGCTGGGCTTCAGCTGAGCTTCACCTGGGTAGCACAAGGTGTAACTTTGGTGGTAGAAGTAATAGGAGGAAAATTTTATGACCACAAAAATCTCATTCTTGTTAAAAAAAAAAAAAAAAAAAGGCGCTGAATCATTTTGACACAAAGGCATTTACACTCAAAGAGAAATGAGGTTGTTCAACTGCCTAGGAAACAAATGTAGTATAATCAAAGTCTGAGGGGGACAAAAATCCCCCTCTGAGGCTGTTATATAAACTTACTGCGTATTTACATGTTAGATGCTTCCCATTAAATTCAGTTTTAATAAAGGCAGTGATTTCTAGGAATACAATGCCTGCATGAAATGCAACTTGGCTGTATTCTGAAACAAAAAGCAGAGTGTTTACTGCAATGACTTTCCTTAGATCCAGCCTTGATGATCTCAGATTCCTTAGAATAAGGCTGTAATGTTTGACAATTAAAATTAAAAGCCTTGAGGCTTTTTTAAGGCATAAAAATGTATTTAAAGGGTGGGTCACTTGTTAACTGTGTGTGATCTGGGACAAGTCATTTAACTCTCTAGACTCCAGCTTCCTTATTTCAAAGGGGCTGAGGTAGATTTCTGAGGGCCTATCTGTGGCCCTCCAGATGCTTCCCAAGCCCCTGCCATGTGGGGAAATGCTCTTTCTCTCAAAGTGATGAAGGAAAGCTCTGGCCTACGCACAGATGTCCCTTCCATGTCCGAGCTCCCTTGATTCGCAGTGTAAACACGAGACACGTAAGCATAATTTTACTGGCTGCAAGACTGTACTTTTGGTAACTGCAGGGATGAGAAAGGATCAACAGGGAAGGTAAGACACGAAAGCCCAGAGAAGTAACGAAGAAAGTATCTGCTGAGGCTCAACCGTAATACTGGTAAGGCACTGCCTTCATTTATGTGTATTATGTAAAATGCTCTGTGTGAGGTAGCCCTTTCTTATATAAAATCTAATAGAAAAGATATTTAAATGTTGTAAAGAACTGAAAGGAAAAATTTTTTTAAAAACCAGTATTTGCTGAATACCTACTGCTTGCCATTCTTTGAGCCAGATGTTTTATCTAGTTTATCTAATTTCCCAACGCTCCATGAGGTGTTATTTCAGTTTTTAAAATGAGGAACCTGAGGCTCAGAGAGGTTAAGCAACTGGCCTGACATGGCCTGGCTGTAAGGGGCAGAGCTGGAGCCTGCGTCGGCCAGATTCACAACCCTGTACCCTGCTCCCTGCGCTGGTTCAAACCGAGTGCCACAGACATGGCTCACGATTCTTAAATTAATGATTTACCTGTTTTTAACTCCTTAAAATATAATAAAATAGAATGCTGTTACACATTAAATTTTAACACACTGAAGAAGACCAACATATAAGCCTGTGTTAGCAAGTTATCCTGGTTTTTTGTTTCAATTTTTTGCAGACTTGGAAATAAAGTTTCTCCTCCATCTTCATGTATATATTCAAATTCCTTCATTGTTTTAAAATCCAGACCAGCACTTTTCCGTTAACAAAATTACTCAAGCCAGTACACTACTCCACCCTACGTGCCTGAGCACAGAGTGCCAAAGCTAGTTAGAAAATCTCAGTAATAATTCGTGACGTGACCCAGGTGACAGGACCCAGTCAGAGAAGCAGCACCCAACACTTTGACTATTAAAAAAAAATGTGAGCAACTGTAAAATTATATTAGTGATTCACCTAAGAAACAAAATCCCCAATTAAACTTTCAAGTTTCTGAATCAGATTAATTGAAAATATCCCACCATTGCAAAGCAAGTTTAAAAGTTGGTTAACGTTTGCATCTACTCATGATTTAGAATTATCTTGATATTACATTACCAAAACTAAGTATAGAAACAAACAGATGCTTGATCCAACACAGGACTGCAACAATCATCCACCGTTTTAATTTTAATATTCTTCAGAACAGCTCATTTTCCTATCTGAATTTATCAGGAAATGTTATAATTTGAATCAATTAATTTATATTCATTCTGCTTTATTTATTGGGTTTATACATAAGACTGAATTTGCAACAAGGTTTCCACCAGGGGGGAAAAAGCCTGAAAAACCATGTACTATAGCATGATGCCTACCCCAGTATTCCCATGCAGGTGATCAGATGATAGCAATTCAGATGACAAAACAGTAATTTCAAGCTAAGGTAACAGAGAAAACTTCAGTAAAGAGGTTGAGGCAAAACATTTCACAACAGACAATATGAAAATAGTTCTCTCTCATTAAAAAAGCAAAGCCCTAGTTTTATATCAAGAATTTATATGATGATATGACATTTTAAAATATTCTGACAAAAGTAAATAAGATCCAATTTTCATAGCTGTTTGAGGAACACTAATAACATCGTGAGGTGCTAGCAAGCAATAAGAGATGTTCATGTTATTGCTGCCTTTAAGAAATCGTAAGAAGTGTTACGCTAATCATATACAGGGCACAAATGTTTTGCAGTAAAATTGTGAATAACAATCAGGGAATGGAGGCTCTGAACTCAGAGTCTGCCTATAAATATGCCCAAGATTAAAGCAAAACTTTTATTATATGAGTTATCTTAAAGCTTTAACGTTTAATCAGCATGGAACCCAAGATCTACAATGTTTAGGATTTAGTATTTTAATATATAAACATAAATTTGTAAGCAGATCAATTAAAAAAAACTCCTTGTTCTTCATATCCCTTTGCCCAATAGTAACTTTAAAAGAATTTTAGGAGAAAAAAGTACTACACTAAACTTAATAAAAACTATACCATACGATCAGATAACCATTCGTTTATGATCATGATTCTCAGTGCTTACAAAAGTCCTGTGAAGCCATTCTTTAAATAACAGGAGTGAAAGTTGAACCTTAGACAGTTTAAAATGTTCATTAAACTCAGTGTTTTTCTTGTTTTTCTGCCATGGAAAAGGGAAAGCAAAACGCATTCACTCTATTTCTTGGCCGACCGTGCTAACAATGTTTCTGGTGAAATACTCCCCCCTCGTGGACTTTTTGGACATTGCAAACAGAGGTCATGTGCTTCGTGGTTTTACATAAGCATCTCACCATTACCTTAGCACTTCAATTAGCTGGCATTTTTATTATACATTACCTTTGCTTATTCTCAAATTTTGAAGAGTCTTAAAAGTATTTTCATTTGAAATTCTGAAATCACAAACCTCTGTTGAAAAAAAATAATTTCAGGGAAAATACTGATCTCTACCTGATCTCTAATGGTATATTTAACTTTTTGGACAAATTTGAATCCTTCAATAATCATATTCGTTTTTTAATGTAAATATGCATAATATTCTTATTGTATTATAAAATAAACTATAAACCTGCATAGGTAATGATATTTTTTATTTTACATATTAAAACATATTTAGAAAAATTGATTTTTTAATACTGTTTTCAAATAGTCTTCTTAGTTAATCTATTTTAGTTTTTCATATTAAAGTTAGAAACACACAACTTTGAAACATTTAAAATTCCTTCTTTGGGCTTCCCTAGTGGCTCAGTGGTTAAGAATCTGCCTGACAGTGCAGGGGACACAGGTTCGAGTCCTGGTCTGGGAACATCCCAATGACGTGGAGCAACTAAACCCGTGCGCTGCAACTACTGAGCCTGCGCTCTAGAGCCCGCGAGCCACAACTACTGAGCCCGCGTGCCACAACTACTGAAGCCTGTGCTCCTAGAGCCCGTGCTCCGCAACAAGAGAAGCCACCACAATCAGAAGCCCACGCACCGCAACAAGTAGTCCCCACTCACAGCAACTAAAGAAAGCCTGCGCGCAAGAATAAAGACCCAACGCAGCCAAAAATAAATAGTTTTAAAAAATTCCTTTTTTGTTCTATATTAGTATAAAATACTGAAAATGGCATTATGAGTTTAAATGAGAAAATATTTAAAAAATCAATTTTACCCTATTGAAAACAAAAGAAAAGCTATTGAAAACGCTATCAAGAAAAAAATTACAGACCCTTAGCAGACATAAAAATGGTATAAAGGCTTAAACACACAGATGTACCAGCTGTTTAAGTGCTAAATATCACAACTGATTTTATTTTTTTCAGTTTTCCATACAAAACCTACTGCAGTTGGTAGACACAATCAGAACTGAATGAAGCACTGATTTGGGGTTTTACATAAGTTGCTAAGAAGTTTGCATTTTTTTAATGGAAAAGATAAATTCCATCCTCTAAAAAAATGTGTATTTGCTACAACATTCCCATTGATACACAATAAATGATTCTAAATATTCACTTGAAAATGAATAAATTATATCTGGAAATAATAAAATTAGTTTAGTTCTGTATTTCTAATATCTCAGACCCACTGCCTAGCTCCGTAGTCACAGACAGCCTCCTGGCTTCCAGAAATGGGGCTGGGGAAGCTCCAACAGCTATGGCCGTAAGAACTTAGGTAATGCCCGCTCTCTCTGCCTCCCAGAGTTATGAGTATTAAATGAAATAATCTAGGCAAATCCAATGTGTGGCATATATTGAGGGCTCAAGTAATACTAGTTACTGCTTTTATTAGCATGTGCCGGCACGTAATAAACTCTATAAACATTCGGTTAATGAATGAACACAATCAAAATGTTTAGCATAACAAAAACAGAGTCCAGCTAAGTCAAAGGGCCTTTTTAAACAATACTGACAACAGCCTGTAAATAGAAACTAAAGTGGGAGGAACCTGTCTCAAAGTGTGCCCATAGGAAGCAACTCCAAATCGGGCCATTCATAAAACCATTACGAATGTAAGAAACCTTCCAAACGCAGCTGAACTCACCGTTACAGGGAAATGCCTAGGAAAACACTGCTTTGATTTTACTATCACCTGACAAAAGGCAGAATCTACTAGGTATCAGCTGAAATATGTAGTCACCATTCAACCTTTGTGTTCTGAAAACGTTCTATGTGCCTTGCCCAGGGATCTACTGGTATTAATGACAAAGGAAAATGTTTACCCATGTTTAGAACCAAAGAAGGACACGTCTGTATGGACAGTTATTTTTTTCAAGATAAAATGTGGCTTCTCATTTACCACCTTCCCCAAATCCATGCCTTCCTCAATGCAAACGTCATCATCATATTTCTTTATTCTTTCAGAAATACCCACTACTGCCTACTCTATGCCAAGAATGTCTAGAAACAAGGAATTCAGAAAGGTTTAAGGAAGTTACATTTCGTGGAGTTAAGAGTCTAGTTCAGGAAACAAATATTAAAGAAACAGCAATGCAAATATTTATAAAAGGTAACTATGGGAAGTATCATGAAGTAACATACCAGTGTATAATGAACACATCTAATAAAATCTTGGAGACTGGGATATGCCTGGATACAAAAGGCTTCCCGAGGTAGTGACATTTAAGGTGAGACCAGAATAAGGTGGGAGAGGGGAGGATGGGCCAGAGATAAATACAGGTGGAAAGGTAAAAGGCAAGAGGGAGAAGGCATGAGGAAGGGCCGGAAATCCATGCTAAGATCGTTTGGAGTTCCAGATAAACCTGATTCCTGTATTTAGAATTCTGACCAACTATTTCTCATTATCCTTAGAACCCAATTTGATACTGAAATGACCACCACTTCCATCTTACACTACTCATACATCAAATTCAATACTACTCTACAAGCAAGGTGCGCTGTACACCTATCAGTTTTCAATGCAGCGGGAAGCACCTTTCACTCTCAAGCTGGGGTTTAGATGTGAGGGGTAGAGGGGCGGGACAGGGCATGCAGTTGGCAATTCCAAAGGAAAGAGGCAGGTGAAAACACTGACCCAAAAATTACGCTTATAAATCCATCGTTTTATCAGAAAATAAAGAATAAATGATCTCAAGAAACATGAAACTATTACAGCAGAAGAAACAGGCAGGGAAGTCATATAAATTCTTGCAGATGTTTAGAGTAACTAATGAGTTTTCTATCAGGACACTGCAACAAGACTATAGATGATGTTACTCATTTCTCATCTCTCTCATATTCGTGGAGTGCCACCATGGACCATTCTCTACTGCTCATTTCATCTTTACTGTGCAACTGCCACCTACTTTCTCCACAACTTTCCATTTACCCTAATTTTTCTACCCAGTTTCACTGTTATCTTCTTCCCAGCACAGGATTCTGAAAATACACTCCCTTAGGTCAACAGGGTTCCCTAAGTCGCTTCCAAGTTACACTGATATGACCAAATAACAGGCACCTTAGAGCATTCCGGGTACATGTACAATTTTTTCAAGGCCCTGCAGTGGATCTCCATTTTACTCAGAGTAAAAGCCAAAGTCCTTACAATGTTCCTCCTAAAAGTTGTCGGTGACCTGCACCCCCTGACCTCCCCGACCTCATCTCCCCTGCTTCCCCCTACAGAATTCCCTCCAGCCACACCAGATCCCTTGTTGTTGCTGTTCCCCAAACAACCCAGGCACTCTCCAGCCTTAGGCCCTTTGTCCAAACTGTTCCCTCTGCCTAGAAACACTTTCCCTAGATACCTACTTGGCTAATTCTCTCTCTCCTCCTTCAAGTCTCTGGTCAATATTTCTCTCCTCAAGGAGGCCTCCCCTGAGCCTCTTGAGCAGTCTGGACCCTGCACCACTCTTCCTCCCCCTAACTCTGCTTTTTATTTTTTCCATAGCACTTGTCACCTCTTAACATGCTGTAGAGGTGTGTGTTACAGAGACTGTTTATCACTCATACCTCCCTGATAGAGTAATAAGCTCCTCAGCTTAGGGATCTGTGTCTGTATTGGTCATGGACATATCCAGGCTCCTACAATGGTGCCTGGTTCATAATGGGTGCTCAATAACTATTTCCTGAATAAATGAATGAATTCTAAGCTTTCTCCCATTAATTTCTCTCATATGTTTGGATGTTGCTACGAGTCTGGTAGCAACAATAAAGAAGTAGCAAAATATATAAATAGATAAACTCAAAAAACAGTCAAACATGTCTAGTTTTCATGCTTCTTTTTTTTCTCTGAACAACAAACAGGCATGATTTGCAGGTATATCGAAGTAAACTAAAAAATTCTGCCCTTCACCTTTATTTATCTTTAGGAACCTGAATTTTCCAATCAATTTCCACAAAGACAATGAATAAAAATAAACAATGCATAATAAGAAATGCATGTTTAACTGTCAACATTACATTTGTTTACGGCATCTTTGTTCATGGTTTGAAGACTCAATCTTCACATTAAACCTAGCAAATATACTGTTATTTATTTTATCCAGTTAAAATATGATTTCTATTTTAGATTATATTTTATTTTTTTCAGCACAAACCTGCTTAGTTTCCTTTCCTATATGGAGAATTATTTCATGATTTTGCAAAAAATTCAATCAGGTTTTTTTTTTTTTAAAGATAAAGATATTGATAAAGTATTGAACCCCTGAATAAAGTATTTACATTAGATATACATTAAGGGCAAGAGTGTTTTGGGGGAAAAAATGGAAATAATAACTATACACAAGACAGTAATTTAATAATGGTGGAATGATGACAACACCAGCACCTACAGAGAAGACACATCATGTCAAGAAGATAGAATTTCATTAAGATTCTCAACTATATATAAAAAACACTAAAAGAGCATACATAAAACAGTACTGGGAATAAATATTTATAGTATCTCAAAACCTAAATTAAGAAAAAATCATCAGTACAAAGAATGTACTTTGTGCTACAAAGGAGATAAGACTTCTTCGCAAATCTAAACTACTGTCCAATTTTTTTATGCTATTCAAATTTATAACTTAAGTCCACATGCAAAAGAAACAAGCCTGTGCATAATCTGGGCCACACAATGGGGTAGGGAGGGGTACCAGTAATCACCCAGAACTTCAAGGAAAGAGGAAGGCGGTGAGTGAGAGCTAAACAGAGGCATGAGATAACTAGAAGTGATAAAACTAAGCTTATGAAAACTTCGGGTGAGTATCAGGAAGGAATATCAGATGATACGATGTTTTATTATGAAAAACATCCTAAGTACAGAAATACTGCTACTTGAATAATTTAAAGATACTGAATTTAGGATAAATGCTACAAACTAGATGTCTGCAGTGTCTAGTCAGCAAGTAGTAGATATTTCCGCAAAAAGAAAATGGCTATGATTCTGAGGTTTCCTCAAAACTTATTAAATTGTTTTTAAAAAATCAAAATAAAGGACCAAAACAAAGTATTGTTTGGTAAGGCATTATCCTTATCACAAAACTAATTCGGACCACATCATCCTAAGTAAAAGGCTGGTTGAGCAGTGTCAAAACAGAAATTTGAAATATTATCTTCATGAAAACTATTTAAATTGATCTTTTAAAAACCTCTATCATTGCTTAAAATGCGAACTGAAAAATATCAGAAATAAAGTTTTATACTAAAATATCTCAATGGTGTCTAAAACTCTGTAATAAAAGTAGACAGAAAATCTTTATCTACAGTTTTTATTTTACTCCCTTTCTTCTTACTAAATGTATGTTAACAAAAAAAGCCCTCAAATGATCTAGACAAAAGCTTTTAGCTCAACACATAATTGCCAGAAAATTACAATAATTGTACCAATTAAAATAATCTTGAATGAACAGTATGTCATCTTAATGTTCCAATGGTTTACAGAGGGATCTACTTAATTAGCTGAAATTGCTTTCCAGTGTTAGTATCAAATGTCATTTGTTAAAAGTTGAACAATTTAGAAAATAATTTAACAAAGCAATTTTACCAAACACCAAGAACCAACATTTTCTTTTTCAGCTGAATATATCAAGCAGATGTGTCATCAAATTGCTATAAAAATAAATGAGGCTATTTATGGATTAAAAAAATTTTACTACTAGTGTTAAAAATACTATTTTCTGATTGTTTTCACCAAATCAGATTTCTTTAATAAAATAAATGAATATCAATTATATACTGCTGCTTTTTGTCTGTTGTAAATAACACTTTTTATTATTCAAATGACAAGCAATAGCATCAGAGAACTCAACTATGGTTAACTAGAAACAGTCATCTAAGTTATTCTAACATATTCCAATATATGATTTTTCAATGTTGATCAAATTGGCTTCCTATAGTTTTTCATTAAGAAATCATCTTAAATTACTTTGTCAATTCCTTAATGAATTCTCAGATTCTTATTACATTGTCTTTTTTCTCTTCCTTAGACTACCGACAAAGCAGTCTTTATAAGTATTTGCAGGTATATAGGACACAATTATTTCTTTAAAAAAAAAAAAGGCATCTCAAAATCACCCTGAATCCAACCCATTCATGGATGGCAGGCCCACCAAGAGCTGAAGTCCAAAATAAGAAATTAACTTAATGGTAAAACAAAGTTCCCATTACCTCATTATACCTCCAATATATAACAATCTATATTTATTTGAACAAAATAAAATATTCCCCCTACAAAAATTTACTCCAAGCTATTTTTATTATATGATTAAAAATACCCCCCCCCAAAAGCATTTCTTTGACAAATGTTCTACTGATATATTAATGAACAGGGTGAAAAATTACTATTATCTTTAAACTACAGGTGATACATTCTCTTTTGTCTGTAAGATATATTTTAATTAATTAAAAATATAAATTTTTGAAAGTTTCCTTGAATATTAGGAAGTCATATAAGCTTGAGGCTCAAATGCTAGAAATTAGAGTGAAAGTTTTAAAAGGTCAAGTAATTGCCTATTAGCAAATAACAGTAGTTTTAGCCTGAAAAGTTTTCTATCATCCAGAAGGCAATGTTTTAGCCTGACATTGATAAAAACCTGTTAATTGGCTGTTTGAGCCATCACATTTTTACTTTCCTCCAGTCGTTTCAAATATGTATGTTTTACCTTCAATCAGAATATAAGTTTCTCAACACTTGAGTATTTAGGGACAAAAGATATGTTGTATGTAATACACCCTCTAATGGTCTAGGAAAAAAAAAAGGGTGTGTGTGGGGGGGCGGGTAATGGTGTTTTGGGGAGATTCACGCTGAAGTATTTAGGTGTGAAAAACACTTTTGGATGGTTTGGCAAAAGGAAAGTGTATGTATGTGTGTGTAGATATGTGTGTAAGTTGCTCGAGGGCCTAAGATGCTTTGTATAGTTGTCTCTCTATGTACCCCACCTGCTCAGCCAGCCCCTGGAACACATGAAAGCACAAAGGACAACAATCTAAGCCCTGACCCATAGTAAAAACTCACACTAAATACACATTAAATGAAGAAAATTAACTAGAATGGATAAACAAAAATCAAGGGAAGCCATTAGGTCTCACACCTACTAATCTTGGTTTCTTTAAGAAAAGAGACAAGATTTCAGGAAGGCATGTTTTATTCAAATGATAATATCTAAAATGAGACTGAGGGCTTCCCTGGTGGAGCAGTGGTTGAGAGTCCACCTGCCGATGCAGGGGACACGGGTTTGTGCCCCGGTCTGGGAAGATCCCACAGAGCGGCTGGGCCCGTGAGCCATGGCTGCTGGGCCCGTGAGCCATGGCTGCTGAGCCTGCGGAGCCTGTGCTCCGCAACGGGAGAGGCCACAACGGTGAGAGGCCCGCGTATCGCAAAAAAAATAAAATAAAATAAAATGAGACTGAAATACTCTTCACCCTTTTTATATCTTTTGTCTCTCAGCGACTATCCCAGCAAAAAAGTAACTAGAAAACTACAAAACCATGACTTTCTAATTTAAATTACTGCCAATGATAAGTTAAAAGCTCATTTTCATAAAAACATGCTCAATATTTTCTATATAGTTTGACAACATGCAGAAGAAATAAGATAAATTTTCTGCAAAGAAATTAGACACTGTGCATTTAAAAAAAATTTTTTAAATATATGTGATTTTTCACTTGAATAGCTCATTAACCCAAGAGTTGCAGATTCTGATCATACTTGACCTCACTGATGGACTGTCCATCTTACTTCCTACAGGAACAGAACTGGCTAACTTGACTTCTTGGTATTTGTGGATTGCAGGTCTTAAAATACTAATGAACACTGCACCCTCTGCATCCACTTGCTCCATGCCTTTTAGAGGTACCAGCTGATTCTAACATTAGAATCAATCAATCAATCAAGTGTGGTTTGTGATTCATCCTGCCACCATGAAACAAAATGGTAGGTTTTTTTTTTTAAAGCTTTCAATAGAGCTATGTATATATACATAATGATCTTCAATTACACGTGGCATGTGTTTAAAGGTTACTAAAACCACATAAGTGTACTAAGGAATACAGTTCTTGGAATCATTTAATGTAAACTATGTCCTTAAGTAAAAATCTTAACAAAGCAACAAATATTTACTGAACTATCACTATGGAGAACAAAAGTAATGGGAAGAGGAAAATTTCTTAATAAGAACCAGGTACTTCATGTTTGTATCCCTCCTCTCTTTTTATTTGTTCAAATCATAGCATTTATCGTCCTATATTTTAACTATTTACTGTGCTTTTCCACTGCGTTAAAATGTCTTTTTAAGTCACAGAGAAGGTGAAAGAACAGGACAACCAACTCCCAAACACACCTCACCTAGATTCACAAACTGTCAACATCATGTCGCAATACACCTGCTATCTCCCTCCTCCCCATATATAGGTACATGTATACACATCCACATAATATATACACAGGTATACTTGCAGACATGTGCATATCTACACGCACATACATACACTTTCCTTTTGCCAAACCATCTGAAAGTGTATTTCACACTTCAATACTTCAGCATGAACCTCCCCCAAACACCCTTACCATGCCTAAGGAAATTAACATTAATTCAAAAATTCTTCCTTACCAATTGCCCGCAAAATGCCCTTCAGTGACCTGCTTTTCTTCTGATACAGATCCCTATCACAGCTCACACACTGCATTTTGGCTGTGGGACCTATCTCTTCAGTCTCCCCAGTCACCAATATGGAATTCAAGCCAGTTGTCTTGTAGAATGTTCCACATTCCAGATTCATCTGGCTGCTTCCTCAGAATTAGAATCATAGTACAACACGGCTGGCAACGGTACCAGAAAGGTGATGTGGTACCTTCTACCACATTTTATCTAGTGGCCTATGATGCTATGCACCCCATTAATGATGCCAGGCTTGACTGTTTGATTAAAAATGCGATGACAGCCAGATATCGCCACTGCAAGCACGTGTCTTCGCTGTAATTATATGTAACCTGGGGGTGATATTTTGAGACCATGTACGCCTCCTGTGTTCCCCAACAACTTTCCTCCAGTGGTTTCTGCAACCACCGATGATCCTTGCTTGAATCAATTATCACACTGGGGATTTAAAAAAATGATAATTTTTCTACTTCATTCATTCCTTCTACACTTATCTGCTGGCAGTCTCTTAAAACAAAGAATTATTCCTTTTTCCTCTCTTCTAAGTATTACTGTGGACTCACTGGATTTCTTTTGTTGATATGTTATAATCCATTACCATCATTTTTCTTTGTGATTCTCAAATGGGCCCAAGTTTGAAAGGTGCTCCTTCAAGCTAAGTCCTGTGCCCTTCTGTGCAGACCTCACTGTCTTTGAACATTCTCCTTCCTTGATTTCTGGCACAACAATGCAGGCTCCCCCTGAGCTTTCCCTGCCTTAGACCTGGAATCAGCCATTTCTCCAAGGAGTCCCAATCAGAAACCAAGATCTAGGCACCAGATGCGCTCACAATTTGGGGGTATTTTTGCTCCCTTTTGGTGGGCAAAACTAGAGGAAACCTCATTTTAAATTATGAGTTAATATTTAATATCTCCAAATCCAGTCTACTACCATAGTGCTCCTAATTTCTTCGATTCAATATTTGTATATCCCTTCTCCCACAGGGAGAACACCGGCTTCCAAAAATACCTATTAATTCATTTTTTACTCTCTCCTATGATACATTCAAAAGGATTTCAGGAGTATAATACCAATACTATTATCAGCAACAAACCTACTAAGCTCAAGATTTCTTTGCAGTTAATTTTGTCTTCAGTATATTATACTAAGAATAAAGAATCAGAGAACTGAGTTCAAAGGTGTTTGAATTAATTTTTTTCTGTGTGGTTATATTTTCAATTTCATGTACCATTAGGATCATCTCTTTCTGGTTGTATTCAATATTAGGGTTTGCTTTTCCCATCCTTTTTGTTTCTCGATTATGATACGAAAGGCAAACTACATAAAAATATACATTCAGAGACATCTCATTCCCCATCTAAGTAAGCATCCTCTTTAGGTAAACATTTTTATTAGTTTCTGGCTTACCCTTCCCATGGGTTTGTTTTATATTTTCATGAAAAATAATATATACTTACATATGTATATACAGACGTACTTATTCCCCCTTCTTCCTTATACAAACAGAAACATGTTATATACTCTTTTGCATTTTTCACTTACTAATATACCCTGAAATTTTCACCATATCAAATCATAGCTTTTTCTCATTTTCTACAGCTACGAGGCACTCTATTATGGAAGCTGTGCCATAATTTATCCAAGCAATGTTCCCATAAATGTGCATTTAAATTATGCTGCTACAGATAAGGTCACAATAAACAACCCTGTACAACCAGTTTTATAACTGTGGAGGTGTGTGTTTAAATTTCTACACATGAGATTATAGGATCAAAAAGTAAACATATATTTGCCTGGTCGCCTTTGTACCTCCAGCATCAGGACCAGGGCCCCCAAGTAGCAGACGCTTAGATTTTTTTTTGAGTGAACTCAATTATGAATTTTTTTGAGAGCTTTAAAAACTTTTTGTTTATTTTCACATCTCTCCTGCTTCTATTTCCTGAGGACACAGACCTTCTTTCACCAATTACTCACTCTCTTCACAGAACATGCAGAGGGCCCAGTGCTGGGAACCCTAGGCACACTGTCCTTAACATGTGAGAAATTGAGCAATGTTCCCGGACTCCTGAGACACAATAAACTTCTAAGCATTATATTCAATTAAAGGAAGGTGAAGAGACTGACTTGAGTCCTATGTGTATCAAACCAAAAACTGTGCTCATCTAGCAAACATTCATTATTATACAGCACCTATGCTATGATGCAAACGTTTATTCATGAAATAATATTTTACTGCACAACCAAGGGAAAAAACAGTCATGTATCTTATAATAAAAAGATGATTTCTAAAACATCAAAGAGCAGATGCAATCAGTGACACTGCTCCACAGACCCATGGTAGCTGTGTTTCGCTGCCATCTACGAGAGCACCTACTTGACACAGCTCACAGAATTCAATCTGTTTAATTTAGCACAAATTAAACAGCAAAACCTACAAGAGCTCAAGTCTGTAGACTTGATACTACAACCAGCCTCTATATTCTAGAATCAGTTATTCACCTAGACAATATTAGATAAAATATGTACATGAAAACTGGGGATTGGAAAATAATGAAAACCACATGCTGACAATACTCTAAGAAAAATTACTTGGTATCTTAAAAGTTCTGATGTATAAACTCTACACTGAATGGTTCGTTAGATTTAATATTTCATTTACATGTTCAAAAGAGTAGTCTCAATTATACCAAGTTTTATACAATTGTATAGTTCCCTTGTATTATACTTTTTCTAAGAGGTATTTTTATTTAGAGTTGTAACTGAAAACTTTGAAGGTATTAAGTATTCTGGTAAACAAAAGGGATTATAATTTTATTTGTTTATTTGACAAGAAAGTCAAACTCTTAAAACTTGACATGTTTGACATTTCACTGAGCATTAACTGTATGGCTTTCCAGAAAAAATTAATCAATTTCTTTACCAGAAGTAGATTTAAAAAGTACTTCAGGGGCTTCCCTGGTGGCGCAGTGGTTGAGAGTCCACCTGCCGATGCAGGGGACACGGGTTTGTGCCCCGGTCTGGGAAGATCCCACATGCCGCGGAGCGGCTGGGCCCATGAGCCATGGCCGCTGAGCCTGCGCGTCCGGAGCCTGTGCTCCGCAACGGGAAAGGCCACACAACAGTGAGGGGTCCACGTACCGTGAAAAAAAAAAAAAAGTACTTCAAATGACTGACTATAAAAGAAAAATAGTTCTTTTTATTGTTTTATAGAACAACTTATTGTTCTATAAAAGAACCATAAATTGTTCATATATTTTATAAATCCTTTATTGTTTAATGCAAAGAATGTTTTCCAGCCAGTATTCACAGTTCCCCAAATCCTCCAGATATAAAGCTGTGAATATACCTGCACTAATGATTTGGAAAATGTAACCTCCTTAATATTTCTATAAAGACACTTAGAATAAAAAATAAAATAGAAATAAATAATAATGTTTTAAGGTTTTCATTTTGTATATATAAATAACATCGAGCTAACAGGACTATGAAACATTTTTCATCATATAGGTTACACTGAGATAGGAAGAATATAGACAAATAAGTCTGTAAATTTTCCATAATGGGATATATACCTGTGCTAATACAACTCCAAATTATAATGGAATTAATGAGAATGATTAGTTGAACCCAGAACTCTACATCTTATACATTTTGTATTCATTTTGCTTTATATGCATTAACTTTCTTCTGAAAAGTCAACTCAGTCTAAGGTAAACTTGAATATAAAGAGGTCAGATGAAGTACCTTTCATAGATGGTTTTCAATGTCATTTGATCTGGAATACCTTCAGTCTCTTCCAAATATAATATGAGCCATGAAGTTCGGTATGGCCACTGCTCAGTAAGGTTGATCCAGCTAGCAAGCCTGTCCCAGTTGAAACTTATCTGATTGGCTCTCAGTAATCGCCCTTTAAGGAATACAAAAAATGTTTTAAATTAATAGGCATGTAACGTTAAGCCAAATATTCTGTATATTCAAAAATAATTCAACTTGAAATCTTTTAAAATTTGCCATTTAATTTACACTACAAACTGAAACCTAGTACTTATATGGATATGGCTTAAACACAACTCTGTTTAATTCTAAAGTAATTTTTTTGTGATTTGCCGTTGGTGCTACACACTGCTTTGATGACATTTATGCAGGCAAAAATCTTTCAGGATGGCATGTCAGACGGTCTTGACCCTACCCACAATCATACAGCAGAACATCAATGCACCCATGATAAGCCCCATCCTCCTATGGACCTTGAACAAATCCAAATATGCTGGATTGTACATTTACCCGTTTTATTACGGGTAAATGTACAATCCCATACACTTTCATTTTTATGTACTAAGGGTGGCTTATGTAAGTAATCTATCAAGTGAATAATAATATGTTTCTAAAATTTGTTTACATATATTTAAAAACTCCTATCACCAGGGTTTTCTTAGGACTCTAATTCAGTGTTCTACCATTGGGCATGCCTACATTAGGACACTTGGCAATCCCTGAACTTTCAGAACAGATGATTTGTTTCATTGCTTCATCAACTTTTCCTTGATCTTGTTGGGATTCTGAACTGCTGATATCATTGCTTTTTAGTTTTAAACATTGTCAGTTTTATTTCATCATTATCTAGACTAAGATATCTATTTGTTTTGGTTCAAATATGAATCATCCCTTCCCTTACTACTAATAGATATAGATTTGTAATTCCCCCATCCAATTCTTCCCATATCCTCAACCCTCATTCCCTCAGCAGATCTGCTTTTATGGGCAAACCACATTATCATCACCGGATTCCTTTTCCCCTAGAAAACGGGATCTGGTCTGCTAAAAACGTGACAAGGTCTTTACTTTCGATCCAAGCGAGCTACGGTCACATGCATTTGAGAGCTACAAAAACTCACTGACGTATCACAATATATGGATATATGATACTAACGCTGGGGATAAAATGCTTAACAAAAGAGATATGATCCCAGCCTTCATGAAGCTTACACTCCAGTGGGCCAGACAAATAAATCAAACAAAAATCATGAAATGACTTAATCACAAATTGTGACGAGAGGAGATCCACTCTCAGTAGAGTATAAACAGGTTAACACAGAACTAAAAGTTTAAAACCCTAGACAACTAGAAGCAAGGCATTAAAATGTGCTTGCAACATTGACAACATACTTCTTGAACTTTAAAAGAGGAAAAAACTGGTGAAAAAAACTTTTAGAACTGAATTGGAAACATGGGTTAAAACAATATGTGAACTAATTTTCATCCCATGATTAGGCTTGATCCCCCACACATTTGTGGGAAGGCAATGAAAGCTTCAAATCTAACTACAGTTGCTCTATTGAGTTTTTAAACCTCACTCATTCAGTATGTTAGTTACTGATGACAGACACAGAAGGCTTACTCCCCACCCTAAAAGAACTCAAGAGAGTACTGGAAAAGATGGATAGATAAGAAAACAATTACTTACAATCCTAACAGCTAAGACTCTTCTGGAGATACACACATATTGCTGTGAGAAAATAAAAAAGGCACTCCAAATCCAGAAGCAGCAGTTACAGGAAGGTTTCCTTAAGAAAGTAACCCCTAGAACTAAGCTATGCAAGGTGAGTATGAGTCAATCTGATGAGGAAGGGCTGAGGCAAGAGGAGAAAGTTAGGGCAGTCAAACAAAGGCAACAGCAAATGCAGTCATGAATTCATGAAACTAGCAGATACAGAGAACAGATAAACTATTTTAAAAGTGTGAGTGAATAAAAATAACGTTAAGTATTTGAAGTGTTCTAGCATACAACAGTTAAGAAATAAAGCAGTAGCGGGGCTTCCCTGGTGGCGCAGTGGTTAAGAATCCGCCTGCCAATGCAGTGGACATGGGTTTGAGCCCTGGTCCGCGAAGATCCCACATGCCGCGGAGCGGCTGGGCCCGTGAGCCATAGCCGCTGAGCCTGTGAGCCCAGAGCTGCTCTGCAACGGAAAAGGCCACAACAGTGAGAGGCCCACGTACCGCAAAAAAATAAATAAATAAAATAGATGTATAGAAAATCTGAATTTCAACATTTTAAAATATAAGCGAACTAAGACATCCTAAGTTCATGGATTGGAAGACTTAATATTGTTAAAATGTCAATATTAGCCAAAGCAATCTACAGATTCAATGTAACCCTGTCAAAATCCCAATGACATTTTCTGTAGAAACAGAAAAACCCATCTTAAAATTTACATGGAGTCTCAAGGGACCCTGAATAACTAAAACATCCCTGAAAAAGAAGAACAAAACTGGAGGAATCACACTTCCTGATTTCAAAACTTACTACAAAGTTACAGTAATCAAAACAGTGTGATATTGGCAAAATGCAGACATAATAGACCAACAGAACAGAATAGTGAACCCAGAAATAAATCCTCACATATATGGTCAGATGATTTTTGAGAAGGGTGCCAAGACCATTCAATGGGGAAAGGACAGTCTTTTCAATAAATGATGCTTGGAAAACTGGATACCCATATGCAAAATAATGAAGTTGAACTTACCTAACACCATATACAAAAATTAACTCAAAATGGATCAAGGACCTAAATTTAAGACTTAAAGCATTAGAAAACACAGGCTAAAAACTTCATGATATTGGATTTGGCAATGATTTCTTGACAGGACACCAAAAGCACAGGTAACAGAAGAAAAAAATAGACAAACTGAACTTAATAAAAAATTTTAAATTCTGTATATCAAAAGACACTATCTGTAGAATAAAAAGGCAACCCACGGAATGGGAGAAAATATTTGAAAATCATATATCTGAAAAGGGATTAATATCCAGAATATACAGGGCACTCCTAAAACTCAACAACAACAGCAAAAAAAGTCCGACTCAAAAATTGGCAAAGGACTTGAACAGACATTTCTCCAAAGAAGATACATTAATGGCCAATAAGCACATAAAAAGATGCTCAACATCACTAATCATTAGGGAAATACAAGTCAAAACTACAATGGGATACCACCTCACACCCACTGGGATAGCTATTATCAAAACACCAGAAAACAACAAGGTTGGTGAGGATGTAGAAAAATTGCTTGTTTACTGTTGGTGGGAAAAACTTCTTTTTTTACTATGGAAAAAAGTATGGAGGTTCCACCAAAAGTTTAAAATAGAAACACCATGTGACCCAGCAATTCCACTTCTGGGTATATACCAAAAAAGAACTGAAAGCACTGTCTCCAAAATATATATGAACACCCGTGTTATAGCAGCATTATTCACAACAGCTAAAAATATGGAAGCAACCCACATGTCCATTGACAGATGAATGGATAAGCAAAACTTGGTATACACATACAGTAGAATATTAGCCTTAAAAAGGAAGAAAATTCTGAAATATGCTACAACATGGGTGAACCTTGATAAAATTGTGCTAAATGAAATAAGCTAGTCACAGAAAGACAAATATTGTATGATTCCAACTATATGAGGTATTCAGAGTAGCCAAAATGATAGAGACAAAGTATAGTGGTGGCTGCCAGGGGCCGGGGGGAGAGGAGCAGGAGGATGAGAAGAGAGTTCCAGGTTTACAAGATGAAGAGTGACGTAGATGGATGGTAGTGACGGCTGCACAACTATGGGAACTGTACCCTTAAAAATGGTTAAGTTGATAAATATTTGTGTATTTCATTTAACACAATAAAAAAAGAAAAAATATATATCTTTGAAAACAGAAAGAGCAGCATGTAAAATCTGAATTTCAACATTTTAAATTATAAATTAACTATACTCAGTTATACAAATTAGCATAAAATTTTGTTTATACGAAGAGAAAAATTAAAGCTGAGAAGAAATTTTAAAATTTTTAAGTCATCGAGTTTTAAAATAACAGTAGACAACTGGTAGTTGATTTTCATTGTCAAAGCTAATATTGGTTTTATTAGACACACTTAATGCGAATAAAACTGGTATTCAGCAGTGTAATCATATAAACCCAGTACATCCTTTTGTTTCTGACATTGGATTGCTTTATTAATGTTAAGCCTTATTATCTACCATACAACAGTAAGAAAACAAAATTCACCTGTCACAGAAACAATATTAAGTAATCTTCTCATGGTCTGAGGACTTATGTCACTGAACCAGTCCTCTGTAACCAGCAGTTTTGTGAGATCAAAGGACATCTGCCGAGTAATCGTGCGCTGCATCTGTCTTCTTCGGTAAGTATCCTGAAACAAGTGAACCCATACTTCGAGCCTGAGAACTTAAGGCTTTTTGAGAAGTTAATATATGTTTATGTCAACAACAAAAACAATCCAAAATTTTAGTCAAAGAGAAAGACTATATAGTAATAACAGGTATTATTATTACTTCCTGAGGCAGAATATTTACAGAACAGTTATAAAGTAATATTAGCAGCAACTGCATCAAATGCTATGGTTTAGCTTCAGATGTATTTTGACTTATAGTTGCACAGAGAAAGCTCGATGCCTTGAAGATCATAAATAAGCAGAATTGTGTAAAGAAAATTCAACTCAAACTCTTATGGGAGCTCAGTATTTATAGGAACCCTGAAATAATAAAGCAAATAACCCCTCATCTAGATTTAAGGATTCAGCATTTTGATTTTTAGGTTATTTTTAAACGTATGACACAGCTGCTCTAACTATCCTCACATCTGCATAAGAATTAAAGGCTCTCTCCTGGGTGGGATGGGGTAGGGAACCCCATCTAATCAGAGGAGGAACAGGCACAACAAAGGTGCGTTCTCATCTAAGGTCATGAGACAGGGGAATGTGGATACAATTATAGGGAACCCAGGAGTCCAGACTCACAGGACAGAAATTCAAAACTGTAAATCACACCCTGCTCTTAATTTAGAGCTGTCAACTGTCATTCATAATATTATTTTCACATCCATACTTGTACATGGTAGAGGCATAAAGTCAAAATATCACTGAAGACACATTTTTTAAAATGTAAAATGTCCCAATTTAATGTTAGCAAACTAGGGGGGAAAATAAATGGCGCTAATGCTAGCCCAGCCTAGCCATCCTTAAGCAGCACTATCACCATAACTTACCTGCAAGTGGACATCTTCCTGCCTTGTAATACTCCCTTATTCTTTACAAAAGAAGGCTCCTAAAGATAGGGTAGGACAGGGAAACTACAGTGTTCCAGGAGAAAACCAAGGGACTGGGAAGGGCACAAAAATCACTATGTGGGGAGAAAAAAAGAGTACACATCTCACAAACATCGGGGAAGGAGGAAGGCCAACAGGAAAACAAAGCAAGGAATTGTTCTCACACTACACGCCTCTCTCTCCCTTACAGCTATGGTGACATGGGTCCCTGGAATAAACACAACTTGACCTGGAATGAACCCAGTGGTTCTCTAACCCTCGATGAAATCATCTGGGGAGCTTTAAAATCTCACCCTCAGAGGTTCTGATTCAATCGGTCTGGAATCTGGAGTGGCACCTGGGCTGAGAGCAGGCTGGGAGAGGACAGGCACTCCTATATAATTTACAGTTATTATGGCTCTAGGTTCAGACATTCCTTGAAAAACCACCTGAAGCTGAAAGGAAATCCAATGATAAAATTTACTGATGAGCTCAACGCAGTATTTATAAAATATTACGTGGCATCACCTTGGTTTTATTTAAATAATAGCAATATAAACAAATGGCTCAAAACATAAGGTAACTTACCCGTCTATTAAGGGCCGTCTTACTACCAAGTTTTGTCATCTCTCCAAGGCTGTTTTGTGAAACTCTCCTGTCAGCATCTTCCTGCAACCCTTAAAGAATTTATCAAGAAAGCACCATTGTATTAAAACTCTGTTGTATGTGATATTTAAAGAGTAGTGAAATATGAACAGTATTTTTCAAGGTAAAAGGAGATGCACCATAAAAAACTACAGAACTACTTCAAACCCAAAGCACCTGAGGAACTCGATCTCTACCTGTATTATCTGAGCATGGAATATCTCCATTAGCTGTTGAAGTTACAAGAAATTTTCTTGCACTGCTTAGTCCACGACTATTGAGGAAAACAGGCAGATGAACTATGTTGCGCATATAGTCATGTCCATTGATGTTTGAGTCACGAAGCACGCTGTTGAGGTTCTGGTTAATTGCCTTTATAATAATATGTGGATCACTTGCAAAAATAGCAATGAATGGGCCTTTTGAAAACAGAACTCGGACCTGCGGTAGAAGAAATGTATAGTTATGATAAGATAAAAACTTTAAATTATCCAAAGTAATAAAACACCTCTTCAAAATCTGTGTTGTCCTTTGGTGACTATATTTTTAAAATACCATTTCCTTTTCATTCAAGTATTATTCTACATGAAAACAAATTTTACCAAAGTCTCAATCTGGTTTGTCACCATCTGACAATTTTTCAACATTTGAGAGTGATAAAATCTCCAAAGAAAACAATTAATCCTGTCGTATTTCGAGACACTTATGGTCTACATAAGAGGTAAGATCAACACACATGAGAAATATTCATGAATACATATGACGTACTAACCACATTGGTCTCCGACCACAGTTACACACTGCTGTTTATAACGTACCTTACAGAGAGCCACTGACGTGCCCTACTTTAATAGAACTCTACAAATTCTATGGTTTCCCTACCCTTAACTCCATTCCAACCATAACTATCTGCAAAGAAAAGCTGGAGTCACACTATGGACTTTAGAGACCCTCTATTCACTTTTTTCCTCACACTGCCGTTAAGCTAGAATTGTTTCAATCTGCTTGTGATGAAACTTTTACTCTTGCTATGTTTCTGCACAAAACATGGTTGTTTTTACAAAAGAAGTATTATTCAAACTCCACGTGAGATACTCATGAAGCGACTCCTCTCAGCTGCCACATATGTGACAATGACAAGTTTCAAGTGGTTCAGACATACGGTGTCCAGCATCTGGAGTACTCTGTCCTGCTCACAGGCATCCAGCCCGTCGATGATAACCACCAGCCTTGTCTGATTCTGAGTGAAGCTGTCAATGGTTTTTGCCATCCTGGCCATCAATTCCACTTCACACTTAAGAACCTGTGCAAAAGAAAGGATACAAAGCACTGAAATCTGAGAAGGTTAAGCACATTTCTTAAAAAGCCTGACAGAAAGTCAGCTAAAGGAAGAAAAGAAATCCAATGTCCTCACTGCCAGTTGTGGTTCCGCTTAAAACTGTAGCAAGTGCTTCACCTAAATTAGAGCATTTATTACAATAAGGTAGACACTGTCATATCCATTTTAAAAGGACAGACTTGGCTGAGTGACTTACTTGCTGAGATCACATGCTCTGAATGTCAGAAGACATATTTGAATGCAAATCCAAATAATCTAAATACCACACTACATTTGACCCCCAATGGCATGTGACCTTGATCAAAGTAAGGGGCTGCAGGTAACTGTATAAAGCCCTTTTCTGTTCTAAAAGTATGTTCCTATCTTATATGTTTTGGTGGTTCAATCTGCTTACTCTACCAGGCTCTAGGGCAACCTATATTATTAGGTAGTAATTACCAGCTGTGGAATAATCTGCAACCTTTTGAGTATCTTATAAAAGTCTGTTTTATAAAAATACGTTATTTTTGTAACTTTTCCCACTTCACATATGTATTTTCATAGGAAAAATCTAGAGTAAAACTAAAAACAAATGCAACGCTTTAACACTCCCTAAAGCCCCATGGTCATGGGGAGCATATTCACATTAGGATTATTTTCTGCACGGCTTGTGGGATCTTAGTTCCCCCCGAACAGGGATTGAACTCCGGCCCTCGGCAGTGACAGCATGGAGTCCTAACCACTGGACCACCAGGAACCTCCCAGGATTATTTTCTAAGAAGCAGGGAGTGCTTACTTTCATGAATCCTTCACTTTTCAATTTGTGCAGTTTGGAGGCAGCATTGTGGAGGCGTTTCCTTTGAGAATTCAGGAGAGAGTCCAGCACCTGCCACCATGTACGACAATTCAGCACAAAGGCCAATCCCACTATCGACGCAACTGATATGAGGACAGCATTCACTGTCAGATGCTTTGGGTCAACTCTGAATATAGCCAGAAGAGTAATTCCAGCAATAATGCAGCCAAAGATAAAAAGGAAGATGACAAAAGATGGGAGACAACACGTTTTTTTCCATTTATTTTTACCTGTAATACAACAAATGGTTTTAACATGTCAAGCATCCAGAAAATCTCAGTCATTACGGTGACAGCATATAACAAATCTGATGTTCAACTCACGTTTTCATGCACTGCATCCATCCCATCCTCAAGCCCTACATACACACAAAGAAGAGAAGGAGGTCCTACCCTGCGTATCTTCAGTCTTGAATACTCGGAAAAGCCTGGTTGCCAAAAAGCCAAACTCTCTTTCACAAGCATCCGAGAGGGTGGCAATCATTTCAGCCATTGATGTTTCTCCACCTACACTGGACAACCTATTGTAATCTGTAAACAAAAACCTTGGGGAAAGGGGAAAGAAAATGTTACTCAGCTATCTAAAGAAACGATTTCAACATATGTTATCTCTATCATTTAGCCTGTATTTCTTCATGTCTCTTTCAAAAGGTTGCTTTTAAAATTCTAAGGAGGGAAAACAACTTGTAATTAGGTATCTTCCATTTCTAACATCTTATATACTTTTCTCAGGAAAAGGCAATAACAAAAGTTAAATGTAGTAGACTTATATGAAGTAATTCTGACTAAAGGCAGAAAGGGAAAAAGATTACGACAGCTTAGCCAAGGAATCAGACATCTCAACAGATCTCATGATACAACGATTAAAATGATTAAAAGGTGACACCCCAGGGCTTCCCTGGTGGTGCAGTGGTTGAGAGTCCACCTGCCGATGCAGGGGACACGGGTTCGTGCCGTGGTCCGGGAAGATCCCACATGCCGCGGAGCGGCTGGGCCTGTGAGCCATGGCCGCTGAGCCTGCGCGTCCAGAGCCTGTGCTCCGCAACGGGAGAGGCCACAACAGTGAGAGGCCCGCGTACCGCAAAAAAAAAAAAAGGTGACACCCCGTATCAGCCAAAAAAAGCTGCACAAAGAAAGTTTTCTAAGCATCAACTGAAGAGATTAAAACCTTGAGAAAATATTATAATAATTAAGAATTGAATGCCATTTAAAAACTCAAGCTTTAGAACGTTTTATTTATAGCTTAAACATCTACCAGGGATTTAGAAAGAAGCTATAAAATATTCATTTCACAGTTGTTCTGCAAAGTAACTGAATTATTCATATTTTGAGTCTCTGAATGGATATTATTTCTGCATTAGTTCCTTTCTTCCCTTCTACCCCTAAACTAAACTCTCATCTCAATCCTGTAGATAGGCATTGCTTTCAAAATACAATCTAGGATCACACTGTAATATGTATCTGCATGCTATTTTAATTGTTCTAATTTTTTAAAAAAATACCATCTCATTAATTTAAAGTGCTTCTATTTTATATAAAAATATCTTCTCCAATTCTTTTATTACACTCTGCATATTTTCTTTTTACGCTTTTCATTTTAACTTCTCATTTTAAATCCTTTTCTTAATACTCCTATATGTCAATTATTTGTAAGCTTTCATCTTCCTCTCTTATAGTTTTGATGTCTTATCTGGTTTGGCCTATTTACTTTCAGCTTAACTTAAACATATTTTATCTTATAATAATTTTTAAATTCTTAATCTTTTAGTGCATATTTAATTATTTTACTAATTTCTATTGAATTCCTTTTGCTTTCAGTTCTCTAAACTTTTTTTTTTTTCATTTTACTTGCCTCTGGAGCCCTCTAGCCTTCCTTTACTCTTTGACTTACATGTTTCTCATCTTTTCTGAACTGTTTTCTCATACATTTCCTATTTGATATTAAAAATAATTTTAGAGGAGTGGGTAAATATATTTCCACAGGTGAGGAAAGAGCAGCTCAGAGCGCAAGCTGAATTGCCAAAGTTACACCCTGATGTAAACAGATGCCAAGACTCCTTTCACTCTTTTCAAATAGACCAGCACTCTTTTCAAATTTGTCCAAAGGATGACAACAGGTGTCATACGGGGGGAACATGGGTTTATGCTCAAATAAAATTTGGTAAATCAAAGTTAACTTGATTTCTTTATGAAAAGGTGTCTCTGATCCTTTAATGTACAAGAGGGAGCTATAATATGAAGTGTTTCCCACACAGATTTGACCAGGGAGTATTTGTTTGCTTTACTTCTCACATTAAAAAGTTTAAGGGACCAATGTTTTTTTGGAATATACATTGAGAAATGATGCATTATAAACTTTTACTTGCTTCATCTTATTAAAAGTTACTTCTGTCAAAGGGACCAACTCACCTCACAGGTAAAGCTTTAGTGGTTTGCTCTGGCAATTCAGGCGGATTCACAAACATCAATTTGAGGAGGAGCTCCAAATACCCAATATGTCTTGCCAATCTAGTACTGAGGACCCAGGCCCAATTCCAATTCTCTCCTTCCCTTCGTCCACCAAAGTAAACGACAACTGAAATTCACGGTTTAAAACAAAATTATCCAGAACAATCATTAGTCAAGCAGCCTCTTTTCTCCAAACAGTCAAGTATCAAGTAGTAACAGGCAGACTTACATAATTTTCATGGTCCCATTCCATTTCCTAACTACTCCTCAAAGAATTACTCAATTAATTAACCTCCCCCAACATACATCAGGTATGTGAAAAATGGAAAGTAAGCTGACTAAAATATGACATAAGAAACACAATCAGAAAGATAACGCCTTAAACAGAAACATAACCCTTAGCTCAGATTCAAACATAAAGACTGGTTTTATCACTACTTGCAAATGCTGAAGTTACCAGTAGTTCCTCCAAAGGTAAATCTATTTCCTTTCTTGCAACTGAAGACACTCGCGAGAACAGGGATTATATATATATTTATTACTTTGCTTTTAGATAAAATAAAAATTACAGGCATGGTCAAAATGATCAAGAGCACGTCATGACAGCTATAAAAACTTATTTTTAAAAAAGGACTTAAATATAAATCATTAATTAACATATAAAAGGGAAAGTATAATAAATAAAAGTTCTGCTTCAATATTAACAAGTAGTGCACTAGTTTTTAAAGCTGTACCAGCCAGGCTGGGAACAATGTTCCTCTAGGCCAACTTACAAAATAGCAAAAAATCAATTTTCTCACCTAATTATGAAAATCTCTTACAGACTTTAGGAGAAAGATATAGATACAATTTTAAGTAAAACAATGAGTTTTGACATTCTCTACATTTTTGAAAAAGACAAAAGGCAAAGACTTACTAAAAAATATATATAAGAGAGCCAAGAAGCTCAATGACACGGCTATTCCAAGATTTGGGTCAATCGTAAAAGCAAACAATAAACCAAGGCCTCCACAAAGGAGCAGGGTCAGAAATACTATAAGCCATGAAAACTGAAAAAGAGGTTCAATCTGTTGTCCTGCAAAGGTTTTCATTTCATCTGAAAGAGAATTTAATATGAAAACATTATTTGTTTTATTTAAGAAATACAACTTCAAACATTTTGAAAATTTCACATTTTCAATATAAACATTTACTGAGCACTTACCAAGTCCCTAGATAGAATGCTGGTACTTAACCATTTTAACCAACGTTCTCTTCTGATAAGAATCTCATTCCCTAGGGGTACCTGTACCCTTGATCCTTGTCCTACCCACTCTCTTGCTTCCTACTGAAAATGCACAAAATCCTCTTTCATATATTCCCATCTGTTAAGATTTTGATATTTATTCTTGTGGTTTGTATCACACAATCAACAAGGTACTGTTTCCAGATATAAAACTAAAAACTATTTTTCTGTTATGTGTCTTCAAACTATTATACCTAGCTATAGCACCACCATTCCTCCCCGCTCCTCCTCACCCCTTCTCCCTCCAATTACATTTGAGGATCACTGCTCTTAAAGGTGTGTGCTCAGTCCAGATGAGCCCTGAACAAGGCATTCTTACTACTAAACTTAGCAAGAATTTTATAGGCAATACTGACACCTGTCCTTGAAGAACGAGTGAGATTTTGCCAAACTAAAGGAGTGGGGCTTAGCGGGGAGGTGGGGGACCTGTCCAGGAAGCTCCTAGTAGAGGAGGCCACTCAGGAAGGGTCTAGTGGGCTCGCGTGGGCGCAGAGAGCCCCTATGCCTACAGCCCTGAGCACACACGGGGGGGCAGTCCCGGCAGGGGTGCTCACGCAAACTGACAGTCTGTGAAGGACCTGGGTAGGACAGTTATAAACAGCACTCGCAGGGAATGTGCTACGAAGGGGTTTTAAGTATGCTATAACACAGCTGGATCTCTGTTTTAGAAAGAGAACTCAAATAACGGTGTAGGGATCAACCACATACCCATACATAAAACTCTATTCTACCATACGACCCAGCAATCCCACTACTGGGCATATACCCTGAGAAAACCATAATTCAAAAAGAGTCATGTACCAAAATGTTCATTGCAGCTCTATTTACAATAGCCAGGACATGGAAGCAACCTAAGTGTCCATCAACAGATGAATGGATAAAGAAGATGTAGCACATATATACAATGGAATATTACTCAGCCATAGAAATGAAATTGAGTTATTTTTAGTGAGGTGGATGGACCTAGACTCTGTCATACAGAGTGAAGTTAAGTCAGAAAGAGAAAAACAAATACCATATGCTAACACATATATATGGAATCTAAGAAAGAAAAAAAAAAAAGGTCATGAAGAACCTAGGGGCAAGACACAGACCTACTAGAGAATGGACTTGAGGATATGGGGAGGGGTAAGGGTAAGCTGTGACAAAGTGAGAGAGTGGCATGGACGTATATACACTACCAAACGTAAAACAGATAGCTAGCAGGAAGCAGCCGCATAGCACAGGGAGATCAGCTCAGTGCTTTGTGACCACCTAGACGGGTGGGATAGGGACGGTGGGAGGGAGGGAGACGCAAGAGGGAAGAGATATGTATATTTATAACTGATATGTATATGTATAACATATGTATAACTGATTCACTTTGTTATAAAGCAGAAACTAACACACCATTGTAAAGCAATTATACTCCAATAAAGATGTTTAAAAAAAAAAAACTCCATTCTTCTTTACTTAAAAACACAAAAATACACAAGAGAAAACTTTGTTATATATGCAGACTTTTTACAAACATACCTTCTAGTTTCTTGAGCAAGAAGGATTTCCCACTTCCCCACTGTGCATACAGCCCCACACAAATGGGCGGCTGCATGGTAGGTTCACTGAGAATATCTGCCAGGGCACTGCTATACAAATCATAACCAAGCATGTCACCATCTGTTTCCGTAGGAGACAAGTGTCCTGTAATTATAAACACATCATATCCTTGCATTAAAGACATTACTATTAAAAAGTAGCATCAATTTTCATTTATTAATTGTTTACTTAATTGAGGAAAAACACTTATTTTAAATGGTTAGACCTGTGTAAAAATAGGTTCAGAGGTGCTTAAGTTAATACCATATTTCATAAAACTTAAGATACCTACTAATTATAAGATGCATCATTATTATGTACGACTAAGAAAGAAAAAGTGCTGCCAATTTATGACACGATGCTTTCTTACCCATCAATTATAAGACATATTCCAACTTCAGGGATGCTAAAATGTGGAGTAAAGTAGATTTTACAATCGATAAAATGATTAAAACAATAACTAGTCCTTCAGAATCATTTTAATATGTATAATACCTATATAAAGAATGCTATGTTAGTGAAAATCGTAATAGATAACCAGAGAAAACGAGACATTCTATGGTTCCAGACAGAAAGGTTCAATAACTTAAAAAGAGCAATTCTCCCCCACATTAATCTACCACTTTAAGGCAATTCCAATAATAATATTCCATGAGGGTATTTTGAAAAGCTGAAAAGCAAGAAGAACATGTAAAAATAGCTATGAAAAATAATTTAAAGACTACCAAAAAGTAGCTGTCTTTGAAGAAGAATCAAAATACATTCTAAAGCTACAATAATTACAACATCACAGAACTCACACAGGATATTAACATGTGGCATTTCAAATCAGTGGGGAAAGGATGAATTAGTAAGTGGTATTGGGAGAAGTAAGCCATCCATTTTTTTAAATAAAATTAAAACTCTGCATCTCATACTTTAACAAAAATAAGTTTCTGAAACATTAAAAAATTAAATGTAAAGAGTAAAACTATAAAAGCACTAGAAGAAAATATAAGAGAAAAAACTATAAAAATCTTTGTGTGGAAAAGGCCTTTCTTTCTCAATATAATACTAAAGCCAGAACTGCAGGAAAGGACCAACAAGTAAACTACAAATTTATATAACTATTGGATGGGGAATTAAAAAACCCCAACACCATAAACAAAGAATAAGCACGGGAGAGAGATACAATATATAGGCTGGATCCAGGATCAATATCCTTAAAGACACAAAAATCAATTTTTAAATAATTTTAAAAACTCAAGAAAAAAGACAGCAAAGGATACAAAGAGGAAAATAGCAAAAATGCAAATAGCCTATGAACATATTAAAAGATCTCAATCTCACTAATAATTTTACAATGCCAATTACAATGAAATTTTTTCTTATTGATCTGATTAGAAAGCTTAAGGAAGCTGGAAATATCCAGTTTTAGCAAGGTTGCAGGAAACTGCACTATCATACATGGTCTAAGGAAGGAGAAATTGTTACAACCATTTTGGAAAGTCTATCAAAATTGAACATCCACTGACTTGCCAATTCTACTTCTGGGAGTTTATTCCAAGAAAATAATCCTAAAAATAAGAGTTAACAGATATACGTACAAAAAAGATGTTCACTTCAGCACTAGCTTTTAACAGCAAAACAAACCAAATATTCATCAATAAAGAACTGAATGTACTATTAGAACTTAGAATGAAAGATTGTGCAACAATTAAAATATGGTATAGTTCATTATTTAAAACTTTTATATTATGGTATCTCAAGTTTTTTAAGGCTATATACATAGTATAAAACATTTTTAGAAATGTAAAGAAAATCTTGGCAAGTCATTCAAACAATTACAAATTAGGAGATAAAGGACAATCGGAAATTTGAACTTTCTACTGTATTCGTGTTTTAATTCTTAAAATTTAATGTGTGCATTATTATCAACAGAAAAAAATATTTTAAAATATAACTCATAATGTTGAACAGAATCATACTTGCTTATGTAAGTAAACAGCTAAACTGGAAGGTGGCAGGATTCTACTATCTCCTGTTGGTTTCTGGGACTAACATGTCTGTTTTTTAACTCTAGTAGAAAACTGTTCCGTATTTCAAAAGACCACATGTGAATGATTACATTCTCATGTGCATCCTTTACAAGCAAAAACTATTTTAGTACAACATTCAAGGCATTATGTGCTAGATGTTATGGAGGATACAAGAAGAAAGAATCCCTGCCCTGAATAACTTGGAATCTGGAAGGGAGAAAATTCTAAAAGAAATAAGGGAGAAAATTTTAAAAGAAACAAAATAAAAGGCCATACGTAATAAGTATTAAAAAAGGAAATATAAACACAAATGCTTAAGTATTCAAATGAGGCAAAAATTGTATCTGGTTAGGCAGATCAGTTAAAACGTCACTGAGAACAAGACAACTGACTCCAGCCTTGGAGAGAGATGATTTTAACAAGAACGTTCATGGGGATGGAGAGGACACAGCACAAGCAAAGGTAGAGAGCCACACTCTGAAAACAGAGTGCATTTTGATAAAAGCACAAAGAATACCTGAGAGAATAACAGGGGGAACAGAGTTTTAGAAAAGTAGGCTAGATTTCTAGAAGTCTTAAAAGCTGATTGTTGACTCTGAATGTACTTAATGTGAATGCGACAATATAATGCAAAACAGCTTTAGACAGGGAAAAGTTATTTTTCTACAGTAAAGTAATAACTTTCTTAACTTTTATAATCTTCAGTTAAGTGAGAAATGCAAAACTGCTGGAAGTCTCTTAATTTTTTCATAGACATTCATTTCTTAAAAGCCCAGTTAGGTACAAAACCCAATACTTACTGGCTCCAAATATTTGAGTTAAAATACTTTTCTGATGGCTACAGTCAATGTTGTAGGGAGTCTCGCCTGCTTTGTTGGGCCTATAAAGTAACCGTCCATCTTTGGGATTTCTTAAAAGAAGTTCTGCCAGTTTCCGACTCCTCCCACGAATAGCAATATGCAAAGGAGTGTCTCCTTTCTGTAAAATAGTGGCAGGAAACTTGAACTTTCACATTTCTTACATATAGTACATAGAGAGTAACAATTTTCATGCTTCTATAAAATAACAGAAAATCCGAACTTTTCATATTTTTCATATAGAATGTATAAATAATATGAATTTTTATCTCTGTAACCTCCCCACAATTTCTTTCTCTAGTTCCTTCCCTAGCTTTTCTCAGGTATTATTTCTCCCACAGCCTTCTAGAACGAAAGAGGACAAGCAACAGGCTTTTTCCTTGCGGCTCCTCCCAGGCCCTGGATCCACCTCCATCACAGGTTAGTAACCATCTATCATCCAGATACTTACTGTCCACAGATGTCAACCACCTTCCTCAACTGATTTATATTCTATTTCACAACGTGGTCTCCATTTGTCTAGACAGCTTCCCAATCCATGCTGATATTCCACTAGCACAAGCGACCTCATCCTTCCTCACGCCCTTTGTCACCATTATGTTAGTTCCCTACATTCTCTTCCTCAGAGTCCTCTATGTTGAATCCATCCTTCTCTGGCTACTACAACTTCTTCCGTTCTCCTCAGCTTTCACGGCTCCCTAACATCAACCTGCCTTCTTCCCTTATTAGAATCTCCATCATATTAGTATTCGCATCCAACACTAAGGAAAGAAAACTAATACGTAAAAAAAAAAACAAATTCAGTCCGCAAGGTGTTCTCCACTTTTTACTTCACAAACATCTCTCTTAAAGACAATGACCCACAAGTTAACAAATGAAATTCTCAGTTCTCACCCACTCACTTCCTGTGGCTTCTACAGCACAACCTTATCGTGATTTTGAATCTCCTCTTCTGCCTCAGGTCTACTTCTTCTTTTTCTAGATTCCCTTCCTACATCCTAAATATGGCAGAAAAGCTACGTATCGAGCTCACTATATAGTAAGGCACTGAGCTGGATAATTTGGGGGATATGGAGATGATAGACAAAACAGTCCATGGCCTTAACTAAGTTACAATGTAACAGGAGGAGACTGGATAAACATGCACATTCGTAAAACAAACTAGAATGTGACACACGCTGTAAGGAAAGTTTGACCTCAGCTTCCATCTTTCTTCCAAACTGATGATCTTAGTCACTTCCATGCAGCTCTCATCTCTTGGTAACTAACTGTGAAATTCCTATCACCAGCCTTGATTTCTGGCCCAAATTCAAGCCCTATCGGTCACGGCCTCCTGAACGTCTTAGCCTTCAAACTAACCACATCTAAACTGAATTTCACCATCTTATTTCTCCACCTGAACTCCATTTCTTATCCCCAAACATGTGAGAAGGAAGAATATCATCAGTGGCATTTCAGCCAGACACAAAATTTCTGAAAATGCAGAGAAGACATCAACACACCCTGCCTGTTTATGCTGAAGATAAACAGAGATTGGTGATGGGCCAGGTAAAAATAACATTAATCTTTATTCTTAAATTTTTTTTATGTAATCCTTTATGAAGAGCCAGGTTCAAGACTTTTACAAGTTTGTATTCCAAATTCGAGCAGGACAGCACCTTATTCATCCTTTGTAAGTATGTGTGAACGAATGCACATTCACTCCAAGAACATTCCAGATATCACGTGTGCTTCTCAGCAAGTATGTGCTGACTTAAGACAAAGCACACACAACAGGGTCCGAGACAGGGCACCTTAAAGGGCACGTAGTCCAGTGGGGTTCCCTTTTGCAAATTAGGGGACCAGTGCCAGAAAGTAGTCAACAGCAGAATGAGAAAAACAGGCAATACAGAAGTTTTCTAGAAAGTTAAGTATATTCAATTTCAACAACTTCTCTTTGACTTTATGCCCTCACTTTTAAGATTAAAATTTTTCTTTATATTTTCTTTCTTTTATATTAATATGATATTAATATACATTAATATATATACCATATATAAATACATTAATATGGTAATAATAGGTAGGAGGCTTTTCTGTGTTTTTTTTAATAATGTTTTGATAAAATAAAAGGCAAATAGATATAAATTCTGTTTTTTGTTTAATTGCCTCACGAATAATAAAAAGATAAGCTTCAATCTATTATGGATTAGGAGAGCCCAAATCATATTATATATTCAGAGGGAAAAATTTATATTTCTTAGTTCATACAGAAATAACTTCTTTTCTGTGAGGAAATCAATTTGAAGTAGAGAAAGAAACCTGCTTAAAATGTAGACCAACTAAAACCAGGAATCAATTCTATATGAAATATTAAGCAATTGAGAGTTAAATTTATTATGGAAAATATGAACATTCCTCTAAAAGGATTAAGGCAAGGACACATGGTAGAACATCTCTCCTGCTGGTGAACGTGAATGCCAGTCTCCTTTGAGAGTCTATCTTCTCCAGCCCCTTTTGGATTCTTTCTTCCTGTTTCTCTGAACAAGCTCCACACCTGATGACATCCTCCTTGCATGGTGGTCAATGCGCCTTGCCATAACTGATCTGAGCCATAGAGGGAACCTCTGAAGCAGCTGCTTTGCTGCATACTGAGCCCGCCCACTCCTCAGCATGCTCTCAGAACAGCCAAGAAGATCTCACAGCATCCAAATCCCACACAAATAGCCCCAGCAAGTAATCTCTCAGACCCCCATTAAACCCACCGGATATACAGTCAGTCTACCTATAGCCCTCAAAAAAAACTGCTCTCTACACAGATGTTTTTACCTTATCTACGGCAGATACTTTAGCTCCTTTATCCAGCAGCAGCTCTACTACTTCTATATTTCTCATCTTGGTAGCCTTTATAAGAGGTGTTTCACCATCCTGTGGGCACAGATAAGAAAGTTTGCCAGATTAATACCTTTACTCCTAAATCTTTAAAGTCACATCAACACACGTGTCAAGAATTCAAATATCTGACCAGTCTATATTGAAAATGTTCTCAAGGAAACATAGTTGGAAAAACTAACAAGTGCTTTTCCTTTCATAACCAATCACTTGTATCAAAATACTTTTATATCACTCAACAGAGCAAGAGATGTGCCCCACTACTTATCAGCCGCTTCTGCCCCTCACCACTGTCTTTCCCCAGGCCCACCGCTGACACCTGCGCCACCTCCTCCAGAGGCTGCTTCCCGTTCTGACCACCTCACCCAAGTAGCCCACTACCTAGCCTGTCAATGTCCAGACAAGCCAGCGTCTAGATCTGTCAGATGTTGTCACCAGCGCCTCTGTGCTTCTAAGGAAGGACCTGTGTACAACAGGGAAACAACCTGATACGAGCAGTATGCCTTTGGGAAACCTTAAAAGAGTTTACAATTGCTTTCAAAATCAAATTAATAGAAATAAGAAGAGACCACAGTTCAGCACTGAATTAGGAAAAAGCAAAATCTGGTCAGAAGCCACGTGTGGTCACAGTAGCTGACACAAAGGTCTAAAAGAAAAAGAAACAAGATTCCAAGGAGCCACCACCTGCAAAGCAGAAGGTATCCCAGGAGAAGCTCTGCCCCAGGGCACTGAGGTTACCATCACTGGTTCAGAAGATGCTGCTCCAAATCTCTAACGGATGAAATAGGATTGTCTTACGGGTGATTCCGTAAGTTTGCTTTATTCATTCCTGCCATTTCAATCCAGAACTCCAAATATATTTTCCTCATGGACAACTATCACATGTAAAGCCAAATATAATCACTAAAGTCTTATACAGTTTTATACTTTCCACATGATTTGAGTAAAATAGACTAAAAGTGGTTGGTTTGGGGAACCAATAACCACACACAATGATATTTTAAAAGGAAATGTGTTCTGCATTCCAAACAACAGGAGCATAAAATAATTCTGGGGAAATGATCTGTCCACAATTTATGAAGAGCTGATACTGTACTTTCTGATTAAAATAAATTAAATAACAATTAAAATAAATTACACATTGCATTTTGCTGTGAATACACAACTCCTGAAAGGATATAAACTTACTCCTCAATTTAATACAGAACATTTCCAGTTAAATCAGTATAATTCTAATATCAAACAACTGTAAAAAATTGAAAAAAATAAGCAGTACTAACATTCAGCACTAGGTATTGCTAAGAGAACAGAAATGTCGTTTATACCTTTGTGCATATTTCAGTGTCAGGATTGCACTGTAAGATATCTCTCACCATCGTTGCATTTCCTTTCTCAACAGCCCAATACAAAGCAGTTTTATTGTCCTGCATAATAAAAAAAATCAACAACCACTTCATATAAGATATAATATTAAAAACTTCTATTTGTAAATATAAAACATTATTAACATTCCTATTAAAGCATTAATATATCTTACCAAGAAGCAGCATGGTAGAAAATAACATTAATCCTTATTCTATCTTGCATTTACTTGTGAGAAATTCTTTATGAAAGAAGCCTAAGAAAACTTAATACTTCTTGACTGAGAAAGCAGCAACCCCACATAGTTGATAAGGGAAACTATGCTTTTGGAAAGCAAACAGGTTTCAGGACCCTGCACTATGTTGGAAGTCATCAGTACCTGAGCTCTGTATCCTGTGATAAGTCACATAAATATTCTGACTTTCGGCTTTTGGCTTTTCATCTGCCCAATCTTTTCAAAAGATAATGCATAAGAGTGTACTACACAAACATATGGTGAATTGTTTTTTTACCATGTTTAGCTTTCTTAATCTCTATACTGCACCTATATACTGATCTTCATCAGATCCTTTAAAATCCTATCTAGTTCAAAAACCAAAAACAGATCCATGTGGACTTTGAATGCAGAGGTAGAGAACAAAAACACTGACTAAAACACAGGAAAACAAAATTGACAGACACAAAGGAGATCGGTAAAAGTCTAAATAGATGATCCAGTCACCAACTTTTAGTGAAAATATGATTTTATCCCGAAAGACAGTGAATGACTCTCTGCCGCTGCCACATTAATTTTCCGACACCAAGATTTCCCCAATGCAGTTCCCTTCTCAACACTGTACACTAGTTTCCAGCCTCTCTGGCACTACGTCCCTTTCTTTTCTCTATCTCCCATCCCACCCTCCCCGCCATCCTGCTGACAAGCTGATTTATTCACCAACTAAGGAATACAGTCTTTCACTTTCCCTTCTTACTAAATTTTCTCATCCCATTATTCCACTATCCTTGCCTGAACTACCGAGCCTTCCTTCTCTCTCCCTATCTAACCCACCTTTTAAACTTAGCTCAAATTCTACCTTCCCTTAAAAGCTCTCCTTACTGCCCACTTTCCCCACCTCAAGACTCTTACATTTGAACCTTTCACTAGGCAATCATATACTATCTTATACCAAAAGTGGCAACACTTTTTATGTTTACATAAAAACATAAGAATAAATATAAACAAAACAAACTAAAACCTTCCTAACTAAAACACATGTTTCTTCAGGCAAGGGACCCATGTTAAGACCCTCATGGCATTTGGCATAATATTTATCAGTTTGATTCAAAAGTGGATTTGGATACAAGCTACATACAAGGGAAAAAACTGAGCAGAAATGTAGACTCTCCAACCACAAAACAGGCTGTTCAGTACAGTTTTTTTTAATCTAAAGCTCTTGACATATTGGATATATTCTCAACTTTAGGGAAGCTTTTCCCTAAAATAAATAACCTTTACAGCTCTGTGAGCTATGACTGCCTTAAGCAAAATCCATAGGCACTACCAAGTGGTCCTGGGAAAGGCTAGCAAATGGGGGAAAAGGAGAAGAAAGATGAAACAACAGGAACAGAAGAACAATACATGGATGAAGAAGACAAAACAGAGGAAACACATACTAAAGAAAATAAGTCCCATACACTCAAAGTGCCACCAACTGCCTCGGTATCATAAACTACTCATGTCAGAACTGAATATATTTAGACATTAGTAAGGGAGGTGTATTTGAAAAACATGAACTTCTTTATGCTTTACTTCTATCTAAATCTAACTTGACATCAATACAGAAATTTCATAATAATGGCAGTGAAACTTAATAATACAGGCATCCATTAAACGTACTAGGATTTATATGTTTGTCTCCATAGGAAAACTGGAAGAATGACATTATGATCAGCCAACATATACAAACAATTATACTAAGATAACAACAGCCCTGTAATCACACACACCTGTCCTCTAATGTCTATATCAGCATATTTTTGAAGAAGTGCTCGAACAATTTCCACATGACCACCTCTGACAGCACCAATTAAAACAGTATCTCCACTCTAAAAAGACAAAAAAAAAAACCAAGGTGAATTGATGATGGAACAAAAAACACTGTTTTCAAGTTAAAATTAGTCATGTATTAATTTAACAGATTTTTTCTGAAAATTTCTTGGAAAAAATTATCTCTAAATAACAGAAAGTTAACTAATATTAATACCTGATATTAATAACCTTCAGAATAAGGGACAGAAGACTTTATACCTCAAAATGAGAACATTTATACCTGAAATTCCACGACGAAAGTTTAGAAAGATAAGTCACCCAGAACAATAAGCCATTCTATTTGAAGGTAACCAACCTCCCATTACAGATGTAAATTAAATAAAGTGACACAGTGGCTGTCAATGAACCAGAGGAACATTTGGAAATTACATAATACAAATCCCTTGGAATAATGCTATACGACAAAAGCCATGGATTCTAAAAAGAAGGGAGTTATAAAGCTAGAGCCATCTGTGGGTTTATAACCACATTTAGTTAAGGGAGAAGGTTGGTTCCCAGAACAGCATCTATATTCTATCAATTTGGCATTACAGGCCAACAGTGCACAAGACTCACTCCCCAGTACAAGGCTTAGATGAAGTTCACTACCTCATAAGGACATCTCTGCCCTGAAATTATATCCACCAAGCAATAATCATTATTAATTATATCTTCCCCTAGTTCAAATACTGTAAATGGCCTTTTTTTTTAACTGCTAAATTATAAATCAGTTGTATGAGTTTGGGCTGGGTGATTCCATAAGCTACAGCTCATCTCAATCCTAAGTGGGCCCCAGGGGGCTCTACAGCAAGAGGCAGGTCCTCGAGGATTATTAAGTCTAGCACCATGATGTAGTACCTTAACTACTACATTAAAAGTGTAAATAAACCCATGGCAGACACATTTTAGTTGAGAATATTAGCATTAATGTGGGTTCAGACTAGTAAATTAATAAAAGGTTATAAATATTTCATTGCTTACGATGTGTCATGCACTGTTCTAGGCACTAGGAAATAAGATAGACAAGGTCCCAGCTCTGAGAGAATTTATAGCCTAGAGGAGACTAACAGACAACATACAATAAACACAAATAAGAAATCAGATAAATGTAATGCAAATAAAATATAGTGATTTGATAGAAAGTGACTGGGTAGCTACTTTGGCTTGGGTAGTCTTGAGAAATCAGGACTAATGTGTAGGATTTGGTGCTTTAACAACAGGATATATAGATGCTGGTACCACTTACTGAGAGGGAGAAGACTGAGGGAAAAGCAGGTGTGGGATGAAACAAACAAGACACCTGTTTTGCTGTAAGTTAAGAAGCCCATTAGACATTCAAGTGGACAGTTCAAGTTGAGCTGGACAGACAAGTGTAGACTTCCGAGAAGAGGTGAGAACAAGAGATACCAATTTGAAAATTCTAGGTGTAAGGGTGGGAGACTTGAAGCCTTGGAACAATGAATAACAACAGCCATAAACAACACCTATAGTTAGGATGGTTTCAAGATCACATTTTCAATAACAGCATTATTTCTGAAAAA
Source organism: Delphinus delphis (assembly GCF_949987515.2). Taxonomy (NCBI): domain Eukaryota; kingdom Metazoa; phylum Chordata; class Mammalia; order Artiodactyla; family Delphinidae; genus Delphinus; species Delphinus delphis. Next base: position 84,001,206 of record NC_082694.2, on the reverse strand, counting down.
TTTAGAAGAACACTTCCACAAAGATTGGAAAGTTTTAACTTATTAGTTCTAAAGGCAGAAATAAAACATCTTAAATGTATGTCATGCAGGAAGAATCTTGAAAGGTGGTGAGAAGTTAAGGTAACCTTCCATCAATGTCACCACTGAAAGACAAATTCTAAATAGATAACCTACCCTATCAGGTATGTTCACATATGTTCCAGCATCAAGTAGATCCTGTACAATTTCTGTATGTCCCTCCTTTGATGCAATCATCAAAGCTGTATTTCCATCCTTATCGGTTAAATTTACATTTGGATTCCTCTTCAAAATTTCTTTTACTGACTGTGTGTAGCCTCCTTTTACTGCCACAATAAGTGCAGTCATTGAATTCTACAAATCAAACAACACCCAAGAAATTAGTACTTTCAGAAAACATATAATTTATTCTATAGTCAAAAAACTGATGTTTTCAAATAGGTGGCCTATTATTAACAGTTATTTCTGATAATAAAATGCCAATATAAATAACCAGAAACAGACCAAAAGTGGCCAGAAGCATATTTTCCATTTTTGAAGATACATTAATTCTCTTCGGTCAATAGGACTGTTACGACATTCAATTCTTTAAATGATAATCCAAAATTGGAGTCATTTACAATGAACAAACCCTCTCACTAAAGTATTGACATATAAAATAGCTGACAGGATGATTCAAAATTAAACACATTCTAAGTTAAATAATCCAAAGTAAGAATCAATCAGACTTCAAAGAATTGTCTATAATAAAATCTGTATGAAAAACTGAAGTAAAACAATGAATTAATAAGCTATAGAATATTTCAATAAAAGTATAACATATTTCCCTGTTTTCCACAGTGATCTACAAACCACATTTTCAAAAGTGTCTTATTTTTAGTGGTTCTTTTAAAAACTGCACATTTAATTTATAACAAAATCACATAATAGAAGAATCTGACTCATTATAAAAGAAATATTAAAACTTATTGTTGAGATTTTGATCTAGTTTGAGATACCATGCAATTTCCTTATAGAAATATTTCAGTTATTATATCAGCCCCCAGAACTAAGCCATAATTCTCTCAATATTAAAATAACACCGCCTTTTCAGATTCCTCAGCAGTCAATAACCATAGAGACAAGCCACTCATCCACTTGATAAACTGTCCAGAAAGGAGGCAAGTGAAAGGTATGACTTCCATGCCTGGGTAAGAATCATGCTCTATCTCCGCACACCACTAAAATACTATGTACCCCTCGAAGGTCATCAATTAGTAGCTTCTGTCAACATGGACAATAGGAGGAGCTGGTTGGTATTATGCCAGGAAGTCACTTTTAATGATTTAGAATTCACTTCTGTTACATTGCAGCCAGAGATTTGGTAGCAACTCTTCTCAGAATCCTTTATGATCCATCTCACATAATAACAATAATTATGTTAACAGAAGTCTGTATTGTTTCTTGTGCATAAATGTCGTCTCCTTTACCTATATTCTTACAAGCTCAAGAGAAGAGCGATATGATAGGCTTCTCCAGTATCCCCAGCACATCTGGCACAGGGCTGGGTGGACAGCGGGTACTCAATAAGGAATTTATAACTGCTAGACTGTAAGATATACTGAACCAATTTTTAAGCTATATAGGTTTTGACCACAGATTTTTGATATTTTTAAATCTATTAGAGAAAACAAGTCACAGATTAAAATATCAAAAAATTATATTATTTTAGAATTTTAAAGAAAAGGTATTTTAACAAAATAGAAACTCTTTCCACAACAGTAATTCAAACAATTTGATTTGGGGAGTATTTTAATTTATACTAAGATTACTAAAAGATATTCCATATAGTTTTAGCCTCCCAAAATTTATGTGCATTAGCAATAAATCCTTAAAAGCACATATCTGTAATACATAATATCTATAATATAATATATTTACCAGGATAACAGAAGATGTTTGTTTTTCTAAGTATCGTTTAGAAACTATAGGGAAATTTTTCTAGGTATATACTAAGGAAAAAGTATTCTCTCTCTTAAAACTAAAAACATCTCTCTACTACCAGCAGTTAAAATAGAAAAGATACTTACAGCTCCTTCTTGATCAACATCAGCTCCCATAGCCAATAAATGTTTTACACATTCCAAATGACCCTTTCGTGCAGCCCAAACCAACGGGGTGGTTCCATACTATTAAAGAAATAATAAATTTAAAATTATTACCTAAGGTGTATTAAAAGAAACTAGCTCTCACCATGAATTTTGATAAAAATCATACTTTGAGCATTTTTAGATTATGGTTTATACCAATCATAATTTTAATCCTAGATAAATCATATTTTCCCCATACTATTTCTCCTTAATAGATGATTAACCACTGCATGAAATGTATTTTAAATTTAACTTTTACAATCAGTGACAATTTTTCCATCATAATGTCATATAGCCTCTAATTTCCAACAAGCTTTCTCTGCTTCCCATATCTTGTGAAATATAAAGTCCAACAGTCTGAAATAGTAACAACCAAGTGCCAAACACAGTTCTAAATAGTTTACACGAGATAACGTGTGTAATCCTTATCAGAAGAATAAGTACAAACCACAATATCACATTTTAACAGATGAGCAAACAAGGCCCTGAGAAGTTAATTACAGGCTCGAAGTCACAAAGCTACTAAGAGGTGGAGCAAGACCCATGAACCCAACAAGCCTGGCTTCAGTCTGTGCTCTTAACCACCACCCCAGATCGGCCTCTGTACCTGACAAAATAAATGTCCGCCTAGAAACTGCACTCAAAAGCGCCTTCTGCTGGAACGTGATTCAAAAGACATCAGAGAATGTAAATCATGCATAAAAGCAATGCTTTATCTTTGGGGAGATTCATAAGACAATGAAGAGACACAAGAATACTCACAGTGACATTTAACTACATGGGAGACTGCAGGTTGAAATGAACATTTAATGAATACCTACTTTTTATAACAGCCTTGACCAATAGAACTTTTGTGCACTGATGGAGGTATGGACAGTGAATACTGACTACAGAAGAAGGGGCATCTAAGTTGACTGGGTAAGTTAAGGAGACTTAACAGAGAAGCTAACACCTCAACTGAGACTTGAGAAAATAAATAGGAGTTCATCAGGCAGAGGAGGTCATAACATTCCTAGCAGAGGGAATAGGATAAACCATGACACGCACTTCATAGAAATTCATAAAAGTTCACAGAATGGGGCTTCTGTGAACCCGCCTGCCAATGCAGGGGACACGGGTTCAAGCCCTGGTCCAGGAAGATCCCACATGCCGCGGAGTAACTAAGCCCATGCGCCACAACTAGTGAGCCTGTGCTCTAGAGTCCGCAAGCCACAACTACTGAGTAGTAGCGCCTCAACTACTGAGCCTGCGTACCACACTACTGAAGCCCGCGCACCTAGAGCCCGTGCTCCGCAACAAGAGAAGCCACCACAATAAGAAGCCCACGCACCACAACGAAGAGTAGCCCCCGCTCGCCGCCACTAGAGAAAGCCCGTGCGCAGCAACAAAGTCCCAATGCAGCCAAAAATAAATAAGTAAAGAAAGAAAGAAAGAAAAAAGTTCACAGAATGATAGACAATCTTCTGTATCCAAAAGCTTAGTGTATATGGAGACGAATGGCAAGAAGTGAACCTGGGAAGAAAGACTGGGGTCCACCTGAAAAGTCTGGGCTTTGACCTGAAACCACAGAAGCTATCAAAGCTCTCCAAAAGCAAGAAAGAATGAAATAATTAAATAAATATTTATCAAATATTTGGGGTATTAAGGATTTTAAAAAATGAATAGAACAAAATCCTGGGGAGCTTTCTGGAGCTGATGGCACATGAGCTGAGTGTGAAGGATGAACAGAAGCTAAAGCAGACGAGGATGAGAGGGCACTCCACACTGTGAAAGAGCACCTGCAAGATGTGGAGGGTTAAAAACAGATGGACTCAGGAACCTGCATCATTTGATAGTTGAGTAAAAGTAGTTTGGGGTAGAGAGAGCAGGAGAGAGGGTAGAGACGGAGGCAAGGATTATCTTTATACATCATAACAGGGATTGATGTCTTTAGGATTTTAAATATGAGAGAGAAAGAACAAGACTTAAATTTTAAAAGATCATCTGGGGGCTTCCCTGGTGGCGCAGTGGTTATGAATCCGCCTGCCAATGCAGGGGACACGGGTTCGAGCCCCGGTCCAGGAGGATCACAGCGGCTGGGCCCGTAAGCCATGGCCGCTGAGCCTGCGTATCCTGTGCTCCGCAACGCGAGAGGCCACAACAGTGAGAGGCCCACGTACCGCAAAAAAAAAAAAAAAGATCATCTGGCAACAATACAGAGAAGGCAGACAGGACCCACAGTAGAAAGAAGAGCTACAACAGTAAATAATGAAGATAGGGAATCAACCCTACCTATTTTCCTGAGAATGATGAATGTGATATAAAAGACAATGGAAGGACACTTAGCACGTATTTAATACCTAGGAGGAACCCACCTATGAGATGTGTGTCTTTATAAAATGTATTAATAAATATAAACATAAGATACATCAGAGCCGCCGCATGAGATCATATGAAAATCCTTGTAAGTTAGACACACTGAGTGGACATAATATGAACTAGAACCTGGAAAGATCTTGCTGACCTACCTTATCGGAGCAGTTGACTTTAGCACCATTTTGCAGTAAAAGTTGCACTATATTTGCATGGCCTCTCCCTGCTGCCCAGATGATTGGGTAAACACTGTACTGCTGGGAGGTAGGCAGGTGGGTGAGTAGGTACACAGGGAGGGAGGGAGGGAGGGAAAGAAAAAGTCTTTTAGGTGGATATTTACAGCACACATTTGCTAAGAAGAGGAAACAACAAAGGGAGCAATATAAAGTAGTATTTTACAAAATCAAGTTACAGACCATTCTCCACTTTAAAAACACATGTAATACTCATAATACATAACTGGGAACTGAGATGCACTCAACCTTAAATATATATTATGAACACATCTATTTTTATAGATTCAATACACAATGTAATTATCTAACCAACAGGTAAGACTAATAAGAATATAAAACCTTTCTTTATAATCCGTCCATTAACTTGAATAAAACCATTTCCTGTTTTTCGGCTGTACTGAGGTATAACTGACAAATAAAATTGTAAGACATTTAAAGTGCATGTAATGATTTGACATACATATACATCGTGAAAGGAATCCCCCCATCAATAAAACAATTTCTTAATCTGCAGTCTGAGATCAAGTCTCAAGCAAAGTACAATAGTAATGCATGTATTACCACCTATAAGAATGTATAGTCTGCTGTTTTTAGCCACCAAGTTTGTGGTGATGTTACAGCAACCACAGAAAACTAATACAGGTGACTTGGAGTAAGGTTTTAGCAGTGGAGAGGGCCAGAAAAAAAAAAAAAAGAATATAGAAAAGTGGCATGGATATTTGGTAAATGTCTCTTTTCTTTAAAAGAGTTTAGATTAAGAATACATACGCACAGAAAACAGGTAAGATGACTTAAGGATTTCAAAATCTCCTTTTGAAAAATTGTATAGTTATAATTAACATTTAAACTCTAAGAGTTGCCTTTTTGTTGATAAAAACTGAGAAATAAGCTTAGCCTCAGAAAGAAATTCTCATTGTGTTTTGAAATCACATTCTGCATTATTATCTTTAGTAAGATCTAGATTATTTTTATCCACTACGAAGTCCAAAGCATAACCAGCCTTAAGTATTCCCTAAAAGAACTTACCGCTTACATTACAGATGGATTTTTTGTTAACGCTTACCAGACCAGTAACACTTGGATTGGCACCATGAGAAAGAAGCAATTCAACCACTTCAGTACGGCCTTTATAACATGCCCACATGAGAGCTGTCCATCCTCCCTAAAGAAAACAAAAAGGTGGGGCAGGGGAGGGAAACAAAACACTGGATTGTCTCTAAGCACAAAAATGGCATTAATGAAGTTCCTTTTGTAAGCTTTATTCTTTATAGAACCATTGTTTTAAGAAATCACTACTATGTAGTTTTAAACACCTAAGCTCCCCAGAGAAATACACAATAGTATCTGAAAAAAGTCAAATCTCTTAAGTCCAGTAATGATTACTCCGAAGTTTTATTATATTTTGGAAATTGACATAGAGAACATTCATGTTGGACTCTTTCCAAATTTCCAAGATTTATTTTGGTTTTATAAATATTTTCCTTCAGTAAACATTCTATGTCTCCAGATATTCTCCTCCTGGTATGAGTCTAGACTTTTTCCAGAGAGGGATTCCAGCAACCCTATTCAACTCCTGCATCTAAACCCATCCTATAAATTCCAGATCATTATCATACCTCTTGCTAAAAAAGAGAGGATGAGAAGGCACTGATCTGTAGACCATGATTTCCAGGGGTGGGCAAAGTCATTAAGTATGAATTAACAGCATAGTAACTTTCTATTTTTTAAGCTACAGGAGTAGTGTTCTTGTTTTGGCAATGTTCTCTTTAACTATAATGCAGTTCAATGAAAGAGACAAATGCAATCAAATTATACTAAGAAGTGAATGTTTTGTTTGCTTTTTTTTTTAAATCAGTATTTGCACCAATCCAACTTTGGGTTCAAGAATATAAATCACTTAATCCTTCTGATTCTGTTTCATTGTCACTAAAAAAGAGATTTAAGAAAAATACTTGCCCTAATCCGAAAAAGGCAAAACTATAGAAAGGGAAAGCAGATCAGTGGTAGCCATGGGTTGGGGAGTGGGTGGAGGGGCTGGTTATGAAGAAGCAGCATGAGGTACTGTTGAAACGATGCAACTGCTCTGTACAGAGCTGTGGCGGTGGACATATGACATCATGTGCTTGTCAAAACCCACAGAACTGAACACCAGAGAGACGAATTTTATTGTAAGTAAATGTTTTAAAAATCAACTAGAATATGGGGAAGACAGAATATAGACTGGGATGAATTAATTATATTACAAATGAATCACATAATTACTTAGAAGCTGATCTAGGTAACTCTGGAAAGCAATATTTTGACTGAATTCTGTAATAATGCTAAAGACGAAAAGAACTGTATACAAACAATGTATTTAGTAGCAAATCTGTTTCTCTCACGGTATGGATTAGAAATTCTGAAACTATTTGTATACTAGAGGTGAACAAATAAGTAAATATATAGTGTGGAGAGTGAGAGCCAGATTTCTCACAGTCAGAGGAGAGTTACAAATTAAGAAAAGGGAGAAGGCTACAGTGGATTGGGTTCATGGTTATCGACCTAGTCTATCTTAAAAAAATATATATATATGTATATATATATACACACACACACAGATACAGAATAGATGTATGTGTATGCAAGAGTTAATATACAGACATGTATTTCCTACATCTATCCAATGAGAAGCACTACAGCAGTGACATCCCAATAACAATAAGCATACCTAACACCTAGATTACTGGTTTCTAAATAACATTTTCAAAAAACAGTAACTAGGGTTCCTTGGAAAACTGATTGATTCCAGGGCTGATAATCAGGGAAACAAGGCAGGGAAAATATAAGATGAACCTGAGCCTGAAGCATTTTGTAATGCCAGAAAGTAAGGAAGTGCTAAAATGTATATCTACATGTATCTATATATAGATATATATTTAGAGAGACAGAGAAAGACAGAGACAGAGTCAGAGAGAGAGAACTCTTCTTTACAGAAGAATTCTAATTAATAAATGTAGATGGAATGATGAAAATAGAAAAATCACCATTATAACACCACAGTCATAACTGCTGCATGCAAGATGCATTGATGGATGCTAAAATAAATGAATGAAAGTTTAATCAAAAACAAGATATTTGTACAGTCTCAAAGTATCTTCCCTCAAATATTTAGTAATTACAAAGGGAAATCTGACAGACACTACCTTAGCCAGGATACATCACCAGTGATACATTCTGGTGATGTATGTATCTAGATGTGGTACACTAAGAAAGGCATATCACCTCCTTCCCAATAAAGCACAATCTCAGTCTAATCATTAGAAACATCAGACAAATCCAAATTGAGAGACATTCTAAGAATGCCAGACAAGAAGTCTTCAAAGGTGTCAAGGTCATGAAAGACAAAGAAAGGCTGACATAATTTATTTAGGTCAAATTATAGAGCTGGGCATTTAGTCAAGTCTTACACACACCAATATTGTAATCTGTAAAATTCCTGCCCAGAATTGTGTTAATATCATTCCCTCATTTTAATTTGTATAGTATCACCCTATGCAAGAATCCCTGAGATAAAAATTTAATCTTGAGAAACCTATGCCCAAATTTGCAAAATGAAAAGACTGGAACTGACTGCCTATAGCAATGCTGTAGTTTGGTGTCCATTAAAGGTCTTCTCAAGGAAGAATCCTCACTAGACTTCCTGACATTATATCCTGGAATTATTCCTGAATCCCAGACAACCCCTGGTACAACCTCCTCTCCTCACACAAGTCCCAGGGACTCTGCCCTCCCTCACAGTTCAGCAGCTGCCACCACCCACCCAATTCTCTGAGGTTAGGGTCTCTCAATACTAACTACTAAGGGAGACACAGTCCTCAGTTTCCCTAATTTGGGGTGTTTAAAAGCCAAACACAGAGGCCCTTTAAATGTTAAAATATGCTGTGATTTGATAAGTACTTCAGGGAAATGAGAAATATGGAGAACTAAGAAAGTTTAAGAAACCATTTTTTACAAATCTTGACAAGTTTTTACACATTCACAATGTATACTTTATAGTTCCTAACTCCCTTGCTGATATATATGGAAGAATGATAAAGGAGAAAGCCTTTGGAGTAAGCAGTCCTGGGTTCAAAACTCAGTCTGACTGCTTAAGAGCTAAGTGACTTTGGGCAAAGAGTATTTCTTCCAGTCTCAGTTTCCTGAACTATATATGCTGAGAACAAAATTAACCCTTAGCCCATAGGATTCTTCTCAGAAGTCAATTAATGATAGGCTAAAAAGAACCTGAAGGGATCAGGCATACAAAAGCTACTTAATATTAATTCACCTGATAAAATGGTATGGTGTTTTTAATAAAATATTGAGAACTAGGTAATTCCATGAATTTCTCTTCTGCTTTATTATACACCAGTTAAGATAAGAACACTGCATTTTACTTTACCTGCCATACCCATCCTTTGGCTAGGTTACTGACATCATTACCTTCTCTCCCTAAATTTTTATAGCAATGTACTTCAATTTCTTTTCAGAAATAGGGAGGATACAAATGGTTCTGTATCCTTCTATAAAAATAAGTATACCAACCACTTCACTAAGTTTTGTTTTTTTGTTTTTTTTGGTTTTTTTGCGGTACACAGGCCTCTCACTGTTGTGGCCTCTCCCATTGCGGAGCACAGGCTCCGGATGCGCAGGCTCAGCGGCCATGGCTCACGGGCCCAGCCGCTGCGCGGCATGTGGGATCTTCCCGGACCGGGGCACAAACCCGTGTCCCCTGCGTCGGCAGGTGGACTCTCAACCACTGTGCCACCAGGGAAGCCCCACTTCACTAAGTTTTAAGAATAAATATAACACTGTAGAAGAACACCGTGTATATATTACATCGTACAATATTAAGTGCAAGATGGTGGAGTGCTGCAGTTTCTTAAAAATTCAGACCACCTGTACTTCATAAAGCATCAGCAGCAAAGTAATACATGTTGTCTATATCAAGGCAGTTCAATTCCTTCTTTTTTTCCCCTGTTAAAATTAATCTTTGAAAAGGCTGTACATTTTGCAGAATAATTAAGCCAGAAATGATCCCTTTCTTCACCTTTATGCTTTAAGCAGATGCCAAGATCAAATAAGAGCTAAGATAATTAAGAATCATATCTTGTTAAACTTGTAATGGGTACAGATGGCATTAGGAACATAATCACATTTTGAAAATAAGTTTATAAATATTATTCTGAAAATCATGACTTTAAACAACTGAAAATATTTTTAAAACTATACTATGTCCCTCTTAAAGTTCTCCTTAAAGGGAACAACTTTCTCATGAGTTCTAAAACTGATACATTATAAAGGGTAATAGGTTGTTTTAACAACATTTCAGAATTAAAATTCTAAAATAAACAGAAAATAATGACTAAGAATATTCTAAAGGAGGTGCATTATATCACCGGGTTTTAAAACATTCTTGAGGGTCATTTCAATGCCCAATCCCAAATCCTAAAAACATTATTATAGTATCACCTCACACATAAAAATACAGGACTTAACACATATCCATTACTGCTAATAAGATTCCAGCTGATTAACAGTGGATAAAGAATGTCCATACCATATCACGGTGCTCCAGGTTAGCCCCACATTTAAGCAGTTCTTCCACAATGTGCAGGTGCCCTTCTTTTGACGCTGATATAAGTGCTGTCCAGTTATCCTTGAACACACAGACACAAATGTTACCATTTCAAACCAAAAATAACATTCCAAAGTGAGGAAAAATAAATGTGAATTTATATACCAGATGATCATACCAAATTGACATGATCCGACCCACTCTAAACTACTCTGAAATTACACTGAAGCAAAAGCTCTGTTAAGAATTTATCTGTCTACCTGTATGACTACAATGGTGTAAAAACGGTTTCACAACTGCTTGTTCAGTCTTTTCACTGGACTTCTAATCACATACTGTGTTTTTCAAAAAGGAGAAAAGATGACTATCAAAACCTCAAAGCTAACCTTTGTGGTTAGCAACCATTACTATAAGTTGAAATTAAAGAGCCTGCAATCAGATTTAAGAGCACATTTACAAACTATTAAAGAGATCCCATTTGATGAGTTTAGAAACTGTATGATAAAGAACTATTCTTTATTTTTTTAAATAAAGCCTACAAGTATCCTATCCTAACTTTTATCCATGAGTGTACTATAATTTAATTCAAATGATCACTCAATTAAAATCACCAATTTAATATCATCGATTTGAATCATAAATACAAACAGAAAAACAGATGTAGCTGTGTGACCCTGAAAAATAATTCCTGGGAAACAGAGAAAGTAAGCCTCTTGGAATAGTGATTTATCCCTCATAAACGATATCAGAAGGGACCACATCTTTCTGGCTTACCATATGTGATATTTATAATAATAAGATACCATTATGGGGAGTTACTTAACAATATGACTCATACATATCTTCTAGGCAGGCATTTAATTTTAAGTATATGTGCTCCCTATTCAACCAGTGCCATCTATACATTAAAAACCCTGAAGAGCTGAGAACTTTCACTGAAAGTAAAAATTTCTCTCCTGTTATTACCCCTTTTAAAAAATTGAGTTAGACTATTACTAGGCAAAGTTGAGATACAGAAGAAGTACAATCTATAATCTATTACTTCTGAATCATTTCTTAAAAGCAAAGTTAAGGAAAAGAAAAAGACAAATGAGTAAATTATTTCAATATATACCAAATCTTCCAGATTGCAATTAGCTCCATTCTTAATTAATTCTTTCACTATTTCCAGATTGCCTTGTTCAGCAGCTATCATCAATGGAGTCTGGCCACACTGGGGATATAAAAGACACAGAGAACTTGTCAAGATGCTGTACTTTAGCTGAAATACCAGTTAATTACAGCACACTTACTTTTTCCTGATGTTATGTTAAGCGCTATTTATAGTATTTCATTAATTTAGAAACACCTCTGAATTCTTAATTTCTCAGATTACTAATAATGTAAAAGTCAAAGAGAAAATGAGACTTTCTTTATGACAGCATTAGCAATCTGTTTTTGGCACTGCAATTTTATTCAAAATAAGTAAGCATGAATAATACTAGGCACTGAAAAGTAATTACCACGATGTATATAAAAATCTTAGGATATCTGTGGTAACCAAATTCTCTACCAATACAGTTAGAATATGATATAGAACGTGGTTTTATTGTATGTATAAGATGTTTTATCAGGACTAGAGAGAGGAAAGTAAAGCAATAAATAAAAACAATACAGGTGCTGTATATATTATGTAGTTTTTTTAAGCCTTCCCTTATAACCTTAATTCATTAAAGTCCCTACTAGCTACATCAGAGCTGCCCAGCCTGTGCCTAGAATGAGTCACAGCATAAGATACAGTGCTCCCCAGCCCTGAGACAGCAGGGCAGGGCCTGGGCAGCGGGATCCTGGGACAGGTTCCCTCCAGCAGCAAGCCTTGGCTACTGCAAGTGCAGCACACACATTATCATTTTCTGTACATGCCGCGATATCAAACAGGTTAGAAGCACTGGGTTAAAGGTGCTGAAACATACTAAGGTATATGAAAATTACACCAAAAACTAAGTTCAATTAGAGAAATATTTATCTAAGCACCTACTTACTGAATGTGTATCAGTGGGGGGGGAAACATCAGTGATTTTTTTAAATGCTAATCTGACAATATTCCACTGCTTAAAACCCTCCATGGTTTCCTACTGCTCTTTTGGATGAGAACCAAAATCCTTACGTGGCCTGTGGTCTAACGATGGAGAGACGACAGCAGGCCTACCTTGAAACCTGTGCCAGGCCGTTCCCTCCTCACCAATGTGCCCTCAAGCTCTTTCCCACCTCGGGACCCTCAGACAGAGTCTTCCCTTTACCCCACCCAGTTAACCCACCACCCACCCGGCAGCTCTTGGGTCAAACATCAACCCCTTAGGGAAGCCTTGCTAACCCCCTCTAGTTTCATTTACTAAACTAATCCTTGTTTGTAATTACACATTTATTTGTGTGATTAACAACTGATTATTGTGTTTCCTCTAAAGGCCCTAAACTCCCAGAGGGTGGGAAGCATGTCTGTTTTGTTTGTTTAGTACTGTACACCCCCAGCGTGAGGTAAAGTGACTGCCACACAGGTACTCAAATATTTATTGAGTAAATGAGTGAGCGAAGTCTGAAAGAATTTAAAAATCCACTAACGGCAACATACAAACATAGAAATAATTATAGTAACAGGCAATATGCAACAGATGCTACTATAAGAATACAAGTAAAGAGAAACACAAATACTGAGTTAAAGGACAAAAGTAAATTGAATTAAATACAGACACTTATATAATGATGGATACTAAATTATATGTGGTAGTCACCTGTCATTCAACCAGAGTCATTAGGGAATGAGATATTATGTATAAATAGATTTTCCAGGTGAAAAAGTTTAGCCTTTAAATATTAAATTTGATTATAACTTTTATGATTACCATTTTCTAAAAAGTAATACACACATTGCTACTTGTTAAACAGATTAACTTAAACACTATGTTTATGATTCTGAGTCATACCTACAGACATCAATTATTACACCAGGCTTGCCTCTGTGAGCTCTAATGTCTTTGAGTTACTTTCTACAGCATGTTTCTCCCTTCTGATTAGATTAACTGGGATAAAAAGTGAAATATCAAAAGCAATGGTATAATATATAAATTAAAGCCAACTAATTGGCTCTATGGTCCTAAGAATATATGACTTGTACATCAGTTTCCAAAATTGTAATTCCCAAGACTCAGGAGCTTTCTGTTTACTCTCTGGGGTCACAGTCACATTTCAGATAGTTCACAAAGACAGGTGCTCTTAGAGTATGAGGGAAAAAATAAGTTAGATGTGTATTAAAATCCATAACACAAATAAGACAGATGGTGTAAACGTGCTTAACTGAAACAAGCCAAATGAAAGACTTGAAGAGTCATAACTTTCTCTTGCAGAAACTATTAGTTGTCTACCCAGTATCTAGAGCTACAGGATTTTGTTGGGGTGGCAGCATGCTCAGCTAAAAACACCTACATTGTTCAGCCTTACTTGCAGTTGGAAATAATCCATGCCACCACTCTGGCTAGGTCTCCCAGGAAGGCTCAGTAATTAGACTAACTCGGCTGGCCCGTTCCCTTTTCCTTCTTGTCTGATATGTGGACACAATGCTGCAGTTGTATCAAGACAGCTGATGTGAAGTAACAAGCACACAGAGAGGAGTGGCCAGAAGGGCAGGAGGAGCCTGGGAAGGTATCCTGACGCCATCATATCAGCCTTGGAATGTCTCCTCCAGCTTGTCATTACATGAGAAAAATAAGATCTTAATTTGATTAAGCCACTATTTTGGGAGCTGTTACATGCAGTCCAAAGCAATCTTTAACCTTTTGTAGCTACATTATCCAAATAGATAAGTGATTTTCAGGAAAGGCTGCCATTAAGTTTTATTAAATCCCTTAAGGTAGAAGGATATTTACCTTATAAGTTGTGCCTTATCACAAACATATTTATTCTACTAGTTCTTGCTTAGCCAATCTAGTAACTACAGTTGTGGAGACAGAGTGACTTAGAAACAGTCATGACGACTTTACTCTTTCACTTCAATATGAATCACTAAAGGGCCCTCCCCTACCTAACCCCACATACACATCCCAGCAAATCCCAAACCCATTTCTTTCCAAAAAGTACAGGATCACATAACTCATATAATACTCTATTGATAATGACCTCAAACCAAAACACCAAAACAGAACACTGCGCGCCAACTAACATACAGCACAACAGCTATCATATTTTATCCCAGCTTCCCAGAAGCTATAATGCAAAAACATCTCCTATTCAGCATCTTTTTGCTCTTCCCAATTCCTAGGTAGTCCCACTTCTATTTATTCAGGTGTACTGGGCCTAGATAACCATTGCCCTTTAAAGCAGTCACCTTTGGAGGATCAATACGTCTTCCAATAATTGTAGTGAAACTAGAACATTTTTTAATTCTCCTTTGAAGCTTCCTTCAGGGTCTACATTTGTAAGCACGTAACAAAATTCACCTCCTGAATTTAGAGCCCTGTTTCATTTTCTCAGACAGGGAATAATGTTCAACCTCAACACTATATCCTTGTATCAAGGAGAGCTGAGAGTGCTCTTTTCAAAAATAAAGTTAAATTAAATTAAAGCCCTTCACTGATCTACAAAGGTCAAAGACTTGCCATCATTGAGAACATTCAGAGGCCAAGAGATTTATCTAGTTTACAAATAAAGTAGAAAGAAAAAAAGGAAGGAAATTAGCATTTATTAATTGCAGCCCATCATATGCTAAGCACAGCATCAGGCAATTTTCCCCACATTATCTTATTTTATTGATGTAACATTTAAGAAACTTTTTGAAAACTGATAACCAAACATATTAACATGAGGTAATTAAGTACTTCACTTTTTAAAGGCAAGAAAGAGGGAAGAAGGTCTAAGCAACTTTTTAGAATTCTATAAAAATTAAATTTAATCAGAAGCTGTAGAAGCAAAATGCTAAAAAAGGCCTTGAGAAAGCTACTTTCTCCACAACCTTCACATTAAGCCATAATGTAAAAATCCCAGGTTGCTTCAAAGTATTATTTTAAAAATCCAATTTTAATTTATTGAATACTAAACTAGATGTAAATATCACTAATAACCATTAAATGCTACTGCATGCATGATGACAAGTTAAGCTCTAAACCAAATACACTTCATTCTTTGTAAGATTAATTTAAGTTTATGCTTATTATGTGCTATTTTTCTCCTTCCAAGTGAAGCTATTTTCTCAATATTCCCAAAGAAACTGTCTATGAAATAAAACTTAATCTTTTTAAACTATCATTTTATTATTCCAAATATGCTAATATATGCTAATAAAATGACTACTTCCATAAGCAGTTCTTTTATAACAATGAACAATCTCCAATTATTAATTTTATCTCATTTATGCATAACAATTATTGACTATTCAAAACCATAGAAGGGAATAATGATGTCAACTAACCAAAATATAGTTTGTTCAATATAGAAACATTGAAGATATAGACACTATCATTAGATGAACTTATGCTTAAGACTCAAAGACAAAAGAGCATGAACAGATCATAGGTTGTTTGAAGTCAAACAGAATGGGTTCAATCTGGATTTCACCAGGTAATATCTTGGATAGGAAACTGAAGGATTAAGTCATTTATCTGTAAGTCAAGATAAATAAGAGTATAATTTTTTATGGAGTTTCTATGCAAATTAAATGAGCTAAATATATAGAACTATTACCATATCTGCATAAATAGTCAATAAAAACAACAGCTATCATCAATGTATTGCAATAACAAAAATTTTATATCACGATTTCTTTAACGAGAGCTAACATTTAATAAAATTAGGTACCCCATGTCAAAAACAATAATAATAATAAAGAAATAACTGTTGATTCAGCAGCTTTCAAAACATTTATAATATTTGCATACCCATGTTCATAGCAGCAGGATCCACAACAGCAAAGAGGAGGAAACAACCCAACTGTCTATCAATGGATAAGTGGATAAACACACCGTGGTACATACATATAATGGAATATTATTCAGCTTGAATAAGGAAGGAAATCTTGTCACATGCTACGACATGGATGAACCTCGAGGATATTACACTAAACAAAATAAGCCAGTCACAAAAAGACAAACACTGTACAGTTCCACTTCTATGAAGTACCTAGAGTAGTCAAATTCATAAAGACAGAAAGTATAATGGTGGTTACCAGGGCCTGGGGTCGGGGGAATAGGGAGTTGTATAATAGATATGGAGTTTCAGATTTGAAAAAGTTCTGGAAGTATTTCACATGTGAATTACTTAACACTACTGAACACCACTGAACTGTACACTTAAGAATGGTTAAGATGGTAAATTTTATGTTTTTTCCCCACTGTAAAAAAAAATCATAAAACTCTGCATGTCTACACACACAGATACATGTATGTGCACACATATACACATATACATACATATACATTTGTGTAAAACTAAAATCAGTCCATGTTCATCTTATTCACTGGTCAGAAAAAAAAAAATTACACTGTATTGAAATACAGTCCTAAGAAAAAGGATTATTTTTCATAAGTTTTATAAAACATACATATTTGCCACTTAAAAAATTCATACAATAAGTTTATTAGTCCCTAAAATGTTGCAGCTTGGCTGTTCACAATAAAATAATCAACATTTTATCTGCTTGTATTGTTGAAAAGAAATATCTAATACGAGTTAATGAAAATGATGAATATATACTTCCCTGTCTTATTAAACAGAACACACGACCTATTTAACTATCTGTTAAAGATTTAAGTCTTTAAAATCCCAAGGCGTGTGGAATGAACAACTCGGGAAGAGGGTGGAGGCTCCAGAAAAGAAAATATTTCAGAAAGTCCTAATTTTGTCTGGTTAATCTTTTTTTTTTTTTTGGTTAATCTACTTATAAGAAGATTGGGTCTAGAAGCTCTTCTAAAGTTTCCTAGAAACACTTTTGATTTCAGTAATTAAACTTCTTGAAGGGTGACTGTTCTATCTGGAAAAAAGCCAAACATAAGTCTCAGTCATAAAGCATAAATTCAATATTCAATCATTTATATAAGTTCAAATGTATTCCAACAATACAGAATTCAAAGAACTTTTAACTATAAGAAATTATATCATTACTGAGGGTGAGAACTACAAATTTCTTACTTACCTTTATCCTTAGCACAGTGCCTCATACATAGTGGGTAGTCAACAAATATTGGTAAGAAGAATTTAATTTTAGAAACTTGGTCTTACCTCATTTCTCTCATCTACATCCTTGCATTTTTCAAGAAGAGCTTTCAAAGCAGGAATGTTTTCTTCTTCTACATAATTTATTACGCTCTGTGATATGAGAACTGACATTTTCACAGAAAGCTACAATACCTGTTAAATCAGATCATAATTTGGGATTAGGAAAACAAAGTTACTACTAACTATATTACTTTCTTAACCTTAAACTTGTACAATTACACCTCCATTGGCAGGAGTAAAAACAAGGCCCCATAGCTCAGCTCTCAAAATGTCCACCCCTCTCCTCCCAAGACTCACACTCATCTCTCTCTTAACTCATCCAAACCCCAAACTCCAGACCCATCCCCCAAACCCTCCTCCTCACCACCACCCACCACCCACAAATAAAAGCAAGCGCTCCACGGCCTCTCCTGCTATGTTCTCCATCTCAGTAAATGGCCACTCCAGCTCCATTCTTCCAAGGTCAAAACCTTGGAATTATCCATGACTTATCTCGTCCCTTTACACTCTACATTCAATCTATTAGCAAATCCTTTGGTTCTACCTATAAAATGTATTTCACATCTGGTCACTACTCACCACCTCCATCACAACCACCCTGGTCCAGCCACCATGACCTCTCACCTAGATCCCAACTGCTCTCCCCTCCTCCATGTTGCCTTTCCCACCGTCTATCCTCCACAAGGCAACCAGGTGATCTTTTGAAAATGTAAGTTGGACCAGAGCTTCTTAAATCATAATATACATCAGAACCACCTAGAGCTTGTAAAACACAGATGCCTGGGCCCTTCCCTCAGAGATTCTGACAAGTAGGTCCTGGTGCAGCCCCTGTATCTGTATCTTTAACACGCTCCACACACCTGCCTTTGCTCAATTTGCTCCCTGCATTTGGAACATCACTCCTAAATCACTGAGCTGCATCTTGGCCATCCTGTGCTCAAAACCCCCCAACAGTTGTTCCCTCACTCGAAATAAAAACCCTAATTCCTTATCATAGCCCAAAAGGCCCTGCCTGACCTATTCCAGCCCCTCTCCATGTCCCTGAGCTTATCTACCACTCTCTTTCGCCTTCATTTTGCTCAGGCTACCCAGGGTTTCTGTTCCAAAGTCACCTGATCAGAGCATCCCTGACCACTGTGTACGAGACAGCCATCACCCCCACTATCGTTCCTCATTACATCGCCCCGCCTTGCTTTTCCATGCAGCACTTAGCATCACTCAAGAAACCTTTGTGTTTTGCTTTCTGGGTTTTTCGTCTGCCTCCTCATCGTCCACCCCACCTCCAAAATGCAGCCCAACGGGAGTAGAGACTATTCCTGTTTTGTTTGATGCTGAATCCCCAGCATGTAGAACAGTGCCTGGCACACAGCAGACACCAATATCTAAGAATGAATGAGCATGCCTACACCGATGCACCCACCTGGAATTCTTCACCCATCTTTAACTTTCTAACAAATGGAAACATTCCTTCAAATTCCACCTCAGGGGGATCCTCCTCTGGGACCTCCTCCCCCTTCCTTCCCCTCACTCTGTCCTTCCCCGCCCTGGTCAGTTTCACCCAGTACACCTATATGTCATGCATATCTGCAGTATTACACTTATAACAACATATCACAATTATTAATTTACTTTGAAATCCTTGAAAACAAGATCATGTCTTACCTTTTCATCCTCAGCAACTAAGGAAAGGCTTGGTACATCGCCATTAAATGATTATGGAATTAACAGGAATATTTTATAATTACAGAGGCTATGTGCACCCTAAATTTTAATGTTACACCTGGTGAATCTGGTTAAGGTGTAAAACAGAGTTCTTTGTACTACTCTTACAAGTCTTCTGTAAGTTTGCAATTACTTTAAAAATTTTAAACACACATGCAAATGTCTGACAAAGCCCTTATTTAGATCAAATATTTTTCCTCACTATAATATCACACAAGACTGGAATGAGCACAGTAAAGAAAAGTAGTTATAGACATTGACCTCAGTTGTTAAAAAGAAAAAAAAATTGAAAATCTTAAGATCTTCAAATCTTGTTACCTCTCTCCCCCAATCTGTTATGTGGATGGTATGTGTATCACCTTGAGATACATAAAACTTTAAAAGTTATCACTCATAGATTGTGACTAATATTAAAAGACTTCAGACTTAGATCCTTTCAGACTAAGATTAAGCAGAAAATGGTAATAGTAAAAAAAAAAAAAAAATTGAAGCTGCCTTGCCTTAAGCCACCTGACAGATATTCTTTAAACGAATCTATTAAGGAAAGGTGATCTACCTTTGTCATAGAGTTTTGAGAAAATGCAATTCTACACAGCCATAACTGAATAACAGTTCGATCTAACAGTAGTCTGTTGGAAGTCTGTAATTTACAATGCTTCAGGTTACCACTGACAAGTTGAATAATACACTGTTTCTGCCCTATGGAGACTTAGGGCTCTTTAAAGTACTGGAGGATAAAAGAGGTGACTGGGGGAAGAGAGAAATGGCTGAAATAAAATTGGTTGGCTGAAGCTGGGCGATGGGCACATGAGGGTTCATCATGATCCTCTACTTTGTGTACTTAGGGGGAAATATTACAGCAGGCTTTGCTGATCGTTCAGCATTACACGCCTGGAATTCTGGTAATCTCTGCATTCATCCACCCATCCCTTCTTTACTGTTAAGTTTCTTTTTTTTTTTTTTTAACATCTTTATTGGAGTATAATTGCTTTACAGTGGTGTGTTAGTTTCTGCTTCATAACAAAGTGAATCAGTTATACATATACATATGTTCCCATATCTCTTCCCTCTTCCATCTCCCTCCCTCCCACCCTCCTTATCCCACCCCTCTAGGTGGTCACAAACCACCTAGCAGATCTCCCTGTGCTACAGGGCTGCTTTCTTAATGGGAGGAACTTCACAAGTCTTACCTTCACAAATTCAGAAGCGCCTAAAACAGTTTCTTGTGCATATTAAAGAATTGTTAAATGTTTCCTGAATTGAATTTGATCGTCACATCACATTTATTAATTTAACAGGAGAAAACAGTCTACCACACTGACAGTTATAAAATGATTCCCATGAGCCAGGCTTCTAACAAATCAAGAATTTGATCTCAAGTGTGCCCAGTAAATCAGATTATGTTCTTCGATGGCCAGGTCTCCCAATCTCTCCCTCAGAGGCTTCACTTTTGATTAGCCGTGCTCCCCCTCTTAAACAAATCCTTTCAACAGGTTCCATTCTCACCTAAAAACAAATACCCTCACCCCCCACAACCCATCCTCGGCTCTCGTCATTCTCAGAAATTCCCTGTCAGCTTCAAGCCATCCTCCCCTCCCCCTCCCCCTCACAGGACCAGGCTCTCCTCTCCATCATCCCGACATCCCGACAGACACGTGTGCCCAACCCACCAACAGACAGCCTAGAGGTCTCAATTTAAAAGTCACTTCCCCCAGTGAGGTTTCCCTGACCGCCCACTCCCCTCCCAGACCAGCTTAGGGCCTCCTCTCTCCCTCCTTCTTTCTCAGTCTTCCTTAAAGATACACTGCACTTCGTTGCAGTGACTGTGCTCCCAGGCAGGAAGCATGCCTGGTTTGGTCACCACTGTTTCCCCCATGCCTGACACGTTTCCAGGAACAAAGGACAGGCTCAACAGGCATCAGGTGAACGAAGGCAGCCCAGGGGGCAAGGCCTCATCTGTTCTGCAAATATTTCCGGGGCACCATCATGTGCAAGGCCCATGACAGCCTTTAGTGGATTCCTATCAAGCCTTCAACAAGCTTACCGTTCACTAGGAGACATAAAAGAACTTCATCACGAAAAGAGCGTTTACACGTCACCTTACAGTTTATGAGATGCTTTTATATCTATGATCTATTTGATTTTCCAATAATCTTAAGTATCATCTCTCATTTTACAGATGAGAAAACAGGTTTCATACACAAGTAATTTGCCCAACATAATTCAAAAAGCAAATGTGTACTATCCAGATAAATCCAAGTCATGATTTAAGGTAGAACAGTGCTGCAGAAACCCAAGGTCCTACGAGAGCTCCCAAGAGAGGTTCCTACTCTTACTGGAATATCATGGAAGTATCACTTTGTGTTGATCCCTGAAGAATGGGTCCACTGGTAGGAAATGAAAGAAGGGCATACCAGGCAGAAGGGACAGAATGAACACAGAGAGTGCTGAGTGACTATGCAGTGTTACGTCCAGGAAACAATGAACAGCGTGGATAGGGAACGTAAGTAAAAAGTTAGAGCTACGACTGGAAAGTGAGGGTGGTTAGATCTGTAATCTCTGCGAGATAAGGGCCGTCTCTCTTTTGTTCTTATGTCCCCAGAACCTATTACAGGTCCAGAGCAAGTAGAAACATCAAAGATAACTGCCAAACTGAGTAACTGTATAGGTACACTAAACATGCCTCTTCTGTAGGCCTGCCCATAGCTCCCACTACCCTCAACAGCCATGTTCTCTACCATCAGGCACAACCAGTGATGAGCACATGAGGACACGTGACTGCTCAAAAAGATAAGCTGGGCCAGTCAGATTCCTCTCTCTAGAACTGGAAATTAGAAACCAGAGACCCAGTCATTGCAGACCATGAACAAAATGATACAGTTTTGAGGCAGCCAGTCAGCAGAGAGAGGATCCAACGATGTGAACAGAGAACACTCCTCATAACTGAGAAAACAAATGTGGCCCCTGAGAGATCTACAGAAGGTGGAGCTGCCTTAGATCCCGATTTCTTTCCGATTCTCAGTCAGTCCTGCAAATCTCCTTTTCCCTGAGGTAAAAGAGTAAATCTCTGTCCCTCGCCTTCTAAACAGCCCTGACTAACACAGTGGCAGAGAAACTGAGCAAAAGCAGGAAGAGGGGGATGGCACACTCACATGATCCTAGGAAAACTTCCCCCAGCAGTGAATGCGGCCCAGAATCGGACCCCTGGATACCAGTCAGACAACCCACAGGAGAGGGGACAGGCGGTAGGGATGCAGAAGAAATGAGAGAGATGAACTTGAACAGTATAAAATCCCCCATATTGGACCCTTTGACCTACCAAAATATCCAGAAGAGAGATTCTGAATGTAGAAATTTTAAAAAATATGTGACCAGACATGAAAGAACTGGCAAAGATGACTAGATACCAAGCATAGGTGATGAGAGGATGATGGTGCCACTAACAAAAAAAAAGTGGAGTCTGGAGAAGGTCAGGACTTTCCTCTGTTTGGTTAGTATCCCCTCCTTCCCCACCACTCCTGCATGCTGAATGTGAGGTACTCGAAAAAACCTGGGTTGGAGAATCCACCCAGTTTGGGGAAGAACAGATCTGCAAATCACTCACACAGAGTGTAAAACAAAGACCCTCATACTTGTGTGCATCAAAGTTACTCAGGAAGCTTGTCAATACACAAATTCCTTGGGCTTCTCCCCCAGAGAATCCTATTCAGTAGACCTGGGGCGCAGAAACTGACATTTTAACAAGCACCCCGAAATGATTCTGATGAAAGTTTCCAGGCTAGCAAAGCTAGAGAACAAAGAACACAACCTTGCCGCTGCATTTCTCACCCTTGGCTCTGCATCAGGTCTCCTAGGGGGCTTTAAAAAACTTTAGATGGCTGATCTTCAGTGCTGTCAAAGTGGAGACGGTGACAGAACGTATCACAGTCACCTATCTGAAGGGGTGATTCCTGAGCCACACCCCAGGCCGGCTGAATGGGAATTCTGAGGGTAAGGCTAAGAAAGCTACATTTTTAACCACTGCCCCCTAGCGGCTAGCAAAGATAGCTCCATAAATAGTTATTAATAAAATATTCTTCATTGGTTTAAACCTTACTATGTGTCAAAACAATTTTAAAGAAAAATAATCCAACGTTACTGGCTGACAAATCGCTTCCCTATAAATAAATCAAGGAAGCGTCGTAATCGATGGCTTGCTGACATTTTGCTGATATAACGGCCTGCACAGGACAATGGAGTAATGGAGCCCAATATGAAAGCAAAGGGAGAAAAACCAACCACCTCCTCCGTGTAAGCCCAAGGAAAGAAACCTCGAACGCCTGCCCTAGCGGTACCAGCTAAGGGGGTTCTCGAGGTGGTGGGTGTGCCTGCGGCTGCTCCGAAAAAATAACCAAAAGACACTTGTTTCACTAGCATCCCCCATCTCACCCCCCCCAAAAGGCTGACCACCTGCGACAGCAAGTCCAAGACCTTCCCGGCGCCCCAGCAAGCGCGGACCCGCCCCGAAAGCCGGACACCGGCCCCCCCGCACCGTGGCCCCGCACCGCCCCCTCCCTCCCCTCCCTCGACCCCGCACACGCACTCGGCCTCGCGGCCCCCTCACCCGGCCACGGCCCCTTCCCCACACCCGGCCTCACCCTTCCTCCGCTCCGTCCTCGCTCTGCCTCGGCCCCCTACACACCCCACCACGGCCCCTCCCTGCCGACCACCACACTGACCGTCTCAGAACCTGGCCCCAGGACGGCTTCCACAGCTCCGGCGGAAAGGGCCCGCTTTGCCGCAGGCGCTGTCAGAAGACTAGAAAGGGAGAGACCGCGGCTTTCAGCGCGTCGCCCTCACCGTAGCCGGCAGCCATTTTTTCCCCCCAGTCTCCGCAAACTGACAGATCACGTGACCCTGGCTGAGGGGCGGGGCTGAGGGTGGCCACGCCCCGTGTCTGTCTGCGGAGCCCGAAGGAGGCGGGGCTGGGTGGGGCTGCCGGCGCCGGCTGGAGCGAAGCGGGGTAGGCGGGCTGGGGCGAGGGAAGCGAGTCACCCAGCCCTGCCTCCCTCGGCACATTCTCTCTGGCCTCCAAATTTTGGCGTATTTTGGCAAGCGCCCCAGGCAATATTTTCTTCATCTTCAGTGTCACTCTTCATATTATGGCGAGTTTCTTATCCCAGTTCACCATTATCATCAAAGCTTATGCAGAGAAATAAACCGCAATTATAACTTCAAACGACTCTGCAAACATATTGCGAAGGGAGGCTAGCTGAAATCCCGTCCTCCTGAACCCAGAACACCTGTGGGATCTAATCTCCCGGCCCAGAGAGCCCACCGCCTCCCCCGCTTCCTCATTCCCCCCTCTGCAGCCCGGCAGACCGTCCTTACCCGGATCTCTGCAGAAGGAACCTCTGACCTGCTGGCGGCCAAATGTGATTGACCACTTTTCCACTCACAGTTTCCCTCGCGACTCCCTCCTGGAAATGTTCCCCTCCCTCGGCTTCTGTGACTCTGATTCTCCTCGTTTTCCTCCCATTTCTCTAGCTGCTCCTCTCAGATTTCACCTCCCTTCAAATTGGTTAATGTTTCCAGAATTCAGCTCAAAGCTGGACTCGTCACCCCACCCCACCCCCGACCTGGTGTGATCCTCCTGTTCTGACACTGTCGGGGGACCTGACTCCTGCCCCCATCCACCGAGGCAGGAATTGGGAAGTCATGCACCTCCTCCTCCGCCCCTGCCTAATGTCATCCAATCAGCCCACACCGCCTGATTGCAGCCGCTTTCATCACCCCTGAGCTGCTTAAAGGCTTCAGAAGCTCCCCACCAGGACTACATATCAAAAGCCCCCAACTACCCTCCCTGCCTCTGCTGGTGCCCCACTAACCGTCTCCCCAGGAGACTGGGGATCATGTCACTTCTTTGATTAAACTCCTCAGCAGCCTTTCATTTCCATAGAACAGATTCCCAAATAGTACTTAACAGGCAAGTCTCCTCTGGAGCTGGCCCCTGCCAGACTTCTTGCCATTGTACTGTCCACCGCTCTCCTCCCATCCTGCCCCCACCCTAGGCTGGCAAGTTCAGTTCCCGGAACATTGGGCCATATGCTCTTTGTCATCTCCATTTTGTTTCCAAAGTGTTGTTCCCTCTCCCCTGGATATTCTGTCCTGCCTCTTGTCCAGATGAGTCCAAAAGATGAATTCTATTTGTCTTTTAAGAGGCAGCCTAAGCAGTCCCCTCTTGTGTAGCTTTCTGCATGACCTCAACCAGGGTTCATCGTCTGTATTCACCTTCTTACTCCACAGTCCTGGGGCACAGCAGGTATTCCAAAAGTATGTGTTAAAGCATATTTAACCGGTTTCCATGTCTTTCCCCAACTATAAGGTTCACTTCTTACTCCACACCAGCTTCCCTCGCCCTGTTTAGAGCAGTGTGTGGCCTTGGAAAGCCTTTAAGGAAGAAAGAGCACCGTTTACGTCTTCGTCACACGCTTTGGGGTGTCCTCTCGTTGTGCACGCGTGCCACACCAACATCTGATGGAGCCGCACGCTGGCCCCTTGTTGGCTTTTTCCATGAGTTGCCGGAGTGATCCATTTCAGATGCTTTTCAATGGTGCCCAAAGTTGGCACATCAAAATCATCTGTAGATCTTTTTAAAAATCAAAACTCGACTCTTGTTGGGGATTTTTAAAATATCTTCCCAGCTGATTCCAACGAAACATCATTCTCAGACGTGGTTCTTGTCCCACTGTGTCCAAATCGGTGATAGCAGATATGAGTATCCCTTTTCAGTGTCAAGCAGGTTTTTGAGGACCTACACAGTATAGCAGGTGGCCTTTTAGTAGCCACTGGTTGTGAAAGCAACATGGGAATTGGAATCTGTGGTTTCACAGGGATCTATGGCCCCAGCGTGGGAGCCAGTGCTCTCGTCATAAGGAACCATCTGAATCATCAGCAAGGCATCTGAAAGGCTTTCTTTTTTGTTCTTGTTATTTTGGGGGTGGGGGGTGTTTTTAAAATATTTTAATGAGTGCATTTCAATATTATTGGTGTCTTTTGTAATCATATTGATTTTATTTTTATCTATTTAAACACATTCTGAGAAGGCAGTTGTAGGTCTTACCTGTCTGCCAAAAAGGACTAGAACACAAAAGTGGTTAAGAATCCCTGGGCAAAAATATTAAAAATGAGATGAGACTTCCTACACTTCCTGACACCTCTGGGTTACCATGTGTGAAAAAGCTGCACTCTCATCCCACAATGGTTAAATTTGTTCCCAGGATTCCTAGTACTGGGGAAAATCTGGATTACTCTTCTTCCAAGAAAGTTGTCTCTAGAGAAAGTTGTGTCTACGTTAAACCTTGTCTCTGAGTTTCTTGACCTTCTGAGCTACTCTCCGAGAGATTTGCTCTTCCCCTGGGATGTTGACGGGCTTTCTGGATGAGCTTGGGGACACAAGGGAAAATGTGGATTACATATCAGAGATTGGGCCCTGCAAGATCTCACTGAGGTGTGTCGGCTATGAAATGGTGGCTCAGGGAGAAGGGGTCTTGAGTCCCTAAGTGCTTCCCCTACGGAACACCATTTTGAGAAGAGAGCTGCCCCCATGACAGTTCTCACCGTTCCAGCCCGCCTCACCATGACCACCCCCAGCCGCTTCACCCCGTAAATTCTGTAACTCCAGGAAGCAACGCCTGGTCGGTGAGCTAGCCTCTCCACAGCAAGTCCAGGTGGGCTTATGCCCACCAGGTGTGAGCCACACTGAGCAGCAGCGAACCAGCACGGCCAGAACGCCTCTCCTGGGGACAACTGGAATATAACAGAAAGCAGAGGGGGCGGGGGGGGACAGGAAGCAGTGGTCCTCCAGCTTAGGTGGCCCCAAGCACCGCTGCACCGCAGCTGGCGGCTTCTCAGTCAAGGACTTTGCAAATCCCCGTCTAGAAGTGGGACATTGAGTCCCAGACACTAAGACCATCACCCACACTACCTGAATCCCCTCCCCACTTCTTCTCCCCGGATAAAAATCCTGAAGATATTCGGTGTACAAGTTGTCCTTTCAGGCACATTTTAAAAGCAGTCCAGATGACAGCCTGGAAAGAAGCTACTAGAAACAGGCTTTCCTTTGGCAAATGTTTGAATGGAAGATGAGAGAAGGGTCAGGTTCAAGGATGGCAGGAAAGGGGAGAAGCCTTGGAGCAGGGAATAGGGTTATCAACTAGGGTCCCCCCTCCATTGCAGGTCTGAACTGGGGACGGGAGAAATTTTACGTTTGGGGTTTTATTAATAGTCCAGGCCAGGCATTTCATTACTAAAATGAGAATGTTTAATGACCAAACATGACTAGGTGATATTCAATGATCCAAGAGTAATGAGAAAAATTACAAAAATTATGAGACCTATTAGAAATTTTGTCTGGGAAACAAGAAAGAGACGGAGCACTTACAGGAGCTGCCCTGAGGAAAAATAAAGTTGCTTTTTTTTTAAGTATCGTTGATTTACAATGTTGTGTTAATTTCTGTTGTACAGCAAAGTGATTCAGTTATACATACATATACATTCTTTTTTTATATTGTTTTCCATTATGGTTTATCATAGGATACTCAATATAATTCTCTGTGCTATACAGTAGGACCTTGTTTAAGTAGCTTTTTGATCCCACTGTAGCCCATTCTTCTTTATCTACATTATGGTTACATTTAATAAATTAAATATTTTCCAACTTCTGCCAAATGCTGTTGACTCCTTTCATAGTTATGGACTCAGACTCTCATCTTGTGATGATACGACTGCTGTAAAATCGAACTGAAATGCTTTCTCCTCAGTTTTGTTTCAAATGAATCACTCTCTCCACTTTCATTGGTCTTTTTATGGTTTATGCAGCTCGCCTAAATCTTTCTGGCAGAGGCATCCTAAGGGTTTCTTGCTTCAGCAGAATCCCTCAGATCACTTCAAGAGCCTGTCTTTTTTACTTGTCATGTGTATGGAGGAGGAAAAATGTGAGTTATCTTTCCATTCCTCACCACTCTCCCCACCAAAACTGTAATTTTAATCACGCTTTCATCTTTTTCAACAGATCAGCATATTGGGATGATGATTTCAGCAGTCCAATCTTTTTACATGGTTTCAGTTTCATTGTACATCAGATTTTCCACGGAAATCTTAAGATGTTTCACATACCATCTTGCTTTAAAAAATGTTTTTCTCTGACTCTAAAAGGAATATGTGTTCATTATAAAGTATTTGGAAAACACAGAAATATTTGAAGAAGAGAGATCTCCCCTAATTTACCACTCAGAGTTCCCTGACATCTTAAACAGAGATTTGAAACAAAAACTTTATGGACGAAAGTCATTACTTTAAACATTTCTTAGTGAGAAGGGGAGGGGTAACAGGGAGGTTCCTAAGATGTCATTTTTTGCCTTGAAGAGTGATGGTTGCTGCTATCGTTTCTCTTGATAGCTTTGCCAATCTCCTCCCTGACTCATTTAATCAGCGTGTTCCTGCTACATAAAAAACAGGTGGAAGGACATTTCCTCAACTCTGGGATGGTGTCAGAAAAAAAAGGAACACACTCCCGGACAGAGTTAAGAACAGATTTGAGAGGCAACAGAAGAGGGGCAAATATATAACCCTGCCTTCAAGTGGGGGACGGGCAGGGAGTGGTGGAAAAAGAGTCAGACAAAGAGTTGGAGGAAAGAGAGAGTTATAACTGAATCAGTATAAAAACGACTTTGGGTTTTAGAGGTTGGCAAGCTCAACGTAAGTCAAACGAAACTACCAGCAGGGCAGACACACATTGGTGTTGCCAACCCATCGCCTTGCCATGGCTGTTTTAGTCTCTCTAAAAGCTCTTTTCGATCATCAAATTCTTGGGAATTCCCTGGCGGTCCAGTGGTTAGGAATCGGCTCTTTCACTGCCGTGGGCCCACATTCAGTCCCTGGTGGGGGAACTAAGATCCCGCAAGCCGCGTGGCATGGCCAGTAAATAAATAAATAAACAAATAAACAAATAAATAAAAGTAAAATACTAATTTAAAAAAAACTGCCAAATTCTTACTCACTAACAGAGATTGAAGATTTGGGGCCCCACTATGAGAGTTCAATCCAATTAGGGAGATGGGTAATATGCTAACAGAAAGTATTATCAGCTCTGGATGGCATGGGCTAAGCCCCAAGGACATGGTAGCTCAGAAGAGCGAGCGGTGTCTGGGGATTGGTGGGAGGAGAGCAAAGCCCTCTAAGCAACGAGGAGACTAAGCAGGGGTCAGGGGAACTATATCGACCAGGAGGTGGGAATGGGCGTTACATGGTCAGGAAATCCTACTCAAGGTTGACACCCAACCGTACTCGTTTTGAGTTTTATATCAAAAGCATTTTTAGGGCAACCTTAAGTTAGTAAGAGGTCTAGTGCTTTGTTCCCTTCTTGAAAATGTGGAACTCTTTCCATTTCCAGGATGTCAGCATCTCGTTCTAGCTAAGTTGGAACCTTGAATCCCTCCTAGCCTCTGAAGCCAAAGTTCACTTATCAGCACGGACTCCCATAAAAGCGAACAAGAGCTGGAACAGAAAGGGATAGTTAACATTGCATTCGGTCCACTGGTTGAGTTTTTACACCCCTTCAGTTGGATGAGACTATGAATTAATGTTTAATTTTATTGTGCCATAAAAATTATGTAATTCAGATCTGCTAGTTGGTATATGTTTTGAAATTACACCTCTCTTACCTTAATCATGAAATTTAGTGTTATTTTTTCATATTTTAAATTATCAAGCAGTTTTCGCTTGCTAAAGATACATTAGAAATTTAGGACAGCACATCACTTAACATAGCATTAAATTCAACTCCTCTGTTACTAATGATTCTAATCATATAACCTATAGCTTTCTTTAAAACCAACATTTGGGGGGAGGGGTAAATTAGGAGTTTGGGATTAACATATACACACTACTATATATAAAATAGATAACCAACAAAGACCTACTGTATAGCACAGGGCTATACTCAGTACCTTGTAATAACCTATAAGGGAAAAGAATCTGAAAAATAATAAATACATATTTATATATATATATTTATATATATACACACACATGTATATATGTATAACTGAAACACTTTGCTGTATACCTGAAACTAATACAACATTGTAAATTAACTGTACTTCAATTAAAATATTTATCCTAAAGATAGCTGCTTTTCCATGTGTTTCTTATGAAGTATTAAATCTTTTCTCCTCTACTTCCAAATTGCCTACCAAGTGGTTCTTTATTAAGTTAAATTGACCTCAGCTTGGTTGATTGATGCATTTGGGTATCCTTGAGCCAATACAACACTGTCTGAATTACTATCACTTTATAATAAATTGTAATATTTTCCGGGATTACCCTTCCTGGCCCTTTGAGGTTCCACTATTTATCCGTAAAGTTCACAGTAACTGACACTTTTCATCAACATCAGACATTTCTCTAACATTCTCTCTTCTCCCCTTCTGGGACTCCAGTCACTCACAGGCTAGACCTTTTCACCATATCTTCTACAGCTCCGACTCTCTTCTCTGTGTTTTCTAACTTTGTTTTCTCTTCATGCTTCTCTCTGGATATTTTGATGTATGCTGTGAAAGGGAAGAGAGTAACTACAGTTTGGAGGAAGCTAGGAAGACTTCTCAGTCAAGATAAGATTTGAGCTGGTTCTTCCAGCAGGTAGAAGCATTTTAAGCAGGAATGTGAGTGAGGTATAGTCAAATAATGACGAATACAGTTATATAACCAGAGTATGGGCGGGGTGTAAAGAAAAGTAGATAATACCAGCCAAATAGCAGTGTATCAAGATATCTGAAAACTAAGCCTGAAGCAATGTGCAGTCAGTATAAAACTTGGGTAACCCCAGCTAACAGAACCCCCTGGAGACCTACTAGGAGATTACTCACAAGAAAATAATGAAAAAGCTACAGGATGTCTACTTAGGGATAAACCAGGAATATCAGTAGAGGCTTTCAATTGTACCATCAGGCTCCATTCACTCACTCATTCATTTTACTCACCCAAATTCACGAACCCCTGTTATGTGCCAGATGCGTCTTGAATAAGTGAACGGGCCACTATAAGCTTCACTCAGCACCCTTCTAGATGCCAGGGATGCAGCAGTGAGGATACAATCCCTACCATCACCCCTCATGGACCTTACATTCCAATGAGGAAGACAGACAACAAGTCAGCTCTAGTCAGCAGACAGAAGTAGGCGCCATGGAGAAAGGGAACATGCAGAAGATGGTTAAGGTGCGCAGGCGCAGAAGCCAGGCACTGTCTGGAGGAGCAGCAGTTCAAGTGCACCACCTGGAGGAAGAACAGTGCAAGTGCACCACCTGGAGGAAGAACCGTGCAAGCAAAAGGGACAGTAGGTACACAGTCGCAGAGGTGGCGATGTGCTTGGCGTGTTCAAAGTACAGCAAGGGCAGGGTGGCTGGAGCAGCATGAGAGAGACGGGAAAGGAGGAGGTGAGGCCCCAGAGGCCAGGGTGGGCAGGGCCTCTTCTGCGACAACAAAGGTGAATTTTACTGCAGGTGAAAATAGGGTTTTGACAGAGAAGGAACACAACTGAGCTGTTTCAGAAAACTCATTCTACCTACTGTGTGAAAAATGGACCTTCAGGGGTAACAAGGGAGGGACATAGGAGACCATTTAGGAGGCATTTGTAGTAACACAAGTGAAGGGTGACAGCTTGAACAGGGGCACCTAGTAGTGGAAGGAAAGAAAGTCAGGTTCTAGGTGTATTTGGAACAAGATGTCCTGGGATACCCAGCACTGAAGCATCTGGAAGATGGAAGACAAGGTCTGTAACAGACGGAGCCAGAAGCTAGTCTATAAACGTTACTTCTAACACTAGGCAGGTACAATTGTAAGCAGATCTACACCTTCTCAAAAAGGATGTTCTCTCCTGTCAGAATATGTTTCAGGAAAAAATTCAGGCAAATTCCCAATGGAGAGACATTCTGCTAAATACCTGACCAGCAGTCCTCAGAGCTGTCAAAGTCATCAAAAACAAGAACAGTCTGAGCAATTGTCACAGTCAAGAGGAGCCTAAGGGGACATGACCACTAATGTGTCCTGCAAGCCATCTGGGGACAGAAAAGGGCGTTAGGAAAAAACTAAGGCTAAGGAAATCTGAATAAAGTGTGGCCCTTGTTCAGAATTGGTTTATTAGCTGTGGCGAACGTACACACTAACGTAAGATGCTAACGATTGGGAAACACTGTGTGGGGATATGTGGAAACTCTGTACTATCTTCACCACATTTTCTGTAAATCTAAGACTATCCTAAAATTAAAAGTTTATTATGTGTCTAAACTATTTTATATACATATATAAAATAAACTTTTTTTTTTTTTGCGGTACGCGGGCCTCTCACTGTTGTGGCCTCTCCTGTTGCGGAGCACAGGCTCCGGACGCGCAGGCTCAGAGGCCATGGCTCACGGGCCTAGCTGCTCCGCAGCGTGTGGGATCTTCCCAGACCACGGCACGAACCCGCGTCCCCTGCATTGGCAGGCGGACTCTCAATCACTGCGCCACCAGGGAAGCCCTAAAATAAACTTTTTATTTCAGAATATAAGTATTTTTTTTACAGTGATTCGGCACTTACTTCATTCTTCTTTTTTGCTGAATCACACAATATAGAATTCATCAGAATCCCCGTGCTTTTAGGACTGAAGGCTGTAGCAGTCTACAGGGCTGTAGCAGTAGCATTACTACAAACTGACTACAGAGCAGAGAGCTTAAGCAGGGCAGGGAGGAGTAAGGACACGGGCTAAAATCACTGGAATGTAAGCACACATGGTGGCGTCAAAGAGTTGATGGAGTCTGTCTACTAGAGGAAGTGAGATGGCAAGTTGGAGGGGGTTGGGAGTGGAGTGCTGGAAATGGAGACCATTGGTGATAACAAGGTCGGGGGGCAGGTCAGGGAGCTGGGAGGCCAGTGTTGGCAGGCTCTTCTCTAAGGATATTGACATCATCAAGGGCCTTGTGTTGGAGACTGACAGCAATCAGGCTCTAATCTTTTCTAGTGGGGAGTTACCCAGGGAAGTCTGGAGATGGAGGCAGGAAAGAGGGATGATACGCGCTTCTAAACTCCAGTATTTTAGGAGGTGAGCAGGGACCGCTGTCTGCGTGTGACAGTGAGTAGGAGGGAGGGCACCTGCCCCACCTCCAGGCCCAGTGATGAGCGAGGGAAACCAGTTACTACTTGTGAGGTCAGCAAGGGATGTCACGTCCTGGGAGAGACGTGGGTTTTCATTAGAGCAAAAGGTGGAGGAAAGAGCTAGAGGAAATAGGAGAGATTTTACTAACAACGTGCCATGTGTCCCAGGAGAGTGGCAGGTTTGGGGGAGTTGGGGAGGGGAGTGCAAGATGGGTGTACAGAGCTGCAGGGGGATAGCAAGCTTTCTATTTTCAATAGTGATGAAAATGGAGATGACTTGGCAAACATAAACATGTTGAAATGCTGTGACTCCAGACATAAACGACACTTCGATGTACTCACTGTGGCAGCATGAAGTTCAAATTGTTTAGCCATTCACACAGGAAGTTGCACCATCATATACTAAAAATAGCTACTCACATTGTGGTTTATGGGTCCGTATTTCTAATGGAATAAAACGTCAGGAGCACATGATTATTGGCATAAAATTCCTTAGTTCTTCATTATTAGTCAGTCTCTCCCTGAGCAAACTGATTCAGAAGGTCAGGTGACAGTCATCTGGGCTGTTTGCTTATATTGGATCTATCGTGAATCATTCCATTATCCACTTTTCTGTTCTTGATGAAAGTTTATAAGAGTTTTAAATGATTTTATCTGTATATGGCCTAACGTGCCCCTGAAAGAAAAGTACTTCCAGGAAAATACTATGCACCAGTATAAAGGGGGAGAAGCAGATGTGACTGATTCTCTTCCTGCTTCAAATTCATTTATAAATGAACCAGACAACTGATCTTCTGTTTTTATGAGTTGGAGTAGGGTTCAATGAACATGTGGTTTATTTAACGTGCATATTAACTACATCCTTCATTTCTCTCTTTTCTTCTTGCTATTGCCCCTCTAAGTAAACGTAATAGGTGAAATAAGGAAAGAGAGGTACAAAATATAAGTGAAAAATGAAGGTTACAAAATTATTTTGCAAACACACACGTTTATCTAGCAACAGGAAAAAAGACTAGAAATAACCCCAGAATATTAAAATCGGTTATCAGTGACAGAATGATGGGTGTTTGTTTGACTTATTTGAATACATTTACGAGCTACGATGTGCCTAATATAAAGGGGGGGGGCGATAATCAGTTAGTATGGGTGTGGAGGAACCGATGAAATAATTCCTAATCTGAAGGTCTGGATAGAAAACATTTAATCTTGCCTACAAAACACCTTCGGTCTTAATGTTAAGGTTTTTATTTTTGGCCATACTGAAGATTTTCTAAAATTAATCAAATTCCACAAAACCTTGTTGCTTTGTGTGAAAGGCAATTTATTAGCATCAAGTAGTATAGGTTGCTTCAGTTTAGCAAATGCATAACGATGACTGATTTTCTAAATGATTCTGTTTATACCCATACCTGAGACGTACGTGGTCCTCGTGCCTTAAATGTGGCCTCAAGGACTTAAGCATCTTAGTCTGTGTCTCTACCACACAATGTGGAGACTTTGGGAATCTATTCCTACATCAGCCACAAGTTGATGGTAATGAGGGTTCTTGGAAATGGAGGTCCTGCAGCTAAAGGAATTAGTTTATGAGTCTGGGGTAAATATCAGATAATTATGAATTTACATATTGTTCTGCATTCATCACTCTACTTCCTTCTTTGGTTGTGCAACTCTGAACAAATATATATTAACAACTACAGCACTGTGTGGTGAGTGTAAGGTACATATGAGAATAGAGAACCTGCGACTGGAAGGGTCAGGAAGAGCTGCCTAGAGAAAAGCATCTGTTTGACGCTTAGCTTTCATCTTAGTACCTGGCATATAGCACAAGCTCACTGAACATTTCTGGCTGTGACGATCAGGCTGCATCCCAGTGATGAAGCAGGCGTTACCTGGAGGAGAGAGGTGGGGAGGATGTGGTGTAGATGGTAATTCTGGGTAAAAGGAGCAGCAGGTAGGAGTCAAGGGAGAGGGACGGGAGGAAGTATGATTACCCAGCGTGGCTTGAGCATAAGCTGCCTTAGTCTGTTCAGACGCTGTAACAGAGTACGAGAGACCGCGCAGCTTCTGAGCAGCAGAAACTTATCCCTCACAGTTCTCGAGGCTTGGAGCTGGAGACCAAGGTGACAGCATGGTCAAATTCTGGTGAGAGACCTCTTCCAGGGTGCAGACTGCAAACGTTTAGCTGTATCTTCACGTGGTAGAAGGGACAAGGGAGCTCTCAGGGGTCTTTTTCATTTTTTTAAAAATAACTTTATTTTATTTATTTATTTTTGGCTGTGTTGGGTCTTCGTTGCGGTGCGCAGGCTTCTCATTGCGGTGGCTTCTCTTATTGCGGAGCACAGGCTCTAGGCACACGGGCTTCAGTAGTTGTGGCTCGTGGGCTCAGTAGTTGTGGCTCACGGGCTCTAGAGTGCAGGCTCAGTAGTTGTGGTGCATGGGCTTAGTTGCTCTGCGTCATGTGGGATCTTCCCGGACCAGGGCTCGAACCCGTCCATGTCCCCTGCATTGGCAAGCTGATTCTTAACCACTGTGCCAGCAGGGAAGCCCTCAGGGGTCTTTTTTAAATTGAATTTTATTTTTGATTGAAGTAGAGTTGATTTACAATGTTGTGTTAGTTTCAGGTATACAGCAAAGTGATATATAGATATATATCTCTATATCTTCTTTTTCAGATCGTTTTGAAACGATCTGTCTTTTATAAGGGCACTAAATCCCATTCATGAGGGCCTCCCCTCATGACCTATCACACCCACAAAACCCCATCTCCAAATACCATCACCTCGGAGTTAGGATTTCAACATGAATTTTAGGGGGACAGATTCAATCTACGGCAGCATATGTGTACTGGGAGGGGTGTAAATCAGGAGAGAGAAGCAGGAGGAAGGGTAAGCAGGGCTTAGATCATGGAAAGTTTTTTTCCACCATACTTAAGAGTTTGAATTTATCACAAAGGCTTTGGTTAACAGTTTCATTTTTGAAGCAGGGAAATAAAAACCCAATTTGTTGACTTTAGAGAGATGACTCGAGGCTGCAGGTCACAGAATGACATGCCTGGAGGATGCAGGACCCGTTGGGAGGTCCCTGCCATGAACTAGGTGAGGCATGGGGAGGGAAGGCCGGTGAGATGGAGTCAGTTGTCTGGGAGACGGGACACACGGCGGCTGGCAACACGTGCTGGTGGGTAAGGAAGAAAGAGTGAGAAGAGAGTGGGTGATGCACAGGCTCCTGACTTGGGTAACGAGGGAAACACTCCGGACATTTCATGGCATGAGCACTACGAGAGGAATCTCACATTTTGCACAGTTTGGGGTGTTCTGAGTTTGCTTGTGATTTCCGGCTGCAGATATTTAGCTGGAGCTGGTGGGGGGGAAGTTAGGAGACAGAGGTCAGTGTTGAAGGTAGGGCCAGCACAGAGGACCTATGAGAACAGACAAGTGTGTGAACTGGGGCCAGGACGAGGGGTCTCGGCTGACTTAGATCATCCAGAGGCAGGAAGGAGGAGAAGCGAGGAAGGACAGTTTCACAGACACTGAGAAAAGCATCTCAAGAAGAGAGTGGTCAACATAGCCACATGCTGCAGAGATTGAGTGACGCAAAGATGGAAAACTAAGTATCACATTCAGCAACGGGCAAAAAATGACCCTTGCAGAGTGTAGGAGACAATTAAGGAAGCGGGCTGCTGTGCTGACTGCTCTTTGCAGAAGATTTATAGTAAAGGTTCAGGACTGTAGGATGGACTTCAGTACTTGCGAATTTCTTATTTAGCCTCTTCTTGAGGCTGATGATTCGTGCATTAAAAAAGCGTGGAAAGGGAAACAGGAACTCAGCTTTCCGTGGGACTGGCGGCCCCCCTGCAGGGCCTCCCCTTCTCACGGGGCCCTGGGTCTCCGGGTGCCGGGCAGCCAACTTCCCTACTGACGGCTGTAAGCAGCTGGCGGCTAAGCTCAGATCCTAGGCCTGTTTTTATAAGGCTGTGCTCACGCTCAACCTGCAAAAAGGGACGGCAACCGGTGAGCGGCATCCGTCTCCTGGGCACAGTGCGTCCAGCCCTGCCCTGGCTGGCGGATCCGGACCTGCCCTTCCGCTGGCGGGAGTCTCAGGCTGTGCTAACGGACACCATGGGTATCACTTGGGATGATGTGACAAAAAAAGAAGACACAAGCACAAAACAAAGCGTACCTGAAAAATAAAAATCCATCGTAATAGAAAGGGTTTTACCAGTAAAGGGAAATGCCATCTTTTAATGACATTAAGAATGTGAGCTGACATCTGATTCCAGCAACCAGCAGACTGAGCCATCTTGCTATAAACACCTAGAAAACTATAGTAAACAGAGCACAAAATTATTTTTTAAATCACATAGCTAAGCTTGTAAGAAAGGCGACCAAATGAAAAGCTTACCAAAAAAGGCTCACATTGATGCAGTTGTGACTTCTAAGGAGGGAGGGGGAAGGCAAAGGTTGGGCAGGTATATGGCCTCATGTGCAACATTCTTTCTATGAAAAAAAGACAAACTTTAAACCTAACGTGGCAAAGCAGAAAGAGCTGTTCGATCTGAGCGGTGGGCACTAGAGTCTGTTTTATTGCTCTGTACTGAACCATACGCTTGAAAGAGTTTGTAAAGTCTCATTTTTTAAACATTGGCTAAACTCAATGTTTTCCTATTATTCCTTTTTCTATTTGGGGGAAGATAAGTTATTGTTAAACAGATAGTCGGCACACAGTAGATCAAAACTTGCATAACTCCTGTTGCTTTTACTCTACTTGTGTAAACGCTATCAAATCGTTGACATATGCTTTTCTTTCTTCCTCTAATTAACTCACCTCCCACCTCTTTGTCGGCGCAGCAAAACGCTTTCCCACAAACCCAAGTGCCAACTCCTCTGTGCAGCTACCCGAGCCTCTTCCTGAGCTCCCCACCCCTCTAATTGCCCCAAGACCCTTGTACTTGCCTCTAATAAAGCACTTACCATATTATATGGTGACTATTAGCTCCTCAAAGGCAAGAGCCGTGATTTGTTTAGTTACCCAGCACGTCCGGTTGGAAGTCATTTAATGACTTCCGTAAAATACGAAACACCTTACAAATGTTCATCTATGTACAGCAGGAGTCCTGTTATCTCCTGGCCTCCTGGCCTTCCTTACCGAGCAGCTAATCACGTTCCCTTCGCCGTCACGCCTGTCGGGACCAGCACATGGAAGTGCCGTGCTGGCAGGCGGCTCCTGGGTCCGTGCTTCTCCCGGTCGTGGCTATCATGAATCTCAAAACGGGGTCATTTCAATCTGCCATAAAGTCTAAGGCCTTCCAGTGAGAAAGCACCACAACTGCACTTACTCATACGTGTTCATCCAGCATCTTTGTGCAACAGTACAAGTTAATAGAAGACGTTTTCCCCATGGCTGTTCACGACAGCATCTAGAAGAGCCTGGAAGTGCACCCCAAAGTTCCCTTAAGCCTGTAATCGTGGTACAGAAACCGAGCGGTCGTCCCAGTGCTCTGCTTCTCAAAAGCAAAGACCAGATCCATATACAAGGCCAGTGAGAGTGCCAACAGCAGAACTGGGAAAGCCACCTCTTTTTCTTCGTAACTGAGGACAGTCAGCATCCTCTTCACTTTATAAGTCTGGTTTTTTTGTTTTTTTTGCGGTACGCGGGCCTCTCACCGTTGTGGCCTCTCCCGTTGCGGAGCACAGGCTCCGGACACGCAGGCTCAGCGGCCACGGCTCACGGGCCCAGCCGCTCCGCGGCATGTGGGATCCTCCCGGACCGCGGCACGAACCCGTGTCCCCTGCATCGGCAGGCGGACTCTCAACCACTGCGCCACCAGGGAAGCCCTATAAGTCTGTTTTAAGAGAGAATACAAGATACTATATACTAACCTAAGGTTCTTTTAATTGCCTCCCAAAATGTTTATAACATGACAATAGTTTCTTTTAAATAATTTTTAACCAGTTAAAAAATCAATGACTCCTGAGAGTATTACTATTGAACTAAAGAATCCTTCAATGCAAAAAGACCATTGCTTCTCAAGACAGGCCTGATATTCAGTTCTAGAGATGGAATTTAAAGCCTCTGAAATCAGCAAACACACACATATATTTTTAAACTACTGTTTAATCAGTTTTAAAGACACACAAATTAGAAAAAAAACATTTATGTGTTCAGTTAAAAACATCTTTAAAACCCAGCAATAAGCCACCAGTGCAGCTCTGAGGACACACAGACTAGAAACAAGTGGTTATGAAATTATCACATCACAGTGTAACTGACACAGTGGTAATTTTAATTTACCATACAACAGGAACTACTTTATGGATCTGTCGAAAAATAACACATCTTTAAAAAAATATTTTGGAATCATAAAAACAAAAAGCACAGACACCACGTTCTATTCTCCCCCAGCGAAGGCAAATGAAGGGCTGTGAATACTGGCTGCTGGAGCTCGGGCCCCCCCTCGTGTTGGGGTAACAGTGTCCAACTACTCCTACGCAGAGATCAAGATGCAAGCTTTAAAGGAAGGCAGGAAGGAAATCCCACGTTGTCACTCTGCATGGAGGAGGGTTTCTCTTGTTCCGCCGGAATTATTTTCACTCTCATTCCTACTGCTTTCCATCGTGCCCCTTGGGGCTCGGGGAGGCAGGTGCGGACGAGTGACAGAAGACGGAGCATGTGTGCTGGTTTGATTCCTCTCTCCTGCGATTAAAAAGTCAGGAGCAAACGTACTTTGTTGACGAATCCGTAGATACAGAACCAAAAATACTTAACATCGGAAAAGAAGCATATTTGAAAGTTCTGTCCAACCCTTTACACGTGTTTGCCCTTTAATAGGAAAAACAAAGAGAAATATTGACAAATCAACTTCTCAAAGTTAACCCAAAATAGAGACTGGGCAGGATACAGTCACTTACGACTCCAGTAAAAGGCAGCCAGTCACTTTTTCCATTTCAAACATGGTATTAAGAAAATGGTTAGTCCTTCTACTGATGTTGCCCTGTAACTTCTGGTTTTTCATTACATTTCCATTTCTTTTTATAGTAGCAAAACTTGATAAAATGTGACTGGAGAGATGGCTATCATCACTGAGGAAGTTAGACAGGGGTTTTGCATGGATCCTTATACTCTTATCTATAGATCATACAGTCCTGGGGTTTCTTTTGTTTTGTTTTGTTGCTTTATAAAAGGTGTACTGAAAGAAGACAGTTATAATCAGCTTTAAAGGCAAGACAAATTAGTTGGCATAAAAATGTGTCTTTAGGCTCTATTTCAGAAAGTCTTCCCAATCAATGACCTCTAGAAGCTTGTCAGTTCTTTACTGGGGTTTGCATAACGTTTAAAAACCTATTAAAATAAATATTATTTGAAAACATATATAAAACTTTATTAAGCAGCCCACCAAGTAAAATGTAATTGGCTGCATCCTCTGTACAAGAGCTCAGAAAGCAGCTTAGTTGTTGATTCTAAGAGCAGTCCTACAAAATGCCAACATGGAAAATTTCATTTAAAATTGTCTTCTGTAATGAGTTACTATAAATAGATTTGACTATGGTGCTGCAGGAAAACACGGTAGAGACCCTCTGCATCCTAACAGACCCTCTGCATCCTAGTCTTTCAAATCCATATTTCAGAGTGAAATTTCTTTTTTTAAAGCACATCTTTTTCTTCAGCATAAGGAGTGTGCACTGATACAAACACACTTTTACAAGGAAGGGCTGTAGAAAGCAGAACTTTCAGCATCTAATTTAAGCATCTAAACGATCAGCTACTCATTAAATGTACCCTGGGTTACCTGTAGTTTTTATAAAGTCCTGGAGGGCAGTTAAGATTACATTTCACAGTGTTACTTAGAATTCTGCACCTCTGGTAAATATGATGTATTCAGTGTCAGCCAGGATGGACTATTAGCGGTTGAATAAAACTCTACGAAATACTGGTTCATATCTAAACCTCTGGACAAATGCTTCGCTGACACAGCAATAATAGGCACCATTCTGAAACAATTATTCTCTCAAGTAATTTTTTCTTTCGACTAAAATGCAGAACTCTTCAAATCAATAAACTGATAACTTTGGACAATTTAAAATAAGGAAACAAAAAAGCACAAATGTCCAGAGTTGTTCATGAACTTACAAATGAAAATTTACAAGGTATACATTTTAAATAGGAAAGATTTTTGTCCCAAGTGTAATCTAGTCCTCGAATAAAAGTACAAATTTTATAATTATTTTAATGTCAACATTTTAAAGTAATTTTTTCTGTAGTTTAAAATAAGGTATAACTAAATTAAATATTCTTTAAATATCTTTGAATGAAATAATATTTGAGAAGTTATATGGTGGTAAACCCTGTCCAGTAAAATTGATAATTCATATAACATAGTTTTTAGCATATATATTCCTCAGTTGTACACAGCACAAACAGAAAGCAGAGAAATCAAAAAGAAAATATTTTCCTTCAGTGGAGACTATTTCGTTATGAAAGATTCATTTCAAGGGCTGTATTCAGTAGAAATGGTATGCTGCACGCCTTCTGATTGCCTCAAAAAACTTGAAAAGTCAGGGCTTTGAGCTCAAGTAGTAAAAATAAGGGACCATGAAGATAATCTTGATGG
The DNA here is from genome assembly GCF_949987515.2 of Delphinus delphis. Taxonomy (NCBI): domain Eukaryota; kingdom Metazoa; phylum Chordata; class Mammalia; order Artiodactyla; family Delphinidae; genus Delphinus; species Delphinus delphis. The sequence goes on along the minus strand of NC_082694.2, from coordinate 83,959,136 downwards.
TGAATCTGCCCCGGTTCGTGACTCTTACAGATCTTGCTAATGGTTTCCATTCATTACAAACACAACTGGTCACAAACTCTTGGAACTAACCCTTTGGGCTCATTAAGGAACTTTCGGCCGGAGGACAGGTCACTCGTCCAAGTCCCAAGGCTCACTAATGTCTGAGCCAGATGAATACCCAGGTCTCCTCCCAGGACAATTAGTGCTTCAATGTGGGTTACCTCTACTTTTTAAAACCATTCTTTTTACTGGAAAATTTTTCTCCAAACTGGTATCTGTGGAAATCCTGTATGTGAACATCACACATGGTGGGAATCAGTAACAAAAATACTTTTTAAGCAAAAGTATGGTGGAGGCATAAGTGGTGGCTGGACATTTTGGAAGCCAAATAAACCTTCTCTATTATGCTGGGTATTTTAGAAGCTAAGTAAATTTCTTCAATTACCCTGAGTTCCAATTATAAATGCTTATTTTAAAAACCAAGAATAAGCGGGTTGTAAAATGGTGACAGCTGAGATACATCAAAATAAATTAACTGCTATTGTTTCAAAAAAATAAAATTGTGGGAAAAATAAGTATTTTGTCCATTTTTTTCCCTGAGTAGTATAATAATAACCAAAAATATTGATATAAATATGATGCTGATTGATCATCTCTGGAGTGGTTTCATGGCAACTGAAGAGTGGAGAAATAATATAAATATGCCCTGAATCCTATTCTGTTGATTTAAAAAGAAGCACATGTTACAACGAATCCCTTTAAGTTTAACATAGTAGAGATATACCAGTCTTCAATTCTTCTATTATAATTAGAAGTAAAGTATTAATCCTTACAACACTCCAAGTAGATATATTCAGTTTATAGAGCACAAAAAGTCTCTTCTTGAGGAGGAAGGTCAAGCTGAGAATGAGAATTCTTTCTTTAGTTTTTCTCCTAGATTGTATACCTGTGATTATAATTTCTCCAAAATTAAATAAAAGCTATTCAAAACCCATTTCATACAAAAAACAAAAAACCTGGATAATCCAGGGGGATGGAAATCAGTCAAATTGTATATATAAGGTATTATCTTCAAAGTAATTGGAAAATTCATCAATCATCTTGCTTTCTAGTTGGCAGTGCTATGATTACCTTCATTGAGCAAAAAACAGATAACAGTGATATTAGGTTTATAGGCTGAGGAATAAAAAATAGTCAGGTAATAGAACTAAATCATGATTATTTGTTAATGGCTAGGTAGGCTGAACAAAAAGAAAGTTTTTAACGCACTTTCTTATTTTCACTTATGACATGTCTAGACTTGTCTTTTAACCTCTACATTTGTTTACTTTTTCTTAATAGTGATCAGATTCTCTGCAGCATTAATTAAATGGAGGAGACATTGTGGGGGGCAGATACTTTCCATGATTAATCTTTTCTAGTCTCTCACATTCCACAGTTTGCTTAAATTCAATGCATGGGAAAACAGAAAATTTATTTAGCAAACCATCTTTTCCCAGGAGGTAACAGGGCATGGCTAACATCATCAGGTGGAGAAAAAAAAAAATTACCTTTAGAAAAATAAAAACATTTCATATAAACAAAGAGGAAGCTATTTCTAAAGTTCTGGGAAGGTACACTGATATTTTTGCTGATTAGACCTCAAAAGTTCCAAGTACATTTGCTTTTCCTTTCATCTTTAATTGAAATACTACACAGCTTAAGCCAGAGAGTTGTTCTGTCCTTAACTTCATTTGCAAATTTATTAATGACAAAAAAAAGAGAGACTCATCATAGATAGACAATTTGCATTTCATTTAAAAATTTAAGGCAAAAAAGAAAATAAATTCCACAAAAGATGGGTCACAGAAAAGTGAACTCAGAAGGCCCTGCCCATCCTTCTCCCTTTCCGCCCGTGATTCATCATCTCCGGCCGTGGCCCTGATGCCAGACTGGCATCACACCCCACTCCTCTGCTTTCAGCTACTGCAGCATCACAAGACTGTGGGGTTAAAGGAGACACCCAGCAATTCAGGTGAAATTAATTATGGTAAAACCAGCCCATAAGATAAAAGCACATTTTTCTACTTAAATAACCTGAAACTCATTAACAAGAGTTAGTGGCAAAACTTTTATGTGAGAAGTTAAGAGTTTGGAAACTAATTTATATTATTCTCTACAGAGGTGGTTCAGACCCAATGACTTTAAGTTTTCATTTTCCTAAAACTTTCCCAAATACGAATTAAACTGTCAAGGATAAAAAGTGATTAGCTAGAGAGTAATTTCACTCAGTGATTTTTCTCTTTCAAAACCTTCAAGCAATCTCCCACTATTATTTTCACAATCCTTTTATCATTCTATATAATTTATGCTTGATACATTTCTTTTAAAAGTCAACGTAATAAAAAGTTATTAAACTTTTATGTCTTACAGAATCACAAAGAACTCAGATAAATAGGGATGAAGAGCACACGTCTGCAGAGCATCGGTCACCTGCCCTGCACACCTGTGTGCGCTGGTCCCAGCTGCCACTGGCTCAGGCTCCGGCCCCCGCAGTGCTTTCTTCATTCACGTCTTCCTTCTTTCCTTTGTCATCTTCTCTCTCTCTCCCTTGTTTTTTTTTTTTGTTTTTTGTTTTTTTTTAAGAAAAATAGCTTAAAATATCACATTACCAACCTTTAATTATGTTTAAGAAATCCCTCCTTGAAGGGCTCTCTGCCTGACACAGGGTAATTAAACTCTCCAGGAAATTGGCATCCATCACTTTACAGTTTCACAACATACTGTAGTCATTTGAGATACTTTAAGAAAACCCTTCAAATACTGAGATGTTTATTGCATTTTAAAGTATCCACAGTCTTAAATATCCTGTTCAAATTCCTCCGGAATTCCTGTGCAGCATACAACATCTAATATTGAAATAGTGTTCTCACAATACTACACTTGAAAATACCATTTAGGAAACAATATTTTAGGAAATAGACAGTTTAAGGCAAGACATTCATTTGGAAAAGTTAATTTTTCTCAATCATCTAGATTGACACAATTATTTTTCCATCTCTTCAGTGCCTTGGGATACACAACATACATTCAGCAGCAGGGCACACTTATGACCCTACGGACATATGCTGAGGTCCTGAGTGCCCATTGAAATAATGGAAACATTTTTGATAAGGCATGGCCCACAGGGACATGGCATGGGAGGGGTCTTTCACTCCATTTTCAAGCTGGTATACAGGGCATTCCCTACCTAAAACTGTCCGATTTCCCCCCACGTGATCTCTTTCCCAACAGACACAAACCCCTTGAAAGGTGCTAAGATTGGTTTCTGTTAACAGACAAAAAGTAGCCATCAGAGTGCTTTCCCCATCATTGCTTTAATGATGGATGTCTAGAGGCTCTTTCTTGATTCTGATTGCAAACATTGTTTGTTGTGGAAAAACTATTCTGTCCCAAAGAATTTCCTCTTTCATCAAACTTTTTGGATCGTGACAGCTGAACGTTTTCATGTGTATTCTTTCCTCTTTGAGTTTTTTTCACCGGTAACAACAATAACACTAAGATACCAGCAGAGTGAAGGCTGTAATACCAGGAGCTAAAAAAAAAAGGGAAAACTTTACTTTATTATATTCTGATAATTAACAAGACTTAATTTGACATTTGTCAAAATGTCACAAGCCCCACCTAGGATGTCTATATTTACTACACTATTCTTTTTTTTTTTAAATTTATTTATTTTTGGCTGCACTGGGTCTTCGTTGCTGTGCGCAGGCTTTCTCCAGTTGTATCGACGGGCTTCTCGTTGCGGGGGCTTCTCTTGTTGTGGAGCACGGGCTCTAGGCGTGCGGGCTTCAGCAGCTTGTGGCGTGTGGGCTCAGTAGTTGTGGCTCGCGGGCTCTAGAGAGCAGGCTCAGTAGTTGTGGTGCATGGGCTTAGGTGCTCCGTGGCATGTGAGATCTACCCGGACCAGGGCTCGAACCCGTGTACCCTGCATTGGCAGGTGGATTCCCAACCACTGCGCCACCGGGGAAGCCCTACACTAGTCTTTTACCCATCCCCCTTAGATGAAACTCTAACCATGTACGCCAGTGGGTATTTATAAAGCACTCATACTAGATATCATATTGCATTCCTTTGTAAAGGTCATAAGGCCAGGACTAAGTAGAACAAAAACCAAAATGTACTTATTAATAGCTGCAGAGATCTGAAAAAAAAACTCTCAAATCCATAGAATCAAATATTGAGCAAAGTATGGAGGTAGTAAAGGGACAGTAATAGCCTTGCCTGCTATTTACTGTCCCTAATTAAGTTACAAATATTCCAGTGATGTGAGTAATAGATAAGCAATATTGCTTCTTGATGGTTACAAAATAAAGGTCACAAAATAAAGGTCACATTATTAAAGATATTATTAGAAGTATCATGCCTCAAATTAAATATAAACCAAATGTGACCTCCTGGTTCTATAGCTGTAAGTGCCAGTGCCTGTGAACAAAGTACGTGAGACAGAAAATCCTGAGACAGAAAATCCAACCAATAGCTCAGTCACATTTAGACATATGTAATAATTCTGTTCAAAAGGACACTTTAGTAGGAGTTACTTATGTCTTCCTGTATGATTATTATGACTCTGTGCTGTCATTCTAAATGCTAGGGTAATGGAAAATAGTTTTTGATCTCAAAGATACCACTATCTACTATGGGGGGAATGGAATTTGGTGGGAGAGGGAGAGAAGATAAACAGATAAACAAAATATGGAATTCAAAACAATAATTTCTGGGGCTTCCCTGGTGGCGCAGTCGTTGGGAGTCTGCCTGCCGATGCAGGGGACACGGGTTCGTGCCCCGGTCCGGGAGGATCCCACATGCCGCGGAGCGGCTGCGTCCGTGAGCCATGGCCGCTGAGCCTGCGCGTCCGGAGCCTGTGCTCCGCAACGGGAGAGGCCACAACAGTGAGAGGGCCACGTACCGCCAAAAAAAAAAAAACAGAAACAATAATTTCTATTATGTAGAGATGAAAAAGTACCAATGAAATATAAAAGAGTGAAAAGGGAACCAATAAATGAAATGCAAGTAATTTATTATCTTTTGACTGAAGAAATGAAGAGAATTAATAATTCGTTATAAAGAACAAGCTGTGCTGTTTTTTAACTGCTTCATCATATTCATTATTGTTCATCTTTTTTAAGTTTTCCTTTCCTTTGGGAGTTAGCAGTCTTATCGCTGAACTCATGTTCCACGGACTTTACCAACCGTTACTGGTGACTATCAGAGGATATATTTTACTTCCGTCCCTAAAATATCCCCAGTGACTCTTAAGCCTCTGCTTTAACAAATAAACTCTTAAACCTTGGCTCTCGAGCAGGGGTGAGCAAACTACAGCTTGTGGGCCAAAGCTAGTCTGAAGTCTCTCTCTTTTTTTAATTGAGAGATAACTGACATATAACATTATTAGTTTCAGATGTACAACATGATGATTCGGTATATGTATATATCGTGAAATGACCACCACAATCATCTAGTTCACATCCAAGTGTAGGAAGAAGAGCTCTACTGCCCAGTGTAACCTTTGAGATCTGAAGCAAGGGTTACCCAGCTGATACTCCTCGCTGTAAATCACACTCTCATCTGAGGTCTGAGTGGTGTTAATCATTCCATAAATAAACTTGTGACTGCTTGGTTTAAGATTTTAAAGTAACTGACAATGCATTTAACTGCAGAAAGCAAGCTAGGGTACTATTTTTCTATTCTACCCAAGAGCAAGAAGCTTTCTTTTAAAAATAAATTAAAATGAAAAATAAATAAAATAAAATAAAATGATACAAAGGAACTTATTCACAAAACAGAAATAGACTCACATACACAGAAAACAAACCTATGGTTACCTAAGGAGAAAGGGTGGGAGAGGGATAAATTAGGAGTTTGGGATTAAAATATATACACTACTATGTATAAAACAGGTAAACAACAAAGACCTACTGTATAGCACAGGGAACTGTACTCAGTATCTTGTAATAACCTACAATGGAAAAGAATCTAAAAAAGAATATATATACACACACACACACACATACATACATACATATGTAAATAACTGAATCACTTTGCTACACACCTGAAACTAACACAACATTGTAAATCAACTATATTTCAATTAAAAATTTTTAAAAAATTTCTGATGGCATATTTTTAAGAGTAACACTTACCTGTAAAACATAAATGATGGTTTTATAGAAAGAAGAACGAATGGCACAACTGTGTAACTTATTGCTATCTGAGTTGCTATCCATGTTATGACATCATACAATAATTTAAGTTGGGGAGGTTCGATGAAATGATGCCTAAAGTTATTTCTCACCTGAAATAAACAAAAATATTTACCTTTAACATTGCTTATAAAATTACACTGACTATATCAACTGTTTCAAGGATGTGGAATAAGCGAAACTCCCATACGTTGCTGGTGGGCATCTAAAATGATACTGTTACTATGGGAAAAGCTGGATCTGGTTCAGAAAAAACTAATACACGTATGTATAAAAAATATGGAGAGTGCATGGGGAAGCACATGAGCAAAATGTGTGAATCTGGGTAAAGGGCGTGCGTATAGGAGTTCTTGGCAATTTTTCTGTAGATTTGAAGTGGTATTAAAATTAAAAGTTCCCCCCCCAAAGTTAAAAATTACACTTCCTAGAGCTCCTTAAATCATATTTTGTAAACTATAGTACAGGCACACCTCATTTTATCGTGCTTCACTTTATCATGCTTCGCAGATACTGCGGTTTTTACAAACTGAAGGTGTGTGGCAGCCCTGTGTCGAGCGAGTCTACTGGAGCCATGCTTCCAACAGCATTTGCTCACTTCTTGACTCTGTGTCACATTTTGGTAATTCTTGTAATACTTCAAACATTTTCATTATTATTATATTTGTAATGGTGTTGTGTGATCAACGACCTCTGATGTTATGACTATGATGACTTGCTGAAGGCTTAGGTGATGGTTAGCATTTTTTAGCAATGACGTATTTTTTAATTAAGGTACGTATACTTAGACATAATGTTATTGCACCCTTAGACTACACAATAGTGTAAACATAACTTTTATGTGAACTGGGAAACCAGAAAAATTCGTCTGACTCCCTTTACTGCAATATTCACTTTATTGCCGTGGTCTGGAACCGAATCTGCAATGTCTGCCTATACGTAAATAAGGTTCACTCCGTGATCAGTTTTTCTACTACAATGAAAGGAGACATCCTTCCTATTCTTTAACCTCTGCATTTGTGAAAGACAGCTATTATACACTGAGCTTAGGTCAAAGGGCGCTTATTAAAATCAACGGCAATTACACACATCATTCATTAGGGGAAATTGGGAAGGGCTTCTCAGGAAAAAAGTGCTTTCTAATAACCACTATTTTAATACTTTTTAGCTTCTAAAACAGTCAAAACATTTCAACTTTGAAATGTGCAAACTTAACCGAACACTATTTTTTTTCTCTTGTGTCCCCGCTTTTTTCGCCTAATATGGTTATAGGTGAAGCGTGGCCCTGCTCTGAGATGCCACGCGAGTTCTTCAGAGGGGATGCAGTCTGAGGTTAGTGGCTCTTCCACACACACCAGCACTCGTAGTGGCAGGATGCTACCCAGGTTTTCTGCCTTGCTGAAGGCGGCAAAAGCTACCTGCACTCTCTCCCCTTCTGTCCACCGGGGCAAATCCATTTCCCAAGGCATGGCTCTCAGCATCCCATCTCCACCCTCACCCACCTTCCCTGACTCCCTGATGTGGGACAGAATGAGGATTAGGCTCTTCCCCAGTTTGCTGTTCAAGTTCTTCTATTATTGGCCTCTTCCTCTCTCTCCAGCCCCACCCCGCCCCTGCCCTCTTCCTTTCCAGAATCATCCACCCTTTAGACATACATGAAGGCTCTGCTTCAACCAGATTTGCTCGTCATTCCCAAATACACCACACACTTCCTAACCTGGTTTTGCCAATGTCATTTCTACACCTAGAAGGGCATTTTCTTCCCCCATTACGCTTCAGTCACTACTGAAATAACTCATCATTCAAAGCCCAAATCCAAGCACACTTTCCTACTGGGGCCACCTCTAGTCAACCCAACCAAAAAGGATTTCCTTCCCTCTAGACACCTATGGTACTTACCATCCATAAAAGCGATGGAATCTATCATATATGCCTTGTGGTATATGTACCCCCACATACAGACAGATACCTACACACATACATACATACACCTTACGCCCCTAGACTACAAACCACAGAAGAATAGCCTTTAGTTAATACTTCTTGACATTTACCTCATATATCTCCAAGGTACCTTAAAACTGAATACAATAAACATCTGCTAGTTTGTTAAGTGAAGCCACCTCACCTGTAAGTGACATAAGAAGCTTGTTCAAACACTGTTTTTGTCACGTCACTTGCCTCCGATTGACTTCCAAGGACTTACACTAAACTGCCCCCCTGCTTTCCCATGTCGCCAACCTAATTCCTCAACTGTTTCCCAGATAATACACTAGGTCTCAAATACCCTACAGACCTGCGGCCTGCTTCGCACTGGTGTCCGCCATGGGGAATGGCCCGTCCACGTTATCTAGGCCTGGCCACGGTCCCCTCTTCATCTAAAAGAGGACTCAAAGGCTGGAGTTTTCAGGAAACATCTCTAAAATAAACCTACGCGTCTGGTCATCTCCATTTCACCCAGTTTTCAGCAATCCTTCCGAAGATTCTGTGACAACGAGGAACACGGTGTGGAGGCCTCTGTGGGCCGGGCCTTCCTCCCAGATGAGCCGAGCACGCAGCCCGCGAGGCACACTCAACACACCTGCTAGGCGCACCTCCCAGCCAGCCTGCAGCACTGACCTGGCCAAAGGAGCAAGGCTGCCCGGTAGGTAAGAGGCTCACTGGGCCTTTGACACCAGGTCACGTGACCAGCACTGCAGGATGAGAAGGAACTCATACTCACAGCTCGCGCTGCCAGCGTCATCACCACTCCCGTGAGAAAAGTCAGGTAGTAGCCCGGGTACACCCCATGCCAAATGGCAGAGAGGATGAACGTCTGGATGGTTGGACTCGAGGAGGCGCGCTCGTAACACACCCTGGAAACCATGGAAACATGAGTGATTAGAGCTTATCAGGTCCACAACGATCACTCTTATTCCTGGTCAGGAGCTAGGAAAATGGAGGTTGTAGCTATTAGGGATCAGATGTATGAAAAGAAATTTCATTTCCATCTTTTCACGGGTACACGTAATGGCCAAAATGATCATTTCTAGTGTTTGGGAGTCCATGCTATGTACAGAAGAACTTTAACAAATATAAAAGTTATTTTTATTTTACATTATTTTATTATTTTCTTTAGTAACATTTAGAACTTTCCACTGATCTAACGATAGTCTTCTGGGAAGTAGGCTGTGCTCAGTGTAAAGTTTTCCTGTCACAGGTAGAGAACTCAGATGAAAATAAGATTTTCGTAAGGTATCAAATTTAAAATATAACAACAAAAAATAACCCATTGGGGAGACTGCAAGGCACCAGGAAGCAATGATAATGTGCTTTGGATATTTCAAGAGGTAAAGGGATTGAACTTGTCATGAGTAAAGGACATGACAACAGAAGGCTTCTTTACACAGAACGGTGCTTAGAGCCCTCCCATCACAGGAGCAGTCTTTTATGAAATAAACTCAAGATCGGGCAGTGTGTCCCATCAAGAACAAGGAGAAAGGACGACTGGGAGCTTCTGCGCAGTGTCCTAACTCCGTCTTTTGTAATCGGTCCTCTGCCTTCCCCGTGTGCACGTGACAAGCCCTCATAATTCTCAGCACAGGCGCCTCTTTGCCCCTCATTCTCGCATGCTTCCCACTCACTCTCTCATCATCCTCATGACAGGGGGCATTGCATAGAGATGACTGCCGAGTTTGTACCAAGATGGTGACCTCCCACTGCAGAGGCTGGGTCTCTGCATCCTGTGCCCAACATATAAAGGTCTGTTGTCCTGAAATATTTTAAAACTGGAAGCGTTGTGCAAAATCTAGGGCATACGTATGGTGGCTGTGTAGGCATTTTTGTTTGGCCAAATCTCCCATGAATGAGGGACATACTGGTGATCTCAAACCTTGGTGGGCACCTTTCAAGGCAGGCTACGAGGTCAGTGGTGGCTACATTCATGACTCACGCCTAAATAGTTCTCTGACTTGGTAGCACCCTGCTTAACTCTGCTTCCCGGTTAACACAAGGTCACAGCGTTAATTTAATTTATTTAAGAATGTGAAGCCAGTGAAGCTCAGCCTCAAGAACTAGAGGTCAAAAAAAAAAAAAAAGGAACTAGAGGCCAACGCTCAGCTGATGGTGGTTCTGGAGGGAGCTTACCTTTTGAGCCAAAGAGCTGTCTGAATATTCCAATTATCAAGAAACATCTTGAAACTTGTTGACATCTGAAAAACAAAGGAACTTTCTTCTTTGGCCGACAAAATAATGAAGCTTTAAAGGTAAGTAACATCTTACTGTGCTAAGAGTACATTACTTGACAATGATGGTAGTGTACGATCTCTTTCCTTAACGCCGTTTTTTCTAATAGAGTAACATCATTCTATAAAAGGAGTTACTGGAGGGAACATCTGTGAGATAAATGGATTCTCACCATTTTCTCCTGTGTGTTAACACTTACAGGGGTTGCCATGGAATTATCCCAAAGACACTCCTGATGGAGCAGGTGAATGACCTTTCAGCGGCCGTTCACTGGGGGCCGGACTGGACGCCCCATCAGGTGCAGCCTCACTTCCTTCAGTGCCCCCCTCCCCAGCTGCTGGGAGTCTTGGCCTCCCAGGACCTGCTTCCCCTGGAGGAGTGGTCTGCACATCTTCCTACCTTTCCAGTGCCTCACTCAAGCTTCCCCCACTAATGCCACCCTCCGATCTCAGAGGGAAGCTCTGGTCTCCTGGCCGCTACTCCTTCCCTGTGTAACCATCCCTCCTTGGCTCTGCACTTCTCACCACTTTAGATTCTCTGGTCCATTATTTACTGCTCTCATCAAACTCTGAGGATGAAAACTTCTTAAGAGGCAAAAAATCTTACTCTTTTATGAATAAGGCACATATATACATATAGGATATAAAGAGATATACAATATATCTGTGCTATTAAAATTTCATGGGGCCTGATTAGGAAAAAAAAAAGTCTCAAAAGCTCCTTAGTTGGCAATAATGAACAAAACGTTAAAACACGGCCATATATTCATCACCCAATTTCCACAATTACCCATTTTCGCCTGTCCTTCCCCATTTTATTACTGACACTGTTAAGAGCATTTCAAAGCAAATACCAGACATCTTATTTCACCTGTAAATAGGTCAGAATTTATGTCCAATAAATAGGGACCTTCAAAAAAAAACTATGATCAGGGACTTCCTTGGTGGTCCAGTGGTTGAGACTCCGCGCTCCCACCACAGGGGGCTTAGGTTCAATCCCTGGTCAGGGAACTGGATCCCATGTGCCACAACTAAGAGTTTGTATGCCGCAACTAAGGAGCCCACAGGCCGCGACTAACACCGGCCCAGCCAAATAAATATTTTTTTAAAAAGAATAAGAATAATTAAAAAAAATAATGTTACAAAAAAATAAATAAATAAATTTTAAAAACTATGACCAAAATAAAAAAAAAAACAAAAAACTATGACCAGGTCTAACCAAATTAACAATAATTCCTTAATATCATCCAATATCCATTTTGTATTCAAATACCCCTGACAGTTTAAAAACATGGTTTTCCAGTTGGTGGGGTCAGTCAGGATCCAAACATATGGCACGTCTGGCTGATGTCTCTTTTAATGTGTAACAGCCCCTCTCTGCCCCCCACTTCTCCCATGCCATGCATTTGTGCGGGAAATCGGGTCGCTGGTCCTATGGCACTCCCCGCTTCCGGCCCTGGTGTCTAACTTACTTCTCTATCTTCTGGGTCCCTTCTAACAGCAGAAGGATCTAGAGACCTGATCAGGCCTGTATTTCCTGTGGTCCCACAACTGCAGGTGCCAAGGTCCAGCAGTGGGTCCAGCTGCTCCACTCACTATTCGTTCCCAGTCAGCCTCTCACCCAAAGTTCTGGTAACTTCTCCCATCGGGAGCAGCCCCTTACACAGGCTTGCAGAGCAATGCACGCTTTTGGTTTTCCTCTCTTCTCTGCAGCTACCCCGTCCCGCATGCCTTCCTTTGCCTGGCCTGTAAGATGGGGGCTCCTTTGGGGGCTCTCGTCTCTTCCCACCCCCTCAGTGTCCCTCATGGCTACTCTCGTGGTTCCTCCCAAAACCTGAAGTGCGATAGTTGCCAAATTACAATCTCAGCCCATGCCTCAACGTTCACTGGCCTGCTGGACCACTCGGGTAAGTCTGACATTTGAACACACCACCTTTCCCTTCATACCTGAGCCTTCTCCTTGCTCCTTACCCCAGTGAAAGGTACCACGGTGAACACAGCGGTCTAAACCAGACCTCTGGGCATGATTCATAACTCGTTCTCTCTTGCTGATTCCAGTGTATCACCAAGTTCTGCTGAGTCTCTTAAACAGTGTCCAGTGTGTTTACGTCTTTCCAGCCCCACTGCCACTACCCTGGTTGAGGCCACCATCATGCTGGGCCTACACAGCACCCTCCTAATAGGTCACTGTCTCAGGAGGGTGACGCCTTCTGCCTGACATAGCCCCATCCTCCTAACACACACACACACACACACACACACACACACACACTCAATCACCTCACTAGTCTAAGCTGGCCTCCTATCTTAGAAACGCCCTATACCTCTCTGATCACAGCCAATCTTTCTGTATCCCTGGAACCCCCACTAGATTAAAGCTCCAGGAGGGCCCAGATTGTACTGATCTTATTCACCGGTTCCCCAGGGCCTGGGGCACATGGTTGATGACCAATAAATATTGGCTGATTGAAAGAATGAGTATTATTATTACAAATCTTTCAGTACCACTGTTGGGACATCACATCATAACCTATGAAGGCAAATTATGCTACTTAAAGTGTCATATGGTAACCAACTTCTTAATGATTTACTAACCTCTATTTGCTGAATTCTCAGATTGGAAATTAAGTCCCAACGAGCTGCTCCATTTTTGTCATATCCTCTGAATCCAAAGCCTGCCGCATTATTGATAGCGTCAGCTGTAATACACAAAGGAAAAGAAACTATTACAAACCTATGTAACAAACTACTGTGTTCTCCCAGAAGATGTACGTTATCATATACTATCATCTTTAATTCTTAAACAGTCAAAGTAGATTCATTCTCATTTTTATATGATATTATAATAAAATGGGCCTTGATCCAGTTTTCAGGCTCTCCTAACAGTTTTTAGGCTCTATCCTTATATGTAGGACATGAACTTTAAGGTTTGCTTCTCCTGAATAGATGACCCTAGTTTTTCTCATTGGTCTTGAACTATATATTCTCAACAGGGTACTCTCCCGGCTATCACCAGGGTAAGATTTATACTTCCACACATTGACACGAAGGTTTATTCACGTGTCACTTACCTAACGTCCATGCGAAATAGTACTTCGGTCTGGCAGCCAAAAGAGAGACGTACAGATAGATAACCTTGGTCGGCCATGAAGCTGTAGCTACAAAATGCTCATCAATGTTATACTCCACAGGTAATGTCTTAGAGATGGTCAAGTGAAATAACAAGGAAAGTCCACAGACTAAGAGCTTCTGAATAACTGCCACCTGAAAGCAAGACAAGACTCTTCATAAACTTAATCGATACGTATTTACGTATTATTGCCACATAACTCCTCCTGAGGGCAGTATTAACCCTGTAACTCCATCCAAAATCCTGAACTCAGGCGTGCTCAGCATTTAAAGCCACCACCGTCTCAGTATGAACACATGAAGCCTTATGTCTAATGACTGCCTCTGGGTTATGCCTCAAATCACACTAGAAACCCCAATGTGTATTTTCAGGACTTTCAGTAAACTTAGAAAAACTAAAAGCAAACACAGGTGTATAGGGTGACTACGTAAAAATGTTAACATTAGTAAGTTTTGGTAGTGGATTTTACGTGACTACACACACACACACACACACACACACACACACACACACACACGGCTTATTTTTTCCATTGTGCTTTTTCCCTACTTTCCAAATTCTAGGTATTTCATGGAAAACTATTTTTACAATAAACAACTTTCACGTTTCTTTAAACCTGAAAGTTCTTTAAAGCAATTTTGTTCAAATGATAAAACCAAAAGAGCCATACCCAAGAAAACAAAAAGATCTGCATAAAGATTCTGATGGAAAGAAAGGGATAAGCTTTATTCTGGTAAGGTTCAATTACCTTGACAAACACCAACTCATGGTGTTTTTATGTTCTCAGTAGGCTAGACTATTTCAATCTGATTCAATATAAAGGAGATTATACAGGCCACAGAGGTAAAGAAACAGGAAAGAAAAGGCTGGATCCAGAAGAAAGAATGTAACAAAATACTTGGATTTAGTGTCCTGAACAGTAATCAACTAATATTCCAATTAACTACAGTTATTTGCAGATGAACACCCGTATTTAACACTTTCTGTAATGGGGCCAAAAAGAAAGGCTCAAAGGCGAGAGTCAGAGCACATGCCTGATTCCTGCACTTTCGAAGTCTTTACGTATTGTCAGGAGGCGCTGGAAGGTCAAGGGCTCTTCGCTGCAACTGTTCTTATTCTCATTTTCCTGGTCGTCTTTCAAAGCTTCCTCCAGTAAAGTAAGGCTACCTTTTCTTCACTCCTACCTCCAAAATATCTAACCTACACATCTGAATTTGCAACAGGTAATTAGGGAAAAATTATAATTGTAAATGAAGTGAGATGAACCGAATGACCTCATATGTGAACCTAAAAATCGGATACATCACTTGAGTAACATAATGAGAAGTACTGTGGCCATTAGACTGTACACACTAGTTTCCAGGTCTCAGTTTAAAACAAGTTAAAGTAACATATACCTGATCTCAACTACCAGCTGGCACACACACCACCGAGAGTCCCCAAAAAAGCTAAGTCAATGCGGGATCAGGAACTCTGAAAGGCAGGGGTGAGGGGGCCTGAAGCTGGGAAGCCAGGTGTAACCCCAGTTCCCTCAGCCTCCTCTCCCCCATACTGGCAGGAAGCCAGAAGTTAACTCTCAGGGAAGCCTAACCAGAAAAGAGCCAGGCTTCAGGACACGGGTCCAGAGTGGGGCTGGAATGAATCGAGCCTGTGGTGGATGCATCCCGAGAGGCGATGTCCGCAGCCCCTCCCTCCCAGCTCCAGAGACCAGCAGTCAAGTCTGAACACCCGGGGCAGAAGACGGGAGAAGCCCGCACTCAAGAAACCAAACAGCCTCAGAGAAAAGACCTACCGGCATCACAGCAGAGACTGACAGGTGTTCCCCAGGAGACGTGCCCCCCTTCTTACATAGCAATGGATTTTCTATTTGCGCACGGTGAAGTCTAGCTAAAGACCACACGTCACAGCCTCCTTTGCAGTTGAGTGTAGCTATGTGGTCACAAGTAACATGGACAACTTCTGTGGCGAACCATCCTCAGACCATGAGGATGAGGGAAACGCCCTAAGGATGGCCAAAACGGGAGCTTGGATCCCCCGCCCGTGGAGCTGCCATATTACCCATGGACCGCTGACACTTGAGCTGTCCTGTAAGAGAAGAATAAACTTCCACCTTGTTTAACCTCCTGTTATTTTGGTCCTTGGTTCAGCAGCCAAACCTGCATCTTAACTAACGCAGATAAAGACAATTGGGAGGCCCCCAACAAAGGGGCCTCTGGGTACCTGACTGACCCACTTTGGATTCAAAGAGTCTACACACCCCACTCACAACACAAAGAGTTTCTAAGTGCCTTTAAGTGATCTGTAAATAACTACCACTGTGTGTGTGAACTATGTACATATGGAATTTAAATTTAAAATATACTAAAACAGTGAGATAATATATGAAGAGTATTTGCTATTGTCAACAATCTCTTATTTATGATGTCCATGACCTGAAGGAGGAAAGTGATGTTTTCTAAGAGCAAATCCCATAAAAATTCAGAGTGAGGTGACAGAAGTAATACACAACTTTGCACTGTTTTTTGTTGGGTTTGATTTACCACTACTTATATGTTTGTTGCACTTGATATTTTTCCAGCATTTTACAAAATTAAGTCTAGCATTTTAATTCCTAATTTCCTAGTTAGGAATTCCTAAATTCCTTACTAGGAATTTCCTAAATTCCTAATTTCATTCCCTTCTCAGTATTCTAGAATAAACCTCTGGGATATAGAAGCTGTCTATAAGTACCTTGAGCTCCTCCTACGGCAGTGAGGCCTCTGAAGGGTTAAGTGGTCAGCCTGACACAAAACAGTCAGCGAAGAGATCTGAATATACCCAGTTTCTCGTCCCAGTTTGAGCTGGCATTCATCAATTAACACTTGGCCAGTTAACGGAAACTGTGAAGACGAGAGCATCTTTTTGGTGTAAAACACAATGAGTTGCATGGCACGAAAGAGAAAATACGAGAGATTTTGCAAATGAGTGCACGTCTTCATTCACTCTTTGTTTCATAATAACTTAGCAAGGAGCTGGTCCTCTGCTCCAAACCCCACATTCAGAGAAAGCATACTAGCCCCACCTTTTTTTTTTTAATTAATTAATTTAGTTATGGTTGTGTTGGGTCTTCGTTTCTGTGCGAGGGCTTTTTCTAGTTGCGGCGAGCGGGGGCCACTCTTCATTGCAGTGCGTGGGCCTCTCACTATCGCGGCCTCTCTTGTTGCGGAGCACAGGCTCCAGACGCGCAGGCTCAGTGGCCATGACTCACGGGCCCAGCCGCTCCACGGCATGTGGGATCTTCCCGGACCGGGGCACGAACCCGTGTCCCCTGCATCGGCAGGCGGACTCTCAACCACTGCGCCACCAGGGAAGCCCTAGCCCCACCTTTTTGTCTCACAGACTTGTTGACTGGCCTATTTCTCATGGACTTTTAGATTCTACCAGATCAAATCCAGCAGAACTTGGCCTGCACAGAGCCGCACGGGCTCCCCGGACAAGACGTATCAGTTGTTCCAAGGAATAAAGATGACATTCGGGTGTGAGGCTCAGACAGCCTGGGCTTGGATTCCGGTTCTCCCACTGCCACCCTGGAAACCCTGGTCAAATTACTTAGCCTCTGAGTCTCAGCCTCCTCATACGTGAAGTCGTGAGAATAAAGCGTCTGCCTCGCAAGACTGTCCTGGGGCTGAAAGTGCTGGGAAAGTGTTCACTATTATTATCTTCTGTATTGTGAAAACTGGACAAGGTTTTATGGAAAAGGTGATATCTGAAGTAGGCCTTTAAAGAGGCGTAAGATTTCAACTGGCAATGGTCAGCATGAGGAGAGACGTAAGGTACAGCTAAGGAAAAAGCCTGGAAAATGAGGCTCGGCCAGATCCACGAGACGGGCTTTTCTGTAAAATACTCCATGACTACAAAGCATTATCCTCACTAAGGAACGCAGCACAGCTTTTAAAGTAACCTTATTTTTGTTCTTCAGTCATGATTGTACTTCTACCAGGCATCACCACTAGGTACTGTGTGAAGTGTCATTTACCTCGAAAAATGTTTTTAAAATAAAAGATGGGTAAACTCAAAACTTGAAAACATTAGTATCTTGAAATAAACAAGGCTAATCAATACATGTTAGAGAGGCTGCAGGTGAACCTCATGACCTTACATTTGGAGATGGCTCTGTCTTTTCATACTGTATCTCTTCTTTTCCGTGTTCACCTGATTGTGTCACATGGTACGATCTGCCTTCGATGAAAGTGATGTAGTCTTTGTAAGAGCAGAGTGGGCCTGCCAGGATTCCCATGAAGTTACAGTTGTAACTTAAATACTCCAGAAGGCTCGGCATGCGTCTGCAACGAAAAGACATGCAACATGTGAGAGGGAACGTTCGCTTCCAGAAAATGTGACAGAAATGATCTTCTCCATCCTCACTTCTCTTAGCATTTCCAAAATAAAACTAGCTCTGATTTTCATTTGCATCCAAACAATGAGAATTTAAAGGTTCAGGATGAAGGAATGCGCAACAGTATTTCTGGATAAAAGAGCTTCCATACAGGTCTTTATGAGCAACTACGAAGGGTCTCCGCCTAACTCCTCATGATGAAACAAACCCGAGGAGGACAAGATACGGCAGGAAGAATCATCTCTTACTAGTCAATCGTTCACTCATTTAACAAATCTACGTGTGCACCGACTACTACACACACGCTCCAGGGTCTAGAGATACCGCAGTAAATCAAACAGGGGAACGCTGCATTCATAGAGCTTACGGAACAGCTGCAGAAAATAAACAATAAAAAAATACATAACGTAACTTCAGAGATGCTACGTGCAAGGAGAAGGGGGCATTTTGTTATATTAATAAGTCAGAAGAGGCCTCTCTGATCAGGAGACGTGCGAGTCGTGTGAATGTCCCGGACAAGGGCTCCAGGCAGAGGGAACGATGAGGGCAAAAGCCCTGAGCCGGGGGCAGGGCCAGCATCAGGGAGCCCGGTGTGGCTGGGCGGGCTGAGCCAGGCAGAGAGGCAGGAAGGGAGTCAGCGAGCCGAGGTGAGGGGCCTGCCTTGCAAGGCGCGGAGGGAACCTTGGATTTTATTCTGAATGTGCTGAAAAACTACGGTCGGCTTTTAAAATACCTATGTTCTGAAAGAATCCCTCTAGCCCCTGGGTGTGGACAGAGAAGGGTGGACGGGGAAGACCAGTGAGGAGGCCGCTGACCTCCAGGGGGAGGTGACGGGGCTGGCGCCGCGGAGCAGCAGCGTCTGCCTGCATTCTGGCAGGACAGCCCTGGGGTCTGCTGATGGACCGGATGTGCGGCATAAGGGAGAAGGGAATCAAGGATGTTGTGCAACATTTTTTTTTTTAATTAATTTTTGGCTGCGTCAGGTCTTCATTGCTGCGCGCGGGCTTTCTCGAGTTGCGGCGAGCGGGGGCTGCTCTTCGTTGCAGTGCGCGGGCTTCTCATTTCGGTGGCTTCTCTTGTTGTGCAGCATGGGCTCTAGGTGTGCAGGCTTCAGTAGTTGTGGCACGTGAGCTCAGTAGTTGCGGCACACGGGCTCAGTAGTTGCGGCACACGGGCTTAGTTGCTCCGCAGCATGTGGGATCTTCCCGGACCAGGGCTCGAACCCACGTCCCCTGCATTGGCAGGCAGACTCCCAACCACTGCACCACCAGGGAAGCCCTACTGCAACATTTTTAATTCAACTGCTCTCAGGTCAGTCCAAATGGTACACAGTATCTAAAGTGTACGAAGTATTCCAGTTCTCAATGCAGGTAACCGGGAGAAAACCAGTTAATAACGCAGGAGATTATGCAGACCATGTATATTATCATGTAAATGCATCAGAAGTGTATTTTTTTTCATTTTTTAAAACCAGCTCCATCTGTGAAGTCTGCCATCCACTGACAGCTATAAACTACCACAAATAAAAGCACAACTACACCCGGGGAAAGTAAGTAGGCTCTTGAACGTGTTACAGCCCTGTCTTCCTCTCTAATATGACAGGCGATCTCCTAAAAAAGCACAGTCTCTATGGCCGAGAGGAGTCGATGGAACCCCCTCACGTATATTTTTATTAAATAAAACAAAGAGAAAACAGTGCTTCTGGCTCAACTGACACTCAGCTAGGTCACCCCTTAGCCAAAACTCCTTAAAAATTTCTTCCTGAATTACTTTTCTACATTTAAAAGTTTTTGGAACGTTAAGTAATTTTTCTTGAGGGCTCACAAGTGATTGGGAGCAAAATGTTTTGGCAGATTTTCTCTTGTACTTCTTTCCATGTAACAGAGGGCCTTCTCACCACCTCGCACACCTGGACGAGTGCCCCGTCGTCACAAAGCTGCCGAAGAGCCCCTGTGCTCAGGCAACAGAGCCCCATTTCAACACCACTTATTTCAAGACCAAAACAATGCCAGGTTGTCAAGGCGCATCTCAATCTTACCATGTCCAAATATGTATCACAATTTTCAAGGACAGATGATTCTGAACCATGAAACTTGCTGACGTACAAATGACAAGTCATGTTAGGAAAGAGGCAGATAACTATACTACGTGCTATGAAACGAGAACTAAGTATAACCGTAATACTCTATTTATGACATCAAGTGGGAGATTCGTTCTTCATTCCATAAATACTTATTTGATATTAACTGTGCGTCATCCCAGGTTAGGGCTTCTCAGGCTCAGCGTTACTGACATTTAGGGACAATATTTCTTTGTTGAAGGGGACCGTCCTGTGCACTGTAGGACGTTAGCCACATCCCTGGCCTTGACCTGGCAGAAGTCAGTAGCACCGCCCCTCTCCTTCAGTGACAACCAAAAATGTCCCTGGCATTGGCAAATGTCTCCTGGGGCCCACAAGCACCCCAGGGCAAACTGCCGTTGAGGAGATGGGAATGCAATGATAAGGAAGACGAAGGTCTGTCCTCCTGGAGCTGACAAGTGGGGGCCAGGGAGAGGGACAATCCCCATAAATATATTATAAAACATCAGACAGTGATACACATGATGAAGGAAAGTAAAGCAGGGCCAAGGGCTACAGGGTGCTGGAGGGGAGGGCTGTGCAGTGACGGGTGGGCTGAGTAGGGAGGAAAGGAGGCTACGGCTCCTGTGGGACCTGCCAGGCGGCCGTCAGACCTTTGTTAGTTTATTCTCGACGGCATGAGGAGCCACGGGAGGGTTTTCATCAGGAGAGGGTGATAATATAATACAATACGTAGTAAAAGAATCTCTGGCTGCCGGGTGGGCAGGAGAGAAAATGGAGAGCAGCCAGAAAAGCTCGGACAGTGGACCAGGTGGAGAGCGAGGTTAGGCCGCGGTGATGTCAGTGGACCAGGTAGAGAGCGAGGCAGCTGGGAGGGAAGTAACGGTGGAAGAACAGATGGGGTTGGGGTGCGGGACAAGGGACACAGAAATCAGAAGTTCTGTTCCAAACAGGTTCCATCTGAGACACTGTTTACCCTCCACACCTGGATGCTGCAATGGCAGGTGGACATACGAGGCCGGGGCCCAGGAGAGAGGCTGGATGGGGATATAAACGTAGGAGACTTCAAATGCGTGGACCGTATTAAAGCCAATGGAAGGCAAGCAATCGCCCGGAGAAGATGGAAAAGTCCAAGGATGTGCCCAGCAGCACAGGAACACTTCGCAGTGAGGCAGAGGGATTCAGCAGAGGAGACCAAGAGAAGCAGCCGGTGAGGCACGAGGACGGTGAGATGCACGTGGTGGCCCGGATGGTAAGCGGCGAAGGTGTTTCACGGACTGAGCGAGCCAACGGGTCACGCGGTGC
The DNA here is from genome assembly GCF_949987515.2 of Delphinus delphis. NCBI lineage: Eukaryota > Metazoa > Chordata > Mammalia > Artiodactyla > Delphinidae > Delphinus > Delphinus delphis. The sequence goes on along the minus strand of NC_082694.2, from coordinate 83,937,781 downwards.
TGAGAGGTCGAGCGGCCTACAGACCGAGGCGGACCATTAAATCTGCCAAGGTGAAGAGCAACCTTGAAAGAATGGTGGCAGACAAGCATCGAGGACAGAAACCTGACTGCAGTGGGTTGGGGAGAGAAAAGGAGATGAGGAAGGAAGAATAGAGAAATCCTTCAAGGAGTCTTGCTCTAAAGGAGTGGAGAGTCATGGGTGGAAGCTGGAAGGGGCTGTGAGGTCAAGGAGTCTTTTCCCTTTAAGTTGGTGGGAATGAGCCCACAGGGGGGAAAAACTGATGAGTGACAAGGCACAAGATGGGATAACCGAAGAAGCAAAATCCTTGAGTTTTGTACTCAAGAAGCAACTGGACTCAGCGCTGACGTGAAAAGTTGGCCTTGGGCTGGACTGCGGACGGTGTATACGTGGCACTGGGAAGGAAAGGAGAGTATTCTGTTACAGACACAGGCAGGCTGGTAGGTTTGGTGGTCGCAGAATGAAGCAGAGTTGCCTTATTTTCTCCAAAAAGCAAACACCATCCCACGTGCATGTCGGGGACGGGGTGCTGGGAGTGGGGGAGAAAGGAGGACGCTGTTCCCAATGCTGCAGCAGGTGGAAAGTGAGTGGCTGGGGCGGGGGGAGGCAGGGGAACTGTGGTTAATACTGAGCTCCATAGTTTTAAACCTGGGGTAACAAATCCGAAACACTCCAATCAGCAAGACAACGTTTTTCCACTCTGCCTCCTTCTGCTGTTCGGGCAGGTGGAGAGTTGAATGTAACTGGGTTTGTGGTCTTGCCAGGTGGCCGTGTGGGAGGGAAAGGGGGGACCAGGGCTGAGTGGCTCCTGACGAGCGGTTCCTGGGATGGACCCAGGACTCATACAGATCACAGAGCCCAGGTCAAACTAACCTCTTAGCAGCTAAATAAATTCAAGTGCATATTCGCTGATATATAAAGACTGGCCATAGTGAATATCAAAATAGAATCATTTTAAAGATGGGGAAAATATAAGATCCTCAAGACGTACTACCTGGGATCAAAGGTGAGCACTGAGGGTAGGGCCTTCCTACTACACAAACCATTTCATTCTTCTGACAGCCAAGAATATATTATTAGTTCCAGATTTACAGGAAACGAGGTGCTTGTGGGAAGTTCTTCTTTAGGTAAATTGAGTATCTGACGTCTAATTATATTAGATTAAGATAGGCCCTGCCAAGAACTTAAGCTATTCCTCAGCTGAGTCCACAGAGGACGCACAGTAAACAAGGAGCAGGTTCTCCCACAGTGAATTCCTCAAGTACCAATGAGAATATCCTGCTGGTTCTTCATTATTTCCAAACATGGCGTCTCTGTGCTATATTAACACATCTAAGCCCAGCACCTGCCATCAGGTCATTGGTCTATAAATGGTAGCTGTGATTATGACTCATAATTACTACATGAAGACCAAACAACCTTCCTGTCTTCAGGGAACTCAGAGCCTCGCAGAAGAGACAGAAGACTTCGTAGCTGCCTTGTGGTGCACAGGAGGTGCTGCTGTATGATGAAATACTCAAGGTGCTGTGGGAGTCTTAGAAGGGAGGCCCAGCCCAGCCGGATTTTGTGGCGGGAGGCGTGCAGACGGAGGATCGTTTGGTTTTCATGAACTAAGAGCTTCTAGGAGGACAAGTTAGCCTTGGCCATGAGTAGGTGTGTGTCCCCAGCAGGGACAGCGTGAACCTCGGCAGGAGACGATTTAAAGGCACATACCTTACCGCTAAGCCTCTCTGTGACGGAGTCAGTTCTTCATCCTTTCGAAACATCCCTGAGAAATAAAAATAGGCAATTTATCAGTTATGATTTCTCCCAAGAAAAGAATGGTATTTCTTCCCATTCACACTTGCATTACTTTCCTCCTTCGAAATTCAGGTTATAATCCCAATTTTGGCCTAACTATTTGGTATAACTAGTCCCTTTCTTTCTCATTACAACACAGGCTCAGTCATGTGAAAGGACCATCATATAACCAAACACGTCCAGCTCTGGGCAAAATAAATAACACATGTCAGGGAACTAATTTGACTCTTTTCTAAAGGAAAGTATTATTACATTTAAAAGTTCCCCAATGCTAGCATATTTAATAGTACTTTTCAAAAGGAGGCATGAAAATGTTTCTATTATTGGACGATTCCAATGACTAACCTCAATGGTACGGACAGTATAAAGCAAGGAAGGATTTCCTCACTCCTACGTGACTCTAGTGAATGAAACTGAACTCAGTATACCATCTTCAACCACTTCTTTACCTTTCCTCCAAACAGGAGAATGTTACCTATGATTACACATCAACTTACTAAATCTTTTTTTTTTTTTTTCGGTACGCGGGCCTCTCACTGTTGTGGCCTCTCCCGTTGCGGAGCACAGACTCCGGACGCACAGGCTCAGCGGCCATGGCTCACGGGCCCAGCCACTCCGCGGCATGTGGGATCTTCCCGGACCGGGGCACGAACCCGTGTCCCCTGCATCGGCAGGCGGACTCTCAACCACTGCGCCACCAGGGAAGTCCTCAGCTTGCTAAATCTTAAACCCAGTTTAAAGGCCAGAGGAGGTCTAAGAAGCAACAACACACTTCGAAAATTCTTGTGGGTCTTCCCGAGCAGGTGGCACAGGATGGGTGATGGATACTAGGAGGCTGCAAATCCATCCAGGCTACATATAAATGATTGTCCTATAGAGAATCCTCCTTCAATCTCTGAAGAAACCAGAGTCTAACTCTTAGGACTCAGAGTCCTGACTGCCAGCATTTGCCATGGCAAGGTGTCCATTCACTGAGGATACAGAATATGAATATGTACGTATTTGTACTAAAAGGATACGTAAGTGTGCGTGTGTTCATGTGTATAAGGGAGTGGGGCAGGGGGAAAACATGCAGATTTTAATACAAATGTAACACAGAGATGAAGCAGGGATTAATAAAACTTGATTTAGACCAAATGTCTATTTCCTTCGTATTTTAAAGTGCCACTGATGTGGGTCACGGGCCTGACTCACACTATTTTACTTTGTTTCTGTCACTGAACTGAATGCAAAATTAAGAATAAACAGTGAAAGAAAACAAGCACACGTTAGTAGCCTTAAGCAGAGTTCAATATTTTCCCTATCTTACCGCCATCCCTTTCTTTCCTCTAACAGAAAGTTATCATAATCTCTCAAACAAAGGATGGTTGGAATATAACCTTTTCGGTGATGAAAAATTAATTTCCAAATTCTTACCATCATGAATTTCGCAAGCCAAACTAGTGATCTTCTGGGTAATTATCATCATTGGGCTATGACAAAACAGAAAATAAATATTTTACAAGAAGAAATTTAAAATAATACTTATGATATATGAAAGAGTTTTTATTCTGCTTATGACTACAAAACCCTGAAATTTTTAAATAGAAACAAGACCCCAATGAATTTCAAAGAGAACTCCAGGGCTGTTATGTTTGGGGAAGCGACAGAAGACAGGGGATCTGGGTTCTCTCCCTTGCTCTAAGAAAAGGCTCATCCTCTAAAGGAAACCCGTGTGAGCAGAGATGCAGCCCCACCTCCTCACTTCCTGCCTGTAACCTGAGGCCAGAGCTGAGGACCACACAGCCACCAGAGGGGACCCCATCACCCCACTCTCACTCAGTACTTTTCAATACTCTGCTGCCTTTTGCCTCAGGGCTGAATTTAAAGATGGAAAGTAAGTCTCCTGGGAAAAGGCGAATAGGTAGAAAATTAAAGGAGTTTGGGTAAGAAATGTGGAGCAAAGCAGAAAGAGGGAAATGGGCAAAAAGAGAAAGGACGACATCTATGTCGCTATTCCAGGAGCCAGGCAAGGCGGGGGAGCAGCTGTTAAAAACGCCCTGGAGCAGTACTGAACGCACACAAACCAGGTTACACTCCACAGAAAGAGGACTTTAAGTGTGTGCCACAAGTGAGAAAATGGCAACCGTTTTCCCGTATTTCCTAATCTCTAATTGAATGGATAACTTGCGAAGAAAACCAAAATCCACGTAAGAAAACCCACCAGGCTACATTTTCATCCTTTACGTTAGCTTACAGACATGAGTATTAAAGAACAATTAACCCTAAGTTACCTGTTTATAGTTTTGGAATCTCAATAAAACCAGGAGGAAATCATGGAAGGCCCATCGCAGCCGGGGAGCGGCACCACGAAGACCCTGAGCTTCCCCCCTACCCTCCCACCCCCACCCCTCCCCGTGCCCACCGCTCAGAGCACAGACTGCCACCTTCACCAAAACAACCAGCATCTTGAAACATGTAAAGAAAGGAGGTGATTTCTCACCGTGTCAGCAACGTCATCAAGGGTTTGTTGTAAATGGTCCGACCGCTGGCATGAGATGCACAGACCTGGGCCCCCCGAGAACTTACAGCCCACTGTCCTCACCTAACAGGCAAGATCTCACGAAAAACCTGTCAGATGACGATTGCTCTTAAACTCAAAGTACTAACAGAGAGGATTCCTCTTGAGTTCCCTTAAAGGTCAGTTCCTACACATACATCACTCACTCTCAGGAAATTATTCCTCGGCTAACCTATCCCCCAGGCTGCTTGCTTTCAACACCCAGTTGCCATTTATTTTTTAACTTTGCAAGATATTTTACATGCCTTTGAGGATTATAAAAATACCTTGTAACTCCCATTTCCCTGGGGGAAAAGAATCATTTTTCTCACCTGCCTAATTCTCTTCATAGTTTAGTTAAAAAATGGATGAGAAAATACTCTTCGGTTCTAAATTTTAATTCTCGCATCACCTTAAAACATCATAAAAACACCTGAAAAAATAATTATTAAATTTATACTATCAGCTCAGTGACGTACTAAATTGTTAGGTCCATATACGTCAGATGTTCCCCAAAGGCAAATATGTGCTTCTTGAGTGCATGCCCTTACTGCGCCTACTGGCAGCCCCAAGCAACTTCTACTCTATCAGATGTGCGGGACGCAGGCTCTCATGCAAGTGAGCTGCGTCGGGGGACAGAGTGGTTCCAAGGAGCACGCTCCCTAACAGAGGTGGGAAGAAGGCGGGGGGCAGACCCACGTGCTCCAGACTCTCCCCAGATGCTGCTTCCTCCTGGAGCTGCTTTGCAAGGAGATCCCCGTCCCCTGCTTCAGGTCTCAGGCTAACAGTCCCTTCGTACAAGAGGCCCGTGCGCAGCTCCTCCCCAGCAGCCACCTCTGCCCAAATGCAACACACGCCCTTCACTTCATCTCAGCGTCCTGTTTATTTCCTTCAAAGAATTCTTCACATTCATGGGTGTTTCATTTATCCAGTGATGGCTGTGTTTTAAAGTCTCTCTTCCCTCTTTAGAAGGTCCCTGCTATATGGAGCTAACAGTCTTTCTCGCCACGGACCCTCAGTGCCGAGCACAGTGCCTGGCACAGGATGTGTGCTGAATAAATATTTCTAAAATACCGCATCAACTGAGTCTTCTGAGTGTCAAGACCCATCACTCCTTCCAGAGGTTGATTATATTCCTTCCCTCCTGTCCGCTCTCCTCTGTGCTTGGAAACAGGCACCAGACTGTTCTGTAATTATTGGGTTATTTTCCTGTCACCACAAAACCCAGGGACTACTTAGCAGCAGGAACCCTGCCCTGTTCACCTCTGTACCCTCGGCACCTGCTATATACTCGGGCTCAAAGTTCTGACCGGCTTGTAAAAATGTCTCTCATCGCTTCTCTGTTTCCTTAACCGACGATTGTTACCCCTGAACATTTCCTTTGGTTTTAAAGGGGTGGCCATTCCACAGCCTCTGGTCCAACCTGCCCCAGGCAGGGGTCAGGGGGTGGCTAATGTGACAGGAACATGACAGAAGACAAAATCATTACAGAGTGACTATGAAGGAGCACTTTATGAATGAAAGCAAAAAAGGACTAGGGGGAAGCTCAGCATGGGAGGAATAGACTAACGAGAGCTCAGAAGAGTAAACCAGAGGGGAAGGCAGACCGATGAGTCCCACACAGGCAGGAGCCTGGCCGGGAGACAGAGCAGAGTGACGGAGGCAGGGGTGGCGTGCGTGCACAGAGGACGCTTCTAAGTGGAAACGCTCCCAGGGTTGACAAAGAGATGAGCTGCAGTGGTTTTCCGAGCCGTGCACTTTGTTCACAAATACCTGAATGGCGACAGTTAGAGTGACTCAGGCAATTTTCACTTACACCTTTATTGACATTTTAACTACCTGTTTGCCTCCAATATCTAATCGCTTCCCAGGTCCTTGGACGTCTGAGATAACGCGACGTGAATCAGACTCTCCTGCTTCCCTGGGGCGGAGGCTGCGAGGTGGAGTGGGGAGGGCAGGCAGTCGGCTTCCGGGCCTCCATGGAGTGAGGTCCGGGCCTGGATGGAGCCGCCTGCACGTTCTGCACCACGACATCGCTAGATTCAGGTGGAACTACACACACTTTCTCCCCGGCACTCTGCCAGGAACATGGAAAAATGTGCCACCTAGCTATTCAAAACAAATACCTCAACCGATGAAAGAGCTTCAGGTAACATAAAATAAGACGTCAAGAACTAACAAGCTCTAGACTTCTTATAATTTTTTTAAAAGCGTACAAATTAACTTTGCTTTTTAACTAAAACATTGACATGCTTTTTTTTTCCTCTACAAAGAAGGAGAGTAATGGGATTTACTTCTATCACACAGTGAAACTCAAACTGTAGTTAAACATTATCAGAGAATGAATACGAAAAAAGAACAATCACTTTCTGGATTGTTCCATGATCTCTAGGAGACTGCTGAACTCTAACAATGCTGCCACAAAGCAACTACGAGCACCTGCTAGGTAAAGGTCAGTTTGTCACCAGGGTACAAGGGACCTAACAACAGAACCAAACTTACTTCTCCACTCTCAGGCATGTCTGATACACAGGTGTTCTCTCCTCCAAAACAGCAAAACCCACTGCAACCGACAAACCCCACGGACCTAACACCAAAGGAATGTGCAGTGAGAGAGGATGGAAAAGGCTTCTGAGCCATCCATCCATCCCCTTTACTCCGTCATTCTGAAAACAAGTATCTCATGAGCACCTACAAGGCACCAGGTGCTGGAGACACAGCCGTGAATGAGACAGGGTTCTCGTTCTTGTACTGGGGAGGGATGGATAACAGATGAACTTACAGGTCAATATATCATATGCCAGCTGTTGTTCTGCTCATCGGGGTGGGGGAGAGGGAGTGCCAGGATGCAGGTGAGGACTGGCCTCACCCGGGGGTGATGTTTCACAGAGAACTTGAGTCAGGGAGCAAGCCCTGGTGAGGCAAGTTCACCAGTCCCCAGGTGGGTGTGACTGGCCTGCTGGAAGGCTGGTAAGGACACTGATGTGACTGGAGGAGGCAAGTAAGGACAGGAACAGATGGTGAAGACAGACAGGGGGCAGGGATCAGATCTAGGAGGCTTCTGCAGGGCGCTGTGAGGACACAGGCTGTGACCCAAGACACATTGGGAACTGTGGAGGGTGACAGGAGAGAACTAACTTGGTTCTAAATGGGTATATTCCAGCTCTGGGTGGAAAGGACTTTGGGGTGCTGGGATGGGGCTAAGAGACAGGCGAGAACGGCAGCCCAGACCAGGGTGACGGCACAGGCCTTGTGAAATGGATTCCAGCCACCTTCTGACGGTAAAGACGGTGAGATTTGATGAAGATTTGACGACGGATCAGATACAGGGTTTGAGACCTGAAGCCACCAAGGTTTTTGACCACAGCAAGAAACAGAAGGATAGGGCTGGCTGAGAAGGAGTGCAGGAGGAACAGGGAAGGGAAATTGGGAATTCTGTGTTAGGCAAGTTCAGTGTGAGATGCTCGTTGGACAACTGGGCGGAGACGTGGGGAACAGACAGGTGGACCCATGAGTCAGAAAACAGCTCACGTCCCGACTCCAGTACTTATCAATTGTGGAGACGGGGGAGCTATTTAACTGCCCCACCCTCAAAATTATTGTCCATAAAATGGGGATAATAAAGCCACTGTGTGGATTAGATTAAACGGCAATAGGACAAATACCACGAACAGTATCTGAGGCACAGCAGATGTTTGATAAAACCTTCGTTCAATAAATATCGGAACTGCTACTCAGCAGAGGGCATTGGAGGGCTGCAATACTTAACTGTAAAGTGCTGTCTCCGAAGGAGCTTTCTCACTAAATTAGGAGCTAAACCGGTACATGAAGAGCTGCATAAAAAAGTGTTAAGTGCTAAATGAGATATTTGAAGAAATGTGCAGAGAAATGAGAGATAACTTCAAACTAAGCAAACTGAGGGGGAAACACCTCGAACAGAAGTCACTTCATCCGGGCCTTTAAGAGCAGGGAGGTCTGGATATGCAGGTAGGGTTGGGAAGGGTGCTCCTGGCAGAAAGAATCTGACGGGCAGTAAAGTGTGAGGACATGAAAGTGACTGCAGCATCAGACGAGACAGGCTGAGAGGTGAGGCTGGGCACACACAGTGGGGGCTTTGAAAGCCAGTGATCCACTCTTTAGAGTCTTAAGAGAACACTGCAGATTTCTGATAAATACCGTGATACCACACTGCTTTGTGAACAAACGTAAAATCGGGGGAAAGGCTCAGGTAGGGCGGGGAACAGACACACGAAACCATATAACAGACCCGTGCCTGTTTACTCCTGGTACCTTGAACTACATCAGTGGCAGCTGGGCGGAAAGCTTCCCCTAACCAAATGTAGGTCAAGGCGTCGGGAGACGCTCCCACAGGATGAAACAGGATAAATGGAACACTGCGGTTTATGGGCTGAATAATTTACATCAACCCTATTTACAACACAGGTACAGGGCACAGCAGAGCGGAGGACGGTGAAGAGCAGCAGGAATCTTCCAGGACTCAGCTCAGTGAGTACAGAGGGACGGCACGGAGCTTTTAGGCCAAGTGGTCTCTCCCTTCTTCTGCTTGACACGACTGTCACCTGCAAAAGTACTTAGCACCCAGCGAAACGTATAGAGCATGCTCAATAAATCTTAGCTGAATGAACACACGTGGGCAGCCGGTAATAAGACACTTCCTGAGCATCTGATACTATCCGGTTAGCTCTAAAATATATTCTTGACTTCAATGGAAAATATGTCACGCATATCTTTTTTTTGGTGGATGCTTAACCAGCCCTTCAGCTCCACAAAATCGACATATTCCAATCAAAACTCATTCTCTTCCTGCCCCCAAAATCTCCTTTTCTGCTTCCACCTACAAGGATGCAAGTATTTACATTTCCTTTTCTGTCTCAATACCATTTACGGAATATCGAGAGGGGCTTTCCTCACTGACCTATAATCCCAGCATTTTCATTCTGTACACTTATTTCCCAGATCCACGGGTCTGTTTCTCTATGCTGGCTTCTTGGATTTGGCTACTCCTATGTCAGTCCTACAATATTGAAATGAAAGCTGCTTTACAAGCAGAGTATGTTTTTATATTGAATTTGCTACTCTCAAACACTTCTAGAGAAACTTTTCAATGTGTCTGATTTCCCTCAAAACCTCAACTTAAATTGCATAACATTTACAGATTAACTAGAGAAAAAGGACCGTCTTTACAATACTGACTGTTACTCTGAATAAACAAGATGTTTCTCCAGTCAGTCTTCTTTTATATCCTATAGTAAAGTTTCATAGTTTTCCATACAGAGGTCCCGGCATTTCTTTTTACATGTATTCTTAAATATTTCGTAGTTTTTACTGCTTTTGAAACTAGGATCCTTTTTCCATTATATTTTCTAACCGGTTATTGCTGATATAAAGGAAAGCTATTTCAGTTTTATACTTCTCTTGTACCTATTTTCTGAGGCCAACGTGAAAGCTAACAACCTATCTTTTCAACCTTTCTGCAAAAAGAAGCTTCTATTAAGAGGTGAGTCCCTTTTATCTAATCAACATTTTAAATGTATATTCAACCTATTTCTCTCTCTCTCATTGCACACACATACACACGTGCGCACACACACACACACACACACAATCAGTGTTCCACACCTCTGCAAGTAACACTGCCCTGTACAAAACAGTTCCCCTGCTAGTCCTCAGCAAGAGCTTGGCTTCCCTTTTCCAACTTCAGGGCAACGGGACAGCTTAGCACAAAGAATGGTTCCCTTTATTCAGTTCTACCTTCTTCAGACAGCCAGCATTTTGGATGGCTACCATATCTATCCTAATTAGGGTCAAGTCAGGATCTTTTCTGCTCATGTGTTGTAACACACTCAAGGCTTCTAAATGCTTCTTTTCTCTTCTGTGCCCATTAAAATAAGAGAGAGCCTTTAACTTAGTTCAGCCTCGATGCTCTCCTTGAGCTGATGTGTCTCTGTCTAATCTTTATCAGTTCACTGATAATGGTCAGATATTTTCTCCTAATGGATAAAAATCACACATTAAACTGGGAGTTTTATATCAGGTTGTCCACCTTTAAAATGCTATGTTATTTCTCTTTGACATACTTCAATATTTTAAATTATACTTAAACATTTAAATGAACATTTTAATTTCATTAAAATACTTAAAGCCATGTCACGCGCATTTTGTTCTTAACGTAAACTATCCTCTAAATTGTGGGGTCATGGAACTAGCCTTTTCCAACAGAATGGGAGAAAGCATGGCATGTTCTCTCTTTGCTTGACTCACTGCTGGACACGCCCCCTCCATCTACGTAATCAAGAGGATTCCAGAGACCCTGAAGGAGGCAGGGCCGCAAGAAAGCAGGAGCCTGGTTCCCTGAATGACTGTGCAGAGCAGAGGCCCCCTCCTCACTGGACTGGACTGTGAATGGGAAATAAACCTTCATTATGTAAAGCCACCGAAATGATGTTGCTGTTCTGACAGCCTACCCCTAGCTAGAGAGTGACATGAGTTTAGAACAGCAGATAAAGTAAATAAAAAAGGTAATGACTAAGATTGAAACGAAGGAGGGGTTACAAGGATCCAGCAAATACTGGGCCTCATGAATTTGTACTTGTACCAATCCATACTAATAAACTCAAGTCAGCTACGTTAAACTACTTATTAAATCTGGCGGTTTAAAAATATAAGCAGCTAGTTCCTATTTTCGTTATACTAGGATGACAACGCGGGACCTGGGTTACCTCTTCGGGTTCACCAAGATTTTCATGGTGGCCCAATACATTTATTGACTCTGCTCAGTAGCTCTTTTCTTCAAGAATTCCTATTGTTTATAAGCTAGATGGCCAGCACCTATTCACTTCTTCTGAATGCCAGGTGTATTTCTCAATTCTATTCAATATGTTGCTAAGTTGACTAACTAGTGTTTCAGTGTATTTAATCAATTTTGTTTTGTCTTGGTTGTGTTTGTTCTTTTGGATGCAGTCTCCTTTCATCCAAGCCTGTTTTAAAAATCTGTTTAATAAAAGTAAAATCCACTTTGATCTCATTAAGGAGAAAAAGATATTTCATCTTCTGAAATTCTCTTGTTTTATAACAGTGATTTTTCTCTAAGCTCATACAACTTTGGGCCTTTTCTATTGTTGAACAGTTTTTTTCATAGATGTCATGATTTGTTTTATTTTTTCCACTTACTTATCCTTAAGTTGGATTTACTGGTCATTTTTTTTTCTTTTTTTTTTGCAGTGCACGGGCCTCTCACTGTTGTGGCCTCTCCCGTTGTGGAGCACAGGCTCCGGACACGCAGGCTCAGCGGCCATGGCTCACGGGCCCAACCGCTCCGCGGCATGTGGGATCTTCCCGGACCAGGGCACGAACCCGTGTCCCCTGCATCGGCAGGCAGACTCCCAACCACTGCGCCACCAGGGAAGCCCTACTGGTCATTTTTTATCCTGTCCAGATGACTCAAGACTGACTTAAAAGCAGGTCTTCTGTATCTTGTTCAACAGAGAAATCTGTCAGGTTTGACATAAAGACTATAGAGTTTTATCTTCAACTTCCCCACCTGGTACCTAGGTGTTAGCAGGTGTCCCTTTATAAAGATGGTAAGCAAGCTCATTTGTAAGGACTTGGACTGCATTTATCTCATAATAGACACTCCATCAGTTTTGTTACAGGGAAAAGACCTCTCCAGTACCAAGGAGGGACTCAATCTCCTTTGAAGGAATAAAAGCCAGAAGTTATTTCTACCACTCAGTAGAATACTGAATATAAGAATGTAAAACATTCCATAGGAGTGCAATGCATAGAAGTAAAATACACGCTCAAGTGCCCTCTCTTGGAAATTCAGAATGACAAAGCTAGTCCGAGGACCTCTGGTCCAAAGGAAGTCCCACAGCGTGCTGAGAAGCAAGAACAAGCAATCAGATGTGAAACGACTGTATAAAAGGGACTCCAGAGAAAGGAAGAAGGAAGGAAAGGACGGAGGGAAGGGGGGGCGTGAAGGAGGGAAGGTAGCAAGGATGCAGGCTCAAAGGGGCTGATTTTCATTAGTTATAAGTGATTGCAGAAATTTCTAACAGAATTAGAAAATGCTTTCAATATCAGAATGCTGTACAACAAATTTAATTGCCGTATATTTAGCAATTTTGTATAAGTCAATTTTTAAAACCAGGTTATTTTTGTGACTTATGTAGCACTATAAAAGACCACTTTACAAGAAGAAAAATGCTAAATTCATAAAAGAATTTTCAACTAACAGAGTTTTTCATTTGAACTACTAAATGCAACTATATTTTGTCCTTTAACCAACATGTTAGAATAGATAAACAGGCTTACCCTGAAAAATCCGCAGAATATTGTCCATAATCAAAGATATAGACTCTAGTAATTTGGCATACTGTGAGGTAACCCAAAGCAAACACAAAACAATATCTGGAAAACAAAAATAAGCTAGATTAGTGAAATAAAAAGATTCATTTTGTTAAAGAATACATTTTTAACTAATTTATTAACTATATGATACAGTTCAAAAAATTAAACATTACTAGATCTACTCCACAAATAGCTTTCTTCAACAAGTTTTAAAAATCTTTACTAGTGTCTGCTTCAGTTTACTTGAACTTTGTACCATCTTCAATGGTAAGTGCATTTAGTTCCTACCTTTATACATTTTTTCCTTCTGAAAAAACTCTGTACACCAAATTATGTATCTGAAAGTCATGCTTACAGCATGAAACTGAGTATGTTGAATATTGACATCTGTTCTGTTTATTCCTCCTTCTTCTAGAAAACAAAATCTAGTATGAAAATATTTGGCTGAAATATACATTAAACAAATTCTTAATAGGATTTTTAAAACTTGTCCTCAAGTGTCTAAAATCATAAACAGTGTGGGTCAGGTGGTATATACTCACATTTTAAAACATGAACGTTTAGTAATTTTCAGTCTTAAGATGTATAGGAGAGAGTTACAATAATTAAACACACAGTATGGGAAAAAGAATTTACATATCAATAGAACAGAAATCCACAGGCTCTAGGATATATAACATTGCATAAAATGAAGGCTGCAATGCAAATTAGCAGGAATGGATTGATTACCACCTAATTAGTTAACCACGTGGCTGGGGGAAGGGAGTTGTATCTTCATCTAAACAATTCTAGATGGATTAAAGAATTATGAATACAACATAAAACCAAATCACAAAGGGGCTGTGGATAAATATTCAAACATTCTCAAATTGGCGAAGGACTTTCTAAACATATATAATGAAGAAATCAACGGAAAAAGACCAACGTATTTGGCTAAGTTAAAACCTTAAACTTCTCAGGTTGGCAATTCAGGAGCTTTTATGAAAAGGTCCTTTCAAACTTTATACCAGGAGGTAATTCCGAGCTACTTGGATTATTCCTGAGCAAAGAAAAAGGGGGGAAAGCTTCCTATTCAAATGATTTACAGAGTTACTATATTCCTGATAGCTATATCTGATAAAATGGCACATGTGCATACCCACACACAAAACGCTGAGAAATCAAACCTAACATAACTTCTGAATATCATGTGGCAGATCGCATTTTCCAAAGAGGGCCCCATTTCACATGCTCTTCTACAACCTGCCCCTCTGTCCCCTCATGAGGGGGCGGAGTCTCTTTCTCTACCCGCTTTGAATCTCCATTGGCCCTCTAACTGCACTGACCAGTAGACTATGGTAGAAGGAACACTTTGCTAGCTCAGGCGCAGCCCATAATTAGCCTGGCAGTTTCTCCTTCCTGCCTTTTGGAAGTTGTTCGTCAGGAGAAAAGCATGACTGTCCCAAGACCAACACATGTACAGGCTCTGGAGGAGGGAGTGTCAGAGAGTGAGGTGCCAGAGAGCACTAAGTCTTCAGACATGTTACGTGAAGAAGCTGATGTCAGGTGAAAACGAGGGCTCGATTCGGCCGAACCTTTCCCGAATTCCTGACCCACAGAACAGTAAGCACTTTATTTTAAGCCACTGCATTTTGAGGTAGTGACGTAATCAGAACAGAAATTGGTAAGTGAAAACAGGGTGCTACCATAGGAAAAACCTAACACACACTGGCTGTAGGACAGGGAGCAGGTGGCAGCAGGAAAGGTCTCGAGGAGATTGCTACCGAAGACCTAAAGAGCAGGAGGGAAATTCTAACTGGAAGCAGAGAAAAGGCACCCCAGGCACCCCAGGTTATACAGTGACTGGGGAACACTGCTGCCTGCTGTAACGTGGAAGATAAGAAAAATACCCAATAAAAGTGCTGAAAGGTTTCTCTTAGATGCATACAACAAGGTAAGGGTAGAGAGAGATGAACTAAAAAAGAAAATGTGCAGGGTTTGAGCAGAACTTAGGAAAAATAGAAAGGGCTCAGGATAGTCTTTCTTGTCAGCAAAATATTCTTAAAGTAATCAGGGTAAAGATGAAGTCAAGGGTCTCTTGATGACACCTCAGAAAGATTTAAGGACAACTTTATAGAACCTCTTAGATTTAAAAAAAGGGTTTCTAAGAATCTTAAGGGTATATACCTCTTAGACTCTCTACGAGGCAAGAACACTTTTAGGAACCTTAAGGATGTTGTCCCACAGCACTTTCAGACCAAATTAAAAAGGAGACTATCAAAAAGAGATCTGCGGGTGCAGCTTTTGTCTAATGCAGGGGGTTATAATTAGATACACAGGAAGCCCACATCATTTTTAAGGGAGTTACATGAGATTGGACTGAAAGGGAGAGACAGCTCAAAATGAAAACAGAGCTTTGGGTGCCCAACTATCTACTGTTGGGTAGTAGGCTAAGAAAACTATTCAACTGCAAAATCCGGCTATTTCTTATGAAAAAGGAAGGAGAGCTCAGGGTGTGGAGTCAAGAGTCTAGAGGGTGAATCCAAGAGCCACAGAGAACCACTTGCAGGGACTAGGTCTGGGCCCTAATCAAGGAAGTGATAACAGGTGTCTGTCTGGAGTTCACAATTGTTACGGACCGGGGATTGCTAAGTGACCTGCCTTCCCCTCCTATTTGAACAAAAAGGTCTACTACAGCTATCCTATCACTGCTCACCACCGTATACTGGGTCCCCCAGGGGCCCCTTTAGTTTACTGGTCCTCACATGGAGAAGAACCACAGCCAAGAAGCCTCATCCGTACTAGACCTGACTGAGATGACGAGACAAAGACCTCGAGCTCGATGCCATAATGAGAGGAGACTCTGGGGGATCCTGGGAGCCAAGTAAGAGCATTTTTCATGTGGGATGACTGTGAACTTTGGGAGCCAGAGGACAGAAGGGCTCCTAAGGTTGCTGCCCCCAGTAACAACCCTCCCTGTTGCACATGTAGCTCTGCACCTCAAGAGCTGGAATATAATTCTCCTCACCTCGAATCTGGTCGAAATAACTTGGTTTACCAACAGAATACAATGGAAATGACTTCCTGCAACGTCAAGGCTAGGTCATAGGAAGTCTTGCTGCTTCCTCCTAGGTTTCTTGGAATGCTTGTCCTTGGCACACTGTCTCTGAGCCCAGCCATTACCTGTGAGCAGCTCAAGCCCACATGGAGAGGTAACATGCAGGTGCTCCAGTCAATCATCCCAGCTGATCTCCCAGCCAGCAGCCAACATCAACTGCCAGCCTTAGCAGGAAACCTTCTTGATGTCAAGCAGTCATGCTTTCAAATAACTGCAGTTCCAGCCAATATTTAATAACAACCACATGGGACCCTAGGCAAAAATTGTTCAGCTGGGTCTACTCAAAACAGAAAACCATGAAAAATAATGATAGATCACTGCTAAGACACTAAACTTGGGGTGATTTGTCCTGCTGCACTAGATAACTGAAATAATTCCTTAAAAAGAGTTTAGCTCAGGCTTCCCTGGTAGCGCAGTGGTTGAGAGTCCGCCTGCCGATGCAGGGGACGCGGGTTCGTGCCCTGATCCAGGAAGATCCCACATGCCGCGGAACGGCTAGGCCCGTGAGCCATGGCCGCTGAGCCTGCACGTCCGGAGCCTGTGCTCCGCAACGGGAGAGGCCACAACAGTGAGAGGCCCGCGTACCACCAAAAAAAAAAAAAGAGTTTAGCACACTAAAACGAATTGTAATTTAAAATAAGATACCTCGACCAGGCAGGGCTTATTGGATAAATGCAAGAATGATTCAGTAAAGGAAGACTAGTAATATGTATCATCATAGTGGTGAGTCAAAGGGGAAAAATAGTTATAACAGATACATAGAAAGGCATTTAATAAAATTCTATTATGTCTCCACAAAACAAATAGAACTCAGTAAACTAAGGGAAGAGGATGCTTTCTTAACATTAAAAAGATCTCTCAAAATATTCAGTACTTTGTTGGCCCTGAAACGCTAGTAATTCATGGGGGAAAGCACATGAAAGTTTGTGAAGTGGGAAAGAAGAGGTATATGTGTTAGTGTAAAATAACTTACTTTTAGACTTATTTTGAAAATTCAAATAACATTAGAGTCCACTCCCCTCAAATCTCTAAATTTAGCATCATAATCCCAAGCAAAATCCCAACAATACTTTTTTTTTTTTTTTTTTTTTTTGACTGGGGCACGAACCCGTGTCCCCTGCATCGGCAGGTGGACTCTCAACCGCTGCGCCACCAGGGAAGCCCCCAACAATACTTTTAGTGGAACCTGATTAGTTGACTTGCAAGGTCTTCTGGAAAACTAAACAAACATATGACGAGGAGGACTTGCCCTCTCCTACCAGATAAAAGAATACGTCACGGTGATTCATAATGCAGTATTGATGCAGAAACAGGCCAAAAGATTAACCTTACAGAGAAGAAGGTTCAAAAAAAAGACTCACTGTACAACTGAAAGTTTTGGTAATTATAAAGCTGGCATATGAAATTAGTGGGAAAAAGATGAATGAGGCAAATGAAGTGTAAAATGTTAGCTCTCCTTTCAGAAATAAAAATAGTTTTCGAGTTCACACACATACAAAAATCCAGTCAGACTGTGAAAAAAAATAAGACAGTAAAAAGTCTAGAATAAAACACAAAAGAATATCCTCAAATTTCTGGAACTGGGGAAACCTCCATAAGCATGACAAAAATCATAAATGCCACAAAGACAAAATGTGACAATATTTATTATATAGAGATTATTGGAAATTTCTGTATGAGAGATGACAGAAAATTAAATAAGTAACAGAAATTATCTACTACATGTTGGTTAATATCCCTAATGATGAAATTCTACAAGTCAACAAAGAAAGAAATTAAGAATTCAAGTGAAAAAATGGATGAGAATGTGAATGATCAAATTATAGAATAAAAAAATCATAACGGCCAGTCCATTTAGAAAAATAAATTAGATTCATGATAAAGAATGACCAGAAAATAATAATAATAATCCAGAAATGCATATTAGAATTATAATACTTATCCAATATAAAAAGTTTAAAAGTAGATAATACTTTAAGACTGGCAAAAGTTTAAAAGTAGGGACTTCCCTGGCAGTCCAGTGGTTAAGCCTCCGCGCTTCCACTGCAGGGAGCACGGGTTTGATCCCTGGCTGGGGAACTAAGATCCCACATGCCATGCACAGAGCAGCCAAAAAAAAAAGACTAGTAAGACTGGCAAAAGTTTAAAAGTAGATAATATCCAGTTTGGGAGGGAAAAACAGACATTCGCAAACATAGCTGGTAGGGATGAAATTTTAAACATCTTTTTTCGGTAGTGATTTTGCAGCATACCTCAGAATTTGTACATACTCTTTGAACCGCCAATTTCACTGCAAGAAGTCTATCCTAAAAAATAAAAATACTTATATATATGCACAAGGATACATACAAAGATATTCACTAAAGCACTGTATTTAATGATAAAAATGGGAAACCAGCTAAATGTCTCCAATGATATTAGCTATAATAAATGTAAATAATAAAATAAATAGAAAGCCACACTACAGCATTCAGTAACAGTGAATAAAGAGGTATCTATATGTACACACAATGGAAGGCAGAGTCAAGTGGAAAAAGTAAGCTAAAGAACAGTGGGCTTAAAATGCAATCCCATTCTAGATTCTCTATATATGTACACATATGTATGTATATATATAAACATATACGGATATATCATGGAAAAAGTTCTAGAGCAGAACTGTAGCAGACACTCTAGGCTGACTCGCTCCATGTGCATTTCCATCTCTGTTCACCCTTGCTTTCCTTGCCTATAGAGGCCAAAGGCTAAATATTCCATTTCCCAGCCTCTCTTGCCATTAGAGGTGGCAAGAGACACAGCTCTGCCTATGAGGTGTACGCAGGCGTCTGCTGAGGCTCCTGGGAAGGTACGCGTCTGTGTGGCCCATGGTGGTGGCCGTCTGCAGGAGTGTTCCAGATCCGGCTCATACCAGCTTATGAAGGCTGTTAATTTTTCAAGAGTTTTTGTAAAGTGGTTGTTAAACTCAGCCATTACTAAAAACTAAATGATATAAACATAAGATGAAAGAAATTATCTTTCAAAGGTATTAAATGTCAAACTCATCACTCCTCCATCACTTCTTGACTTTTGCTATTTTCTCTGCTCTTGAGGTGACTTCCATCTCCTGTATCTGTGCGGTAGAAACAGTATGTAATTGTGAGCTACTGAGCATTTCTTCCCAATTCCACATTCAGGGGCATCAAGTGAGTAGCTTTAAATCCACCGTGGTGGAAGTATTTACACCTTGAAAACTGGCAAACACTATAGAATGTTTAAAGCCGGGATCATCAAACTGAAGCCTGTAGGACAAATCCCGCCCCCTCCTTGCTGTTACATAAATGAAATTTATCTGACCACACCTATGCCCGTTTACATACATATTGTCTATGCCTGCTTTTGCCTTAGAAGAGCTAAGCTGAATAGTTGCACCAGCAACTGCAAGGCCCTCAAAGCCTAAAATATTTACTATCTGGCCCTTTACGGAAGAAGCTGGCTGAGCCGAATTAGAAGTAATGAAGAGAACGCCAACAATGCACGTTAAACTTGTAAAAGTGTGTCATGACCTGTAGCCACTACACTGTGAACAGCCAAAAAAAAGGAGGAAATCTTATTCTTCCAGTATTTAAAAACGGTTATTCAATTCAGCAAAGAAGTTGCTCTTACTCACATTACGGACAAGGAGAGTGAAGTGCTCACATATATCTTTATCGCTTCACTTTCAATTTACTCATTAATGTAAACAAAAATATCAACCGACATTCATAACGGAACAACACTTGTTTGCCCGTGATGTGAGGAACTTCTTTACTGAACTGGAGAAAAATCTGTAGTCTAATTCTGTCAAATCATGGTTGAATTGCAACCATAGGTTAGTTATGAGTTTGTCAAAAGCCAATGAAAGCATTCTGTGAGAATCAAAGAACAAGAGGGGATACACGCAGCTGGTGTGGTGTGAATTCCTTCTGCCCAGAATACGGATCTGACTGCTGCTGCAGCAAGCATCTTGCATCCATGAAGCAGCGACCTAACAGGCGAAGGACAGCACCGCAGAACAAGAAACCTGCTCCTTTAATAAACACTGCTGAGCAGCTACACTGGCTCTGAATAACCTAAGTCCAGAAAAAAATCTCAGGTGGTGGTTTTTTTCTGCAACTGAAATGTATTCCTAACTGATACCAAAGCACACCAAACTTTTGTTGTTATCTTTTCTTCTGAGATAGACTGCAGGAAAGGGTGATGGGGAAAGCCCCTGATTTTTCAAGTGCACACAACAGCAGAGGAAAGCAGACATATAAGCCAATACATACGGGCACGATATTCTTATAAGTGCTATGGTCACTGCATGGGTTTCACTGAATGTCTTCCAACAGAAAAATATGCATGCAAATAAAATCCAGACAGACATGATCTAGATTTAAATAATGGCCCCATCACTTTTTACTCTTCCTATCTGTGTGATCTTAAGAAAGTTTCTTTACTTCTGAACCGTAGTTCTCTCCCTTATAAAAGGCAGACACACAGGGAGGGAGCCTGACTATGCTAACTGAATCACTGTGGTCTCGCCCTCCTTGCAACGGACCAGTTTACATGTGGGCATAAAACTTAAGTACGGTCAATGAAACATGACACAGAGCTTTTGGAAAGGCTTTCTCCTTGAAGTAGGACACTTGCTACTGTCATGTTGATAAGCCCAGCTTATAAAAGGAGCGAGCCTACAGACAATATGCTGACATGGCGAAGCAGAAAAGCTATATAGAACAAAAAATAGAACTTTTTGATGCCCTCATTAAAACTGAGTTGCTGAGTTAACCAACAAGAACTGCCTTGCCTCAGGACTTCTTGCTTCAGGAGGTAAATCTTCCTGTACTGTTACACCATTATACCACTATGAGCTGGGATTTCTGCTCTTTGCAGTTTTTCAAAGCACCCTGATATTATCATCACTCATAACAAAATTAAATCAACAAGATTTGAAGAGTTCCAGAAAGAACCTTTTATTACTCATTAAAATATGAATGTTGAATGACTGCCCCATTTTAAAAACAGAAACCACATCTAAAATACCCATTCTCTAGATATTAGATACAAATTGGAAATTGTTCAGGGAAAAACAAAGTGCTCAGGGACTATGGAAACTAATGGGCTAGCAATGCTGTGAACTGAGAAAGAATTTCTCCCCAAATGAGGAAAACAGGCAACATCAACAAAAGGTTCAAAATCTTGATGGGAATAAAGACAAAAACTAATAAATGAGGAGCTGTTTTAATGTGCTGAAATCAAATTAAACTGTTCACTTTCCAAGGTGCCTGAGCTCAGACGGCTTTGGGTGCTGCCCAGATTCAGGAAAGGCCTGCATAGCTGAGTACTAACTGCATTTTCTCCTTATTTTGCCTTCCCCACTGTCTATACTCTCCAAGGCTCTCTTGGAAATCTTGAAATCAGGTAGCCTAAGTCCTCAAACTTTACTCTTCTCTTTCAAAACATTCTGCAGTCTTTGCATTTCTAAGTAATTTTTGAAGCCACTTTAAAAATACAAGGAACACTGTAAAACAAAAAGTATGTAAGCAAACAGAGAAAAACAATTAAGGAGACGGGCCTCCCTGGTGGCGCAGCGGTTAAGAATCCGCCTGCCAGTTCAGCGGACCTGGGTTCGAGCCCTGGTCCGGGAAGATCCCACATGCCGCGGAGCAATTAAGCCCGTGTGCCACAGTTGCTGAGCCTGCGCTCTAGAGCCTGCGAGCCACAACTACAGTGCTCTGAGCCCTCGTGCCTAGAGCCCGTGCTCTGCAACAAGAGACACCACCGCAATGAGAGGCCCTCACACCGCAGCAAGGAGTGGCCCCCGCTCGCTGCAAATGGAGGGGGCCTGCACACAGCAACAAAGACCCAACGCAGCCAAAAATAAATAAATAAAGTAAGTACATTAAAAAAAATTATACAATGGAACTTTAAAAAATAATTAAGGAGAAAGTAAAGTTAGTATTCAGATGTTACAAGTGCTGTGCACGTTAGACACGCGGATCAATGAACAGAACAAACAGTCTAGAGATAAAGTCACACATATATGGTGAATTGCAATTCAAAACAGAAAAGACGGTATGTGGACAAATAGTGCTGGGACAAATGGATACACACACGGAAGAAAACTAATTTCAACCCTTGCCTCATAGCACACACAAAAAAATTAACTCAGACTGGATCACTGACATAAGCATAAAAACTAAAACCATAAATCTAGAAGAAAATATTTATAACCTTAGGCAGGCAAAGACATCTTAGAAAAGACACAGAAAGCTCTAAAGTATCAAATAAAAAATTGTTAAATTGACTTCATCAAAACTTAAAAGTTCTATTTGTCAAAAGTCACCACCAAGAAGACGAAAAGGCAAGTCACAGGTTGGGAGAATATATCCACATACCTGCAAAAGACTTACAACCAGAAAACAGAAAGAATGAATTATAAGATAGTAATAAAATTCAAGTCAGAAGGTTCGAATAAACGTGTCCCAAAAGAAGATGTACAATTGGTCAAAAAGGCAAGAAAAGATGCTTGACATCATCAGTCAGGAGAAATCTAAATTAAAATCATAGTGAAATTCCACTGTACACACATTAGAATGACTAACATTGAAAAGACAGATAAAACCAAGCGTTGATGAGAAGGTAAACGACTGGTGCTCTCACACATTGCCTGTAGGAGTGTGAAATGGTAAAACCACTTTGGGGAAGTCTGGCAGTTTCTTATATGATTAAACATACTCTTACCCTATGTCCCAGCAAATCCTCCCTAGGTATTTACGTAAAAGAAATGAAGACATATATCCATAAAAAGACTTGTACAAGAATGTTTTAGAACTTTTATTCCTAATAACCCAAATTTGGGGTTTTTTTTTAAATACATACAATGTTTTTTAAGATTTTTTTTGATGTGGACAGTTTTTTTTTTTTTAAGTTTTTATTGAATTTGTTACAATATTGCTTCTGGTTTTTATGTTTTGGTTTTTTGGCTGCAAGGCATGTGGGATCTTAGCTACCTGGCCAGGGGTTGAACCCGCACCCCCTGCTTTGGAAGGTAAAGTCCTAACCACTGGAGCGCCAGGGAAGTCCCCCAAATTTTGAAATAATCCAAATGACCATTGATAGACAGGTGAAAGGATATGTAAATGGTGGTATATTCACACATTGGAAGGGTACTCAGTAATAAAAGGAACATACTGTTGATCAACACAGTGACACGAATGAATTTTAAAACATTAAGCTGAGTTTAAAAAGCCAGACACAGAAGATTACTTACTATATACTTCAACTTATATGAACTTCTAAAACAGGCAAGCTAATCTATGGTGATAGAAAGCAGATAGCTGGTGGCAGGGGACTGGGCTAGAATGATTACAAGCGGAATGAAGGAACTTTGGGGGATGAGTGAGGTGTCCTGTCTCTGGATTTGGGTGGTGGTTACACAGGTCTATACATTTGTCCAAACTCACGGAACTGGTGGTTCTATTTTGTTTTAGGTAAATTTTATCTAAATAAAGTTGATTTAAAAATTATTTGAGGGCTTCCCTGGTGGCGCAGTGGTTGGGAGTCCGCCTGCCGATGCAGGGGACACAGGTTCGTGCCCCGGTCCGGGAGGATCCCACATGCCACGGAGCGGCTGGGCCCGTGAGCCATGGCCGCTGAGCCTGCGCGTCCGGAGCCTGTGCTCCGCAACGGGAGAGGCCACAACAGTAAGAGGCCCGCGTACCGCAAAAAAAAAAAAAAAAAAAAATTATTTGGAAGAAAATTTTACAATCTCCATTGCAGATTCCTTCTCAACCTGGGGCTCCAGGGTTCAGTCCTCTTCTCCATTTGCACCTATTTCCAAAAGGATTTCCAGTTCCATGATTTTAAGCTGTGTAGGTGTTTACCTACTGCTGTATACCAACAGCACCCAGATTTTATATCTCTAGATTAGACGTGTCTCCTAACCTCCAAGCTCAAACAATCAACAAGCTACTTAACATCTCTATTTGGTTGCCTAACAAGCATCTCAAATTTATCATGTTCAAAATAGAAATTCTGACCTCACCAAAACAATTCCTCTCCCTAGTCTTCTCTGTCTTGATGAATGGCATCATCTTTCACCCAGTTGCTTTGCCCCAAAAACTAAAGGCATTTTTGATGTATCTCTATACTCACATCCCATATCCGAATCTTCATATCTATCTTCATAGTTCACATCATGTATGACCCACATCCATTTTCAAATCTATCATCAAAATCTATCCTGGACTGAGTAATTCCCACTGGAAGCAGGTCCAGGCCTGGACCACTGTACGAGCATCCTGACTAGCCCCCTGCTCCCACACCCTCCCAAGTCTGTTATACACACAGCATCCAGAATGTTCAGGACTTGCCAGCAGCCACCCACCACACTTAGAACAAAATCCAAATTTCTTCACGAACTTTTGTTGCCCCGGAATCTAACTTAAAAAAAAAAAAGAGTTCTTTCTTTGGTTCTACTGGATGAATGAAACACATTTACAGAGGCTTCTATTTTGATAACTTAAGAAATAAAGAATTATTTAAGACAGATGAAACTAGAATATTACTGAAGCTTAGAGAAGCCTGGCAACACTGAGATCACCCATCACACATGCACACAGGTGATCACTGGAATTCCAGCAATTCGAGGGAGGATAAGTTAGTCACCATCAGTGTTGTCTCAGGTTGGTCACGATTTGCTGAAACAGGGCTCCATTTCACTTTAAAGTTAACTGTGTTCTTTTATCATCGTTTCTTGCTAAACTGTCCTGAGTCTTATTTGATTCCCCTCCCTCTGTCTCGATGGCCCTGCTAAGTGAAAACTGTAAAGCTGACAGAAGGTAAACTCAGGTTAAAACTGCTAGGGGGTCACAACAGCCTTTAAGTCAGGGGTCAAATTTTCTTCCAGTTGGTATCTCCAAACCTTACCTCTACTTACTGGCATATAACCCTGCATATCATAGGTTATTATGTAATTTTGAAGAGAGACTCCATTCAGTTTAAAAAGCAAACACCTCTAAGTAAATACTTCTCCAAACCTACACTCCGTTCGTTTCAAAATCTATTCCAAAATTACTATCCACAATTACATATTTCCATTTCTAGAATACACCATTTCAAATTAAATAATCAAAACTATAATTCACTTAATCTAGTTATTTCTACATTTTAATCTATATAAATAGCAATAAATGTAAGCCAAGAACTGTTGGTACAAAAAAGCAGTAAATATTGGCAGGGGGTGGACACTAGATTTAACTCCAAAGATGGCACTAGTGAGAAACAGAGTTTGCAAAGTACTTAATAAATGATTTACAGGATCTTAAAAATAGGCTTTGGTAACAAGTAACCAGAAAACTGTACAATACTCACATTAACTAGCCAGAGAGACAACTGGCTAAAATGCTAAATATGTACACAGGTAAAAATTTTTGCACTAAAAATACAACAGTCATGTGAATACAAACACAGTTATTAGACATAATGAGAGTTTGCTGACCTACGGGCGAATGACGTAAAGCAAAGGTGAGTGTTCTATTTCTGGGTATATTTCAAAACAGGATCTTAAGCCTGATAAAGTCAGCAGAGACCTGGAAAGATGACTGCTTAAAAACTGTTCAAGTTTCCTATGTAAAAATTTATGATGAATCAAGTCTGTTCGCTTTCATTTAGTGGCTATTATGTGCAAGGCAACCTGAAGAGTTATTTTTCTACGGGGTGGCATTCGGAGGTGGCCTAAATATGAAGCTGTTATTCTAAAACCAGCATCCCGGAGTGCGCTCGGCTTTTCCTTCACCTCTACTTTTATGAAAGTAACACGTGCACCATTTCAAAGTCGAAGGGTCTGACACCGGTCACCAGGACAGAGCCTTCCACAGCCCTACACCCCACATGCAGGCTCTGCTCTCCAGAGGCTGCCAGGCCAGTTCCCGGATCCAGCCCTGGACTTGGCAGGACAGACTAGCTGGTCCTCAACAGCACCATCCTCGCAGGCACTTCGGTTTCGGCTTCTTATGCCATCTCCAGCCCCCGTCTTGTAGTTTACACCTCTTTGATGTTTCACTACCATTTAAGTGGAGTTTCAGATAAATGTGTGTGTTTAATCTGCTACAATTAACTGCAAGTCTCAAAACTTAGTTTTATAACCATCATCAAAACATCAGTTTTCTAAAATCTTTTTGATAGTATCTGCATTTTATTCTAATAGGCCAGTCATAAATTTAATGGAATTTTAATAAATGTGATCCTTAACGTTTCTTGTTCTTTTTACTTTGTGTACAATAACACATTCTAAGATATATCATTTCTGGGACTTCCTGGTGGCGCAGTGGATAAGACTCCATGCTCCCAATGCAGGGGGCCTGGGTTTGATCCCTGGTCAGGGAACTAGATCCCACGTGCATGCTGCAACTAAGAGCTTGCATGCCACAACTAAGGAGCCAGTGAGCTGCAACTAAGGAGCCCGCCTGCCACAACTAAGACCTGGTGCAACCAAATAAATAAATATTTTTTTAAAAAATACATTATTTCTGCTAAAGTATTAGAACCAAAGGTTAAGTTTATCCTCAGGTAACCAATAGGTGACTATCAACTATCTAACCACATGATGTCTTTAAGAACCAAGTTGAAAGCCTCCTTCCACTATCACCACATTTATAAACACACCCTCTTAAAGATACACAGTAGCCATTCTTCACATTTTTAGATCACGTGTCTCATCTCTTCCCAGAGTTGGTTTGTTAAAGATGTCCCTTTGACTCCACACACTTGCCTTTTATAGAAGGAACAATAAGATATGGCTTCTCCATCTCAAGAACCTGACATCGAGCCAGGAACAACGGTCACAATGTCTGGCAGCCGATCGTGACTGCAGTGCTGGGTTTCCCGGGATCAGCCATCAAAATGCCAGTCACCCGTCTCACTATGTCTATTTAGAGCGTCTTAATCGCATTTTGTGAAAACTGCTCTCTTAGATGTCCGTATCCTTCACTAGACCGCACTCCTTGAAGACTTCAGACATCTGCGTGTCTGAGCCTGGCGTGGTGCCTGACAAAGAGAAGGCGTTCTGTGAAGAGGCAGAACAGAAGCAGCGTGAAAAGATCATCGCAGGCCAGGGAAGCAAGTGAAGGCTCCCCTCGGGAGGACAGCAACAACATCGACGTAGCTGCAGACACGGAGCAGGACAGGCACAGAAAAGATGACGCCGCCCAGTCAGGCTGAGTGCCCAGGGCCAAGACTGGTCAGCCTGACGCCTACCTAGTGAAAACTGGGAGAAACAACAGGAAATGAGCTTAGTGGGTAAAATGGATTCAGAGTTTTCTGAAGGGCCGTGAGTTTCTCGACTGAGTATTGAGGCTATTCTCCCACAGGCGTCCAAAGATTTTTGAACAAAGAGCAATACGATGAAATAGTTTTTAGGCAAATAATAAAGACTAACCCATATATATGATGGATGGTAAGACAGAAGGCTGGGAGTCAGAAGAGCACTTACACAGCAGGAGGAAATAAGTTCCGAGCTAAGACAGGGGATGGGACAGCAAATGCTAAGGATTTCCTAGGAGGAACTAAAAAATATCTCGTAACATACTGGCTACAGAAACTAAGAAGAAAAAGTCAGGTTTGTAAATTAGGGTGTATCAGGAGAACACAGAAGTCGATTCTGGAGTGAAGACTGGCCCGGCTGGAAAGCTGGCTTGATCTCTTCCCAGCTGGTGACTCCAGCCAAGCTGTTCAATGAAGCCTCAGTCCTCTCCTCTTTTCCATGTACATTTTTTCTTAGATGATTTCATTGAATTCTAAGCCTTGAAAGCCTAACACCAGGCTTGTCTGCCTGCTGTCCCGACACGAATATCTAATGAGGCCTCTCAGACTTAACCTGGCAGAGAAAGCCCTCCTGCCCAGTAAGCGGCTTCTCCCTCCATCCCCCCCATTCCCACCTAACACAGTCCACCCGGCCGCTGAGGCCAGAAAAAGTCGATTCCTCCCTTGTCGTCACACCCCACAACCAATCTGCAATCCAATCCCACTAGTTCTACCTCTGAAACCGAGCCCGTATCTACCCACCCCTCCCCATCTCCACTGCTACCCTCCTGTCTCCCATCTGACTTGCCCGCTGTCTCTGACTGGTGGTCCTTCCACCACGCCCACCCTCTAACAATCCTATCCACACAGAGCAGTGGGAACAATGTTGTGACACTACTTAGAATTCCCTGGTGGGCTCCCACTGCACTTAAAACTACAATCTGTTACAAAACAGAAACAGAGTTACAGATGTAGAAAACAAATTTATGGTTACCAAGGGGGAAAGTGGGGGGAGGAACAAATTGGGAGATTGGGATTGACATATACACGCTACTTAGATAACTAGTAAGGACCTACTGTATAGCACAGGGAACTCTACTCAGTACTCTGTAATGACCTATATGGGAAAGGAATCTAAAAGAGACTGGATATATGTATATGTATAACTGATTTGCTTTGCTGTACAGCAGAAACTAATGCAACATCGTAAATCAACTATACGCCAATAAAAATTGATTTAAAAAAAACAAGTTGGGCTTCCCTGGTGGTGCAGTGGTTGAGAGTCCACCTGTCGATGCAGGTGGCACGGGTTCGTGCCCCGGTCCAGGAAGATCCCACGTGCCGCGGAGCGGCTTGGCCCGTGAGCCATGGCCACTGAGCCTGTGCGTCCGGAGCCTGTGCTCCGCAACGGGAGAGGCCACAACAGTGAGAGGCCCGCGTACCGCAAAAAAAAAAAAAAAAAAAAAAAAGGGACACGTTAAAATAATATAGTAATTGAACTTGGTCTTTTTTCTTGAGCATTGTTGTGCTACTTTGTGTTGACTCTCTCTCACCCGTGGCACACAGCAGCTGACATCTCCACTCAGCTTTTTAAATTCTTGGTTTTATTTTTCAGCCTCACTCGAGGAGTCACCCCTGTCTGTAATCTCAGTGGTCAGCCAAGGGTTGGTCAGGGCTTGTGTTCAAACACCTGCAGCCAGTAAGGCTTCTGCCCTCCGCCGAGGGATCTACGTGTGGGTTTGAGAGCTCATTCTATGGTCCAGCAGTTCTCAAGTCCGCCCCAGCTTTCCCTGTCCCTCAGGCCTTCCCAGACCTCCCCTGGCGTGGATGCAGTCTCCAGTCAGCCAGGGTTGTGCTGAGATTTTCTCTAGTCCCTTTATAGCTCTCTCGCTGCCAGGATCTCTCATCGTCAGGACAGGAGAGCTGAAGGCATTCTCTGTGAACCACTGCATGGGTTTTCTGCCTTCCACTCTAAATCAAGTCAATCAAAGCTGCTGTTTTTGTGGCCATCCCTGCCCCAGGCGAACTACTCTGCCAGGGAATGAAGAATGGAGGTAAGCCCAGGCAAGAACACCACAATTCCCACTGTTCTCACTCAAAGGTCACCTATTTTCTCTTAAATAAATGCATCTCAAATTGTTGTTTACTTTTGGTCAATTTCCAGAGCCTTAAAATGGTTTTGACCAGTTGATCCAGTTTTATCGCTGTTTTGGAGGGAGAAAATTTGCGGACCTTCTCATTCCTCAATAGCTGGAACTTCTGTCAATTAAAATAGGATTTGGTAGGCTAGCATGGAAATATTATTTCTGTGGGGGGTAAATTCAAGTTCTAAAATAGATCCAGAAAATCAGAAACATATCCACACCTAGAAAAGTCCTGGTGGCAAGAAGAGCTTGCCAGCCCTCAATGGGAGAGTCAGCTGAGCTCTGTTACTAGGAAATCGGCTCTGTATTTGTGACTCTAACAGAGGAATTTTAAAACACTTTAAAGAACCAGCTGCTCTACCAGCAAAAGCCAGCCATGCCGTCTTCATAAAGATTCAGAGGCCCCCCTTTTGTTCCCAGTCACTAATGTGCCACTGTCCTCTGTGGGGTCAGTAACCACCTCCCCAGGATCCCCATTTTAGGCTTTTCCCTGGATATAGAGACACCAGGTTCTGGAGTCCAGGGACCAGCACACACTCTTGATTTCTTCCTAGAGACCTGCAGGTAATCTCTGTTCCACAATAAAACTTCTGTGGCTCGGAAGGCAGGGCCTGCTGGGTTCCCTGCCCTGGCGCTCTGCCCAGGTGCCCTCTCACCTGGAACCATGAGGTCTCCACAGGTTACAAATACAATACAAGTCGTGAGGCACTGTGTTTGTTCTTTTACAAAGCCTTATTCATGAAAAAAAGGAAAGGAGCTTAGCTGTATTCACTACACCAGACACAAACAGTGACATGGATACATGAAGCCACTCGATTCTTTCCTGTCCTCACTTTGTTTATGGATGACAGAAATGACCCGAACCGCCTGGCTCCTGTTCAGCTCTTTTAAGAAATCTAACTCTGTTCCCACACCTGGCTCTATAACATAATGAAGTCACTTAATTGTGTTTTATAAAGAAAATTTCCAAAGTTGATTCAGATACACAAATAAAATTGGGTATTGGCTGTTGGTATTAAGCAAGATTATTTTATCGTTCAAAATGCAAAGACTTCTATGGGACTTCCCTGCGGTCCAGTGGTTAGTACTCAGTGCTTCCACTGCCGTGGCTCGGGTCCAATCCCTGGCTGGGGAACTAAGATTCCACAGGCAGCGCGGCATGGCCGGAAAAAAAAAAAAAAAAAAAAAAAAAAAGCAAAGACTTCTATAGTTTACATCAAGATTTAAGATCTCTGAATTGTAGCTCAAAATATCATCTGATGAAATAGTCCTTAAGTCAATAAATACACAGAAATGAAAATTTAAAGTTTTTAAAAACATCGAAAACGATGTCTGGCAGACAATGTAATGACAGAATCTTGAACTGAGAAAGATAATTACCCACAAAAATGCATCCAGATTTCAGCCTATTCTAGTTGCTACTAAAACCAGGACCGTGAAAAAAAAGTTTGGAAAAGGCTTCATGTCACCCCTACCACCCCAAGTCAGAGATCCTGGGCCCCTCCCAACTGGAAGGCCAGGAACCTGTCACTCTCTGTTCTTCAGGGCTGCACTGTAACAAAGAAAGGGTCCTGAGCTCCCTCCCCACTTGCATGAAAGGTCACTCATCTTTCTTCTCTTATACTTCGGGGTGAAAAATACTTAGGTGGAAAAGGAGAAAAGGAAAGAGGTGATTCAATTAATTCTGTGAAGATCTTCAAAGCAAGGGCAGCAAGGAAGACGATGAAAGTCCAGCTGTGTGATGTGATCTAATGAAGCGGCTGGAGCTGCAGAGCAACAGCAGACTGGAGGGGTCAGGAGGGAAATAATTACAGCTGACGGGCACCACCACCGACTGCAGGCTGACCACGCCAGGCGTGGTTTTCAGATGTCTAAGCCTCAAAACAACCCAAGAGGAAACTGAAGCAAGGTTGTTCTCAGTGATGGCTAACATGCAGGAGAAGTAAGGATTTATCCCAATGGCCTGGCTTCGCTGCTCAGCTGCCCGAAGAGGGTGCAAGCAAGGCAGGAGAGAGCTGGGGCCCAAGATGCTCTCTGGGTGTTCATCACTCGGGCCGCAGTGGAGACGGGCAGGACCAGAGAGCCGGCAGCACCATCCTGCAGGGAAGGAACACCTGCGGGCCACTGACTCCCGTCTCCTCCTGCCAGGGACATTTCCCCTCCTCCTTTGTCTCCCGTTTCTGTTACTTCTAAACGCCTTACCTTGCATCTTTAAGGATCATCTCCCACAAAGTATCTTTATCTTCAACTTTTACTTATAAATTTATGTTATCTGCTAAGCGTGAGTGGATAAGGTGAGTAGATATAAAGGTGGCTAAGATTTACACTAACCTTTGAAAAGAATGGGAAAGGGAACTGAAAAGTGTCAATTCAACTAATTTTCAAGAGAACTGAAGGCTTAAGTGAAGGAATAAATCATGAATCTGTAGCAGCCCAGAACCATCACATGGGTCTCTCTCCAACACTCTGCTGCCCAAATACGATAGGGATCTGTGTCCACCCCAGACTGGACATCTGCCTGGTGTACAGAGTGACATGGGAGCAAGGGTGGCAGAGACGACGTACAGCAGGAAGGTGAGGTCAGTAGAACACCTGGAACCAGCATCCCCTCTAGCACGGTGTGTACGCTCTCAACCCGTCTCTGTCGTTTCACTGCACCTCCAGGAGCTCGTCCAATCGTGGAGGAAGGGAGTGAGGAAGCTTGGGTACAGAATCTGTGGTCTCAGCTGGCAGATTTCAGAGGCAGAGCGGCAGCAGGCAAAGAAGTAGACGGCAAGGGCACGAACACAAGGAACTGTAAGAGCCCAGATGGTTCCGATGACAGGGCCAGGTTACAAGAGGCATGAGAGAATTCTAGACCAGCTGTCCTCAAGCTTTTTGGCCCCAGGGTCCTCTACACTCTTCAAAATTACTGACAAAACCAAAGAAGCATAACCCACTTAAATAACGGCCACTGATATTCACCATATGAGAACAAAACTGAGAATTTTAAAAATATTTGTTAATTCAAGAATAACAACAATAAACCTACAATGCTAGGTTTTCATGAAACAATGTTTTTATGAGAAATAAGTATGTTTCCCAAAACCAAAAAAAAAGAAATTACTGAGAAGGGCAGCACTATATTTATGCTTTTGCAAATCTTTTTAACATCTGACTTAATAAGAAGACAGCTGAATTCGCAAATGTTTCCGCTGCAGTATCACACATCATGTAGCCTCGGGAAAGCCCCACTGTACATGCAGGGGGGAAAGAAAGTGAAAAAAGCAAATCATATCTAAATATTATTATGAAAACCGTTTTGACTTGACAGCCTCCTAAAAGGATTGCATGGACTCCTGGGGTCTCTGGACCATACTTTGCAAACTGCTAACCTAGAGAAGGGTAGATGACAGCACTTTGGAGGAACAAACACCAGAGCGGCCAGATAAGCCCCAAGATTGGGAAAGAAGTCGTGGGAAGGCAAGAGAACTTCCATCTGACATGTTAGCAGGCACAAACCTTAAATCAGATACCAAAGTTGGCTAGCACCTTTTGTTTCTGTTTGTCTGGGGGAGGGATGGATGGAGTGGGTCATAAATCAGAATCACTATCCCATTCTTTATCCCAAAGAGGTGAGAATTACTGCTATAGAAAATACTATTCCTGATAAAAGTATGCTCTGTTGGGTGTACTGGGGGCGAGAAAAATGGTTAAAAATCACTGATTAACTTATGGCTCTTAGATTTAACAGGAGTCGTCAAATGAAGCCTAGATAAATTAAGAAACTAACACAAGAATTAGAATTAAGAACATTAGCTTCCCAATTCAGCATTCACACTAAGAATAATTTATACCACTTGCATACACACCAATTAGCAGTGAGGGAAAACACCCCCAAAATAAAATGGATGGGACACTGAATATTTCCCACAGAAAATGCACACGTTGATAATGTTGGGGAAGAGCCAATTTTAGTGGCTGCATGGGGCTTTTTTTTTTTTAACATCTTTATTGGAGTATTATTGCTTTACAATGGTGTGTTAGTTTCTGCTTTACAAAAAAGTGAATCAGCTATACATATACATATGTTCCCATATCCCCTCCCTCTTGCATCTCCCTCCCACCCTCCCTATCTCAACCCTCTAGGTGGTCACAGAGCACCGAGCTGATCTCCCTGTGCTATGCAGCTGCATCCCACTAGCTATCTATTTTACATTTGGTAGTGTATATATGTCCATGTCACTCTCTCACTTCGTCCCAGCTTACCCTTCCCCCTCCCCGTGTCCTCAAGTCCATTCTCTATGTCTGCGCCTTTATTCCTGTCCTGCCCCTAGGTTCTTCAGAACCACTTTTTTTTTTTTTTTAGAGTCCATATATATGTGTTAGCATACGGTATTTGTTTTTGTCTTTCTCACTTACTTCACTCTGTATGACCGACTATAAAGCTGAGATACAATCATTACAGTACAGGCAGCTGTAAGGATTGCATGGGAATGCACCTCAGCATTTAACATGTATCTGACATAGGATTTGTGTTTAATAAACGTCAGCTATTACTGGCAGTTTAGCTATTAAGAGTAACTCATCTGCGGGCTTCCCTGGTGGCGCAGTGGTTGAGAGTCCGCCTGCCGATGCAGGGGACACAGGTTCGTGCCCCGGTCCGGGAAGATCCCACATGCCGCAGAGCGGCTGGGCCCATGAGCCATGGCCGCTGAGCCTGCGCGTCCGGAGCCTGTGCTCCACAATGGGAGAGGCCACAACAGTGAGAGGCCCACGTATCGCAAAAAATAAAAAAATAAGAGTAACTTATTTGCAATTAAAGTTGTCCATTGTCCTTTAGGGGTTTCATCTTATTCATTTCTTAACTTTTATCATTTTCTTCGTTGGATTTTACTTTCAAGTCTTTAAGTCCACTCTCTATACATTTTAAAGCTGTCGTGTCTAAGGAAAAATGCTTTGCATACTATTCTAAATAATAGCTCTAAATTCACTCATGTTTTGAAATGAAACTATGCTCCAACAAAATGAGTTCTAGACAAGATTTTTTAAAACTTTGAAAGGCAAATAGTGCCAAGCCCTTCCTGAAATGTTATCTTCTTCCCAAGGCAAGTCTTGGTAAGGCACATACTCTGTACTACCCCAAGGTTAATTTCCAGGCCAGGAAAAGATGAGCAATCCCATCTCTTTTCTGGGCCTCGCTAAGTTTAAGCCACAGCTCAGTTTTCACTGTGAGAAACAGATGCCCAGGCTCACTTGCTGTAACATCCTTTCACCAAAATGCCCGGCCATTTTTCAGGTCATCAGATATTTCCCCTGTTACTCTTTGTCTCTCTCTCCATAACTACTCTAAATACGGACTCTGTTTAATAAGCCAGCGGCAGCAGGTGGGACAAGGTCAGTTATCTTTCCCCTACACAAATTAATTTATCAGAAAGAATTTTAAAATTCTCTTTTTAGTCAACTGACATTAAAATAGTATTTTAAAGTACTATTTTTAAAAAATATTTATTTATTTATTTGTTGCTCTTGGGTCTTAGTTGAGGCAGGCGTGCTCCTCAGTTGCAACACGTGGGCTCCTTACGTGTGGCTCGCCAGCTCCTTAGTTGTGGCAGGTGAACTCTTAGTTGCAGCATGCATGTGGGATCTAGTTCCCTGACCAGGAATTGAACCCAGGCCCCCTACACTGGGAGCACAAAGTCTTAACCACTGAGCCACCAGGGAAGTCACTAAAGCACTATTTTATAGTAGTATTTACAACATCATAAATCAACTCTCATAAAAATTTTTTAAAAGTCTGTATTTATTATGTATTTGAAATAATATCAACCTCAAGCATGGAGCTTGTAAAAATCTGAACAATTTTCAACAGAGGAAGATTATTTAGAGAATAAAATCACTAGTATCCAAATATTTCTCTAAAGGGTAAAGCCTTTTAAAAAGATCCCAACACCACATTCTAGTGAAGACCAAGGAAAAGCCAGTCCCAATACAATGTCTCCATTCTTGCTATTTTTCAGAAAATAAACCAGGCTGTTTATGCTATCTGGTAAGCAGGCGAGAATCTCTTTTTGTTTCTCCAACTTAAAAAAAAAAAACAAAGAAACAAAAAAACTTTAAAAGAATCTCAGTAAATCAATAATCTAACAACAGAAATTAACTTCACAGACTTCCAGGGCTGACCGTTACCGGTTTTGTTACTGGTTCTAGTGACCTCACATATTGGAACTACAGTTTCCTTCTCTGTACAGTGGATAATGACACCCCTACACGGGACTGTAGGCACAGTTAAATGGAATATTTATACAGAGCACTCAACAAAGTGACTGAACATGGAAGTCACTCCACCATTCAAGCTCCAAAGTCCAAGTCCAAGCACCCTATTAAATCACACTGTTTCTAACACAGTGAAGACAAAACCTGCCCATGTCAAGTCTATAAATGTACCATAACAATACACCACAAGCAGACTCAGCATTCAGCAAGCCCGAATTTTCCAAAACAATTTCCTCATTTCTTACCTAAAAGTAAAAAAAAAAAAAAAAAAGAGAGAGACCATTCATGCAAGCTTTTTCTCTCACAAAACTTCAACACGGACCACATATTTTAGGTAAATAGCATGGTGTTATGACACATAGATGAATGATTATGTTCATCATTTTAACAGACGGTTACATGGGTTTTAATTTTTCCTTCAACATCCTATCAAGGATTAGGATCTTTTCATTTTTTTTTTTTTTTTGCGGTACGCGGGCCTCTCACTGCTGTGGCCTCTCCCGTTGCGGAGCACAGGCTCCGGAAGCGCAGGCTCAGCGGCCATGGCTCACGGGCCCAGCCGCTCCGCGGCACGTGGGATCCTCCCGGACTGGGGCACGAACCCGTGTCCCCTGCATCAGCAGGCAGACTCCCAACCACTGCACCACCAGGGAAGCCCAAGGATTAGGATCTTGTTGTAAAAGATTAGTTTCCAGAGGTACCCAAGATGAAAAGGTGAGTCCTTGTACTTTGCCAATGAGAAGTACATATTCTTTTTTTTTTTTTAACATCTTTATTGGGGTATAATTGCTTTACAATGGTGTGTTAGTTTCTGCTTTATAACAAAGTGAATCAATTATACATACATATATGTTCCCATATCTCTTCCCTCTTGCGTCTCCCTCCCTCCCACCCTCCCTATCCCACCCCTCCAGGCGGTCACAAAGCACCGAGCCGATATCCCTGTGCCATGCAGCTGCTTCCCACTAGCTATCTACCTTACGTTTGTTAGTATATATATGTCCATGACTCTCTCTCGCTCCATATTCTTATTTTTAATTATTACAACTATCTGGTTATGTTTATTAATATATGAATTGTTATTTTCAAAACAAGAAAGATATGTCATCTAATTGGATAATATCTTCAAAACTCCCTTTTGTTTTTTAATTGATTAATTTGGAGAATGAGCTATCAAACTGGCATTTTAGACAAACCTGACCTGGCAGGGCCCCATTACATGACCCACCTGTGCAAACCTCTTCCTACGCTAACATATTCAGATATAACAGCAACACCCAAAGTAACAGCGTTATTTACCAAGGGATGGGTGCTCGTGTTGTCAGCAACCCCACATTACCGTAATCCTCCTACTTCATATAGAAACCCTTAAACCAAAGAGAAAAAAAGCTTCCCTTCCTGGCTCAAGAATGACTGCATCCTTAACAGAGATCCAGTTTACAACTGGAAACACAACTTAGAATTCAAATACCTCCCAAAGACATACTATAGTGCCTTAATGGTGTAAAGGAATCTGAATCAGACCCCTTCCCGAGTGCAGGATTTGATGGAATGATGGTATGTCCTAAAGATTCTTCAGGATCCAACACGGTCTGGACATCCTACTACCTCTCACCAAGTAATGGGTTTTCCTTCCCATGGGAATTGAGAATATTGAAAAACCTCAGCTCCCGAGCACAATATGCCAAAAGGCCACTGCATCCTTTTGGATACAAGTATCTGCATCTTTGCTCTAAGGAAGCGTAACCAACACATACAAATCCCTGCCTTTGTTCAGGACCCTGTTGGCTCCCATTACCTCTCCTCAATCAATTCAGGGTACTTCTATTTAATGATGCATTCTCCTAATCATAAGGCTTAAAAAAAAAAAAAGCTTAATGCTTAGAAGTAATAAAGTGCAGAAGCAAAAAGCTTGGGTACTGGGTGCAATCAGACACACCCAGCTCTAATCCCAGATTTACCTCCTACTAACCTGCTTCTGGGGAAACAGATCTACTGCACCCACCTCCAGGGCTGCTGCTAGGATTAGCTGTCAATCCATGTGCTCTGCACAGTGATGGATACGAATAATTACTGAAACAGCAACTGTTGTAAGGATAAGATAATGTAAAAAATCAATTTTAGAATTACTTACGGTTTTCCAGTTGAAATCCAGCTCTTAGCTCAGGATAGCACAGCAATACCCAAAGGGCCTGTACCTTCATTCCAAGCCACTGAAAGGCTTTTTTTTTTTTTTGCGGTACGCGGGCCTCTCACTGCTGTGGCCTCTCCCGTTGCGGAGCACAGGCTCCGGACGCACAGGCTCAGCGGCCATGGCTCACGGACCCAGCCGCTCCGCGGCATGTGGGATCTTCCCGGACCGGGGCACGAACCCGCGTCCCCTGCATCGGCAGGCGGACTCTCAACCACTGCGCCACCAGGGAAGCCCGAAAGGCTTTTGAGTATGGTCCACCGAGAGTGGAAAAGAAAAAGTCTAAGAGTCCAGTTTCCTTCTTGCCACATTTTATTCCCTCTCATGGGATTATGGGGTTGTCCTTGGTGAAGTTAATATTCTCCCCACAGAGTTCCTGCCATGCCACTAACTACTGCTCATTAACTTCATGAGGACAAATCTTCAAGTGACTTGAGGCTTCTGCCCGCCAGACGGCATTTCCGAGATCTTCATTCCTTCCTAGTAGACTTCAAGCAGCTCTTCACGCTATTTCTTTCCAGATATCCATATTGCAGGAGTCTCGGTGGTACTGGCAGATGACAGGTGAAAACGGATCCCTGGACTACCTGCTCTTCAGGGTCACGGACGACTGAGACAAAAGCACAGCAGCTAAAACTGCCTGGTCCTTCCCTAACTTCACCCCCATGCCCAGGCCCGCTGCTCTACAGCCAGCGTCAGGGGCAGAAAATCAGGTAGGGAGCAGGAACCACCACCGACTGCCACTCAACCCATCAAGCTTGCCATTCGAGGCCTGCCGCACGGATGAATATAATCTGCTCGGAAACACCCAACCAAAAGGAGGTGCAAAAAAAGCCTACAAACGTTCATTCAACGGAACAGAACAGAACAGAGAACCTCTCTTCCTGAGCTTCTGTCATCCACACGCTCAGCAATGGCAGCATAAAATGAGGAAAGCATCCCTGCCGAGGAGTTCACAGTCTGGGAGGAGAAAAAATGAATTACAGCGACTGCGTGAATCCTGACAGCAACCTCTGACGTGACATCGCCAGAGGCAGCAAAACCCAGCGAAACACTCGGTGACCAGGAACGGCCTCTGAAAGCATTTCCCCCAGAATGTGAACCCTCTTCTTGGCAACCGAACCCTGTATGCAGACAAAAGCTTACCTGGGCTCACCTGGGCACCCACATGCTCCTCAGCTGAGTCACCGGTTTAATGCAATTTAGACTCAGAAAGGTAAGGTGACTTGGCTAAGGTCCCAGAGCTAATGAAATGTAGCAGAACCTAAATTCAAACCCATACATATCTGCCCCTATTACTCATCCAGTGAACCACTAAGGCCACCTGGGGGGAATTCAGAGTTGGAAGCTGATCTTCTCTCATGCCCTAGGCCTGCTGTTCAATCTTATGCCAATACAAGAGGATTCTGAGGAACGTGGTTTTTAATAGTTCCCAATATTTAAAAATATATTTTAGCATAAGTCTATTTAACATCAAACGTCTGTATTCTGTTTCCAACTGTTTCATTCTGCTGAGCACATAGTAAATGGCTGGTGTAGATACACTTTCTTCTTTTTACTACCTTCCAAGCTGGTCACTCCTTTATGCTTCCTCAGCCCTGAGGGCATCATCTTTTGTAACAGTAAGCACAGTGTGATCGGTAGTTTGACAGCAAGTGTCTTGCAGAGACGGAGCGTGTCTTTTTATCCATCACTGGGTCCCAGCATCACGTAACAAATACTTGTTGCATGACTGACTGTCTTAACATCTCCAACTCAGCGGTGCCTATCAGAGGGTAAGGACCACATCTCCACTGTCTCTGAGTTTCTGGAAACACTGTGGCACACAAGGTGTTTGTTCAAACTGGTGGGTAGCTGAGCCATGGGACGGTGGGGTTAAAATCACCTTCTTACAGCTTGTACAATATCATCCCATACAAAGCTTGGCAACCCGTTCACAGATGCAGTTTTCCTCTGTGTATCTACCTCTTTTTCATGTTTTCTTTAGGTCATTTGTTTTGGTGAAAATTACTTGCCAGGTTATAAAGAAAATACTTCTACTTAACTTCTCAAGGTTATCAGGCTCTCCTGTGCTTCCCATGTTAACTATCCCACATTTCTGCTGTTTATATTTAAACAAGGGCAGTTGCCTTGTGCCATGTTCCAAAATCTGGGACTGTTTTTCGGAACTCGAAACAAGCTTCCCCATAGAAAAGTTAAAAAACAAAAAACGCAAAACTAACACGAAGGGCACTTAGGTTCTCACGCCCATCCACAGAAGCCTATTAAGCCCATCAGAACACCACGGGACGCAGCCACACTGCGCTACCTTCTCCAGGGAAAATGCCTCCCAGCCCCAGCTGGGAGCACCTGAAACGCATCGCTATCCTCCTTCCTCTTCTAACCAAGTGAGAAAGGCTCTCCCTCCACCCATTCCCCCATTCCCATCCCTTCTGTCTCTCCCCTACACTCCACTCTCCCTGGGAACAGAGATCCAAGCAAAGCTCAGGAGATGCTCGGTTCTGAGAATCAGGGCTGCTACAATGCTTGTTCACAAAATTCTCACGGGGCAGCCCTGAGATGGTGCACAGGGATTTTGAAGGAGGCAGAGACCGTGACCCAGAAGCAAGAGTTCTAGGAGGCTACTTGGAAGGGCTTGCTGTCATGCAGAAGTCAGGTTATCATTCACTCATTCATTCAGCAGACACCTAGTGGGAGCATACAACCTCCAAGGTGGTGTACTACATTCAGAAAACCAAACCGGTAAGACATGACTGCCGTCACTGAATTTGTGGCGCATGAAGGCAAAAGACATTACTCCCCTAAGCATCTCACTGTAACTGAGGCCATCCTTCCTTGGGTCAAAAATGTGCATCTTCATACTTCACCTAGCGGTACCAATTCCATCTCAGGATTCCTACGAACAGCACATATACTCCCTTTAAGCATCTGAAGACAGCTTCACGTCCCCCTTCAACACCTAGATTTCCTTCCTTCGAGGGCACTGCAGGTTTTCAACGTTCCTTTTAACCCTTCATTCTTATAACTAAACTCAAGAAAACGTGGATGCATCTGAACATCTATAAATTTGCCTAAGTGAGAAAATATACAAAACTCTTGAACCAACTCTCAGAAAGCACGCTACTTTAAGACTGATCCGCCTTCTTGCACCTCCCTTTGCAATTTTTTTAATCTTTTTAATAGCTTTATTGAAGTAAAATTTACGTGCCATCAACTCACCTAATTTAAGTGTACAATTCAATGAATTTTAGTGAATTTATACAGGCAGTTTTGCAACCAAAAGCCTGCTGGAATTTTGACAGGCACTGCATTGACTCTATGGATCAACTGTGAGAGAACTGCCGTCTTAACAATA
The DNA here is from genome assembly GCF_949987515.2 of Delphinus delphis. NCBI lineage: Eukaryota > Metazoa > Chordata > Mammalia > Artiodactyla > Delphinidae > Delphinus > Delphinus delphis. The sequence goes on along the minus strand of NC_082694.2, from coordinate 83,896,708 downwards.
CTGAGTCTGCCCATCCATGAATGTGGTGTCTCTCTCCATGCTTTAGGTCTTCTTTCATTTCTGTCAGCAAAGATTTTTATTTTCAGTTTAGTGGTCTTGCATTTCTTTCAATAAATTTATTCCTAAGCATATTATCCTTTTCAATGCTCCTGTGAATGAACTTTTAACAAATTTCACTTTTGGACTATTTCAATATGTAGAAATAAAAAGAATGTTTGTGTATCGCTCTTATATACTGTGATTTTACTATTCCCTTTATAATTTTTTGAATAAGATATTTTTCATTATCGTGCTAAGTGTTAAACATCAAGTCCTGAGTCCTGCATTATTTCACTTCCCTTTCAAGCAAGAGCTATGCCAAGAAGGCGAACATTTCAACCAGCTTTTTAGAAACCATCTGCTTCAGAACAATAATGCAAAGTGAATCATTAATAAAGTCCATTATTCCATTTTTTGTGCTATAGCAAGTTTAAAATTACCACTTGGCAAACCTTATTTCATAGTTGTTTTTTTTTGTTTTTTTTTTTTTTGCGGTACGCGGGCCTCTCACTGTCGTGGCCTCCCCCGCTGCGGAGCACAGGCTCCGGACGCGCAGGCTCAGCGGCCATGGCTCACGGGCCCAGCCGCTCCGCGGCATGTGGGATCTTCCCGGACCGGGGCACGAACCTGTGTCCCCTGCATCGGCAGGCGGACTCCCAACCACTGCGCCACCAGGGAAGCCCCTATTTCATAGTTTTGAAACTAGCAGAAGAGTGTGTGTCCGCCTGCCTCTCTTTTTTCAAATCCCTGTGGCAGGAGTGTGCTTAGTATATGGTCCACCCGCTTTTTTGGTAAAGGAAGTCTGATGGAAGCACAGGTCAAGTTCGTTGTTCACATACTGGCTTTGCGCACAACGACAGAACTGAGAAGAGCCGTGACAGAGGCTGTGTGTCCTGCAGAGTCTAAAATACTTGCTATCTGGTCCTTTACAGACAGTTTGCCAACCCTTGCTCTCAGAAACGCTGGTCAAATCTGTGAAAGTTAAATCCTCCCCAGACTAATTAAGGAGAATCAATATCCTAAGATATAGGACCTTCTACCCCTAAATACTCTTTTTCTTCTTGCCTCTAACACTTAAGGTTTTCAATTTTTTTTCCTCAAAAACTTCAAAGCTTATATGAAAATAAGCTTTGAATTCTAGAATAAATTTTACGGGTAAATTAAAAAGCACTGAATTCTAGAATAAATTAAATTTTAATGGTAAGTTATCTAATTATGGATCAGAATAAAACAGCATACATATAAGTGTGAAATAAAGGGAGCTACAAAAATAAAGTTTATATTAAAATATTTTAATTTACAAATGGATTTGTTACAGAGAGTGCAAAAACTACACTATGAACAGCTTACAAAGTATATAAAACAAAGAGATCCAAGAATTTTTAAACTGTTAAATACTCAGGGAGTCCAAATCCTTCACTTAAAAAGATTTAAACCCTTGTTGTTCAAAGAAACATATTACACATACCATGTAAAACTAGACTGAAAGAAATAAACAGAACTGTATTATACGTAAAGAATAACTTCAGACAACAGAGTAATGCTACAAGCCCCATCCAGTATATTTGAATGAAATTCTGAAGTCTGGACCCATTAAACATTTTAAATTAATGTAAAGGCCTAAGTGAAAAGGGGGGAAAAAGCATGTACGGATAACAAGAAAAAAAACAAAAAGGAAAAAGTAAAGTCAAACAGAAAAACACATAGGTATAAACTGAAATTGAAGGGAGCTAAAAGAGATTAAAATACACACTTTCTAACTGAATTACTCACCTACTCCTTATTGCCAACACTAGCAACTAACATGGCAAACCCATTTATAATAGCCTGCTCCGTGGATGGTGTCAGATTCTAAACACGGGCAACATATATGCAAGTAGCACTTTCCTCCTGATCACTTACTGTAAAAGAGCAACAAAATCAACTGTATCCAACTGTGTGTCTCTAAGGCTGCACCTTCCAACAGAATTTTCTATGACCACAGAAATCTTCTCTGTCTGCACTGCCCAGTACAGTAGCCACCAGCCACCTGTGGCTATCGAGCACATGCCATGTGGCCAGTGTGGCTGGACAACTGAGCTTTAGATGTCAATTAATTTCAATCTACAGGCCACATGTGGCTAAGGGCGCCATACTGGACAGGGTCTGAAGCCTTAAAAGTTAACTTCACAGACTGCCGTTGCCTTTCAGAAAAAGAAACAATTTCCTTTGACCAAATATGAATCTACTAGCCTTTCGATTTAAAAGACTTTTGTTTACGCAGGGATACACAAGTTACCTGTTTTCAGTAATCTAATCAGATTTTCCTTCTTTTTCCAGATTCAAAACATACAGCTCCTTTGTTCAGATATTAAAGACAGTATCGCTTTGAACCTGTCATCTGTATGAGATTTTATAAATAGGGTCATGATGGTATAAAAATTGCTTTTTTTTGATATACCATCAAAATATTTTTTTGATACACCATCAAAATATTTTACTCCTCTTATAAAAATTAAAATCAAAACACCAAGAACCTGGAGTACTGCAGTACAGAAGGGAGGGGGAAATCAACACAGGTGGCACCAGTGGAAACTGAGGGAAGACACTGGGTCAAAACAGAGTGGGTGACCCATGAGTCAAACACGGAAGATGCAAAATAGCATGAGATTTGGAAAAAAGCTAATCGATTAGTTACAAGTCCATCATTCCTTGTACAGAACTCTTGGAGCCACATGTACGTCAGAATTCAGAGACAGTGCACCACCGATATCACGGAACACCCCCAGCGGGATTGGCCAGCAAGATCTGCGGGGACCCGGCCCCTGGTGTCCAACCAAGTAAGCGCTGCACACGTCTACTTTCCAGTGAACATCTCTGGCCCAGACCTCCACACCACCTCCCCAGCATCGATGAACTGCCTCACGGACACCCTAAAGTCAACAGGCACTTATTCAGCAAATACCCAGAGTGTTTACTACATATGAAGCACCGTTTTAGGTGACTATATACCTGTTTGAAACGCTTATCCCCTAGACATGCTCCCCACCTCCAGGGTTCTCTACACTCAGAAAACAGTGCTTCCATCTACCTGACCGTTCACACCAGGAACCTGGAGTCCTCCTGATATCCTTTTTCCCATCAATCACTGAATCCTTCCGAATGTGCCTTCTAAATCTCCCTCCAATGTGTCAGACTCACTCCAACGCTCCACTGCTGCCACTCCTAGACTAAGCCAGTAGTCCTTACCTGGAGGTGGCTATGCCCCCGAGGGACCTGTGAAAATATCTAGAAGCATCCATGGTTGTCACAACTTGGGGAGGAGGTACTACTGGCATCTAGTGGGCGGGGGCCAGGGAAGCCGCTCAACATCCTACAGTGCACAGGCCAGTCCCACGCACCCAAGAATGATCCAGCCTAAACTGTCAATAGCGCTGAGATTGAGAGACCCTGCTCTAAGTAAGCAGAAGAGTGCTGCACACCAAGGGTTTTATTTTTGTATTTATGACAGTTCTTGAAAAAGTGATCACAATTTACAATAATTTTTAACAATTATTATTAAAAATAATAATTTTAATGTAATAAAATTCTACTTGACCCAATTCCATTATGTTGGAATACGTATTATATGTGAATAAAGCGAACACTTACTTGTGCATGTTCTCCACTCCTATTATGATCATGATACAGTAGGAAATTCCACTTTGTACAAGAAAATGTAAGGCATACCTGTGAAAAGTAAGCACACTGTTAGAAGAGCCCACGCACAAACATCAAACTGAAATAATTTAGACTAAAAAGTGCTTATATATAACACACGACACTGCCAGATAAAAAAGAGGCAGCAAACCTCCAAAGCCTAAAATTCTGTGGATACCCCAGAGAGGGAGTCCCATCCCACAAGCCCCACAAGAGCTGGAAAAATAAGACAAAACCCCATAAAGCCACACTTGGGGTCCTAGCATTCCACGTTTACCAGCTACCTGAAAGCTCTATGGGGTCCTGAGGCTCAAGGTTTACAGCTTTTTCTGTAACTCAGGAACAGGGATGAAAAGGAGTAAGAAACCTGGATTTCAGAATAGTCTCGACAGAACATCAGCTTTTGGCTTACCCAAACTAACTCCGCCAATACAGCTCTGTATCTGCAGTTATCTTTTCAAGTATTACTTACAAAATAGCAAAAAATACTAAACATTAGAGTTCACTTAAAAGCAGGTACACCCTAATTTATTTATTCTGAAAACATGATGGTTCAAGTCAAATAAGCTCCCTTACACAAATGCAGTCAGTCCTTAATGTGCAGTAATCTATCTACAAAACGTTCTCACTGAGATGACACAGTTTCTTCTAACGTTCTAACGTAGAAATCTACCATTAAATGAGAGAACTAACTTATCCATTCATGTCACAAAATTCAGGCAAAACATGACTCAGTTCTCTGGTTTTAAAATCCACCCAAATTATCCCTGAGATTATGCATACATGTGCGCACACACACACAAACACAAAATTTCCATTTTCTTTCCCCTTTGATGGCATGAATAATGTATGAAAAATTTTTCAAATCATTGTATACAATTAAAAGTATCAATAAGTATCTTAAGCTATGATTAAAATTACTTTCTAACCTAATCATCATAGAATAACAGGCACCTCCAATGTGGAAAAGCTACTTAATTTTTTTTCATTTTCCATAGAAATATTACAAATAAGAAGTAGGCTCCAAGGCAGGCCCATAGAAAAAACTTATTTTACTCATTGTACAAAGAACGTCTGTCAGTCTGTCTACTTGTCTCTTCCTCTGCCTAACACACACACACACACACACACACACGGGAACAATGTTGGCCTGGAATGCTACTATATAACCAAAGGACCAGGAGGCAGCAGAAAAACATATTTGTGTATAAACTGAAACAGAAAGAAGCTAAGAAAACATGATGAAAACGCACACTTTTCAAATTAATTACCAGCTCCTATTTATTGCCAGCACTAACGGAATTCATGTGAAAATGCTGAAGTGGCCTGCTGGACACCCGCAAGGGCTTTATTAATTAGAATAGAACTCATCAACGATAAATGTCTTAAATGAAAAAAGATTCTGAAGACTCTTGGGGAAGTATCTTTCCTTTCCTACTGAATAAACTTCCTTGGAACATGAGGGATATATGACAACTTAGAAGCTAAAAGTTCTATGTTTCAAATAGCGAAGTGGTTCCCTCTATCACTTTGAGACGCCCACTCCCCGGGCATCGCCATTCAGATGACAAGCTTGGCGATCTTCTGGAGTGCAATAGGACACTCTGCCAGTTGTACAAGCCTTTGTTCCTGGGATAATATAAGTCTATCTGTACAGAGTGGACCCGCACTGCCCCCTATTTCACTGGCCTCCACAACGAGCATCAGGTTGCCTGTACACTCAGCCGTAGCACTGGTGACTTTCCTCGTAATTTCCCATCCACAGCTACTCTACTTGCCCTTATTAGAAAAATGAGCATAATAAGTGCACAGGAGCTACCTAGCACTTTTCAGGATTAAAAGATAACACATGAAAAGTGCTGGCTGGGTTACGTGGCACACAGTACGCTTTCAAATATTATTAGGGAGGTAAAAATGCAAGCAAGAAGGTATCTTAGAAGTTTATTATAATCTAGCCCTCATCATTTTAGAGTTGAGGAAACAAAGCCCTAACATATACCCAGTTAGTACCCTAAGTGACACTGAGACTCAAGTTGTTTCCTCCTGGGCAACTGATCCACTGGCTGATTCTTCACAGGGTGAGCTGGAGTGGAACCCCATGGACTGTGTATCACCATCTTTCAAACAAAACAATCCTTTATCCCCAAACTTCAGTTTGTTTTTAGATATCACATTTTACATATGTTGAATTTCAAATCACACAAAAGGCAGGTAAAAAATTTATTTTTAGCAAAAACAGAGTTTTAAAAAGGTTGAGAAACACCTCTTCGATTGTTCCACTGATCTTTACGAATGTCCATTTTCCGAAAGGCACAGTACTGGTCACTGGGAATAAAGAGTCAGGGGATACAGTCTCTGTCCTCAGAGACCTTCCAGTCTAGAGAGAAAGACATACTTTACTACTGTATGATAAACTGAGGAAGAGATTGGATAAACATAAACATTTCTAATCTGGACCACCGACTGGACAATGGTACCAACAGACCACAGTCACAATAACGGTCTTGACCCTGAGTAACCCTCCCTGCTCACGAGGAGCTGGCTACTGTGCTGAGCCCCCTTCTGAAGTATTACATCTTTTAGTCATCACAACCATCACTGGTTCCATTTCACAGATGAGAAAAGTGATGCTAAAGAGGCTGAATAACATGTTTAGTTACACGGCTGCCGCCGAGGCACACAGAGTGGAACCCAGGTCTGTCTGGATTCAGAGTCTAAGCTCCAGTCTGTTACTCTACACTGCTGTCATATAGCTAAATAAGAAAATAAAAGTATAAAGTAATTCTCAGTTCATAGAAACTTATAAATGATGGTTCAAAAAAAAAAAGCTGAGGCCAAATACAAGTAGGTAAAATAGCCAATTATATCTAGACAACTCACTAGCACGTCTTCCAAAAGAGAAGTCACAATCAACAGGAAACAGGACTACCTTTGAGCCTAAAAAACAAAGTGCTAAAGTGCAAATCAGAAGGATACGCTACTTCCCTGCTCATTCCGATTAGCGGAGTTACCTTTTACCCGGCACAGAGGCACAAGCAAACTCTCTTCCAAACGAAAGGAATATAAAAATTTTCTCCTCCAAGAAAAGAATAGAGAACTCTATTTAAAAAAAAAAAAAAAAAAAAATCCGGGGCTTCCCTGGTAGCGCAGTGGTTGAGAGTCTGCCTGCCGATGCAGGGGACACGGGTTCGTGTCCCGGTCCGGGAGGATCCCACATGCCACGGAGTAGCTGGGCCCGTGGGCCATGGCTGCTGAGCCTGCGTGTCTGGAGCCTGTGCTCTGCGACGGGAGAGGCCACAGCAGTGACAGGCCCGTGTACCGCAAAAAAAAAAAAAAATCCTGGCTATCACATATAATTTGAAATCCTTAGGACCACCTGACATTAAGGTGGGCTCCTCAGGACACTGTGATAAAGCATGTGAGAAGCCTTCACAGCAAGAAAGCACCCCGTCGGTAAAGACCTCCCCTCTGGCAGTGCTCCGAGTCACACGGCCCCAGGAAACACAGCTCACATCTCAGTCTTCTACTCTGTGTCCACAGACTGCAACGTGAAGGGTGTTCTGGAGTTGGCCACTCTGGACGGCAAGCCTTCCCCGACCCCTCCTCAAAATATGCTGCCGAAATACACACTGAACACCAAGTATGTACGGGTGAAATGTGTAGACTGGGATCTGCTTGAAAATACTCCAGAAAAATAAGTTGGGGAAAGAATAAAAGAAGAACGGTAGAATTTTAATAATCGTTGAAGCTGGACAATGGATATAGGAGGGCTCAGTATATTATTTTCTGTACTTTTGTATTCGAAAGCTCCATAACACAAAGCTAAATACACACACACACACACACACACACATACACACACACACACACACACACTCACACACACACACACACACACACACACTACCCCCATGACAGGATTCACAAGAAGTTTAAATAGAATCACCTGAGAAACCTAAGAAAACTTGGATGACATAAATTTGATGTTATGAAAGAAGTGGAGAAACCATGCCTAGATCTGATGTAAGAGATCCCACTGAGACCCCAAGGATTCCGCACACACCCACCACTGGCAGGGCCTGTCAGAGGGCAACATGGCAGAGACTGAATAAATTATCTCGGATTTTTCGTGAGTTTCTAGGACACATGTGCAATTGCCAGAGGCAAAAACTAGATTCAGAAATACCAGTACATTTCAACCCTCCCAAGAATCAAAAGAAACCTCCTAGGACAAATGCAGAGGCACTGTCAAAGTCCAACAGCCTGCACCCCACGACAGAAGCTGCTAAACCTCAAGTGACCGCATTTCCATCCTCTCAGGGAATTTCCATGTCCAGCAACGGTCTGCTCAACAGCAGACCTAGAAAGCCTTCTCTGGGACTGTGTAAGCATAGCAAATGAGCAAGCGGCATAAACTCTCACTTAAGAGGGAAAATTCGGGAGAAGTCATAGAGCAGAGGGTCCTCCCACTGAGTGTCTCTGCTGTTTCGTGGAGACACCGTGCGCTTCTCCTGATTCCCTCTGTCACATACAACCACCGTCACCTGGGACGAACAGGAAGTGACAGCGTTTCTGTACTGCTTCACAGCCCTGACGATTAAGAAGGGAGCTAAGTGAAGGAAACACACATACACACAGCATCTGAAGGGCCATAAATAACAGCTTTCCATGCTAAATAATTCTTCCCCGCCAAAACCAACCAAACAAGAAACCTCTTTTGGCTAATGGCAGAATCTAAAAAATGGTAATAGAGTTCTATCAATGGGCTTTACCAGACTCTTAAAAGCCACTTGCACAGAAAGAAAAAAGCTATTTTAAATGGTTCATTTGTCTTGGCATAAAAGACCTGCAAAACAGGTGAAAGAGCTACTCATGGCAGAATAAAATGTCTTTATATCCTTTTTCTTCATCTGTCCTTTTTCATAAGTTATAAATAATAATAAATTGCCCTCTGAACCCCAACTGAAGGGACAGAGCCCACTCTCCACTCTTTTTTTTGTATTAAAAATAAAAATATAAAACTTTTTAGTAACTATAAGAACAAAACTCTACATGATGTATCCGTCTACACACTCAATTCACAAAGACGTCCAAAGTCTTCATTAAATATGATCAAAATAATTACTTACCATCCAAAGCAAAAAAGTGCAAGATAAAGGCCCAAAAGGGTAGCAACGACATGTCTTATAAAAGAGCTAGTTTTGCTTGAATGTAGGTAAGTTCGAAACCAAATGGCTGCTAGCAAGGCAAAGACTTGGCACACTACAAAGTTGACCTGTAAAGAAAAATTAAAATTTCATATTAGCAACACAGACTTGAATTTTTCATTTGATGTTACATTTAAATTCTCAGGACAAAAACACCAAGGTTACAGAAAATTAAGATCTCCCAGTTTACTAAAGAAACAAAACAAAAATCGGGGCATCTTCCCAGAGATGACAGCCTCAAGTTCAAAGTGAAGGGCTGACGCACACCTGGGTGCTACACTCGGCAGGGACGCTGGCGCCCAGCGTGGGGAGAGGCCTGCGGGGTGGGGGGGCCCTGGAAGACACAGGGATGCAGACACAGAAATGGAAAGCACGGGGTACCCTATGGTTTGGGAGAAAGAGAAACTTATTTTAATGACTTGGGCGACCCTGTAACTGGTGGAAAAGAAGAGCTCTGAGTTTCTCCAAAACTCCTGTGGGTGAGGATCTGGTGAAGGTCCCCGAGAGTCTGTAGAATGCACCCTCTTCCATCTGGAGCTCCGTACCATCCCTGGCGAGGGGGTCAAGGGGACGCTGCTGGTCTGAAACCACCACTGAAAGGAACCAAACGTCTCAGCTCTGGGGGCCTCAAGCACTGGTCCAGGAGGCAAGTACGTGAATAAGAGAAAGCCATGAGGGATAGCATTCACCCCCAAGCCCGCCAAGGCAAGTTCTTAAATGTCCTCATAACTCACCAGGAACGACATCGTTCTCAATTTTCAGGAATGCATACAAGCTGGTAATAGTGCAGCCGCTCTTTTCTCTCCCTTAACATTACTTTTGCCTTTGCAAAATGATAAAATAAAAAACTACAAATAAGACTCTCCTGTGGTATTTAAAGACTCAAGAAAAACCTGCATTTCTATCTCTTATGAAGTAGATTCTCACAGAACGTTAAGGTACACATGCCTTAGAATCTACAAATACAAGAAAAATACGTTTGACATTCGGAACTTGTAAGAAACACATTTAACAACAACAAGATCACTGTTGCAGGGACCTAAATTAGGAACAAATCACACCACCTACATGTCGATGCTGCCACAGATCCACAGAGATATCTCTGCCTAAAGACACAGACAACTATGTGCTTTTTCTTGCATTACAAGGAGAAGAACAGTTGAACATTGTTGTACATTGTCTGAGAGACCATTGTTCTTCGAAACAGCTAGACTTAATACAAGCAAAATGTCATTCCAACAGGTTCTAAGCACTTTTTCTCTCCTAAAGGGTTCCAACAATATTTTTTTAATTAAGCAAAAAGTAGATATACCAGAAAAATGAATATTGACATTAATAACTACTCACATCTACAAAACTTCTTACAGTTTAAAAACTTTCAAATATCTCATAACTAAACAAAAAGGTACGGAGCATCTACTCTGGGCAAAGCATGGGAAATCAAAAGACGCATAAGCCCTGCGCTAGCCCTGGATGGCTTTAGAATCTAATGAAAAAAGCAGGGAGACGCAAGAGGGAAGAGATATGGGAGCATATGTATATGTATAACTGATTCACTTTGTTAAAAGCAGAAACTAACACACCACTGTAAAGCAATTATACTCCAATAAAGATGTTAAAATAAATAAATAAATAAAAATAAAAGCAAACACACGCACCAGGAACTTCAACTCAGTTATTAAAGACTATACAGAAAGTGCTTTGAGGACACCCCAAAGGAAACAGCATGAAGGGCTGACTGTCACAAAGTTGGGGACATAAGACCTAATGACAGCTGATCTCCACTAACATCCAAGGAGTCGCTCCCTCCCTCTCCCTCCTCCTCTCTCTCTCTTTTCCTATTTGTCTAACATAAAACAAAGTGTGAACTAATACAGAAGCATTCTAGAACCACTGACATACAGAATTTTGTATCTTTGTAAGCATCCATTTCAACGTTGTCGTCTTACAGAAAATGAGACCAGATCTCACTCCAGACACTGAATCCAAATCTTTGGGGGCAGGTGCATTAGTCGATAATTCAAAAAGAACAACACAGGTCCCAGTAATCCTCCAGGTATGAGAACCACGGTGTCGCAAAATTAGAGAAAGGGCATTTTCAGCAAAAACAAAACAAAAACAAAAAACCCCAATGTGAAGGAAGCACTGCGGCTTGAAAATGCAAGGCAGCAGGGTGTAGTGGGGACAGCGGGAGATGACGTCAGGATGGGGGTGGGTTCAGAGAGAGGGGGGCTCTGCATGTCCTGCGGAGCCCATAAGTGATGAAAAAACACCGACAAGCACTTCCCTGGTAGTGCAGTGGTTAAGAATCCGCCTGCCAAATTCAGGGGACATGGGTTCCAGCCCTGGTCCAGGAAGATCCTACATGCCGCAGAGCAGCTAAGCCCGTGCGCCACAACTACTGAGCCTGCGCTCTAGAGCCCGCGAGCCACAACTACTGAGACCATGTGCCACAACTACTGAAGCCCGTGCGCCTAGAGCCCGTGCTCCGCAACAAGAGAAGCCACCACAGTGAGAAGCCCGAGCACCGCAACAAGAGTAGCCCCAGCTCGCTGCAACTAGAGAAAGCCCGCGTCCAGCAAATAAGACCCAATGCAGCCAAAAATAAAATTAATTAATTTAAAAAACAAAAAACACCGACAACATGCGACCCAAGCTCTGCTTTCACAAAAGAAGGACGAGAACAAGGAGTGTGTGGCAACAGGGTGCGGGCCGCTGCTGTCCCAGCCTCCTTGAGAAAGGAGGGCCTCAAGTGGCAAGGAGACAGAGAGGAAGGAGCCAGCTCGAAGGACACTCAGGCCACAGAGCCATTGGGACTGGCCACTGGACCAGGGCCTGAAGGAAGAGGAAAGGCCGTGAGTCATCAGTGGATGATGACATGAACCAATGCGGGGAGGCGTGGGTCCTAGGGGAGAAAGACTCCCCCCCACCTCGAGCACGCTCAGTTTGAGAGTGTGCAGGGGGCAAGCACGCTCGCTCAGACGACATCTGCGAGGCGGGTCTGGAGCCAGCAGAGCAGATGCGAGTCTGGGAGTGATGGACACGGCGGAAGGAGAGCTGTGGACAGACAAGGGGGCCCAGGGCAGAACCCCACAGCAGGCAAGTCACAGCCGGGCCAAGTCACAGCAGCAAGAACGGGCACACTGTGTGTGGGCGGGGCCAGAGGAGGCTCAAGAGGCCACGGTCACGGTCAGGTCACAGGGCACAAGATCCAAGACAAGCCACCTACCTTGGCAACTGCACCTTTATCAGTGAGCTTGGCGAGAGCATGTCCAGAGCAGAAAGCCACATTTCACAGATGAGGAAGCCGAGTCCCAGTGTTTAGGTAACCCGTCCAAATTAATACTGCCTACGAATAATTCACACGTTACCCACTAGCGGCCAGGACAGCTGCGCAGGAGACGCAAGATGCATGACGCGGGACCCTGCCCTGAAAGCACGCAGAGCTAGGGCACAACTGAAGTGCCAGGGGAGAGCCCCGGGAGCAGGTGCAGTTTAGACCCTGGCCTGGGGGAGCACCCAGAGGCACAGCGGGAATCCGGGCCTTGTGACTGGGCTGCAAAGGAGAAGAAGGGTTCGGCCAGTCAGACAAAGGTGGCAACTCGAGGAGGAGGGGGCAGCAATTCATATCAAGAAAAAAAAACCTGTAGGATATGCAGGTGGGGAAATGCAGACTGTTACTTTACATAGGAAACACCAGAATGGGCACACACCCAGATGTACAAATAGCTGTTGTGAAAGGTCTTAAAGGTAAAACGTTCCCATATCTTAGTCATTCTTTCATGGGCGGGGTAGGGCTGGGGAGGCAAATGCATACTGCAGATGGAAATAGAGCAAGAGAGAACTAACAGACCTACGAGGCGTGGACATCCATCACATCACGGGCTGGCCCTTTCCACGACTTCCCGCCTTTAATCCTTGAAGCAAGGTGCTACTTCCCGGGGTTTACGCGGCCAGCTCAAGGTCACTTACAACACAAGTGAGTACCCCAGGCTCTAACCCAGATCTGAGTCTAGGCTGTTCAACGGCTGCCTCTCTACTTCTAGAGGAGGTCTGAAGGTCCAACCTGATTGCTACAGACAAGACCATATAGAGAATTCGCGATCCGCAAAGTGTGTCCCTCCTAGCTAACAAAAGGCCGCCGATCGGCTACTTCCCACACCTAATACGCACAATAAAAGGGAAGCCGCGTTGAGCTTGCGTACATTTGTTTTGGTTTGTTACAGGTCAACCCTTCGTAGAAGCTTTCTTCCAAATGGAAAGAAATACAGACCCAAAAGGCTTTATGTTCTTTTCTTCAACACAATTTTGTTGAAAATACACCTATACAAGTGACCTGATGGACCCTCAGAGAACTGCCCCCAGAAATGTGGGAGCGGGGGTGGGAGGGGAGGCAGGGCGCAGGAAGCGGAAAGAAACAAGGGTATAAAATCTAGCTAATTTAAGATTTTTTTAATTAAAAATTTAACTTTTGTGAAAAGTTGCACAGAGAAGTACCTGTGAAAGCACCTGTTGTAGACAAACCAGAGGATGCCCTCTGAGGAGCACGTTCCACAGGAGGTGGTGAGAGAAGAGTTTTCTTCGACACCAAATGACGTGGTTCAACCTCACAATTAAGTCAGCGTCCAGGCGTGCAGGGTGAAAGCCTGCTGCTCAGGAATTTATGCCACTCCAAAGAAACAGCAACGAGATTCACTTATTTTTAAGGATATTCAAAGAAATTATTAATAATACCCCCAAACAAATTTGCAAAAGCATTTAGGGAGGGAAGCGTCCACGACAGTGACATCGGAGGCTTGTCAGCTCACCTCCTTCCACGGACATACCAAACCAACAGCTACACCTCTTATGAAAAACTGTATAAACTGCCACACATGCCATGTGACAGTTCATTACCGCCACATCAGAGCCAAGCATTCTATAATAAGCCAACAACTGGCTTATAATAAGTTGAGAGTGAAAAAACTTAAATTTCAAGGCAGCTCAAGACGAACAAATACCATATGATATCACTTATATGTGGAATCTAAAATATGACAAGTGAACTTATCTACGAAACAGACGTGTGGTTGCCAAGGGGGCGAGGGGAGTTTGGGATTAGCAGATGCAAACTGTTATATATAGGATCGATAAACAACAATGTCCTACTGTACAGCACAGGAACTATATTCAATACCTCGTGTTAAACCACAATGGAAAAGAATATGAAAAAGAATGTGTATATATATATATGTATAACTGAATCACTTTGCTGTATAGCAGAAATTAACACAACATTGTAAATCAACTATACTTCAATAAAATTTTAAAAAGATGAAGTGCAATACTCAACAAATTAACAGAAGTACCCCCAAATCAGCTGCTGCCTCCATATCTCTATCAATGGAACATAGATTACATCTAATGTTACTTTTCTATCAGTATAAATGGCTTTTGGGTAGCACACTTACATTCTTAGCCAGTGGCTGCTAAGGTAAACAGGCAGTCTCTGGGAGACCCTGCATGGGCGGAGCTGGGGGAATGAGGCACACAGCCCGTGGCCAAGGATCCTAGGGGTTCTCAAGGCCCCACAGATACAACCTTTAGCATCGTCAGCACTGTGCTTGCATCCACCAGTGTAAGTCCAGCTGTGTAATAACCACCTGCATAGCTGATTAGAAATAGAGTTTTGAATACTAGCCCCAGAATTCTTATTCCCCTGGTCTGAAACAGAACCTTGAATTCTTTTTTTTAATTCCGCAGGCAAAACTCGTGTGCTTTATGTTTGAGAAATGTGTCCTCATCAACCAACCTCAAAGTCAAGTAGATACAAGGGGGCCCAAAGGCAAGGCAAAGAACCACTCGTATCTTCAGGAAATAATATAAATTAAATCCATATAAGATACCATTATGTATCGACCAGACTGACAAACTTTTTAAGTCTGACAATACCAAGTAGACCATGGTGTGGAGCAATGGGATCTCACACACGCTAACACAACCACCTGGGGAAACAGCTCAGCACCTTCTTACAGGACTAAAGATATTTACACCCTAGGACTCAGCCACTCCACTACTTAGAGGTATAACATGGGGATCAGGAGACATGTTCAAGAATGTTCAAAACTGTGCTGTTCATAATAGCCATATGCTAGAAAACACCCAGTGCCCATTAACAGTAAAACGGCTAAATATATGGTGGTGTATTCATACAACAGGCAACACACAGAACAATGAAAATGAAAAATTACAGCTTCTTACAGCATATGGACTAAACTCAACACACAACGCTGTGTGAAAGAAGCCATACGTCTCTTGAATTTAACTCAGAGGAACACATACAACATAAAAACATATGTTTATAAAAAGTTCCCCCAAACAAGCAATAAACCATACTGTTTGGGGATGCCCACATGAGTGGTAAAACTATAAAGAGCATGAAATGAATATCGCTGAAGTCAGCAAAGTGATAATCTACGGAGGAAGGGAAGAGGTCACAGTGAGAGGCATACAGCGGGCTTTTGTGTGCAGGCGATCATCTGTTTCTTGCCCAGGGTGGTTACAGAGATATTGGCTTTTTAATTTTTTGTTAAACTTTATGTAATAGCTGTGGTAACATTAGGTGTCTGTAATAAACAGACACACAAAAAAGTACGCAATGGCTCTAACAAAACTGAGGTTCAGGTAACAGTCTAGAGCAGATATTCCTGGGCAGTGGGCAGCCGTCCTGCGCAGATGATTTCGGGGTCCTGGCTCCGTCTTGTGATGCCATCACCCAGAACCTCATCATGGCTGCATCCGGCCTTCGGAAGGGAAACGTGAGAGGATGGAAAAGGCACACTTGTTTCTGAAGAGCCCTCGCCTGAAAATGGGACGCGGATCATTGTCTCTCATACTCACACACAGAGCTGGTCACAGAGCCCGCCCCCCTACAAGGCTGACCAGGAAACGTGCCAGGACAGGAAAAAAACTGACTTCTGGGGAAGAGCTAGCAGTCTCTACCACACCATTCTCTGGAAGGAAACCCCAGTAACTGGTAAGAGTGGCTGCCCTTCAGGGTACAGGACAGAGGTAAAGGGAGACTTATTTGTCATCGTACAGCCCTGTCCAGCTTTTTATTTTGCACCATGGACATGTATTATCTACCCCCAAATAAATGTTTTAAAAGTAATTCATGCTGGGACTTCCCTGGTGGTGCAGTGGTTGGGAATCCGTCTGCCAAAGCAGAGGACACGGGTTCGATCCCTGCTCTGGAAAGATCCCACATGCCGCAGAGCAACTAAGCCCATATGCCACAACTACTAAGCCTGCGCTCTAGAGCCCGCGGGCCCCAACTACTGAGCCCACGTGCCACAGCTACTGAAGCCCGCACGCTTAGAGCCCGTGCTCCGCAACAAGAGAAGCCACCGCAATGAGAAGCCCACGCACTGCAATGAAAAGTAGCCCCCGCTCGCCGCAGCTAGAGAAAGCCTGCGCGCAGCAACGAAGACCCAATGCAGCCAAAAATAAATAAATAAAATTGATTCTTTAAATAAATAAAGTAATTCATGCTTCTTTTCAAATTTCCAAACCAAAAATTGGGCACCAGGATTTAAGATTGTAATTATCTCATCTCCCTACACTGAGTCTGCATTGCTAGCTTCATCCTCCTAAATTTAACACAACGGCAGCCAGGTCCTACAGCATATAAGCATTTTCAAACACGATTAGGCCACTGCCACACAAAAACCATTCTTTCAAGCATAGGGTAAATTAAACTCCACTCCTACTAGAAGCAACATTGGTAAATTAAACTCATTTAATTCAACAACCACAACCTCCCCATAAATAGTAAAAGTGAATCCCAACCAAAACTCTGGGAAACAAGTCTTTATAAACTGCCATGGAAATCTACAGATTCGCCAGAAGAATAACATTCTGCACAAAATTCAAATTGGACACATGAACAGAATTCTTCACTGCATCCTCGTCTATCTTACCATTCTACCCAATTGGCTTGTTTCCTCCAAGGACCCGTATCTTAGTTAACGGGATCACCCCTCTCCTCGAATAGAAACTATGGAACCTGTACTCATACTTTGGGGCTTCCAGAACACTTTTTAAATCAGTTCTATACAGCACTTGTCACTTACTGGACTATTAGTCTGACTTTCCCTCTAGGCTGTGAACTTCTCAGGGCTTGGGAACAAATTTTATTCATCTATGAATCCCTACCCATCCCAGACTGCAGTGCCTGGCTCCATCTGTGCTTTTAATTTACTGAAAGAGTGGAGGAAAAAAATATGCTTCAAGAGTTTGCCTAAATAGTATAGAGTATTATGAATATACCAGCTCATACCTTATCTTCTTCCTTAGAGACTTAAGGCCTTAATAATAATTGCTCCAATTAGAAACTCCGTAACAAGAAATAAAAAATAAATATGTAAGCGTAAGTATGCATTCTCCTCAACATTCTGTAAACGCTATTTAGGTAGAAGAAAGCACAGACATGGGAGATTCTGCACTCATAAAACTCAGAGGTGGGCAAGAAGACACACAAACGAGCTATAACAACGGTGGCTGCCAGGCAGGTTGGGAGGCAGAGGGCACGCCTCTTGGGGCTCCATCCTGCCTCCTGAATTACATGGCAACTGCCTACCCGAATCCCACATAAACAAAGCACACTGGGTTTAGCCCGCAAAGCCCCGTGTCCACCAGGACAGGGCCGGCCCTTAGATACAACTTTCCCTCCTCTTCCTTCCCAGACAACAGCACAGAGAGCTGCAAAGTGAGAGCCCAGACATCCCCTAACCTCCTACTCTGTGCTAAATTTGACGACGTTAAAAAGAGCCAGACTCCCGGCTCTGACAGATCCTGAAGTGTATTCTCAGATCATCCACAGAAACCAAAAAGTAGTAAGCTTTCTCAAAGGCACCGAAACAGAAGCAGAAAGCAAGTGATTCAATCAAGACACCAGAGATTAAAAGGACACACCTCTTACCTACGAGGTTAATGAGAGGTTATTTAATTTCAGTCTTGCCATCTATACAAGATTCCTATGAACGAAGAAGGAATTTATTTCTAACTGCTTGGAAAATTAAAAGGTGCTAGATTCATTGCATCCACAACTGCTAGATTATGAAACTCAAGTAAAGGCAATCTGCGGAAATAAGCTGAACCCAGATAAAATAAACTCACCATACACACATCCCAAAATATCACACAGAGCACAGACACAAAACAAGGGCTGATCTGCTTCGCATCAACACCACTTGTCAAACGTACTCCGACAAATGACTGAGGAGCTCATTCCTAAAAAGGATAAAGGGGAAATAAATATAAGAACAAGGAACCATCTCCCCTTTTATTAGGAGCATTTGTGGTGAAAGAGAGAGACTCAATATTTATCTCTTAGGTGGTTACAAATAATATTAGCAAATCAGAAGACTTACTAAAGGGAAAAAGGAAAAGGAGTCTAAATTCACAATGATGCAATAAACAAATGCTAGTACATCCACAGAGAGGATATTACTTAGCAAGAAAAAGGAATGAACTTTTGTGACACTCACAACATAGATGAATCTCAAAATAATTAAACTGAGTAAAAGAATTCAGAAAAATGAAGAGTGCAATTCTATTTGTACAAATTTCTAGAAAATGCAAACTAATCCATAATGACAAAAAGCAGATCCGCGGTTGCCTGGGGATGCGGGGCAGGGAGAAGCAAGAGACAGGTATTACTAGGGGACACAGGGAGACTCTGGGGTGATGGAGACGTGCGTTATCTTTATTGCAGTGGTGGTTTTACGGATGGATGCATGTGTCAAAACATTCAATTGTACACTCTAAAAAGGCACATTTTATTGTACGTCAATTATACCTCAATAAAGCTGTTTAAATTTTTTAATAAAAATAAATCCACATTGACCATCATTTGGGTTTAACTGCAAACCTTAACAATGTGATTGAGATTACCTTTGCTTTTGGAAAGATATTTCATTTCAGTTATATATCCTGCTTTGTGGACAAGCAATTGACAAGCAATTTTGGAAGGAATACAGATGTGGAATACTTAAACGCCTGTATTTCCTTCCCATTCGTCACTTTCACGGTTTAAAAAGCTAAAAGAATTTTAGTGAAAATTCCCATCACTTCAAGTTTCTCACAGACAGCTTCTGTGACTCAATAAATGTCTGATTTTCAGAAAGAAGGAAAGACCATGCGGTCCGACTTCCTCAACTTAAAGGAGGAAACTGAAGATTCCATCCTCTCCCAGGAATTCATGTCTACACTGCTGACACCTAACTTTGTAATTTTAATCTTGATCTCTCCACGGAGCTTCAGACTCGCCACCTCCTTGAACAATGATAAGTATCCTAAACTCGCTGCAGTCAAAAGGGTACTTAGTCATCCAGGCAACTTCTCCCCCAAATCTACCTATCTCAGCCAGTGCACCAGCACAAATTCAGTGGCTCAACCGAACACCCAGCAAGCACACACTCTTAACACCTTCCACGTCAAATCCGTCCCTAAGTCCTTTTAGCTCTGTCTCCATATTGCATGTGCCATGCATGCCCTGTCTCCATCTCCACTGCTGCCATCTCTTCTTGCCTGGACGCCCAAGCCCACAGGGGCTCCCTATGTCCCCTCTTGCCTCTCCAAGTTGGGCACCACACTACAGTCATGTGACCATGTCAGTCCTCCTCTTTAAAAAAACACTCCATCCAGCAGACTGCCCATCATGGTCAACATAACATCTTAACTCCTTACTCTGCCCTCAAAGAGCCAGGCCCCCTTTCTAGCCTCATCTACCACTATTTCTCTCACTGGCTACCTTTCAACGCGGGATCTTCCCTAACACACCACACGCACCTCCGCCTCAAGGCCCAAGCCTCCCCAGGCCCCCATACCTGGAATGCACAAAATGCAGACACTTCACCCTTCACATCAGAACTCAAACATCATGTCTTCAAAAGGTCCATGTATCTTGCAAGCTAAAGCAGCATCCCAATCATTTTTTAACATCTACTATATCTCATTTTACTGACTTTACAGTACTCATCACTATCTCAAAGTATCTTGTAAATCTGTTTACTTATTTATTATATTTCTAATACCCATTCGTTCATTCATTTCTGCTATGACTATTAGAAGCTTTAGTCCAAATAAGAATAGTGACTTAACTTGAAAGCATTCATATCCAGGGGCCTAGGTGCTACTGGGTAAAAAGCACCCACCCTATTAAAAAAAAAAAAAAAAAAGTCAATTTTCGCTATCCTATTAATTACACAGGCTTCAAATGATGCAAAAGACTCACTTTTCTCCTGGGTTACCTCATTATCATCAGATTTCAGTTCAATACAATATCAACTTACAAATATGTTGACTTGATTTTGAAATTACATTGCCTCCCATCAAAAATAGTACACTTTCAATAACAATCATGTCAACATAAAAAGTATTAACTTTTAATGATTACCTTGGGGTCTGAACACCTTGCCATTGGAATATTTAGCCATTAAGCATTTAAACAACACATTATCTGAATGAGCCAATGTAAGCATGTTTAATTCCTTTTTTTTTTTTTAGAACTTTTAAAGGTTTCAGACACTGCTACCCAGAAAATCACAATTGATCATTATGCCTGTTAATGTCATGTAGCTTGAATTATCCTATAGTAAATCATTAAGATAATCACTAGAATGTACATTTCATGAGAACAGGGATTTTCGTCTATTTCGTTTACTGTATTCCTCAGCATCTGTTTCTGACATATGACCAGCACGTGACACATGTGTGTTAAACACCTGCAAACTCATATTTTGTTTTACCTTATTCTGATCTCCATATTATTCCAAATTTATGTGTCATCTCTTCTTCCTATTGCTTGATGTTATTTGAACACTAAGCAGGAGCTAAAAAGTAATTCTTGGATCTAAATCACAGTAAGAATTTGACCTGCAAACTCTGCAGTGTCATGTGGTAAGTCAATCACAAGAGATCCACCTGGGTCCTGCCACATAGGCTGTCCTGGAAGGCCAGACTCCACCAGTCTGATACACTGACTGCCCCAGCAAACTGCTAACAAGTTTCTGCTCTCGGGCTAGGAGGGAAGCCACAGCTGGCAGACCATCTGTACAACACAGATTATCAAATATTTACACCAACTCCAAGGTGAATATTAAGCAGCACCACAGAGCTGATAAAGTCACATAATTAATTCATCAAAGGCAGCGATTTCGACTTATAGGAGGGGAGTCTCTTGAGATGTGTCACAAGTACGTATTACTAATGAAAGTTAAAGTAGTCAAGTTTGTGAACGACTGACTTTAATAAAGTTTCCCCTCAAAGGAAAAGGCAATCGAGATGCAACTAGTTTGCTGGGAACTACACGTATCAAAGAGCACAGAAGCGGGACCATGGTGAACGGCACCAAGCGCATCACAGCAGGCCTATGGCTGCAGGTCTAAAGTAAGCGGCTCATAACTACCTAATAAACCATAGACACAAATCCCTGCTCTGGCCCTGACCAGGTAGTCTCTGGCATTCATTACCTCTTTATGCAATAGCTTCTTAATATGAAAATAAGAATACCCTCTATCTACACTTCTAGATTATGAAATATACCAAAAACCCCCAAACAAACATGAGACATACTTCTGATCCTTGACCTGACGTGGTCTGCCTAGCTGGTCAGCTGGTTCAGACCCCATGAGGGGAGCTCCACTTACAGGAAGTATCTAGAATAGTCACACTCGTAGAAACAGAGAGCAAAATAGTGGTTACCAGGGGCTGGAGGAGAGGGGAACCAGAGAGTTGTTTAATGGGTATACAGTTCCCATTTCACGAGATGAAAAAGTTCTGGAGCTCTGTCACACAATGATGTGAATATACTTAACGCTACCGAATCGTACAGTTAAAAGTGGTTAAGATGGTAACTTCTATATATTTATATATGTTATCACAATGTTTTAATTTTTAAAATTACTTTTTAAAATAAATAAATAATCGAGAATGTCTTCATTGAAAGACACCGTAAGGAAAATGGAAAATCAAGCTACAAACTGGGAAAAGATATTTTACAACACATATAATGGAGAAATAATTCAAATCCAAAACAGAGAGAACCTGTAAAAATCAAGATGAGAAAGACAAACTACCCAATTTAAAAACAGGCAAAAGACAGGACTAAGCATTTCACAGAAGAGGAAATACAAATGGCCAGGAGCTATATGAAAACACACTAACCTCACTCGTTCAGGAAAAATGAAAATGGAAATCACAAAAGATCTTTTCATACCCACAAGACTGGCCAAAATTTCTTAACCTGGTAACAATAGGAGCCAGGTGCTGGTGTGGATGAGGAAGAAAAGAACTTTTAATACACGGTCGGTGGGACTGTATTCTGATATAACCACTCTGGAAAACATTTTGCCATTGTTTAGTAAGTTAAAGATACAATCTCCATGACCATAAGGCCACCAGTAGGGAGACAAAACTTAGAGAATCTCTTGCACATGTGACAAGGACACATGAACAAGAACGTCCAGTGCAGCATTGTTTATACGGTAAGAAACCGGAAACCATGCAAACGTCCTTGGACAGGAGAACACAAACAAGTGAGAGTATATTCACACTAGTCCAGAGTGAAAATGTACGAAGCACAGCTACAGCCACCAATGTAAATAAACATAACCTGATGGAAAAAGCAAGACTCAGAAGAAAACACACAGTATGAATCATTTACATAAAGGTCAAAATCAAAACTGAGCAAAACTAAACGGGATGCTGTTACAGATACACACGTTTGTGGTGAACACTATGAAGAACAGCAAGGAAATGATAAACCCCAAACTCTGGAAATCACTCCTCTCCTGGATGAACCCTAAGAGGGGCACCCAGGGAGGTTGGAAAGGTTCTCCTGAAGCTGGAAGCATGAAGGAGGGTTTCACCATCCTCTGAGAGCACGTGGTACTGGTACACAATCTCCTGCAAATCTGATTTTTATAAATACTCCCCAGAAAAGGGAAGACGTACTGGTACAAAAGGGATCTAAAAACAAGTAAAGAGCTTTGGGGGAGAAAAGGAAAAAAGAAAGCACTATAACTTCCCCCAAATTCTTCACTTACTCCATTTTCTAAGTGATAATGGACCACCTTCTACGTATATAGCAACTTAACACTTAAGCCATCAGTACCGCTGGTCAAATGTTACGTCATTTGATGTGTAACTGTCAAAGACCTTTAGAAAGTCCTATTATGGCACCAAATAATATAAATCCCTCAGTCTCCTCTCTTCATCATCACCAGGAGAGGAACCAAGACAGGAAAGCCGGTCACCCGCACTGGTCACAGGAGAGGGAACGCAAGCAGGAGGGATCCAGAAGGGGCCACAGGGCTGGCGTTCTGCCTGAGAGAAGACAAAAGACACAGCCGTGGCCGCGTCAAAATCCAGCTTGCGGGAGGCCTCCCACTCCTGCCTGGCTTCCCTCTAAGGAGGAGGAGATGTAATGCCCTGCACACTGGCTGTCTCCCAGACCCCCAAGATATATGCACACAGTTCCTCGGGGAAAAAACTAAGACATCCGAATCAAATTCTGGATTTCCCACTGCTCAACTGGCCATAAAAGCTGGGACACAGGGCTACTGATGCTGACCCAAATCATCATTTCTTCTTTTTGTTCATGACGCGCTCAGAAAGGACATTTGTTTGACTTTAATTTTTCTCATCATTCTGATCAAACTACCACAGGCTCTTTATTCTACCAAACCAAAGTCTTAGTCTGAAAGCACAATGGAATTATTGAATTGTGTCCTGAGCCCTGCCCTCCATCCTGAACTCCAGACTCACAGTCAATGGTCTACTCAGCATTCCTTCTTCAAGTCTAACAGGCTCCCTAAGCTTAACACGGCCAAAGGAGACTCTCTATCGTTCCCTTCCCACACTCCAAAAGCCACATCGCCCCCGGAGCCCCCATCGTTGACCTGCTGCTTAGGCCAACCACGCAGGACAGGCGTCGCCCCAGACTCCTCTCCCTCACATACATCCCTCACCAGTAAGTCACGGCAGCCCCTTCCCCCAGGAGCCCCCGAGCAAAGCCGCTGCTCGCACGCCACATTCTGCTCCGCCTGGCTCTCCTCTAGCGCTCCACGCACTAACAAGCCGAAAGGAAACCAGATGAGCTCGTTCCTCTGTTCAGCTCGGCAGATGGCCTGCCCCCACGTGCGGGCTGCCCAGATGCCCTCTTCCGGAGGACACTGTGGAGAGGCAGCGTAGAAAAGAGCAGCATCCATGGAGAGCCCCGACGAGCGTCATCTCAGCCAGGTGACAAGGCTGACATCAACAGCGCTAGGTCAGGTTGAAAGACATGCCCTGGTTATGACGTGACGGAAGTGACACTGCACCTCTGTTCTCTGCTTCCCAGACATCCACCAGCCAGACTAGTCGTGAGGAAAACTTTGGACAAACCCCACCTGAGGAGCTTTCTACAAAATCCCTGATGACTCTCAAAGCTATCAGGTCACCTAAAACAAGGGAAGTCTAAGAAACTGTCAGTCCGGAGGAACCCAAGAAACATTGACAACTAAATGTAAATGGGAATATCCTGCACAGGGTCCTGGGTCACAGGAAGGACCTTGCTATGGACTGAATATTTGTATCCCCCCAATCCATACACTGAAGCCCTAACCCCCAATGTGATGGAATTTGGAGATGGAACCTTTGAGATGTAATCAGGTCATAAGGGCAGGGCCCTCAGGATGGGATTAGTGCCCTTATAAGAACAGACACCAGAGAGGGAGCTCCTGCCCTTCTCCCTCCCCAGACACACACACACACCAAAAAAAGTCCACATGAACACACAGCAAAAAGGCAGCCATCTGCAAGCCAGGGAGAGAGGCCTCACCAGAAGCTGACCACACTGGCACCCTGATAAGGACAATTGTGATAAAAGACCATCCTAATGTAACACATTAACAACAGGAAAAAGTGAATGTGGGTTATATGGGAACTTTCCGTCTATCTTCACAACTCTCTGTAAATTAAAAGAGTCCTAAAATTAAAAGTTAATTAAAAGGGGCTTCCCTGGCGGTGCAGTGGTTGAGAGTCCACCTGCCAATGCAGGGGACATGGGACCGATCCCTGGTCCAGGAAGATCCCACGTGCCACAGAGCAACTAGGCCTGTGCACCACAACTACTGAGCCCACGCACCACAACGACTGGGGCCCACAGACACACAGACACAATGTGAAATTTAAGAACATCAAGGAACACGGAAGATCCTACTACTACTCTTCAAGAAAGAAAATCAGGTCAACTACTCGTTAAGAGAATTAGACTAGCATCAGACTTCTCATCAACAATACTACACGCTGAAAGATAATGGCACGATATCTTGAAAGTTATAAGGGAAAGATATTTTCAACCTAAAGTTGCATGAAGATAATTTCAAATATATAAAGAGGCAGAAAACTTACTTTCCATGTAGTCTTTCTTGGGAAGTTACTTGGAGATGCCCTTCAGCAAAAATAAAAGTCTAAACCAAGAAAGAAGGCAAGGATTCAGAAATAATGAGTTTGGCTCATAGGTACAGTAAAAGGAAGCTGAAGAATGCAAACTGTGCAGTAGGCCAGGGGAGCAGTCACCCCACATTTGAGATGGAAAGTGAAAGGCTCCAGAAGACCATTATCCAAGGGGAGAAAGATAAATTCTCGAAGTGCAGATGTTATCCCTAAGGGTGTGGAATTCAATTTTTTTTTTTTTTTTTTTTTTTTTTGCGGTACGCGGGCCTCTCACTGTTGTGGCCTCTCCCGTTGCGGAGCACAGGCTCCAGACGCGCAGGCTCAGCGGCCATGGCTCACGGGCCCAGCCGCTCCGCGGCATGTGCGACCTTCCCGGACCGGGGCGTGAACCCGTGTCCCCTGCATCGGCAGGCGGACTCTCAACCACTGCGCCACCAGGGAAGCCCCAAATTTTATGTTAATAATATACCTTCCAAATTTCTACAACGGGCAAGTATTGTTAATTTTAATAACAAAAAATTTTTATATAAAGAAAACTTTTAAATAGCAAATTTAAATGACAGAAAATTATCTTTAAAGAGTTTTAAACTTTGCCTGCTTCTCTGCCTAAAACTAAGTCTTTGGAAGTTTTTTTCCTCCCAAAGGAGAAACAATGACCATTAAAATCTTACGCTCCCCAGCCCACAAAACAAAGAAAATAGTTTCCTTTCCCATTTAACTGCCAACAAAAATGATCAGTTTTTAAGGGTCCCATTCTGTGTCCTACTAGAAGTGATTTACCAAACAAACCCATAATTCTAAAAAAGTTATCCACTCAATAGTAAATCCACACACACACAAAAAAACCTTTCCATGATATACTTTTTTTTTACTTTATTGAAGTATAGTTGATTTACAATGTCACGTTAGTTTCAGGTGTACAGCACAGTGATTCAGTTTTATATAGATACATAGCTAGATATCCTTTGTCAGACTCTTTTCCCTCATAGGTTATTACAGAATGTTGAGTATAGTTCCCTGTGTTACACATTAGGTCCTTGCTGGTTATCTGTTTTATATAGGAGTGTGTATGTGTTAATCCCAACCTCCTAATTTATCCCCCCTCCCCCATTTCGGAAGTAACTGACTATCAAAAGCACTTACTGGCCCGTGTGCACATAGCAGTGGAAGCCACACTGCACAAGTGTCACCAGCTCTGGGTTCTACTCCAAGTCCTGCCAACTCACCAGCCAGGAGGCCGGGGAGGCACCAGGCAGCTGTGGCCCTGCCGTCTGTCTGTCTGCAGCCAGAGCATCGGGGCGCGGTCATGAGGAGCAGTGGGGTGGATGGAGCGATGAGAATGAACAGCGCGTGCCAGCACAGGCGGGCGCTCACCACATGCCGGTGATGTCACTCCATCTGCCCGTATTCCGAAACGTCGTTCGTTGAGCAGTTAGAACGTGCGAGGCATCTTACATCCTCCATTAACTAAATAACACTCCCAATGACCTGGAAAATAGTCGCTCTCCTCCCCATTTTAAAAACAGGAGCTCCGAAAACTACTATTTTCCAATACACAAGCGCTAATTCTGACTACGGGGCTGAAAGCGCCTGGCGTGTCCAGGACCCGCGCAGGTGGTGTGCTCCAGGGACATCCCGAGGAGGCAGGGGTGGCACCCATTCCCCCTGCAGCCATGGGGAGGCGCGCTTGCCCGGATGTTGAAGACCAAACCTAGTCTTGAGAATGTGCCATTTGACATTTTAATCTGCAAGTGAAATCATGACTGCAGAAGCCCAAGGAAGCCCCAGGGTAAAGAAAGAGAAAGGCTGTCTCTGTCAGAGCTAATGCAGGTAATATTCGCCACAGTGAAAAAGGAGCACCAACATCGTTACAGACTTCACCGTGCCACCACGCGCCGTCGGAAGAGTATGTGACAATGCTGTCAGGGCACAGAAACCGCTAAAGCTAAAGCATCGCTAAGGACGACAAGGAGCTTGGATTCAAGGACACCTGAGCGGGGAGGCAGACAGGAAAGGGCTAACGACTGTCTACTAGTGACATCTGCCCTCTTCTTAAACTCTGTGAACATATGCACACCTTCCCATAAAACATTCACTTACTGTTCATATTGGGATATATCAAAAAAGACCTCACTGTGTATTTCAATAATTATTTCTCCTACTTTGTCCTTACTTTTTTTAAAAATAAATTTATTTATTAATTTATTTTTGGCTGCGTTGGGTCTTCGTTGCTGCGCGGGCTTTTTCTAGTTGCGGTGAGCGGGGGCTACTCTTCATTGTGGTGCGTGCGCTTCTCATTGCAGTGGATTCTCTTGTTGCGGAGCACGGGCTCTAGGGCACGGGCTCAGTAGCTGTGGCTCACGGGCTCAGCAGTTGCGGCTCACGGGCTTAGTTGCTCTGCGGCATGTGGGATCCTCCCAGACCAGGGCTCACACCCGTGTCCCCTGCATTGGCAGGAGGATTCTTAACCACTACGCCACCAGGGAAGTCCCTGTCCTTACTTTTTAACTAGAAACACATTCTAACATGTGTAAACTATCCGTCACTCTGCAGGAGCCTAACTTCTTTACCACCACCTATGAATGTGAAGAAAAGAAACCTAGTGAAACCTAGATAAACTGAAACATTTTGGGTGTGTGCTCTTTTGTTTAGCTACTTTCTTTGATGAAGCAGAAATTGTTTCAACTACTATTGTTAAAAATCTTAAATATATATATATTAGTCCACTTTCCTTTCTTGGTATTCACTCTTTCTTATCTCCTCCTTGGTCTAAAAAGAATTTAAAGCAGATTCCCTTCTTCTGACTCCAAAACCCACGTTCCTTCCAGTAAGCCATTCTTCTTCTCAAACAAATATCCATTCACTGACTGCTACAAGCCAACACTAGCTAGTCTAGCATTGGAGATTCAAGAGATAATGAAGAGCTCCTTCCCCCAAGAGCTTCCAGTCTACCCTAGTGAATAAATATTTTTAAAAAAACCAAACACCTATTGTAGTCCAGTACGATAACTGCTATAAGTGATGACATGCAAAGGTGTTATAATAGTAATGGCTAATAGGTATTCAGCATTCGCTATGTTCCAAACTCTTTACAGAGAAAATATCTGACAGAAGTCCTCCCCACAATAGGTACTACCTGACTGGGGCACCCTCCACTCCCCGGGCCTCCTGTTTCTTCTGGTGCAATGCTCCCGCCTCCCCGTCAGAGGAGGAAAGACTTCACTAAACCTTTGGGGCTTCCTTTACACCTGCCAGCCTCAGCCTGCTTCACTGTGTGGGAAGTTAATTGGGGAAGTTGCTCCTTCGGGGGAACCTGCAGGCGCCCAGCTCTGCCTGTGTCGGAGGAGTTCAAGTAACTCAGGAGTAAAGTACTGGGAACTCCACGTGGCAGGACCCCTAAGTCACACCCTCCAATTCAGCTTTCATCAGTAAGGCCGACAATTTGATCCACGTCTGACTCTTGTATCTATCTCTCTCTCAGCCAGGGCTAAATTTGGCAAGAAAGGGTTATTAATTACTAGAACCTGAAAACGTCAGCATGATCATTAACTCTATTTTATATATGAGGGAATGGAGGCTTCTACAGCCTAGAAAGGTTAAGCTTCCTTCCTAAAAAGCGGCAATACCGCCATTTGAAACCGCTGCCTCGCAGCAAGAGAAAAATAAGTTCCCAGACTGGTATTGCATTAAGCTTAAGCTGAAATTCCAAAAAGGAAAGAGCAGTTAATGCTAAAACAGGTCATTTGTTCTATCATTTGCTGCTGTAAATTGTATTCAGTTAGCATTAAGAAATTAAAATCGAAAAAGCACATATAATCATCAGATTCATAGTTCCCTAACATAATAGACACAACCGTATTGAGCACCTACTATGCGCCAGGCACTGCTCCAGGGACTAGACAGTGGAAGAAAGAAAAAAAAAAACAAAGTCCCTGCTCTCATGGAGATTACGCTTTAGTGTGAGAGAAACAGACAATAAACAAATAAATGGATAATGTCAAAAGGTACAAAGAATGTAAGGTCGATATTTTAAAAAAGACTGACGAAGAGCAAAATGATAGGAGGTTCTATTTTGGGGATGGGGAGATCAGAGAAGGCCTCCTTTAGAAGGCCTTGAGCAGTGAGCTACCGCAAGTGAGGGACTGAGCTGGACAGACATCTGGGCAGCAGGGACACCAGGGCAAAGGCCCCGGATGGGAACGTGCTCACAGTATTCAAGCAATTGTGAGAAGGCCAGTGGAGACAAAGTAGAGGAGAAAAAAATGGTGGGACATGAGATTAGAGAGGTCAGCAGGGCCGAATCATGGCGGGACCTGGGGGTCCATTCCAAGTGGGAAGACGATTCCCCACAGCGGTCTGAGCAGGGCTAAGACACATGATTTGCACTAAATGCCTACCATCACTTCCTTTACAAGATTAAAGCTATGTGATAATTTTTTGTTTCTTCTTTACCTACAAGTAGAGAAATCAAGAAAGAATGGAGTTTTCCCTGTTATTCTCAGGAACATGAAGTAGGGCTTCTAAAAGGAGGAAGGAAAAATGCGAATGTCTGCTCTATTAACCATGACCCTCGCTGGCAGGGGCTCCGGACCTCTGAGCACGAGGCAGGCAGATGGCACCAGCAAGGTGTGCCGGCAGCAGACACCAGTCTCCAGCATCCCTAACGTACCAGCCGACCCGCCAGTGGTGTGGTTCCTCTTCACGGTGTGTCTAACTCTCTCAACACTAAACCAATTGGAATGGGAACCAAGCCTGCAAGGAGAACTGGTGAGCAAATGCTCTGAACAGGTTGAGCATAAATCCTGCTGGTAGACTTCCAGGTGGTTGGGAGTCTTAAAATGAATGTAATGTCACTTTTCTAAAAATTAGAAATATAATCATCACAAACTTGTATGCAATGCAAACATCTGACAAATGCCTGCAGAGGGAGGGCACCAGCAATGGAGAGAAGGAAGATCCATCTAGTGGGGGAAATGACCTAGTAAACAGACACAGAAACAGAGCAGAAGACGCCCGGAGGCAAGGGGTAAAAGGAGGCCACGCCTCTAAGGCATAATCTCCATCCTTTCAGCACTTGGTAAAGGCAGTGGGGAAAGCACAGCCACTGGACCAGAGCTGACACCACCCAAGCTGGGGAGTTCCGGTAACTTTCTGACTCACAAAACATTCAAGTACTGAAGGACAAGGCAATGTAACTTCTAAAGGGTGCAAGTATGAAGAAATAAAAAGTGAAAACAACTTAAAATATTAAAGGAGAAAACAAACTGTAATAAATTAAAAGCAAAAGCAAAAGTTCTAATAATTGTTTCAAAACCAGTGATTCTGCATATTGTTTCAGACTCAGGAAACTTCTTTTCCTAAGGAAATAAACAGCTATATGCACCAAACAAATATATAAAGAAATTTACTGCAATATCATGATAGCAAAAAATTGTACACAACAGAGGAATAATTAACTATGATATATCCAAATGATGGAACACTATATTGGTTTTGAAAATCGATTTAATAAAATTGGAAGTGACTCTCAAAGTGTTACGTAAAAACAAAAGGTTACAAAAATCTTACATTCAGTATGCAGGTAATTTTGTTTAAATATACACACACTAAAAAGAAAGGTAGCAAAAGTTGAAGAACAATGAGTGATTTTTAAATTTTCATCTTACACCTTTCTGTGTTTTATAAATTTTATACAATGAATATATATTACTTTTAAAATCAGATAGAAAACACACAAACTATATTCAGTTCCCTATTAGGATACAAAATACATTAGTGAAAACACACGAAATTGGAAATGCACAAACGTCAAACACATCTACATGTTATAAGAGAAGAATCAGCTCCTAATGAGCAAAAAACAAAACAAAACAAAAACCCTAATTTCGCCAACTTTTCAAGTTATAGATGAACTAAAGTTTGGTTTCATCCTGTTATTCAGCCCAAATCCACGATTTTGCTTTGCTCTGCATCTTGGCCTGTAAAAGGACAAAAAGGCCTAATGCCGTTTTCCTGGTCATTTCTAGCATCCTTGAATTTCACACTTATCTCAATTTTATCACTTGAGATAGACTAATTTCTTTTTTTTTTTTAATTGAAGTACAGTTGACTTACAATATTATATTACTTTCAGGTATACAACATAGTGATTCAATATTTTTATAGATTATACCCCATTTAAAGTTATTATAAAATATGGGCTATATTCCCTATGCCGTACAATATATCCTTGTAGATTATTCATTTTATACATAGTAGTTTGTACCTCTTAATCCCCTATCCCTATCTTGCCCCTCCCCCGCTTCCCTCTCCAGACTGGTAACCACTAGTCTGTTCCCTAGATCTGTAAATTTCTTTATATTCATTCCTTTCATTTTTCAGATTCCACATATAGGTGATAACATACAGCATTTGTCTTTCTCTGTTAGACTTATTCCACCAAGCATAATGCCCTCCAGGTCTATCCATATTGTTGCAAATGGCAAATTTTCATTCCTGTATACACACACACACACACACACACACACACATATCCTCTTCTTTATTCATTCATCTGTTGATGGACACTTAGGTTGCTTCCATATCGTCATTGCTGTAAAAGTGCTGCTATGAACGTTGGGGTGCACATATCTTTTCGAATTAGTGCTTCTGTTTTCTTCAGATATATACCCAGGAGTGCAAGTGCTGAGTCATATGGTAGTTCTATTTTTAGTTTTTTAAGGAACCTCCATACTGTTTTCCATAGTGGCTGCACCAATTTACATTCCCACCAACAGCGCAGGAGGGTTCCCCTTCCTCCACATCCTCACTAACATCTGTTATTTGTGGTCTTTTTGATGATGGTCATTCTGACAGGTGTGAGGTGATAACACTGTGGTTTTGACTTGCATTTCTCTGGTGATTAGCAATCTTGAGCATCTTTTCATGTGCCTGTTGGCCATCTGTATGTTGTCTTCGGAAAAATGTCTATTCAGGTCTTCTGCTCATTTTTTAATTGGGTTGTTTGGTTTTTTAATATTGAGATATATGAGCTGTTTATATATTCTGGATACTAATCCCTTATTTGTCATATCACTTGCAAATATTTTCTCCCATTCAGTAGGTTACCTTTTTGTTTTGGCAATAGTTTCCTTTGCTGTGCAAAAGCTTTTAAGTTTAATTAGGTCCCATTTGTTTATTTTTGCGTTTGTTTACTTTGCCTTCAGAGACAGATCCAAAAAAAGATTATGACGATTTATGTCAAAGAGTGCTCTGCTTATGTTTTCATCTAGGATTTTAATGGTTTCCTGTCTTACATTTAGGTCTTTAATCCTACTGTCATTTCTGATCAGCAAAATAACACCAGTAATATAAACAGTGCATGTCATTCATATCTATTGTTCATAAATGAATATTAACTTTCAAATATATAAATAAGAATTCTACATTTAAATTGGTGTGAAATCACCTTGTGTGCCTATATATTAATATTCTATCAGTTAAAATATGAATATGTGCTTGTTATCATGAGAGTAAAATGCTGTTATAACTGATGAGTATGAAACTATTAACAGGAAAGCAAATGAGTTAATGTGAGAGTTGAGAAAGGGTTCATTTATACGACAGCTTTAGGAAGAACATTATATTCACTGAGGAAAATTTTTATAAAATTTTTAGAAGTCAATAAGAGATATTATTTTATAATTCTATTATACTTATAAAATTGTTTAGTGTACTAACATAAAACAAAGTAACCTTTAAGAACCATATTCGATTTTTAGTTATTTAGTTTTACATCATGAAAAAAATGACCTTTTTTAATGAAAAAGCTCTATTTGGGAATTCTATACATCTTATGCAAATGAATTAAAAGCAGAATAATTAGCTCTGCCATCTCAATTTCACAAGGAGAAAGAATGCTAAACTCACAAACAATAATATCCATAATGAATCATACATATGTAATAAAAATATATAAGGAGTATGGAAAAAAAAGAAAGTGTTAAAGAGAATTGGGGTTCCCAAAACATGTTTTATTCTCACTAATTAAACCTGAGATCAATAGTCTTCATAAGAATGTTTTAAAGAGAAATACAAATACTGTATGCTAACACATATATATGGAATCTAAGAAAAAAAATGGTCATGAAGAACCTAGGGGCAGGACAGGAATAAAGACGCAGACGTAGAGAATGGACTTGAGGACACAGGGAGGGGGCAGGGTAAGCTGGGACGAAGTGAGAGAGTGGCATGGACTTATATATACACTACCAAATGTAAAATAGATAGCTAGTGGGAAGCAGCTGCGTAGCACAGGGAGATCAGCTGGGTCCTTTGTGACCACCTAGAGGGGTGGGATAGGGAGGGTGGGAGGGAGACAAGAGGGAGGAGATATGGGGATATATGTATATGTATAGCTGATTCACTTTGTTATAAAGCAAACACCATTGTAAACACACCATTGTAAAGCAATTATACTCCAATAAAGACGTTAAGAAAAAAAAAGAATGTTTTAAGAAGAGAATTCCTATTATTTTGAATCTACAAAGAAACAACTGTTTGCAGAAATGATTACAGGACACCATCAACCATTTTCAGGAGTCGAAGACAAAGAAAGTTTTGAGATTTGTCTGGATAATATTCAGCTTTAACTCACTATTGATTTTAACACTCAGCCATCAGACATTTGACCAAAATTGTGATTCGATGGGCCCCTATTTAAAGGCAACCTTAGATAACACATTTCCAGCATTTCATCCACGTTCTTCAGTGATGCTCTTTTTCTCACGCCTGAACACAATAAACCATGAGTACCAGGAGTCCACTGAGCCTAAAGAAGTGGTATTCGGGGTATGCCTAGTGATTTCTATCAGTGTCTCAAATATCTTTGTCTCAAAGAACATGCCTATTACCAAATCAGCAATTTTATTTTTATTTTTAGTACATACTAGCAAATAATAGAGGCAAAAAGCAATAAATCTTCAAACAAGTATGCAATGCTCTAAAGAGGGCAACCCTTGGAAACCAGACTTTCAGGTGCAGGGCTACCCATCCCAGGACAGCTAGAAACGTTCACTCACAAGCCTCTGCTTTCCAAAGCAGAAGATTTAGGGGTAGCGATACCTGATTTACTAAAGTGCGCTTGTTCATAAGCCAACCATGTGAAGACAGACGGAATGTCTCCAACAATCCAAAAGGTGACCATGAAGAGTGGGCTTACTCAGACCACTTCCGGATTGTTCCAGAAAGTCCGTACGCACCAAGATGACAAACCTTCTAACCATGACAGCTACCCAGAAATGGCCTTGGCTGCCCTAGCGAAGGGAGCAAGCTCTCCAGCACAGATGTGTTCACGCAGAAGCCAGAAGGCCATTCACCAGAGACTCCCGTGAGGGTTTCGTTTCACACAAGCAGTTCACACCAAAGGTGCGATGACCATGATCGCTGACATTTACAGAGTGCTTCCTACCCACGAGGCTCAGCAGTGCAGATGAAGCAAGGTCCAGGCCGCTCACACAGAAGCACAGCTCAAATCTAAGCTGATTCCTGAACCCATGGTCTTCACTGCTAGACCCTTAACACACGAAACCCGTGTGCTTTTTAATCAGCTGCATCAGACCCTGCCCATTTCCCCTCTAGTCTCTGCAGCTCAAGGACTCACAAAAAGCCTGGCCATCAATCAATACTTATTCAAAGGGCGAGCCTGCCCTGCTTCCCGCGTTCCCTGCTTCCTTAACTACAAGTCGCACTTCTGCTCTGGGATGCCAGGAAAATTTATCCTTCGAGATTCTGGCTCAGACGTTACCTTGCCCTGACCAATCCAAGCCCGAGTTACGGCTGTTTCTCCCTAGATGATGCCGGCATGGTGGAGCCTGCCCTGCCCTCCCACAGACGAGCTACATTTACTAGCCCTCACCCCACCCGTATCCTTGCTGTGACCTGTGGCCACGTGACAGAGCGCTGGCAAAAGGAAGCACGGTCAAAGTAACGCGTATGTGCCACTTCTGGCCCACACCTGCAGCCACAAGGGTTCTTTCCCCCCTTGTCTGCTGGAGGACTGGAACCTTCTAAGTTCTCAAGGTCTGGCTGCCAGACCAGCAGCAGTAACATCACCTGGGAACCTGTCACACTTGCAAACTCGGACTTAACTGAATCAGAAACTCTGATCATAGGGCCCAGCAACCTGTGTTTTAACCAGTGTTACAGGGGATTCTCATGCAAACTCACGTTTAAGGACCACTGCCCTCAACAAACCAGCCTCAACTGCAATCAGGCGATAAGGCCCCAGGCAGCAGAACAATGTGTTGGAAGGAACACTGGTCTCTGTAGGACCAGGTGAAGTGGAACTATCCACCAATCTGGACCATTTACATCAAAACTTATGTGAGAAAACAAGTAGTCTATTACCTTTAAAGGCCCTGACTGGGCTTCCCTGGTGGCGCAGTGGTTGAGAGTCCGCCTGCCGATGCAGGGGACACGGGTTCGTGCCCCGGTCCAGGAAGATCCCACATGCCGCGGAGCGGCTGGGCCCGTGAGCCATGGCCGCTGAGCCTGCGCGTCCGGAGCCTGTGCTCCGCAACGGGAGAGGCCACAACAGTGAGAGGCCCGTGTACCGCAAAAAAAAAAAAAAGGCCCTGACTTATTGTTGGGACGCCCTGCAGCAGCTTTATCCAAGCTAAGTCCACCTGACACACCTTTACATGCTGTGCAGATGTATCAGTCTTTCTCTTCCCTCTAGACTAGAAGCTCAGGAGCCAGACCAGCTCTCACTCATCTTTGCATCCCTCCAGGGCCTAGAAAACCCCTGGCCTATACCAGGTGCTCGATGAACAACAATACCTACTTATCCTTTTCCATCTTTACTGCCAAAATGGTAATTCGTAATCTCTAAAATTATACCAATAAGCCAGCAACTTCCTTTTATAAAAATGTTATAAAAGTAACAACACTCACTATAGACTAAAACTTTCCTACTCTACGATTCTCAGAATGATGTCCATTTGTCAAAGTCTGTCTTCGGCACTGCTACTACCTCGTTTCCTTGGGTCCCAGCGCGAGAGAAGGCTCTTAATTTTGATCCAGTCCATCTTCCCTGATATATAACTTATACTAATACACACTTGCTTTTCCCTGGCTGAACCTTGCCCTGCTGCTCACTGTTTACTGTCCAACATAAAGATAGCTAATCTCCTTGCTACCCACAGTACTAGCCCAGCCAGGGAGCTGGTCTGTACTGACATTCGCCTTCATTTTACAACAGCTGAAAGGTGCGTTTACCAAATCTGGAGTTAGGGACAAAATGGGCAAAAGCAATTTAATATTTCCATTATTTTCCAGAGGTTCCTGCTTTCAATAAAATCAATATAAGAAGGAAAACGATCCACGACCAGCCCTCTGGCACGATTCTAATCTATTTTGTCTTTGCTGAAATGGTCCCAACATCCTTTTGTCTTTAATATTCCGAGCAGGATTTTTTTCTAAATCGACTC
This sequence comes from Delphinus delphis, assembly GCF_949987515.2. Taxonomy (NCBI): domain Eukaryota; kingdom Metazoa; phylum Chordata; class Mammalia; order Artiodactyla; family Delphinidae; genus Delphinus; species Delphinus delphis. The sequence continues at coordinate 83,859,837 of NC_082694.2, read as the reverse complement.
ACACGTTTCCTACCAAATGCCACGTTCCTAGCAAAGCTATTGCATCAATCATTTCATAGTCCTATGTGCTGAAACTGAGCCTGTGCCAAAAGCCTACTTGGAACAGCACACTTAGCTCCCCGTTAATTTATATTCCCTATACTTTAAAAGAGAACTCTAACTCTTTAGAAACGAATCCTTCCAATCCATATGGAAAAGTGTAGCAAATACCCAACGATACCGACAATACCCCAAAATTCTGTTCTTTGATTTTGACTAGTTGATCAGAATTTCCATTCAAATCTAACGGAAGGCTGAAGCTCAATGCTGTGATGCCGAATATACCAAGATTTTCCTTTACTATGTGGCTTTTAAAATATTTTCCAAGAACAAAAGGAGAAGACGTAACTAGTCTCATACTACAGGAAAGCTACAGGGACCGCATAGAAGGATGACAATCTTAGACTGAGGACACTTAGCCATCCCCAGAGATACTAAATACCAGCCAAAGGGTACTTCTACCTTGTCCCCTCGGCTCTACGCAGACACCAAAAATCTTCGTCACTTCTATCCTTGGTAAGCAGCTCACATGAACAGCTGTGCCAGTCCCATATTAGAAAAGGCACCCTAACACCTGCAGTGAAACGCACTGTAGATTAAAGTTAAACTCCAAAGCCTGAATAGTTATCACAAGATAAAATATGCTGTCCAGAACTCAATGTACACGTTAAAAACCTGAAACATTGGTAGGGGCTTATTGGGCAATCAAGACCTTTCCAAGAGACTTCATTCTCTATTAGCTAGACATTTTTTTTTTAACATCACACCCATAAGATAGCCTTGACCACTTAGGCCAGTTAATAACTGAAATACTGGATCTGCAAAAAGAACAAAATGATAGCGGTGTGAAAGTCCAACCTTCCCACTTTAATGGGATATTAACTTTCAAGATTATTTCTAAGGTGTGACCCTCTCCAAATGACTAGAACTAGTCAGACAAAATTTAACCTGAAATCCTGCTGGCCAGTTTAAGGACGAAATTACTAAGTGATGAAATACAAGAATTACATCTTCAACAATCCCATGACATGGCTCCCAAGCCTTCTGCAGCCCTGACTGTCCTGCTATGGTTATAATCGGGTCCTCCGACATCTCAGAAGAGCACAGTGTTCTTCAGATTGGAATGACCACCACCAACTATAATAGAAACTGCTACCTACTTCCTGATGGCCAATAAGCTAAATCTGGCCTAGCTATGTTTTTTGGGCTCAAAAAACAGAAGACTTAAGAAAACTTCAGCCAAAATTTTAAAAATCACAAATTTTCACCAAAAACTCCAGAATTCCAGCTTCCCTTGAAAAATCAGCTTTGGTAACCACCAGCAAATGTGAGGGGGGCTTTGCTTTTAGCCTGGGCATGGGATTTTCACGTGGTCATGCTGTCCATATCTCAGAAAATGGCCGCATCTACATTCATATCCATTCATGTTCCCTGCCCGGCAACCTCTAGCCATGTGAATTTGGAATTTATGTTGGCATTAACTACTTCACCTAACCCATGACCTCATCAGGTAACAACATCTTACAGTAAACAGAAACTCCCATGATTTATTCATAAAATTTAATCCTGGTCTCAGGCAAGTCTCCTTCTACACAGTTAACTTCGAGAACTTCACCTGGTCGCAGGCAAGTCTCCTTCTACACGGTTAACTTCGAGAACTTCACCTGGTCGCAGGCAAGTCTCCTTCTACACGGTTAACTTCGAGAACTTCACCTGGTCGCAGGCAAGTCTCCTTCTACACGGTTAACTTCGAGAACTTCACCTGGTCGCAGGCAAGTCTCCTTCTACACGGTTCACTTCGAGAACTTCACCTGGTCGCAGGCAAGTCTCCTTCTACACGGTTAACTTCGAGAACTTCACCGCAAGTCTTTACATTTATCTTTGAAATTTGTTGTTAAATTAGATACATTCAACTCAACCACTATTCGTTGTGCACCCAAAGGACGAGCGGTTTTGAAACTAGTGGTTTTGCAAAAGGCAGAGCCTCTCTCTCCAGTTTTAACAAGGTAAGTGTCACCTGAATGTCTTTCATATGCTTAGTTTTACCTATAATCTACCTTAAAAAAGAAACTAAAAGGATTCAGAATTTTTTGTCTGTATAAGCTGGGAGCTATTTATTTTAAAATAACATGTAACTGAGTAACTTAAATATGTCTAAAAGTATATATTGTCTACAACTCTGACCTTCCACAGATATCTACTTTGGCACAGAAAACCTCTAAAAACTAAAAAAGTTTCTATGGGATTATGGCTTAAGACAGAAAGTATGTGGCATCTCCGTCCGATGCCAAGACAGGAGCAAGGCGAGCTGGTCAGAGGCCCAGACGTTCACGGAAGAGGGCGGTCCCTCTAGTTGGCAACTGGGCTGCCCCTGGCTTCCTCACTCCACAAGGACACAGGCCGCCCGGGGAGGATCCCCTGATGACACCTGCTGCCGGCCAAAAGCCAGGCTTCCCCGGAATGGCCGGCTGGGGGACAAGGGGGTGGATCAGCAAGGAGCCCTCTTGCAGGGCCCCGCCCACAGGGCTGTAAGGACAGCCCTTTGTTCTTTCTGGAGGAAGACAGTTCTGCACTCTGAAGGCTTTTTTTCTGAATAGCTTGATAACAATGCTGATAGAGCTTCTCTTTCCAGTCACCTCTTATCACCCAACAATGTAATGACAGTGTAATCGTCTAGCTGGGGATAACTGGTACCTCTCACAGTTATCTTCATTTTCCTTTGAATCCCCAGTCACATTCCTCCAAAATTTTTCAATGCTTTGCACATCTCCTTTTAAGTAACCCTCCTGAGGAAAATAAAAGTCAGCCAGAAAGGTTTACACAGCTTCCTTCTAACCCACGGAGATGTACTGTGCAGCCCTTTACGTAAACACTCACATCAGAGGCACCCCGTAACTCCCGCGGCTGTGCAGCTAGGAGGAAGCACAGCAGTGCCCACACGGAGGGACCGAGTCACAGTGACCTGACCCCGATCTGCGGAGCTCGGCCAGCTGGGGAGCCGAAGGAGCTGCAGAGACAAGGCAGCACCCCATCCAGGGAGGGGACGCCACTGCTGTCCTGACCCCACGACCAGCCTTCCAGCCAGGGAGGGTGTGGGTGTCAACGAAAGACGCTGGAAAAGTGAAGTGTCCCCGGGAAAAGGATCCCTGAGAGCCCCTGGTGCAGGGCTGCTCAGAAGCTGGGCACGGGTACCACCCCAGCCGGGAGCCTCCGCCTGGCCGCCCGGCCAACTCCTCTGGTAGCTGCTGCCTTGAAAAGTGTGAGAACCACTGCATTAAGCTGCAGCCACCTTCTCCTCTGTATCCCGCACGGCCAGCACACTGTCGCCACACGCCGGACCCTCCAATGCCTGCAAAATGCATCACGGCAAACGGGCACTGCACACCCTGATGCACCCGAGGGATGTACACACCGTGTCCTCCACAAGCCCTGGAAAAGCAGCTCGGCAGCTGCGACACCCAGCACAGACTGAGCTCTGTGTGCTCGGCCCTCTGCCGGCAGGACCCCTGATGCCAACCTCAGCCCTGCGGGAGGGGCCCTCACCCGCCCCGGGATACACACCAGGAAGCTGCCGCTTAGGAAAGCGCAGTCAGTGCCTGGACCGCCCCGCTAATCAGTGATGAGCGGAACTTTAGCTGGTCGGTGCTCCCGCCACGCGAGCCGCTCACTCCGGACGCCCTCCGTGCCCGGCGGTGCTGAGCGCGAGAGAGGCAAACCTGGTAAGAGGCCCTGTGCCTGAGGAGTCTACACCCTGGCAGGGAGGCGCGCGAAGTAAGCAAAAGAAATGAAGTGCTGCAGGTGAGCAGGGAAAGCCGAGGCAGCTCCCCCGAGGCCCCGACTGACAAGGGCAAGGGCGGCCAAATCACCGCCAATCAGCGGGGGCTCTCGGACCACCACTTCCGAGAGCGAGGACGATACACACCCTTGACAGGCAGCTGTGGAAAGGGGCAAAGACCCCCAACGTGTGCCCCTTACCCCTCTCCTGAAAAAGCCAGACCGAGGCGATGCTGGGCTTTTGCTTGGAAGACACAGGAGAGGCTGGGGGAGCCCAGAGCGAACGACAGAGGTTGAGCAGGACGGCTACCTGTCTATCTTCTCTTCGAGCTGCTTCTGCAGCGCCAGCCTCACTGCAGAACCGCGGCAGAGGTTCGAGGAACAGCTCCTCGAAGGGGCTCCGCCGGGGATGCCCACAGCCTCAGGCAGCAGCATGTACTTACCTACCGCTGGTGCCTGCATTAGACGCGCACAAGTGGCCCCCTGGGGAGTGACGCGCCACTGGAAAGGACGGGCCAGATCTTTAAAAGCTTCATCCGGGAGGCATAAGCTTTAGCAGAGTATTGCAAAATACGGGTTTGCCGACCCAAAGGAGTGTGGAGGGGGTTCCAGGCAGAGGAAATAGTTTGATCAAAGGCATGGAGTTAAAAGATAAGGAAACATACTGGGGGAACTTAACTGGTTCTGCAGATCCTTCGGGCAGCAGACCAGGACTGCACTTCCAGCCCAGCCACTGCCACATGCATGGGGGCTTCTGGCAATTTCCTGCTCCTCTGGGGAGAGAGTGTGGGTGTGTGAGGGGTGGCCAAAGTAGGGGCAGGGCCCAAATAACAGAAAAGGAGCCGGCAGCCATATTCGGGAGGTTCTAGGCCTCTCCTGTGGGCCAGGGGTTCCCAGAGATAAAGCAGGCCTGAGAATGCGTGGGGCAGGGCCTCTCTCAGGGCAGGCCTCTCAGCCCAGAAGGACCCCAAAGTTAGACTTCTGACATTTTCTACACATGAGGTTACACAGGCAGTCACTAGAGATCCAGTGACAGGACTGGAAAGGGACATGGACGTCATTCAGCTGAAAACTGGGGGCCACACCGCCTAGTGTGCACTTACGAATTTTATTCTTCCCGTATATTGTGACTATATTGTCAACAGCACAATTACACTGCATGACCTTTTGGAGATTACAAGTTAATCGGTTAAACGCAAACATTTAAAAAATGCATCACACTTTGATAACCTTTTAGTAATATGGAGAAACTTAAAAATAATGTGGCCAGGGCTTCCCTGGTGGCGCAGTGGTTGGGAGTTCGCCTGCCGATGTAGGGGACGAGGGTTCGTGCCCCGGTCCGGGAAGATCCCACATGCCGCGGAGCGGCTGGGCCCGTGAGCCATGGCCGCTGAGCCTGCGCGTCCGGAGCCTGTGCTCCGCAACGGGAGAGGCTGCAGCGGTGAGAGGCCCGCGTACCAACAAAAAAAATAAAATAAAATAAAATAATGTGGCCAGGTAGTTCTCTACCTCTGATGGTAGGAGAAGGTGGGTAAGAATGAGCCTGCTTAAAAATGCAGGTTCCCTGGCCCTCGCTGGGTAGCTCTGGGCAGAGCCTGGGAATATATAACAACAATCCCACATGATTTTTGATACAAGTGGTCTCACAGCCACACTTGAAAAAGCACTGCAAAGGGCAGCAGGGAAGCTGGGAAGAGGTTTAAGCAAGAAGTAACTAATCAGTATTACGCACTTTGCGCTAGATGTGGCTACCAGTGTTGCAGGCAGAAGCCTGATTATGATGGTGTAAGAGCGAGCAGAGATTAGCAAGATGCAACTGTTCTTTCAAAACGTGTGACTGAGAAGAAAGAGACAGAATAAGGATGTGCCTTAAGGGCCTGACAAAAGGTGTTTTATTTGTGTTCATCACGTAGAGAGATGAGTAACACTGTAAAGGACATGTCAGTAATCACAACGTCCTGCACAGGATTTCCACGGCCTCCAGACCCACTCTCCACTGTCCTCTGCGCCCCCAAAGTATCAACTTGCCCTCTGAAGGAGGCACCAGCAGGAAAGAGAGGATGGGAGGGAGTGGGGTATTCATCTCCCCTCACCCCCTCCCTCAAGGCTACCGCAGGCTGGATGGGTCCCTCGTTGGGGGCCACAGCTGCTCCTGACAGGAGCCCCTACAGCTCCCCTCGTGGGGCTCTGACCCCCTTAGGGCTCTGCCCTTCCTTCCTCTGGCCCCTCCAGGCCTAGAGGAGCTGGTCCTGGGAGACCACCCTATTCCTTGCCGATTTCCCTAAACCTGCCCATATCTTAGTAAATGGTTCTTAAAGTCTCCTTGGTTACCTAGTTCAATCTGTCTCCTACCAGAACCCTGCCAGATACATACAACATTAAGCAGAGTGTAAATGCCAGCACAGTGCCAAATCCAAAATGCTACTGTGGTTCAAATACAACAGCAGTCACATCGGATGGGATTCAGGAAAAGATTCATCTGCAAGGTGCACTGGATGCGGGCTTGGAAGAACAGTGAGGCTTCTGATAAGCAAAGGAGGGGGGCACATCATTGCTGCCTATTCAGATCTCCTGAATCCGAATTCTATCTTTCCACATATCAGCTATCCCTCCCCTTTTCCAAACCCTACACGTTTACCAAAGCAGGACCCACGTCATTTGTAAAATCATTAAATGATCGCTCTGCTGGGGGTCCTGTTTACAGGTTGTTTTATTTTAAAGAAGTCTTGCCAAGTTCTATCATCGTAGACTCCCACCTGTTAAATCGACTGCAGGCAAAAGCTGTGTGTGAGCTGTTTTGATTATTTCCCTGGAAAGTCAGCCCTGATGGGCCACAGTAAACAGAGACTAGGGTTATTTGTACCTATCGAGGCAGTAATAACACAGGAAGCACTTTTAAAGCAGGGGACAAAGACCTCTTGAACAGTGAGGAAGCAGAAAAACCACTTTTGACTCCAAATTCAAAATGAGATTTTAATCCTACTTTAATCACTGTGTGGGGAATAAGACTGAACCTGAGCCTGATATCTCCCTTCCTAAAAAGGAAGTCCTAGAGATTTAAAATGGAATATATGTGAACAGATGTTAACTTCCCAAAAGAAAAACAGAAGACAAGTTCCAAATATTTCATAATTTGTAAAGAAGAAAGGAACGTGCAGCAGATGTATACTAGGAGCCAGGTACTTTACATAGATTATGTATTTTAATCTCCACAATAATCTACAAATAGCTACTATTTATTATCTTTATTTTATAGGTGAGGAAACTGGGCCTTAAAGAAATATACAGTAATTTGCCAACGAGCACAAGGCTGGCAGAATCTGGTTCCAAGCCAGTCATCACCACGGCATGACTACTTCCTACCGATGAAGGGAAACAGACACAGGGAAACCGACATGGACTACAGTTTAGGGCACGCGGTCCTTTGCCTCACTGCCTCAGATTAACCACAGAGGCAGTTTCAACTTCGAAATTTATTAGCCCCTTTTCCTCCCCTGAGTTCATATTTATATTCCCTCCAACTCGGTCCAAAAAGAATTTGAGGCAGCTTGATGAAACAAACACAGAATCATGGAATTTTAAAACTAAGTGCAACACACATTTTACACAGGGGGAAACTCATTTATGTAAAGTGACATTTCTAAAATTAGTTAACTGACAGGGCCCAAAATACAGATTCAAGATTCTCAGGCCCATATGCCTTCCTGATGAAAAGGAATCTTCCACAGCAGATTGCCTCAGTACGGCAGGGCTCTCAGTATGAAGGCCGAGGCTCGCTACGGCTGTAAAAGTAGACAGGTGCGACAAGTGAGTTAGATACTTGTGTCCAAAACCTAAAGCATTCAAATGGCCACTTTAAAATAAAACACACCTTTGATTTTCTTGTTTGGTTGCCATTCACCTTCTGCTCCTAAAAGTCATTATCTTCAAAAGGCTCAAAACTGAGAACGTCATTTATTTCTTCATCTATACAACAGGGTTCATCACAACACAGAATTGTAAGAGGATTAAAGCAGTTAATGTTCTAAACTATTCTTTTCCCTAATATATTATTTCACTTCATTGGTTGTCTACATGGCATGGGGCGGGGGAGAATATACAGCAATCCGCCAATCAACGAAATGGCCAAAAAGCAGGAAACGAGGATTCTTCCTCTGTACACACATCGCTTTCCCCACTCCAGCCATCACCACCAGCACTCCAGTGTTGGGAAAGCTCTTCCTCTCCACCCTGTCCTCCAAAAATACACTGGCAACCTGCATCTAAAACACGGATCTGTCAAAATGATTTGCCACGTGTTCAGAATAGAAATTAAAATGGACCTTTTACTCAAATGCTTAATACCATATGTACATACGTACCTGAAGCTAAAACACTTCAGGACTTGAATTTTATCTGACTTCATAAGGTGTTGTGAGGACGCAGGAGAATAATATAACGCATGTGAAAAAGATTTGAAAACTGTAAGATGTGACCCGTGATAATTATTACCTGACTTGGCAGGATTGGTTACAACAGCTGGTCCTTCTTCCTCCCTCCTCCAAACCTTTCCGAGTATCTCAAGTCTCCCTCTTGCCCCCTCTCCCCACCCCAAAAAGTTCAGCACGTCATCTCTAAAACAAGGACCCTGTCCCCAAACAGGACTGTTCGATGAGGTCAGTCTCATCCCTCACTGGCTGTCGGCCAAGTATGCCATCCTGGACATCATGTCACCAGGGAATCTTACTCCAATTTCATAGTAATTACAGCGTCAAGGGAAATAAGGAAAGAAAAATGGTTTGACAGGAAAGGAAAGGAAGGGTAAAGAGAGGGAGGAAGGAGAGGGCTAGAGAGCCCCTCAGTCTGATAACTCAGAAGTGAGGTAAGTCAAATGCAATAGAACATATATGTTCAGGTTAAAAAACAAAAACAAAAAACCTCTTAAAAAAATAGGTTGATCTGGACACAATTATTCTCCCTTGTTTGGTATTCATGTTGGGGTTTTTAAAAAATTCACCACATAGCCAACTAATAAAGAATACGGTTCTGTTCAATGACATCTGATGTCTTCTCGATAGCACGTTTGGCCCTTGTCTCTCCCTCAGTCCAAATCCCCACAGATATTCCTTTAATGATAACTAACCACCCTAGAAATAAAGTCGCCTGGAATGCAAGGCCTAGAAAGGGGAAACATCAGATGCTAAATATTTCCCATCTTAAGGCATCATGGAACCTCACTCAATACCAGATTTTATATTTTTATTTAAATATAAGACCTACTGAACAAATACTATGGTTACCTCAAGGTCACTCTGGAATTCTCAGAAAAGATGAAAGAATCCAGGAGCCTAAGGCAGGCAAGATCTTTTGTCCCTGTTCCTTGCCTGGTCTTTACTGCAACATATTTCCTCCTTTCTCTCCTACCTGACCCTGCAACCTGCATTCTTCTATTCCATACATACCAGTACTTTCTATCATTTTGTAAATTCCACACTCACTCTAGTAAAAAAGTTTAACTATTTTCTGGCTCTAAGGTCCTTTTCTTCCTCTGACATCAAATAACTGCTTTTATAATTTCCTAAATTTTCAAAACACTGTTAATTAGTGTATACCAAATTAACACACTAAAAAGTTATATTTTCACACTTTTCATCTCCTGATTTGTCTTTTTCCTGTTGAATCACTCTATTTGATTACAAGTAGTTCTTAGGCTTTCTCTCAACTGGGACCCAGTTATTTACATGTAACCAAAGTTAATTTCTATTTTGCTCAACTTCAAAATACTGGCTCAGTGACTACTTTTTCATCCAATTTTACTAAATGATTTTTCAGTTATTCCAAGTGCTTTATCAGCAAAACAGTCAATTCTTCGGTGCTTCAGAGAAACAGTTTATTATTACCATAAAAAGTTAAGGCTTGTGTGGTATTAATCCAATATTCTTAAGACTTGCTAAGAGAAAACAACCCAAAATACAAGTGGCTATGCAAATTCAGAATGGTCTCAAGAGAACAAAGGTGTCCAAGGTACCAAATCAAAACCTGTAGATAATAAAGGAGGAAAGTCAAAATTTTAAGTCCTGTCCCCTTCCCTTGATTCTCCTGCTTATGTCAGCACTAAAAAGAACCTGCTCCGGATTGCTGAGATTTTTAAATGAGTTTATTATATTAAATCACTTTTAAAGTCACAGGCATTATATAAATTAGAAGCCATGAGCGCAGTAGAGAAAATATTTCATCGTGATAGGGAGAGAGAAAATGAAACAGAGAGGAAGAGGGAGAAAGAGAGCATAATCCTGTTCCCTAAGATAAGTGAAAAGCTATAGGCCTATCTCTCTTGCTCTCATTGGCAAAACAATTTTTAAACAGATACCTACCCTGCATTTGCTGATACCTTGGCAGCAACCTACTTAAGTCAAGGAGGGTTGTAATACACTAAAAGGCCATACACTGTGCTTCACTTCAGAAAAGTGAGAATTCTCCACAGGGCTGAGAAGACGAAAAACCGTAAGTTCTGATCAGTTTACTAGTAAACAGAGAAGACTACTTTCTTATAGTATGCGATTAATTTCACTAGTGGCACTTGAATCTATTAGCAAGATTCACATTATAACTGTAGTTCAAGATGTATGGGGGATAGGTATTTACTAAGAACCAACAGCTATTACTGAACTATAAGTAAGGAATTCAGATCTGAACAGAGGTAGAATTTTTTTATACTCATTGAACATACTTCTATTTAACTTTTTAAAACACTGAAGCACAAAGCACTTAGTGTCATAACGTTAGACACAGGGGTCATTTCCCACCTTGCTGCTATGAAACGGAGTCTGGACACAGAGGAATCCAGTATTATAAATGAAATCCCTGATGACATCAATGACAGCAACACATTCGGGCGGACAGTGAACCCGGATCCCTTGGAAAGTGCAAACACTTCTAGATCAAGTCCACTTGAAATAATTTTAAGCAAAATTTTCAGTGAACTACCTCTAGCCTGGGGCTAAAGCAATTATCTCTGCCCCACCAACTACCCTAAATGTCACTCTGACAAATACTCCCAAACTTTCTTTTCTGAATAAAAATGGCGCTGCTTTTCCCACACAATCCTGTTTATATCTCAGTAACCCTTAGGCCCTTCATGCAAACTCAAAGTGAGGAATTAGATGTCACTCTTCCCTACACTGTGTCAAATGCTTTTTGGGGGGGGGGCGGGGGAAGAGGTGTTTCCATCTACAAGGTTGCCACTTTCTCCGCTAGACACCCTGGGATCATTAACTCAGTTTGCCTTTTCTTCCTAACCCCTGCCTGCCTTGCCCCAAACTGTTGCCTCTCTCTCTTGAATACGCCGCACTTCCACGCAAACTGTCCCAAAGAGCCGGTCGCCGACCCCGGAGCTGGCCTCCTCCACGCCACACACGTCGTGTCCAGCGCACCGTCCACCTAGGCACGTCCATCCTTTCCCCGTGGAGTATCGGGTGCCACGCGCGCAGGGCACAGACACCCCGGCTCCCCCAAAGCACAGCCTTTCCACGCACTGTCTACACCCGTGCCCACACGCACTGGAAGCGGCTTCAGGACTCCGATCGCCGACTACGCGGTGCACGCACGCCCCGGGTCGGGCGCTGCTGTGGCAGGGAGCAGGGCCAAGCATGCACGCGCGCACGTCGGTGCCCGGAGCCCCCGCGGGCTGCCCGGGCGGGGTGGGGGCTGGGTGGGCAGCTGGGGGCGGGGGGACAGCGGGCGCCAGGCAGCGAGCGGACAATAACAAGCGGGTCGCCTCCTCCTTTCGCCCCCGCCCCAGCCCGCGCCCCGGGTCCCGGGTCCCGGCTTCCGCGCGGATGGCACACGGCCGCGGAGGGGGCGGCGAGGGCGCGGTGCCAGCGGGGCCGCCTCGGGTACCTGGTCGATGGGCAGCTGCACGGCGTTGCTGAGGGGCTGCAGAAGGGTGGAGCCCGTGGTGCTGGTGGTGGCCATGGCCTGCCTGGCGCTCCGGCCGCCCGCGCCGCTCGCCCGCGACTGAGCCGGGCGACGCCGAGGACGGGGAAGCGACCGGCGCGCCTGCCCCCTGGCCGCCCGCGGTCGGAGCGCGCGGGGCGGGGCCGGGGAGGGGCCGGGGGCGGTGACCCGCTCGGCCCTCCTTCCGCGCCCCCACGCCCCCACCGCGCCCCCGCGCCCCCGCGTCCCCGCGTCCCGCGTCCCCGCCCGCACCCCCGACCGCCCGCGCCCGCCCCGCCCCCTGACTTCCAGCAGCTTCCAACCGCCCCCTCCCCACCTCGCGCGCCCTCGCGCCAGACAGCCCCGCGGCCCAATCGCGGAGCGGCGCCCCGACGCCCGCAGCCAATCAGAAGGCGCAGGCAGCGCCCCGCCTCCATCCCAGGCCCCGGCCCGGGGGACTAGGGGCTGTCTGGCCACAGTGGGCGGGCGGCTCGCGGGGATCGCTCTTCGGTGCCAGCGGGGGGGGGATCTCCGCCTCCTCATCCCCTTATTCCTCCTCCCTGCCCGAGGTCGGCGGCCAGCCCACCTCTCTCTAGAAGGAGCGGTGGACGACAAAGGGGAACGGGTTGGCTGCCAGACGAACGGGCGACGTGCGGGGCGCCGTCGAGCCAACGCTGGGGGAAATTGGGAACAAAGCTGGGGGCCGGGAGGAGGAGGGCAACAAACCAAAAAAGTGACCTAGATAAGAAGTCCCTTTGTCTAAAGGATTGCTGTGGAAAAGCGCAAACTTGAGTTCAGTTCCGGCTGTGTGTGCCTTTCGGTCACCCTCAAGCCCACCTGGGCCTGGCGGGCTGCGACCGGTCCAGTTCGACGCCGCGATGGCGCCCGCCCCAGGGAGGGAGGCAGTTCTCACCTGTGCCTGCGGCGCGCGCGCGCGCGCGTGTGTGTGTGTGTGTGTGTGTGTGTGTGTGTGTGTGTCCTTAACTGCCCGGCCTCTGCCGTCTTCCTCAGAACGAAGGCTCTTTCAGCAACTCGTCACCCCTGAGTCGCCAGCTCCCCCAGACTCTTCCATTGTGCTGTTTCCACGTACCTTCGGTGTGAGGTGGTGTGTGTGTTATGTGTATGTCACATCTATTTGTCGAAACCCCGTGAAAATAAGCCATTTGAGTTCCTTGAAAATGCAAGCGTCGACTTTGTGGAGAAGATTTCAGACGAGGAGGAACGCTGGAGGAGAGTATCAGAAGAGCTCAAAATCCAAGGAGTTAAGCGTGTGAAATTTTTGGTGGAAATAACTAATGGTTAATGAGAGTTCAGCCGCATGCTTTAATGGCTGCGTTAGAAGTGTAATAAATCATTTAATCCCCACACCAACCACATGAGGGTGGTACTGTTACCACCCTCAACCAAAGAAACTGAGTCACAGAGAAGTAACTTGCCCAAGAGAGCACAGCTAATAATAAATAGAGACAGGACTGGGATCCAAGATATGTGCCTTCAGAGTTTTTCTTAATTGCTAGGCCCTCTTCTTCCTCACACTTAAACCCAGTCCAGAAATTTTCATCAGCTGTCAGGTGTGCCATTTACTTGATAACTACTGTAGAGTCTTGGGTGATGAGACAGCACAGATTTATATACATGAGCTTCAGTAAATCACTCTCCTGGAACTCAGTTATCTCTCTGAAAAGGAGGTGGTTGAACTAATTGGTTCAATTCCTTCCTGCCCAACTTTCTTTGCTTGGTTAACATAATCCTAACAACCAAGCTGAATGAGGGATAGAAGGAAGAATCAAAAAGCCTGGACCTTGGACTTCCCTGCTGGCGCAGTGGTTGAGAGTCCGCCTGCCAATACAGGGAACGCGGGCTCGTGCCCCGGTCCGGGAAGATCCCACATGCCGCGGAGCGGCTGGGCCCGTGAGCCATGGCCGCTGAGCCTGCGCGTCCGGAGCCTGTGCTCCGCAACGGGAGAGGCCACAACAGTAAGAAGGCCACGTACCGCACAAAAAAAAAAAAAAAAAAGCACCTTCATTCTTCTTGGAGTAGTGATTCAGAGGGAGTTGTAATCAATTAGAGGCCAAACCTGCTCAATGGGCTGCTGATTCAAACATATTATCCCCCAAATCTGGAGCCCTCTATTAATCTCAGAAAAATTTTTCTTTCCTTTCCTCCACTTTGGAGAAGTGTAGAGAAAGCATACAGGTGGCTGAGCAAAACACTTAAAAAGTGGGTGTTGGGAACATACTGCAACCTAAAGTCGCATAAAGATACAATCTCAGGTCTAGAACAAGGAATGTCTGTGAAAAGGAGTTTCCTTAGACTGAACTTTTATCTTAGTAGGACTTGACAGAACACAGTTCTCTATTTGGGGTAACTACATGAAATTTAATGTCTACCATGGGGAGGATATTAGCCATCTGGAAAATTTAGCTGTGTCAGAGTTGTAAAGGTATAGGTGAAATATAGTGTAGTATTAATAACTTCGATTTTGGAGTCACACAGACCTAGATTTTCGGCTGTCTCTGCCGTTTATTCGCTACCAGATCTTGGGCAAGTTACCTAACCTTGCTAAGCCTCAGTTTCCTCATGGGTAAACAGCATAATAATAGCACCAACTCTGAGTTAGGAGGTTATAAAAGCTTACCTAAATGAAGAACTCAGAACTGTGCTTTGCATATGGTAAGACTGAAGAAATATTAATTACCATCCAAGAAATGTAATGTGATTCTGAAAATGGGAACTATTTTTCTCATATTGAAAGTACTACATCTTCATGTTTTTAATGAAGAAAATGAGGCCCATGTTTTAAGCTAATAGCTCAGTGATGATAGCAAAAATTTGATGCAGGCCTTCCGACCGGTATCTGCTAATTAGACCTGAAGCTCTTAAACTGTGATGAAGGGGAAAAGAATTGAATTAATTATATACGATGCCTCACTGTCCTGCCACAGATAACATTCATCCTATAAAAATGATTTTCACGTACTTGATTCTTAAAAACAAACATTTACTGAGTGCTTGCTATATTCAAGAACTGTGGGGCAGGGCATGCTGTAACGAGCAAATGATGCTTATAATCAAAAACAGAAACAGTCATATGTATACACAAAACAGAGAGTGAGGTGTTACAAGTACCAAGTAAGATCCTTTTCTTAATGTTAAAATCAAAAGAAAGCATCCAGAAGAAAAAACTTGGCTGGAAGTCAAAAGACCTGAACTTTAGTCCTGACTTTTTTTTTTTAATTGAAATATAGTTGATTTACAATGTTGTGTTCATTTCAGGTGTACAGCAAAATGACTCAGTTACACATATATATATATGAATATATATACTCTTTTTTTTTACATTCTTTTCCATTATAGGTTATTACAAGATACTGGATATAGTTCCCTGTGCTATATAGTAGGTCCTTGCTGGTTATCTACTGTATATATATATTAGTGTGTATATTTTAATCCCAAACTTTTAATCCTGACTTTTCCACCAAATAGCTGTGAACTTGAGAAATCTGCTTAACTTTTCTGTGCCTTAAATTTCTCATTGTTATTATTTTGGCTGTGCTGGGTCTTAGTTGTGGCATGCAGGATGTTTCGTTGCAGCATGTGGGGTCTTAGTTGTGGCATGAGGGATCTAGTTTCCTGACCAGGGATCGAACCCGGGCCCCCTGCATTGGGAGTATGGAGTCTTAACCACTGGACCACCAGGGAAGTCCCCGCACTGGTAAATATGGATAATGATAGCTTTTCACTCTGCCTCACAGAAGTATCATGACTATGACCATGAAATTAATAGTAGGGTAAATTATTTTTAAAGATATTAGAAATATTAGTATTAGAAATAATAATGAGCAAGAAAAAGCTTCCAAAATCACAACCACATTTTTTTTTTAATTTATTTTATTTATTTTTGGCTGTGTTGGGTCTTCGTTGCTGTGTGCGGGCTTTCTCTACTTGTGGCTCGCAGGCTCTAGAGCGCAGGCTCAGCAGCTGTGTCTCACGGGCTCAATTGCTCCGCGGCATGCGGGATCCTCCCGGACCAGGGCTCGAACCCTTGCCCCCTGCATTGGCAGGCGGATTCCCAACCACTGCGCCACCAGGGAAGTCCCAGCAACCACATTTTAACAAGAGTTACTAACTTAGACCAAATGGTAAGAGCACTAAGCAGAGTTCGCATATAATTAAATGGCTGTCTACCGGTGTTCTCATCCTGCCTACATAGGTCTGCCCCCCGAATTGGCTATGGTAATTAAAGATTGCTAAAATGAAGATTTCCCTTCCCAACTTATTTTTAATTTTGAATAAACCACTCAGAAGAAATGAATAATCCACCAAGCTGCTTTTGTTTCATAAAAATGGTATGTGTCGTGAAATTAGTCCCCAAGGCAATTATCTTGCCTATTCTATGCCCTCATATAATATCTTGGGAAAACTTTGATGAGGGGCATTGGACCATTCACATAAAAAAAAGCCCCAGGTAACTGGCTGACATCTTTAAGCACTTACAAGCTAACCCTAGCCTGAGACCAAAAAATGAAATTCAGAAAGCACCCTTGGGACTTCCCTGGTGGCTCAGTGGTTAAGAATCCGCCTGCCAATGCGTGGGACATGGGTTCTATCTCTGGTCCGGGAAGATCCCACATGCTGCAGAGCAACTAAGCCCGTGTGCCACTAAGCCCGTGTGCCACTACTGAGCCTGTGCTCTAGGGCCCGTGTGCCCCAACTACTGAAGCCCACGTGCCGCAACTACTGAAGCCCGCGCACCTAGAGCCCGCGCACCGCAATGAAGAGTAGCCCCCGCTCGCCGCAACTAGAGAAAGCCTGCGCACAGCAACGAAGACTCAGTGCAAACACCCTTTGAGACAGGGGTCCCCAACCCCCGGGCCACGGACCGCTACCAGCCCGCGGCCTGTTAGGAGCCAGGCCACACAGTAGGAGGTGAGCGGCGGGCAGGCAAGAGAAGCTTCATCTGTCGCTCCCCATCGCTTGTGTTACCGCCTGTACCATCCCCCCACCCCACCCCACCCCCTGGTCTGTGGAAAAACTGTCTTCCACGAAACCGGTCCCTGGTGCCAAAAAGGTTGGGGACAGCTGCTTTAAGACATAATGTGCTTCAGTTAGGACATCAAGTGTAACAAACACAGGAAACAGTAGAGATAGGAGACCTGCCTGGAGCCATCAAAGTCCTGGCTCTGCTGTTTTCTGACTCTAAGGCTGACCTGTAACAACAAACAAACCACTTATCTTCAGTTTCATTGTCTATACATTAGGAGATTTAAAAACTAAATAATTTCAATGGTTCCTTCTTCCTCTAAAATTATGATTCCCAAGAATTTCTAGAATTTTTTTCTGTCTCTCTGAGTCATTCAGTCTAGGTTTATTTGACTAAGAGATACAAACAAAACTAATTATTATTAATTTGAGAATTGCATGGCTTTCCAGTTGCTCCACTGGTTTCAGAACTACCTATAATGTATTACACCTCTAATCAAATTTCTTCTCGAAAATATCTATTATTCTCAGTGATCTGTGATGATTTCTGTGTTGTATCTGTGCATCTTGGGGAAATATTTCATTTTCCTCATAGATTTATTTAGCTTTTCCACCTTTGTATAAACGAGTCAAGTCTCAAAAAAAAAAAATCCCCTTAGCGCTTATTTATTTTAAGTACACCATCTGAAACCCTCTGATCCTTAGACATAGAAAAACAAAGTACAAACTCTCACGCTTCCCCATGCTTGCATAATGGCATTTGTGTCCAAATTATGAAACATCTTAAATGTAAGTCACTGCAGATTTCATCATAATCACCATCACCACTAGTCACGCTATTGCGTCTACTTAGCTGACCACAATGGGTAAGAAGATCTCATTTTCTCGGTTCTGCCTAATAGTTCAGGTTATTTCGATTTATCTATAATTATAAGAAGTTTATCTAGAATTATTAAATATATTGACATCTCACTGCTCTTCCAAATAGTCTAGTCTGGCTGCCAGGGGAGGAGCTAGGCCCTCACCTCTTCTGTTGCCGGCTCTGGAACAAAGAGAATGCCTTCAGTGAGTCTCCAGCCCACCAAAGAATTCTGCATTGTCCCTCAGAAGCCCATCACTTTCAGCAAATTTCCCTCTTCATGAGTAAATGTGTCAAAAAACATATTTTGTTGTAGATATTTTCTGCGTAGACACTTCCCATATTACTGTCATTTTTCAGATGCTGGGTTTTGCTCCACAAATTGCAATACCAATGCTAGAGCCCTAAGCAGTGAAGAATTAGGAATGAGAATCGTCTCTACATGTAAAGTCTGTGGTTGCCACATCTAACCCACTTCCCTCGCCAAAGGACTTTCTGTCCTGGACAGGTTACTCTTTTGGTTAAATATGAGGTACCTGCTAAGGAAGGTCCTTATAAACAGATCATAGTTTCAATTTCATCAAATATCTTATTTTCCATTTGAAAGCCAATAGTTATTCTCTCTTATTTGGGTTTTTGTATGTAAATTCTGATCCAGGCTTAAAATACTGTATATCACAAGACAGTTCTTATGAAAATCACAACACATTAAAATTAAGGGGAAGGGCTTCCCTGGTGGCGCAGTGGTTAAGAATCTGCCTGCCAACACAGGGGACACAGGTTCGAGCCCTGGTCCGGGAAGATCCCACATGCCACGGAGCAACTAAGCCCGAGCACCACAACTACTGAGCCTGCGCTCCAGAGCCCACGATCCACAACTACTGAAGCCCGCACGCCTAGAGCCCGTGCTCTGCAACAAGAGGAGCCACCACAATGAGAAGCCCGCGCACCACTACGACGAGTAGCCCCCGCACGCTGCAACTAGCGAAAGCCCATGCACAGCAACGAAGACCCAATGCAGCCAAAAATAAATAAATAAAAACTAAAATTTTTTAAAATAAATTAATAAAATAAAATTAAGGAGAAAACTGTAGTGAAAGAGGTACCAAATGTTCCCAAGCTAGTTTAAACCAATTGTATTACTAAATTTATAAATAATGTGTTGCCACTTCCAGAATGAGAATGCAGATCGGGTGGAAATAACCTCCAGTGGAAGCCCCTTTCTTAGATTCTTCATTTGGAATATTATCCCAAATTTTGTTGAGGCATTGGGAAGGTAGGATTATAGAAAGTACCAGGTAAAGAAGTTGGGCCCTGGAACCAGATTGCCTGAGTTTGAAGCCTACTTATGACTTAATTGATTTGGGGTAAGTTTTTTAACCTCCTTGGGCCTCAATCTTCTCATCTATAAAATGGGAATAATAATGATTTGTGCCATTCAAATAAGTTAATACACATAAAGTACTTAATGCTTGTAACATTGTAAGCTCTCAATAAATATTAGCCATCATCACCTCCATCATCATGATCATCATCCTCACCATTATTATTATAGGAATTGCTGGTCTTACAGTATATGGTCACATTTACCATGGGTACTATATACAAAGTAGAAGTGTAGTTTAGCAACAAAGGCTGGTTTAGCTTCTTCCTCCAAATTGAGGGTGGGGGGTGGGAGGACACCAAGGGCTAAGATTTGGAGTATAAAGAGTACATTAACTTAAATGACTTATGACAGTCCTGGCCTATCTCACCTGAAAGCATTAACAGAGCTTTATATTTACAGAAATAAATGACAGCTAGGTTTAAACTTTTACATCTTCTTAGATGCTGGAATATATTATGGTAAGTTATATTATTTTGTTTTTTAACTGTCAGTATCTATTCTGAGCCTTTACAACCTACACAGTAGGAAAAGGATGAAAAAAAAAAGACAAATGGTAATTTATATAAGAATTTCACGGGTAAGAACTAAGCAAATGAATGTATAATTTATAATTTGGCATATTACTTTGTGACACATTTAAAAATGATTACTCTGATTGATGATTTTGAAAATTCCAGGTGGCATTAGACTTCACCCTTCCATACAGTATTTCTTTGAATACCATCTCTGAATCCACAAATATTTATCTTTTTCTGGTTAGCGTCCAGCTGGTAACCAATGAAATGATCTTACATTATTCTAGGATAGGAGCCAGGAACTTGATCTTATTGCATAAAGCTATTCCATTCCTCTTTGTATAAAATATATTCACCTACTGGTCCCTAGATATTTAGCTGATAGAGCACGTAAAATTGTTCCCTTTGGAGTTGCTTGGGTGTCACTGAGAAATAAACAAATAATAAAATCAACCCCAGTATGTATGACACAACCCAACAAGTCAGTGTGTCTCCGTGCCTTCCACAGGACCACCTTAATCAGAATCACCCAGGACATTTGTTTAAAATCCAGATTCCTGTACCATACCAAACACATAAAGAATCAGAATTTTTTTTTAAAAAAAGAAGAAGACGAAGAACCGTAATTTCTAGGTCAAGGCGCTCAAGTCTGCATTTTACCAATATGTAATTCTTACGCCTATACTAAAGTTTAAGAAGTGTTTCCCTATTAACATACCTCTGAGCTCGTTGACTGTATCTAATCAGTTTCCCCCAATGTGGATTAACTGGGCAAATATAAAAGAGGCCTAGCCCTGAGGGACATGATCTACACCCAGGGCAAGCAGCCGAATCACCCCAGCATCAAGGGACAGATATTTTGATCATTGATGTTTCCTATTGAAACACTTGTAATGAAGAGGGTAAATGATGGAAAAATCTGCACATAATGAGGTATGGGGAAGTCATTCCAGCTTATACGTGGCTTAACTTACACTTTACTGACCAAAGTGGCCTGTTTTGTGGCCTTTCAGACATGCATTGTACATCTGCTTTGGTCATTGAGGAGGAGAACGCTTTTGAAAGTCAAAATGAAATGCTGAGTACATTCTAGTTAATTGCATATGTGCAATAAAGATAAAGATATCAATATTCCTCTGTATTTCTGCCAACTATGAGATTCTGTGTTTGAGAGCCAGCATTGGCCAGTGCACCATTCAAATGATAGAGAACTACGACCCAGAAGAGAATTTGGAAATCAAATGGAATTCATTTACCACAGTGTTCAGTTTTTAAGAGCCTCATCTAGATCAAGACCTAGAAGCAATATGCATACGTAAAGTCTTTGCCAAGGAATAGTATGTCTAAGGTCTTCTATGGAAAAAAAAAAGTAATTATAGCCAAATATTAACAAGACCATCTAGGGAGAAAATGAAAAAAGGAGCAGTTAAGACATCTTAGAACAATGCAGACTTTTTTTTCCTCGGGCTTCTATTTTTTGAATTTCATTTTTATTTTTTGTATTTCATTATTATTTGTTGTAAGGTAATACATGTACAAGTTTTAAAAAAAATCAAATAGCACTGTGGTCAACAAAAGAGGAAAGTCCCCTGTCCCACCTCTCCCCACTCCTGTTTTGCTTCCCATAGCCAACCTTTTCAGCTCTTATAACTGTTTCTGTTTGTATTGTCCTCTACATTTTCTTTTAAAACAAAAAGTTTATACTACTATTTCAAGGCTAGATACCCCAGGTAGCTGTCACTTCTCACATCTCAGCCCTGCAAGTCTCTCATGGGTGAGTTTGCATGATGGGTCGTTGGTAACATGCAGAACTGTCGCTGCCAGGGAGCCTGGCAAATATGGTTTTAGCTTTCTAGAGTCTAAAGCAGAAGGAGGCTGTCAGAAAGGGAGAGGGAGGGTGGGTGTTGAGTTCACCAATCTGTAACATCTGCCAAAGCTGGGTCTAGAATAGATTGAGACCATTTTGCACTTAGAATTGTGAAGCCATTGCTCCATCTTCTTATAAGTTCCAATGACGCTGCTAAGAAATGCCACTTTAATTCCTGATTCTTTGTGTGTGACCTGTTATGGGTTTTGGAGGGGGTTTCTCCTTCCTCCTCTGGAGGATTTTTGGATATTCTTTTTATCATTGATGTTCTGAAATTTTAGTGATGTGTCTTGAGGTGGGTCTTTTCTATTCATTGTTGGGTATTTCTGTGGGCCCTTTCATTCTAGAAACCCATGATCTTCAATTCAGGGAAATTTTCTTCTTTCTTTGATATTTTTCTCCTGTTCATTTTGTCTGTTCTCTCTTTATGGAATTCTTATTTGTAAAATACTGGACTTCCTGGATTGATCCTCTAATTTAATTTTTTCCTTATTTCCAGCTCTTTGTTTTTTCTTATATAAGACTGCCTCAATTTTATCTTCCGACTTTTTCCTAATTAATTTTTCCTTCAAATATTTTTCATTAAATCAATGACAAAAATTATATACATTTCCCTCATCAAAAATTCTTATAATGAATAAAAGTAACAAAATGAGATAACAGTGACATATGTCTCATACATTAAAAAATTTCCGGGCTTCCCTGGTGACGCAGTGGTTGAGAGTCTGCCTGCCGATGCAGGGGACACGGGTTCGTGCCCCGGTCCAGGAAGATCCCACATGCCGTGGAGCGGCTGGGCCCATGAGCCATGGCTGCTGAGCCTGCGCGTCCGGAGCCTGTGCTCTGCAACAGGAGAGGCCACAACAGTGAGAGGCCCGCGTACCGCAAAAAAAAAAAAAATTTCCTGTTAGAAGAAAGGGAATTTGTACAGCAAAGGAAACAAGTGCTCAGAACACATCCAAATGTATGTGCAAAGACATACCCATCAACTAGCTGACTGTGTTTTATTGTTTGCATAATTACTAGACCAAACACTCATGAAATATAAGTGAGAACGTTAAGAAATATGAGATCCACTTCATGTTTCTAATTTTCACAATGCCAGCGCTAGACTCATAATAGTATCTTTATTGACTCTAAATGTTAAATGTTTCCAAAGTAAAAAGCAGACAATTCTTAGAGCCTGCTGAGCAGGTTTTGCTGAAATAGTGGATTTCACTATACTTACAAGGAAAATCTGACTCAACTTATAGTAAAATAGTATGAGTAATAAAGAACACCAAATAAATATCACTAAGAGTAATACCTACACATATTAAAGTATTAATTTGAACCATGTTCTAATTGAATTGCATGCTCGTCAAATCAGCCAACTTTACCTAAGACATAACACCATATCAAAGAATATGAATTCACCCATCAATAGTTTCCAAATACCCAACCCCAAATTCATATTTGTACACTCATTGAGAATTACAGTTTATTTAGAAAAGAAAAACAAACACACATGCATCTTTATAATTTAAAATATTTCATATTATGCATAAACAATATTCAGATTTAAGCTTTGGACCATGTTTACTTTTTCCTAAGTTATATTTATGTCATCAAGATTTTCTTATAAAGGTAATTATTAAGTGTATTAATTAAACAAACTTACAGTAGTATTTCCAATGCCAAATTTCCACCTATTAGATATGAAAGTATAACCTTCTTCTGAATAAAGATATTTGTCCAGATTTGGGTCTAAACATTTTTTCAGGCAAACAATTTAGTGAAAAAAATTTCACCTTCATCTTAAAATGTATGCAATCTCATAATAAGCCCCTGCATTTCCAAGTTGAAACAAATCTTGGATTTCTAGAAAAGATAAACCCTTTATTTAAAAGGAGAATTGTGGGTTATAAACTCACCAACGTACTGAAAATCCTTTCATTTCAGAAAAACCAATGCTCCTACTAAAGATATGGGCAGTCGGTTATAACATGGATATAGATTTCATACTTTTCACAATATTACTTCTCCTCCTTAATGGTATTGCTGTAGATGCATTTTGACCTTGGGCAGTGGTCTCATTTGATGGCCTGTGTAATATATTTGATTCTCTATATACAAATCAGACATTTACTCCCCAAGATATCATATTCACAAAGTCAAAAATTATACTTTTATTTAGAGAAGTAACAGTGACAGAGTCAAACGAGCCATCACTGTTTGCTGCTAACAAGATAGAAATTCTGAACAATATTTTCACTCGTGGCCATTTTGATGTCTGTAAGAGCTTATAGCACAAGATAAAATTCTCATCAACCTTAAAAAAAGTAGCAATGAAAACAACAAGTTCAATCCTGGAAAATTTTCCACTATCCCCAATATAAGTTAAATTAACCAATATAAAGCACAAACACAGTGATGCGGTAGATGAAAACTAGGGCTCAAAGGTGCGAAAGAATATTCCTTCTGACATCATAACTAATTCTAATTGACTACACATGTTCCCATCTGGAGAATTAAATAACTCTGATTCAACCTGAATGGATAAGCAAAATTAGCATCAGTGATGCCAGTATTAGAAATTTTAGAGACTGCCCTGGTGGTCCAGTGGTAAAGAATCTTCCAGTGCAGGGGATGCAGATTCGATCCCTGGTCGGGGAACTAAAGTCCCACATGCCACGGGGAAACTAATCCCGTGCACCTCAACTAGAGAGAAGCCCACGTACCACAACGAAAGATCACGCATGCCTCAGCGAAGATCCTGCATGCCTCAATTAAGACCCCACGCAGCCATAAAAATAAATTAATTAATTAATTTTTTTTTAAAAAGAAATTTTAGAAACTTCCACAGATGACAAGATCAAGAGGAAACCAGCTCACTGATTAACTGAACAGCTCATTGAGTTTTTAGAGAACATTAAAAAATTCATATGAAGTGCATTAAGTTAATATGTCCTTAAGTGTTAGCTATTGCACATTTATTCATTTACTCTGAAACTATTTTTGTTCATTGAAGAGATAATAGAAATATATCTAACAGTCTTTCCATGAACTGCAAACCTCCTTAACTATATGTCTAATCTTAGTGCACCTACCACCTTTAAGTTAATTCTCATACACATTACAGGAGCTTCGACAATTATAAAGCACGATGCTCAAATAACTTTTTATTAGCTGAAATTTTGTTTGTAGATATAAATAAAACTTGGAGCATATTTTGTTATTATATCAATGGATCAAATTTTTTCAAAAACGGCTGACACCTTTTAAAATTCTAATATCATGATGGATTAGATAGGTATGAAATAGACAAAGATCAAATTAAAAGAAAGCATTTATTTCAATCAATAAAATAGAGGGACTCCTTTTATGTCCATTACTTTAATCTTTCAGTAACAAAATATGTATTCGAATGAGCTTCAATCTGAAAACTGAGCAATTGTTAACCCTGAGAGGGAGCGAGAAAGACTGAAACTCTTCTTTGGTCCTTTTGCTCAAAATCATCAGCGTCAATAACAAAATCAGAAAGGAAGAATGATTAAGTGAACATCAAACTGCCAAGGACGTCGGGCATATTTAATCACCTCAGCCAAGTATCTTACACATGTGTTTCATTAGCCACAGGGAGGCTGGGTAGAGTGTGGATAGATTGCTATAAAATCAACAACAGCTGAAAGAGACAACGCAAGCGTGTGGAGTGAGGGGGCATCATCGTTCTCAGTCCACAATTATCAGGGTGCTCATGGTAAAGAAAACACGTTTCCAAAATGAAACAAACAGAAGGATCTAAGTGTGGTTCAACAGATTTGCTCAACATGTCACATCTAAGATTTTTGGACTCCCCAGAATTGTTGAATTACTTTTAATAGCTGCAGCCTGCTATGCTAATAAACATTTAATATAGAGAAACTCATATTCTAATTCGTAATTTTTTTACAATATATTTCTAGAATATAAAATTGCTCCCATGTAACCAAATATTTAACACCTGGTTTTAGAACAGCAAAAGCCCTTATAGCCCGCCAATTTAACAAATGGAGAAACTGAGGCACGGGGACATGTATTAATTTGCCCAATTTCATAGAGCAATCGAGTGGCAGAGGAGGGACTTCATGCCAAATCTCCCGCTCAGAGCTCTTTCCAGACTATGCAGAGCCTCCTCTGTGTCAGCCTTCTACGGGGGACATGAGAGAGTCACAAAGAGCGTGCTGAGGACTTAACATGCAATTAAGAAGATGAGGTACAGCCTTCCACACCCAAAACAACCGGAAACAGCTAAATAACAATATAAGGCTGTATGTGATAAATTAAAAACCAAAAACAAGACAGCGAAGTGCTATAGGTGTTCAGAGAAGGGAAATAATGTAGGTGTCAGCAGTGGTCCCCAATCTTTTTGGCACCAGGGACCGGTTTCGTGGAAGGCAGCTTTTCCGCAGGTGGTGAGGGGGATGGTTCAGGCAGTAATGCCAGCGATGGGAAGCGACGGGGAGCGATGGGGAGCCATGGGGAGTGGTGGGGAGTGATGGGGAGCGATGGGGAGTGACGGAGGAGCTACGGGGAGTGATGGGGAGTGATAAGGAGCGACAGGGAGCCATGGGGAGCGACGGGGAGCGATGGGGAGCGACGGGGAGCGACGGGGAGCCATGGGGAGCAAAGGGGAGCAACGGGGAATGACGGGGAGCGACGGGGAGTGGCAGATGAAGCCTCGCTGGCTCCTCGCTGGCTTCCCTGCTGCTCACCTCCTGCTGTGAGGTAGGGGTTGGGGACCCCTGGGTTTGAGGACCAAAATATAGTTTCATGAACTATATCTTAGAACAGTAGAACTTTTCTTCTAACTTGTTATTAAGAAATAATTTTAGCCTTAAAATAATTACAAAAATAAAAATAGTTCAAGAAACCCTTGTATACCCTTCATCCAGATTCAGATCCACTTACTGTTAACATTTATCCCATTTGCCTTGTCATCTGTGCTATTTATTTATTCCTTCACTCGTTCATTTATTTTTCACACTTTTTTTTCCAAATCACTTAAGGTAAGTTACATACATGATGACTTTTTTACCTCTGAATACTTTAGTGTGTATTTTTTTAAGATTAGGAATTTTCTCTTAAATAACCACAACACAGTTATCAACTGTATAAACTATGTTGCTAAATAATGCATTTATCTAAGCTAACAATCTACAATCCATATTTCAATTCTGTCAGTTGATCTAACAGCATTTTTAAATCTTAGGACATGTTCCCAGTATAGGATCCAGTCTATGGTTAGGTATTGCCTTGAGGTGTCAGGTCCCTTTAGCCTCAGTCAGTCTGGAACATTGATCAGCCTGGGATATAGCCACAGCCTTTCCCTGTCTTTCATGAGATGGACAATTTCGAAGACAATAGTTCTAGCTCCCACTATCTTATCTGCTTTTAATATAACAGTCCTCATTTTGTGCCTATCTGCTGTTTCTTCATGATTGCATTGGGGTAATGTTGTATTCTTTGCCCGTGATAGCCATCTGTCCTTCAGAGGTGATGTTCATTTTGATCACTTGGTCAAGGTGTTGTCCAATCTCCCCACTCTACAATTTTGTTTCTTTTTCTCCCTTGCAACCAATAAATAGTTTTGTTAGGAAATGATATATTAAAATCTTGCAAATATCCTGCTCCTCAGCAATACTTCTCTTAAACTTAGTAGTCATTGATTTCCAGAGTCAATCTTTACAACGATGGTTGCAAAGCGGGGATTTTCCAACTCCAGCACTCCCAGTTCATCTAATGTTTGGCTTCAGCATTCTGGTGTAAAACAGAGCCCCTTCTTCTCACCTGTCTGTCTGTTGATTGACTTATCGTTTTCTTTCCTTCTTCTTTCCTTTCTTTCTTGTCTATTGTAATTTGATAATAATGATTTCCCTTTTTTTTTTTTTTTTTTTGGGCTGCACCACATGGCTTGTGGGATCTTAGCTCCCCAACCAGGGATTGAATCTTCACCCTCAGCAGTGAAAGCATGGAGTCCTAACCACTGGACCACCAAGGAATTCCTGATTTCCTATTTTTAAATGCTTTACAATTCATTATTGTATTTAATTATTTTGAGGCAAATTTCCCAGATTTGGTCATTGGGAGCCTTCAAGCTGGTGCCTATGTCCTTAGGTTATGCCCTATAGTTTTTTTTGATCACTTCCTTACTTCCTGGCATATGGAAGAATTTATGGAACAATATGTTCCAGACCCATCTCACACCTACTCTGTCCCAGCCCTAGGGAGGAAACTACCTGGAAACAGCCGGTCTCTTATACTTGAACCTTTGGGTAGCTTCTGAAGATGGGTAGAATTTTGATAGGCAGAGAGAATGAACACTAGCATTTCAGGTTCAAACATGAAGTATGCTGAACACAGAGAAAGGATTTCACTTACCCTCTCTGTTTAAGTTTTCTACAGCTATGTAACAAATTACACCTAAAAATAATCACTTAAAACAGTCATTCTGTGGATCTTCAGTTGAGGCAAAACTCAGTGGGAATGGCTTGTCTCTGATCCACTTTGTGTCAGCTGGACTCAAGGCTAGAGGATCCAAGATGGCCCCACTCACATCTGGGACCTCGGTGCTGCCTGTTGGCTGGGCACTAATGCTCCTCATGTGGCCTCTCTCTCCATCAGGAGAGCTTGACTTCCTCACATTGCAGCCCAGGGCTCCAAGGGGGTGAGAGCAGAAGCTGCCAGACCTTGTAAGGCCTTGGCCCGGAACTGGCATAGGGTCATTTTCCTTGCACTCGATTGATGAAAGCAAGTCATAAGGCCAGCCCAGTTTCAGAAAGGGGGAAATACACTCCACCTCTTGATGGAAGGAGCAGCGTGCACGTATAGGACGGGAAGATCTTTGAACACACTCAACCACATCCTCTTTTTACCCTTTCAATTCCTCGAAGTTAAGTTAGTAGTTTTTGAATTCCAACATGGAAAGGAAGAAATGGAGAGTTTCAGATAGCTGAATAGGAAAGCATTATGTGACTTTTTTTGAACAATGTGATCATTAAAGGATCAATAAATTCTTGTTCCCTACATTGAGTGAGAGTTCTGTTTATGAAAGATGAAAAGTAATATTCAAAAGTTATTGGAATAATTTGTACAAGTATCTTGAAATTTTAAAAAATCTCAGTTAAGTGAGATTGAGAATCTGAAAACGTTCCAAGGCAGATACACAGAAATAATTTTTTTAAAGTAATTATTCATAAAGAAAGTTTTGAAAATCAAAGGATGGGGGCAGAAGGTGGGAACTATAGATGGGGATTTGATTATTCTTTTTTGATTCTTTTAAACATTGTTTCCCATTTTCAGTAAGGGCAGAAAAACAAGCAGCAACAGCAAAGACAGATTTGCATTTCAACATAACTAAATAAAATCTTGATTAAAATAGCAAAAGAGAAAAACATTTTTCCTGCAAATTCATTTCTTTATTTGGTGCCCATCAAATATCGTGCTATGGACCAGGTACAGAAAGATAGAGCCTCTGCCCTTCAGGAGCTCACAGTGGGAGAGACAGACACACTAACGGATCATTATAATAAGAAACGCAGAATACAGACATGCCACAGGTACTACCTGTCCAGCAGTGTTGGGATGCTATTCAGCAAAGTTACAGGAAGATAACTTTGAATAGAAACATCATAGACTCAACGATCCTTTAAATCCTATAAAAAAATTTCCATCAACAGAATGTATGTATAAAGTCTATTATACGTATTCTGTTTATCTTGGTTTTATTTTTATTTTTATTCTGGAGATTTTCAAACATGCAAAAGTAGAGAGAATAGTATAAGGAATACCCATCACTCAGCTTTAATAATTATCAACATGGATCAAATCTTTCATTTATGCATCCCACTCCCCCATCCCCACATAGATAACTTTAAAGCAAATCCCAGACATTATACTATTTAATTCATAACTACTTCAATTTGTAGCTCTAAAAAATGCACACCTAAAAATATTAAGAATAGTAACTTAATATCATCTAATGTCAGCCAGTGTTCAAATTTCCTTGATTGTCCTATTAAACTCTTTTGCCATTTCGTTTGTTTGAATCAAGAGATAGTCAAGGTTCATGTGTTACATTTGATGAATATCTCTTAGGTCTCTTTTTTTTAATTATTGGAGTATAATTACTTTACAATGTTGCGTTAGCTTCTGCTGTACAGTGAGGTGAGTCAGCTATATGTATACATATATCCCCTCTCTCTTGGACCTCCCTCCCATCCCATCTCCCATCCCACCCATCTAGGTCATCACAGAGCACCAAGCTGAGCTCCCTGTGCTGTACAGCAGGTTCCCACTAGCTATCTGTTTTACACGTGGTAGTGTATATATGTCAATCCTCATCTCCTAATTCATCCCACCCTCTCCTTCCCCCACTGTGTCCACACGTCTGTTCTCTACAGTCTGCATCTCTTAGGTCTCTTTTAATGGATAAAAATACTCCTCTCTTTTCTGATTTCTTTCCTATTATCATTCTGTTGTTGTTGTTGAAGAAACAGGACCATCCATTCAGTAGAATTTTCCAGTCTGGATTCGGCCAATTTTTTCCCTGTGGTGGTGTTTAACATATTCCTCTATCCTCAGGATTTCCTTTCAACAGGTAGTTAGATCTAGAGCCTTAATCAGATTCAGGTTTGATTTGGGGGGCAAGAATCTTTCGTAGGTGGTAATGTGTAATTCCAATCGCATTGCAGGGGCAGACGTAATATGTGGCTCTTTCGTTTTGGGTGATGTTAAAGGGGATTCAGGTGTTAACAGGCTGATCCTTCCTTTACAATGTTCCCTCATCAGCATTTGAATTAATGGTGTCATGTTATGTTATGTTATGTTATGTTACGTTACGTTACGTTACGTTACGTTATGTTATTTGGCCACACCTGCAGGATCTTAGTTCCCTGACCAGGGATTGAACCAAGGGCCCGGCAGTGAAAACGCAAAGTCCTTACCACTGGACCGCCAGGGAACTCCCTGAATGAACAGTTTTAACAGCTGTGATTTTTTTTTAATTTTTTTTAAATAAGTTTATTTATTTTTGGCTGCGTTGGGTCTTTGTTGCCGCACGCGGGCTTTCTCTAGTTGTGGTGAGCAGGAGCTACACTTCGTTGCGGTGCGCGGGCTTCTCATTGCGGTGGCTTCTCCTGTTGTGGAGCACGGGCTCTAGGTGCATGGGCTTCAGTAGTTGTGGCGCACGGGCTCTAGAGCACAGACTCGGCAGTAGTGGCGCACGGGCTCAGTTGATCTGCGGCATGTGGGATCTTCCCAGACCAGGGCTCAAACCCGTGTCCCCTGCATTGGCAGGCGGATTCTTAACCACTGCACCAGGGAAGTCCCAACAGCTGTGATTCATTTTTAATCCTTTGCCTTGATAATTTGGTGGCGTCAGATCTTTCATACTCCCTAACTAAAAGCCACATTTTACCCAGAAATACATGTATGTAACATAGTTCAGTAGCAAGAGTAGAGAATCTTCATCTCAATTTACTCAGTATCTAGCTGACTAATCTCCAATAAGCCACACTCGGGTCTCACTTTCCTCATCTTTAAAATGAGGAAATTGATAGATGGTGTCTAAATTATTTTCTAATTCTGAAATCGTGTGGCCGTAGTTTCCCCAGATTGTCATAGGAGTGATACTGGCTTCAGAAACAACACTGGCCTTTGTCCGTATATACACAGGTTCCAGTCCCCTGATAAATAGCTTTCAAGGGTAAGAAACCGGGAGTGAACATTTTTGCTGTTCCTATTGACCCATGAATAAAATTTTGGTACTAAGCTGCTGAGGCTGCAGTAACAGTCCTTCGAGTTCTGAGTAGTAAAACCAGTACTACTACTCTTCAGGCAGCCAGTAAAAAACTCTATCAGTTAGTCAAGCTTTATGAGTTTCTTTTTGAATGATATTTGACATTTAAGTCACTTAGGTATCTTAGAGATTTTAAAAGAAAACAGTCTTGAGGGTACTTGGTCAGGGAGAAATTTATTTGCTAATTCTGATTTTTGCATGACAGTAACTACAGTGTTATTACCATCTTTACATGCCTGAACTTTTCACTAGTGACAGTTACCTTACTCCAAAGCCTACTGCTATGTGGTCTATATTTCTTGAAATATAAACAAAATAAAGCATTTTACTTACCTTATATGCATATGATTTGCAATGTACATATATTTACAATATATATCAGATAACTAACAGTACCCTCAAATGAGTAATTTAACATGCACACAGAAACAAGGAAAAGTAAATCATGGCTTTCAGTTAAAAGAAAAAGCAAGTAAATGTTGAAAGAGCCCTAGGAAAGAGAGCCAGATTTCTCCTAAGGAATACCTATTTTTTTTTAACTTTTATTGGAGTATAGTTGATTTACAATGTTGTGTTAGTTTCTTCTGTACAGCAAAGTGAATCAGTTATACACATACATATTATCCACTCTTTTAGATTTTTTTCCCATATAGGCCATTAGAGTATTGAGTAGAGTTCCCTGTGCCACACAGTAGGTCCTTATTAGTTTTCTATTTTATATATAGTAGTGTGTATATGTCAATCCCAATCTTCCAACTTATCCCTCCCCTCCTCCCTTACCCCTAGCAACTATAAGTTTGTTCTCTACATATGTAACTCTAATTCTGTTTTGTAGATAAGTTCACTTGTACATTCTTTTTAGATTCCACACATAAGTGACATCACATGATATTCGTTTCTCTCTGTCTGACCCACTTCACCCAGTATGACGATATCGAGGTCCATCCATGTTGCTGCAGATGGCATCATTTTGTTCTTCTTTATGGCTAAGTAACATTCCATTGCACACACGTACCACATCTTCTTCATCCAAGGAAACCTATAGTTTTTAAGTGAGCACAAAAATATTCATCTCTGTCCCATAAGATTCGTCTGCAATAAACCAGATGAACATTTTACCCACCTTTTTTTTTTTTTTTTTTTTTTTTTTTTTTTTTTTTTTTGCAGTACGTGGGCCTCTCACTGTTGTGGCCTCTCCCGTTGCGGAGCACAGGCTCCAGACGTGCAGGCTCAGTGGCCATGGCTCACGTGCCCAGCCGCTCCGCGGCATGTGGGATCTTCCCGGACCGGGGCACGAACCCGTGTCCCCTGCACCGGCAGGCAGACCCTCAACCACTGCGCCACCAGGGAAGACCCATACCCACCTTTTATGAACCAGACTGTCCTTCGTTATCGAGAAAAGTGTCCCAGTGAGGGCCAGCAACATAGCCCTTTGTTTTATTTTGCAAATCTAAACTCCCTGAAAAGATTTTATTTTAAAACTCTTAGGTGAAGAACTTTCCTTTTATTCTGTAGAAGGCAGAAAATGTTTCATATTTAATTCCGATCATCATAAGCAAAATGAGAAGAATGTTAAAGTAGAGGTATGAGGGTCAGGGAAAAAGATCTGGATTCATCTGGGAACTGTGTCAGACCTAAACATTTTTTGGAGAATGCTTTTTGCTGTATTACATAAATTATTCTTTTGAAATGTTTATAATTAACACATAGTAAAGAAAGTAAAGCAGCATGAAGTTGAAATTTATCTTCCACTTAATCTAGCAAAATATGCCTTCAGCCAACAAAGACGTTTTTTTCTTCTGAAGTTTACTTGGAAGGAAGCATATTTACTGAAAACACCTTTGATGAAGGCTTTTGGTGTGAAAGGGATTTCAGCTGATACTGTGGAGGGATATGAAAGAAATAGAAGAACTTTTAAAACTGGTCTACAGAGCCCTTGTTTCCGTTTTGAATGACAGGGGCTCTGGGGCTATTTCCTGAAACAAGAAATGATGGAATGACACTTGACAAACTGTTCTGTTGGTGAGTTGTGACCCACAGTGACATTGCCACGTGGAATGGACCTGCCTGCTGTTTGAAGGAACATCTTGGAAGAGAAGGTTCGGGACCGGCTCTAAAACATTGACTGTACTCTTGGTGTTGAAGCCAAAGTTTCAGAATAATAACTATAAGAAGGTGTCCCAATTTTTTAGGGGACAAAGGAAAGAAAATGAATCTATATACATAAATTTATATTTAAATTCTGTCCTCTGTTAAGGAAAAAACCAGAGCTGGATAGTAGCTAAAACAATAACAGATTTTATTCAAGAATACTGCAATAGGGGAAATCTAGAACCGTGCTCAGTTCTGAATACTGCATAAGCAAGTGGGAATTCATAGTGAAGGAGCAGGGCAGGGGTCAGTGTATGGAAAACTACCAAGAGGAAGCATCAGGATTAAGGGGGGTTCTCGCTAAACGGACCTAGCAGGATTCTTGCTAGAGGCAGGCCAGGGGCATCAGGCATCACCTGGGGGGAGTTGAGGATGAGAAACCTGATTATATATCTGTGGTGATCAGATATCGAGGACGGGGGTTCTTTCTAAACTGACCTAGCAGGATTCTTGTGAAGATTGGATATTACAGAAACGAACACAGAAGTTGAAAAGTCGGGCTTATTTGAAAAGTTCAGGGGAGGCTGAGTAGAGTTGGGTCAAGGAGAGAATCTTTGTCACCTCTTCCAAAATGGATGTGCAGAGTACCACAAAAATTGTGACCGTAATAATCTCATTAATGTAATAACAAAAATAAAATGACCAGATTTTTATGAGGGAAGATAAGAAAAAATTATAATAGAAATCTTGGGCTGAGAAAATCTACTGCAAATAAGCACAAAACCAGCTCTGAGTTTCTCGGGGAAGCAGACACTGAGGGAAACAGAACATGGTTTTTATTGCCTTTCACAAAATGAAACATTCCAGTTCATCATGAAACAAGCCTTTTCTGGCTCTGGTATCCGCGCCAAATTTCTCCAGTCGGTAGATAGCATGAATAGCCCTGGACAATGTTCCCCCAGTAGCCTCACAAGGAAGGCACAGAAGTTCTCCTTATGGCTGTTTCTTGTGTGGCCTTTTGATAAAAGCTGAGGCATAATGTGAACTTTTCTTCTATGACAAAGGTGCCAAGGGGATGCAAGTTGAGTCCACGCTTTCTAGAGATTAGATTTGATACTGGGATAAACTTAGAGAACCTTGAGGAACAAAGCCCTTCCAGATACCATTCGTCTCAGCTGGACTTCTGACAGGAGCTTTGTGTGAACAATTCATTACCTGAGTCTCTAATAAGTATCCAAAGGACATACCAATATTGTAAACGGAAGGGAGATCCAAATGCTCTGGTTACTGGGCATGAGGTGCCCTTTTGTGAACACTGAGGAGCCTGTGTTGTAGTCTTACCAAATGGAAGGCCAGCCCCTCCACCCTGGAAAAATGGGCCATAGGACTGCGCAGGTACTTTGGTTATATAGATTTTTTATTTTTCAAATTTTGGTTTTTTCCCCTGGAACATTGGAAAGTCAATTTACATCAGAATTGATCCAAATTAAACATCCCCGGAGACGGTTTCTAATTTTTCCGTCATTATTTAAGGCGTGTCTTTCCAAACTTTTCCTGTTAGTCTCTATTAGCCTCTCCACTAAGTGGTTTCATCTCCTGTACTTTAATAGTACTTTTCCTCGATAATATATGAAAATTAATCTATTTTCCTGGTATTAAAAATTGCACAGATATCACATCAGAAAATTATTCAACATGATGTATTTTAAAGAGATAATTGGTGATCAACAACGCTTTTTGCAGAGTAGGAGTCATTGTGGCTTTACCTTGTCAACATGACTTTCTTCCTCCTTCTCTCCCAGATACAGATATAGAGGACCCACAAAGACTGCACTGTCCAAAATGATAGCCATTGTCCATGTGTGGCCACTGAAATTTAAATGGATTAAAATTAAACAAAACTAAAAATTCAGCTCTATTAAAACTTCCATTGCACTGGCCACAGTTAAAGTGCTCTGTAACCACATGTGGCTAGTGGCTAGAGTACTGGACAGAGCAGAGAGAGAGGGCATTCTCATCACCACAGAAAACTCTACTGGACAGTGCTGCTCTAAGACATAAAACTCACAGGCTATTAATACAAGAAATAACATCTGTAAGATCATAGCTAAGAGGATGAGTGGAATTGGTGACTATTGGAATGTACCAGAGGCCCAAAGAGAAAGGATTCCAGTCTAAGAGAGACACAAGAAATGATTAAAACAGTAGTTTATTTGTGGCTAGAGGGGGAGTCATGTGTATTAATTACAAGTATTGTAATCACAAAGATCAAGGTCCAGGAGAAGGACAACCGTCGGACCAGAATGAAGTATGACAGGAAACGCCCAGAAGGGGGTGTTTGGTGGTAGAACTTTCTATTTACGGCACAGAGAAGTGTTCTGGGGTCCCATCATTCCAGAAAGTGTGCACTTAAGCTGTCCGAAGGATTTCTTTATTTTCAGGACTCGTCTGAGTCTTTGACACCCTAATAATCTCTCAGATCACTGCTGTGTTCCTCCTCCTTATTTGAACGTGGGGTCTTTTTCTAAAGTGAGCCCTGTTCTGGGGCAACACTCTGGTGAGCGCATTGTGCGGACTGGCTCCTCCTGTTTTTTCTCCCTGACACCACACTGACTCGACACTGCCCTGCCCATCCCCAGACGGCTTTGTAACTAAAAATACTGTGCACAAGCTCCAGGCTCTCTGTCCGCCAATGAAGTCGCCCTGATTTGAAAGGCGCTTCCCCATCTGTTTCTCACTCTGTTGTGACCTCTTTGCCTGTGAGTTTCACGGTATTCATGGTAACATGGGTATTTCATGTCCCGATGAACAGATCTGCCCACAAATGGTGCCCCATACAAAACGGTAGTGCGACCGACAGTGCAGAGTGTTTTGGAGTATTTCAAGCTGGACCTCAAAAAACAAGTTTCACGCCAAGGAGGAAAAAATGGTGGAGAAAACAGGTTAATGACCAGCAAGCAGTTGAGGATGAGAGGAAGTCCTATGACATGTTGAGAGGTGTCACAAAGTCCCTGCAGCCTGGGAGATTTGACCAGGTACAGGAACAGTAGCCAGAGGTACTGATGACATGAATATGCTGTGACGTCTAAGAGTGAAGAGAACAAAAGAACAGTTGCCAGTGTACGACGGCAGAGCCGCTTCTCCTGGGCATATTTGACACTGATCCCAGCCCCTTATGGTGCAGATGTGCTAACAGCCCCACCTCCAGGGTGGGCTAAATGTGGGTCGTGTAGAAATCTTATGATAGAATTGCTCCCATTTACTAAATACTATGTGCTGGGAACTAGGTTAAGCTTTTTCATGAACTATCTTGTTTAATCCTCACACCAACGTTATGGGGATTTTTTTTTTTAATTGCTAGACCCCTTTTTTATTTTCTTCAAAGCTCTCTAAAAGGGGAATTTTTATTTTACCCATTTTACAGAGAAGAACATTAAGGTTTAGAAAAATAAGTAACTTCACCATGGTCACGACTCTAGTAAATTGCAGAGCTAGGACTCAGAGCTTACCTTCGGAGTCTGAGCTCTTAGCATTATATATAGTTCCTTTTAGAGTTGTACCCTCCAACTTCCTTCCTACTATGGGGGTGCATTTTAACAAGCTACTTAAACTGGGTCATGGTGGGCATAGTGAGAACGAAGGTGTGCCTGAGGAGAGGTAGTTGGGAAAAAGCAGAGTCTCTGGTGTGTTTTATCTGCCTTCTAAACGTGGGATGGTTGGGAGCCTGCTTTATCACGTCCCGGCTTTCCTCCACAGCGTCTCCATCGGAATGTCTCTCTGACACCTGAAACTCCACACTTCGAAAAGCAGGCTCTTCATCTCCCTCTTCAAATAGTGATAGTACACTACCAATCCTCCACTTGTACACTTTTCAAGAAATCTTTATACCAACTCAACTTTTTGACAACACCTTCCAAATTCTCCAGTCCACCTTTCATTTTCTTGTCAATTCTTTTATCCTTCATATCTCTCAAAAATGTTTGTTCCTGGGGCTTCCCTGGTGGCGCAGTGGTTGAGAGTCCACCCGCCGATGCAGGGGACACGGCTTCGTGCCCCGGTCCAGGAAGATCCCACATGCCACAGAGCGGCTGGGCTCATAAGCCATGGCCGCTGAGCCTGCGCGTCCGGAGCCTGTGCTCCGCAACGAGAGAGGCCACAACAGTGAGAGGCCCGCGTACCGCAAAAAAAGAAAAAAAAAAAATGTTTGTTCTCTGACGTTTCCACTTTATCAGGTCTGATTAGAAGTACATCAGTTTAGTCTTGCACATAAAATATGAAGGCAAGCACATTTTATATGTTGACAGCAGGGACTTATTATTTCTCAGGACTAGCTTCTAAAAGCTGTATATAGTCTTCACTACTCCCTAGAAGAACACCTTATTAACAATTATATCAAAGTCAAAATCATCTATTTAGCATTTAGATAGATAATGCCAAACAATACTACTTAATAGATCAACTTGTTCACATGACCTGGAGGTTGTTTTGTGAATAACTTAGCTAGACCTTACCAAACGCAGTGTGACTCAATGTTATATTTTTTACAGATGTGCTGCATTGTACAGGAAGTTGGCATTGGGGATTCCCTGGTGATCCAGTGGTTAGGACTCCACACTGTCACTGCCGAGGGCCTGGGTTCGATCCCTGGTCAGGGAACTAAGATCCTGCAAGCTGAGAGTCGGCATTTGATAATCAATTTATTTCTGAAAAATCTCTTAGGCCTTTCATGCTTTAGAAAGATAAATTTCAACTTCAATGTTGTGATAGTTTGAACATTTGAAGAGATTCAGAGTAGTAGTAATTTTTAAGTATATGATACGGCAAATGCTATTAAAGTACAGTTGCTTATTTCCCATATTTATTGGAATATTTATTGTTTTAGATGTTTGGAATTCATCAGTAAATAAAACAAACTCTTTGCTCTTATTTCAAGGAGAGACTAATATTAACAATTTGGAAAAGTACATTTTATTTTATTTTTTATTTATTTGTTTTTTGGCCGTGCCTAGCAGCATGCAGGCTCTTAATTCCCCGACCAGGGATCAAATCCATGCCCCCTGCAGTGGAAGCACGGAGTCTTAACCACTGGACTGCCAGGGAAGTCCCTACATTTTAAATAATAAAGCCAAACATGAAAAACTCCAGGAATTTTGTATCCAGTGGTGTTTAAGTGTTCAACAATTGACTCTGGAAAAATTAAAGAGAACTGACTTATACTGTTTGCTCATTTCCGTGGTGTAAATACTCCCACTGTGGCCAATTTCAGCTATCAACAAGATGGCACTGAATGCAGAGTTAGAAACACATGTGCAAACACAGCTCTCAGGCACTGGTGTGAGCCAACTCCAGCACACCATGGAATCTGAATCAACTCCGTTATAATTTAGGTTTTCAGATACCTCAACAGAGAAAGTTAGTTTAAAGAAAATGAAAATTGGGGGGAAAAAAAGGGCTTCCCTGGTGGCGCAGTGGTTGAGAGTCCGCCTGCCAATGCAGGGGACACAGGTTCTTGCCCCAGTCTGGGAATATCCCACATGCCGCGGAGCGGCTGGGCCCGTGAGCCATGGCCGCTGAGCCTGCACGTCCAGAGCCTGTGCTCCGCAATGGGAGAGGCCACAACAGTGAGAGGCCCGCGTACCGCAAAAAAAAAAAAAAAAAAAAAAAAAGCAAAAAAAAACCCTCTAAAGTATACAAAAATTCTACACATCAAATAATGTGTGAAAAAGAAAAATCTCTTTACTCTTTTAACATATGATATAAGGAATAATAACACGTTCTATAAAGGCTCTGTTTACAGTTTAAACCTTTAAAACCGGGAAAAAAATTTGCAAACGCCTTTTCATTCTGAAACCCTCTGACTCATCCCTAGCTAAATTGTGCAATTAATCACAGAATTTTAGAAATATGTTTTCATCAGCGAAGAACAATGACCATTTATTGAGTCCCTTGTATGGGCCAGGTATTTTAATGCATTTTCTGTATGGTAAATCTGCAAAGTAGCTATTATCCCATTTTAAAGATAAAGAAACTGAGGCTCAGAGTGACCAATTTACCTAATATCTCCCATTAGTAAATTCAATCTAGGAATCAAATCAATGTCCATCTAATTCAAACGCCTGTGTTTTTTTCATGTTGAATGCCTTTGGTTTTTGAACTGGTTCAAAATAAAATCTTTCACAAATGCCTGATGTATTCATTAATTCCCTGGACATTAAGGTCTTAGAACTCTCCTCTAAAGTAGGAGGTGATTTTAAAGCAATGGAGTCAGGTCCCCTGGTGTAGGTTTATATATTAGTTGCCCCAGGAATACCATGGCAACAAAGCATACTTCACTAGGCCTGCAGGCAGGACCGCTGGTGTTTATTCATCTCACGATGGCTCCTAGGCTGTTGAATATTCTACTTGGTGGGCACCCAGTTGTGCAGGGTAAACTCTGGGCAGTAAACACAAATACCTTCTCCTAATCCTATACCGAAGTAGCTCAGCGCTTCCTGTGCAACTGTGATATGTGACACAGGGACTCGGAATCACTCTAGTGAACCCTCAAAAGCAACTGATACTTTAAACAAAGATAAAATACTCGAATTTTACAACCGGATAGGACTTTAGAGGTTATTTAGTTCAATCTCTCACTTCAAGACAAGGACATCAAGGTTCAGTGACTTTCCAAAAGCCGTACAAGTAGTTTGCAACCCAACCCAGGTGCCCCTGAGGTCTGCTCCCAAGTCAGGTGCCCTTTCTACTGGGTCATGTGGTGCTCCCTCCCTGATGAGGAAACCAACAAATACTAGTCCCCAAGGAGGGCATTTTGCAGAGTTAATCCTTTGAGTGGTGCAGTAGAATGGTATTAGAAGCTCTCTGAAATCCCAAGGTTTCATAGCATAACTAATAAAATGGCACAATAATGGTATTCGTACATTTCTACACAATTGAAATTTTCTTTAGACATTACGCTTACTACTAATAGTAATACCTTAAGGCTTTATAACATTTTATAATTTGTGGAATACTTTTTCATATATTATCTCATGATTATGAAACTTATTAAGTAGCTAGGGATTAGTATCCCCATTTTATAGATGAGGAAACTGAAGTTCAAAGTTCAGATATCTTGCCCCACAGTAAGTAACAAAAATGGGACCAGAGCCTATGTCTGCCTCCTAACCCAGTGCTTATTTCCTCATGATATCCAAAAAGAGGCATCAGAGGAGTGGACTTTGATATACTCACATTAAAGGAAAACAAGGCACAGAGCTCTCATTTAGGGACTTTACCCAAGACGATATATACTATCTGCAACAGAGGTCCAAGACCTAAGCATTTCACAAGTCAGTCGTCTTCCTACAACACAGGACTCCCCCCAACTTTGTTACCCCTATGAACAGAACACTGTATATACCAAAAATACGCACGCCTCTCCAAATTTGGCTGATCTCCTCCTGCGAGGCTACGCATCTGGAAAATCTAATATCTCAAAAGCGTTTGGGCTTCTGCCAAAGTCAAATCACGGGCATCTGTGGCTTTTTCCATCTCTTGTGTAATGAGCCTGAATCTTTTTGGAAGATGCATCCTCACAAGTAAAGGTAATAGAAACTCTTTCTCTCATGAGCCTTCTGATGAAATAATTACTTGGCAGTTAGCAAGCAAAGCCTTTCCTGCCAACTTGGAATTGCACCAAGAAAAGAGCTGGGGAAAATTTCAAATATAGTTCAGAGTCTGACCCTTGAAGTATGAATTCTAAGAGATTATGGTTAAAAGAGAAACATCTATTTTCATGAGGGAGGGGCAGAATTTCAGGGTATCTTCTAGTGAGTATGCGCATGTTCTCTCTTGTGTAGGGAGAGATAAGATTCTAACATTTACCTTTAGGACATCATGGCATAATTGAGGGTGGAAGAATGTAGGACAGTTGCCAGAAGAACTTTCTCCTCTTATGACCTAGATGATAATAATTTGTTTTACTATCTGTGGGTATATCAGAAATATTTACTGTTGTAAACTCCCTTAACTTCATTTATATATTTTGGATTGTAAAGGTTTCAAAGCAGAATTCATTCATCTTGATGCAACTATTAATGAAATATATAGTCATTACAGAGTATGTGGAAACGCAGAAAGACATAAAAAAGAAAAACCTCACCCAAGGGCCTTTGATATATTCTTGAGGGTGCAATTGAAAGAGCTGGATAAACAATCTTTCTTTTTGTTTCCATGCTTTTTGGAAATACCATTTTCCCTGGGCCAGTTACATTGGGGAAGTAACTCTAATCTGCTTCCAAATCCAAATTGTGTAGCCTCTACCAAAGAGCATCTCAGCACATTTCAGAATCCTGGCTACATAATATGTAAAGTGTTTATCCCGTGGCTCAAGGTATTTTAATGGCCTTGCTATACAAACTTTAGTTTTTAGACTACGTCATTTTGCTTTTTAAGAGTGTAATACTGCCTTCGGACAGCCTCCCCATAAAGGGCATAGGATCTTTAGTGACACCTTGAATAACTTAGGAAAAGATATCGTGAATCTGCTTTGCTTGTTTGAGACAAAGCTGCAGAAGTCACTCTTACTCGTATGAGTCTGAGGCTCTAAAGCATTTCTTAGCGCTGAGACTGTAAATAGGGGCCACAGATTCACTAAGTACGTGAAATTATCTCAGTGAAGCATGCAGAGATTAGCTGTGAAACGAATATACAGGGCCGAGCAATAGTTTAAATAAGTAATTGGGTACATTTAATTCATGATGATATATGAAGACACATTATGCTATTTCGTGGAGCATTTTGAGAAAAACTATTATGCCAAGCAAAGTAATTTAAAAACCTGTATAGAAAGCCGGCGTTTGAATTGATTCTGCACGCCGGAGCACAGTAACACAGTTCTGCCCATCTCCAAGCTCTGCGTCGAACGACACAGCCTCCTCTTCTGGGCATCCTGCTTGTTTGCCAATTTTTATCAATTGCTTGGGACAATGATTTTTTTTTTTTTTTTTTTTTTTTTTGTTGGGGTACGCGGGCCTCTCACTGTTGTGGCCTCTCCCGTTGCGGAGCACAGGCTCCGGACACGCAGGCTCAGCGGCCATGGCTCACGGGCCCAGCCGCTCCGCGGCACGTGGGATCTTCCCGGACCGGGGCACGAACCTGTGTCCCCTGCATCGGCAGGCGGACTCTCAACTACTGCGCCACCAGGGAAGCCCGACAATGATTTTGAACGCTGGCTCTTGAGGTTTTCCTATCCTTACATACTTAACTTTCCAAGAACTTCTTCACTCTGTGTTTAGGTGTCATCAAATTTTAGGAGTTTGTTTGAGATTTTAAAGACGCAGGTACAATATGGAACTATATGGAACTCTTTCCAAGATAACTGAAAACCCAGTGGCATTTCACCTACAGTAAAGAGCAATTTCTATTCAAGAAATGTTTGTGAAATGTGCTAGACTGCCCTCCCGGGAAGATGAAATCCTGCATTTACTCATTATACTGGCTGTGTGACTGGCCCAGTAACAGTCTCGAGAAGAAACACCAAAGAAATGTACAGCCTTTTTTGTAATGACTTTCTTCCACGGGGCCTCGTTTGCTTTTCCTCTTTTGCTGGTCTTGGTACTTTGGGAAACACTAGAAATAATTCAACAAGAAACTTCTTGTCTTAAGTTATTAAGATATTCCCACCTCCTTCTCCTCTTGAAAATCATCCAAAAACAAAACACAAAAGGGAAAAAAAAAAAAGAAAATTATCCATCTTTGATAAAGTCAGGAGACATCTGTTACCCCAAACCCAAACGCCACTCTCCCCTGCAAGAAAAATTGGCTTTGCTTCCTGATCACATAACCGTGAGGCCCAACAGTCCACAACCCTCACTCCCCATCCTGCCCCACCCCGGTACACACACACACACACTCACATAACACAAACATACACACACCACACACAAATACACCACACAGACACACACACTAAACAGACACACACACCATACACAGACACACATGCTCACACCTATTACACACACAAACATACACACCATACACTCACACACACAAACACACCACATACCACACACTCACAAACGTCTACCACACAGACTCACACATACCACAAAATACACGCATACACCACGCACAGACACATAAGCACATACCACACATGCACACTCACACACACAATTTCCAATCAACTTTTTTGTGTCTCACTCTTAAATACGAGATTTAAGGATTTCTAGGCATTTGAGGAAACATTTCAACAAACAAGAGGCTAAAACAAACCAAGGGAACAAAAGAATTCAGAGGAAGTGAGTCAATGTTAACATGAGTTGTTAGTGTTAATATCCTGAGAGAGATGTGAAAAGATATTATAGCCACAAAACAAGAACAGAAAACTTTTTTAAAGGTACCATTAGAGAGCAAGAAAGACCTCATCTCCTGGAAATTAACAATAGATAGCCAAGGCTTCTCTGGTGGCACAGTGGTTGAGAATCTGCCTGCCAATGCAGGGGACACGGGTTCGATCCCTGGTCCAGGAGTATACCACATGCCACGGAGCAACTAAGCCTGTGTACCACAACTACTGAGCCTGCACTCTAGGGCCCGCGGGACACAACTACTGAGCCCGTGTGCTGCAGCTACTGAAGCCTGCGTGCCTAGAGCCTGTGCTCTGCAGCAAGAGAAGCCACCACAATGAGAAGCCCACACACCGCAATGAAGAGTAGCCCCCGCTCGCCCCAACTAGAGAAACCTCGTGCGCAGCAACAAAGACCCAACACGGCCAAAAATAAATAAATGTATATAAAAAAATAGATAGCCAAAAGAATTTTTAAGTCAGTGGAAGGACTGAAAGCTAAAGTTGAAAAAACCCTCTAAAGTAAAATAAAGGGAGAAAGCTGGAAGCGAAGAGAGACAGGTGAAATCTTTAAAGCTCATAGTAATAGGAATTCCACAGAGAAAAGAGTGAGGAAGGAATGATCGGAGAATCAATATGAGGGAATTTCCTCAAACTGAAACACAAGTCCCCAGAATTAAAGGAGTCCTCAAGTACCCAGCACAATGCACGACGAGAGACCCAGAATAAGACGTATTATAATGAAAGTTCACAGTATCAAGTGTGAAAAAAAAAGATCATAAAGACTTCTGAAGAGACAAAATGGGGCAGAAGGATTCAGATGCCACATGAGAATTGCACTGACTTCTCAAAAGCATCACTGAAAACCAGAAGACAGAGGAGAAATCCCTTCAAAGTGCTGAGCGAAAACGATTTCTAAACATGAGTTCTAATCCCAGCCAAACTATTTATAGGAGGGTGCAGATAAAGACATTTTTTACTCATTTAAAGATAAAAAATAATTTATCTCCCATGCATTTTCTCAGGAAGCTACTGGAATCTCTACTCCACCAA
This sequence comes from Delphinus delphis, assembly GCF_949987515.2. Classification (NCBI taxonomy): domain Eukaryota; kingdom Metazoa; phylum Chordata; class Mammalia; order Artiodactyla; family Delphinidae; genus Delphinus; species Delphinus delphis. The sequence continues at coordinate 83,815,208 of NC_082694.2, read as the reverse complement.
AATGAGGGAATAGATTAAAAGAGAGAGAAGTGGGATCCAGGAAATGAGAGAACTAAGAGGAGACAGAGGTCATGGTGATCCTCGGGGATTATGAAGGGGCGGGCCAGCCAGTGAGGCAGGAGCCAAGAGCGCTGGAGGAGCGTCTCCAAAGAAAAGATGCTGCTGCACTACTATGGCGTGTGTCGGCAGGCAGAGTGCTGTGGAGGTTTGGGCAGAATCATTTTTAGGGAGCAGGAAGTGTGGATTGGTGTAGGGAACAGACACCCCAAAGCAACGTCTCTTTAGAAAGCAAGAGGAATTGATAGATTAGCAGACAGGTTTGGTCTCTTTTTTTTTTTTAATTTATTTTTGGCTGCTTTGGGTCCTTGCTGCTGCGCGTGGGCTTTCTTTAGTTGCAGCAAGCGGGGGCTACTCTTCATTGCGGTGCATGGGCTTCTCATTGCAGTGACTTCTCTTGTCGCGGAGCACGGGCTCCAGGCACGCGGGCTCAGTAGTTGTGGCACGCGGGGTCAGTAGTTGTGGCTCGCAGGCTCTAGAGTTCAGGCTCAGTAGCTGCGGTGCACGGGCTTAGTTACTCCGCGGCTGATGTGGGATCTTCCCGGACCAGGGCTCGAACCCATGTCCCCTCCATTGGCAGGTGGATTCTTAACAGCTGTGCCACCAGGGAAGCCCCAGGTTTGGTCTTGTAGAAATGGAGGCCATTGAAGGGTGTGGAAAGATGTCAGCATGAGTTCAAAAAAAGGAAACAACAGCAACAATTTAAATTAGGCTACTGCTAACTCTGAGAAAAGCAGACTTTTTAACAAGAAAGGAAACAATAACAGTATATTTCTTGGCTCAGCAGAAAATATATTTACATAATGTAAACACTGAATAGTGATGTAACCAAAACTTGTAAAACTATATGAGATTTTCAACAAACGGCACTGACACAATTGGATATGCACGTACAAAAGAATGAAATTGGACCCCTGCCTCACATCATATACAAAAAATTAAGTCAAAATGGCTCATAGACCTAAATGTAAGGGCTAAAACTTTAAAACTCTTGTAAGAAAACATAAGAGGAAATCTTTGTGATCTTGGATTTCAAGCAGTGGTTTATTAGATTAGATCTGTACCAAAAGTGCAAGTGAAAAAAGATAAAATATATATACACTGGACTGTATCAAAATTAAAAAATCCTGTGCTTCAAAGGACATCATCAAGAAAGTAAAAAGACAGGACTCTCCTGGTGGCACAGTGGTTAAGAATCCGCCTGCCAATGCAGGGCACACGGGTTCGAGCCCTGGTCCGGGAAGACCCCACATGCCATGGAGCAACTAAGCCCATGTGCCACAACTACTGAGCCTGCGTTCTAGAGCCCATGCGCCACAACTACTGAACCCCGCATGCCACAACTACTGAGCCCACGTGCCTAGAACCCGTGCTCTGTGACAAGAGAAGCCACTGCAATGAGAAGCTCGCACACCGCAACGAAGAGTAGCCCCCGCTCGCCGCAACTAGAGAAAACCTGCGCGCAGCAACAAAGACCCAACGCAGCCAAGAATAAATAAATTAATTTTTTTTAAAAAGTAAAAAGATAATTCCCAGATGGGAGAAAAGATTCGCAAATAATAGATCTGATAAGGGACTCGTATCCAGAAAGTATAAAGAACTCCCCACAACTCTTAAAACTCATCACAAGAAACAGTTTTCAAACATTTTTGTCTCAAGACCCCTTTACATTCATGAGTTTATTTAGGACCCCAAAGAGGTTTTATTTACGTGTGTTAGAGCTATTAATATTTATCATATTATAGACAAAACTGAGAATTTAAAATTTATTAATTCATTTAAAGTAGCAGCAATAAGGGAAGTTCCCTGGTGGCCTAGTGGTTAAGATTCTGGGCTTTCACTGCCAGTCCCTGGTAGGGGAACTGAGATACTGCGAGCCGCGTGGCACAGCCTAAATAAATAAAAAGTAAATAAATAAAATAGCAACAATAAATCCACTACATGTTGTTACATTAAAACTACACATAGCTTTAAAATTACAAGATACTGCCAACTGTTCTCTGAAGTGACTGTAGGTGTACTTTCATCACCGTATGCAAGCATTCCTATTTTTTCATACGTTCTCCAACACTTGGTCGGGTAGGGCTCGTTAATTTTTGCCAATTTGATGATTAGGAAAGGGTATCTCATTATTGTTTTAATTTCCATTTCCTCTGACATCAAGGTCCTTTATGAACTCTCCTCAAATTACCAAATTTAAGTATGCCAGGGTCCTGATACAGGTCATTTTAAAAAATTTTGTTTTGAAGTAGTTGTTTGGAACTCAGAATACATTATTTCATTATTATCATTAAACCTAGAGACATGTTATGAATAGTGGTCACTGTTCCAGACTAGATTTCCACAAAGCCTGAGCTTCCCTATCATGCACAGGATTAAGAGGTATGAAGGCTACCACCACAGTGTACTGGGAGAGCTGCTGCCCTTGAACTCCGATGTCTGTCTCTAGACCCCACTCCGTTATTACTCACCTCTGTCACCTCTCGGAATCTCTATTTTCTCAACTGCAAGATGGGAATAATGACACACATTTTGCCCATCTCACAGGGTTATTACAAGGATCCAATAAGACATGAAAATCCATTAAAACTCTGTGATGCAAAAGACAAACTCTAACTGATGGAATATCCACACGATGGAGTACTATGCAGCTATGAGAAAAGAATACAGAAGATCTCTATAAACTGATGTAAAGTGATTTCAAGATTACATTGTTAAGCAGAGGAAAAAAAAATCGAATGACAAAGAGTACACTTTACTATCTTTTGTGTATGGAAGATAATGGAGAGATGGGTGGATGCATGGATAGATAGGTAGATAGTAACAGAGATCTCCACCAGTTTATTTTTGTAAAAAGGAAACAGGATGGGTGGAGCAGAAACTAATGAGGCTAGTCACCTATTGGGGTAGAAAGGAGTTGAGTGGAAGGAAAGGGGATGAGAATGTCACACCTCTGAGGATACCTTTTTGTATAGTATGGGCTTTTAGAGCCATATTCATGTTTACATACTCCAAAATTAAATGTCAATAGGATAGAGAAGGAAAAAAAAATTCTAAAATGGAATACAAACAGAAGCAAGTAAACTTAATTGCATTTAAAATGGAGAGCGTAGCCATGCTGAAGGAGAGGGGAATTAACCCATGTAAATTTTTTTTAATGTCTTTATTGAGGTATAATTCACATATCATAAAACTCACCCTCTCCCAAGAATTTTTCGAACACAGCATTTTTACTATAGAGACAAAACCAATTGCAAACAAATCGCGAACTCTATTTGTAGGGTTTGTTTCAGCAGTGATGTGAGTTAGCAATTCTGAAACGGCTTGCTACATACAGTAGGTGAACAAACGAGTACAAGTATTGATAATGTCATGACAAACAAATATGGAAATGCTAAGAATCCCTCGAGCTGCACTAGAATGGGAGCATTAGCATGAACTCGTGGTTTTAAAAGATGGAGATATAGTTATATTTGTGGGGGTGTGTGCATATTCTCTAGTTTTGTCTGCAGAAGGGGCCTGGAAACAGTGATACCCCAAAAGCAATGAACGAATCTAGTGCCTGGGTGTTGGATTCTAAATACTGTTTTCCACCACAAAGAATCAGAGCTTCTTGAAAAAAATGGCTGATGGCAAGTCTGAGACAAGGAAAGTACAAGATGAACCTGAATTGCTTTGTTAGGCTATAAAATAAAGAAGTGTTCAAAACATGAGGTGCGGGCAGGAGCTGCTGAGAGGACACAGGAGCCAGAAAGCAGGAGCTCCCGCTGACCAAGAGCTGGGAAAGTTGAGTAACAGTGATAAGAGTGGGCTATAACCCACTAAGTAAAATAAGACCCCATTAGTTCATACTGATTAAACCACAAACAAAAAAGCACATAAGCAAGAAGGGAAAGGTCATCTAATGCAACTAACAAATTTAGAGAGAACGGTGGACTGAGAAAATTACCCTTTTGCAACTATCATACGAATAATTGATTTAGGCAAGAATCATCAATGAATGTGGAGACTAGTTGTGGGTCTCTCACCCCTAATTACTGCCTTTGAGAGGACACTTACCAGGAGCTAGACAATTAATTCATGTTTAATCATCTCAGCTCAGTGAGCTGGCTACCGTTGTGCTTATCCTCATTTTACAGATTAGGAAACTGAAATTTAGGGCTTCCCTGGTGGCGCAGTGGTTAAGAATCTGCCTGCCAATGCCAGGGACATGGGTTCGAGCCCTGGTCCAGGAAGATCCCACATGCCGCAGAGCAACTGAGCCCATGCACCACAACTACTGAGCCCACGTGCCACAGCTGCTGAAGCCCGCGCGCCTAGAGCCCGTGCTCCGCAACAAGAGAAGCCCCCGCAATGAGAAGCCCGCACACCGCAATGAAGAGTAGCCCCTGCTCGCTGCAACTAGAGAAAGCCACGGGCAGCAACGGAGACCCGATGCAGCCAGAAATAAAATAAATAATAAATAAATTTTTTTAAAAAAAAGGAAACTGAAATTTAGGTATGAAGCAACCAAGGCCACGTGTTCTGGAGACAGGACTCAGAGCCAGCCAGAGCTGTCCCTCGTCCCACAAGCCCCATGACCTTCTGCCTGGGCTGAGTAGGGACCATGGGGTCTCCGGCGCCCTGAACTCTAGTGGGTGAGGGAGGACAACCTGTGGGGAGGATGGGTGTGGCTTTGGGAGCCCCACAGCAATTGCTGCTGGCCGGGGCTAGAGGCGTGATGTAGGCAGGGCGACAGCTGTCGTCCTGGTTCCTCGTCCTTCCAGTTCCCCTAATTTAGGCATGAGCCTCTTGCTTTGCCTTTAAAAGCAGAGTTAGGGGAGGTGTTAGAATTAGCCAGATATTCATCTCATATCTCATTTATCTTGGCCCATGTAAACATGGACTCAAACCTCTCCAGTCACCAGAAAACTTGCGTATCTTTCTTCCAGGTGCAGCCACGAAGACCAGGGCCGATCTCCTGTATTGTCTGTGCACATCAGGGCCTAATTTACACACGGCCTCAGATTCAGCTGTCCTGAGTTGTCTCTGAATAATCTCTATAAATAACTACAGAGGCACTGACAGGATTAAAAGGTTTCCCTCATGCCACTCCCATGGTTAAATGTAAACATTCAAAATATACCGCAACTTGGAGAATCCTGCTTTGAGAATGTTTATTATTATTTGTTTTTATTTTAAGTACACCATAAAAATGGAAGGGATGCAGAGCCTCTGTCTTTCTCTGGATAGTCCCAAGTCATATGTCTGTTTCCTCCTCTAGAGGAATGTCTTTTGTGGTCATATGAGATCACATGATGGTCAAGGGAGTTTGTTGAAGAAAATAAGGATCTTATGCTGTCAAATTTTCAACCAACATATCACCAGTTTTAGAAACTCTGGGATAAATACCACCAATAATAAGGAGACAAACCCTTACAAAACTATAGCAAATGGAAATTCTAGCAATAGTCAAGATGACTAGCTGGCTTTTGGCCAATTTGGTTATCATTTTTGATAAAATGTCATTCTTTTCCTGGTTTTCAAATCACCTTTTATTTATAGATTTTCAAGCTGCTTTCTTTCCTTGGAGTTAAAGTAGCATTTTAAAATTTTAAAAATTAAATTAAATTAAAAAATAAAAATATCCAAAAAAGTGGCATTTTAATTTAGAGATTGTTTGTTGAAATTGTATTATAGTATCTAATTGAATAAAAAACAAATATTAAGTTCTGTTTACAAAATGCTCCTTGCTCTTAAATGGGTAGATTCATGTTTCTCTGTTGGAATAAAAATTAAAGAAATATCACCTCTTAGAGAAAGACAGGTCATCACAGTAATTAACACAAGAGGGTGGGGCACATATAGAATGATTATACCCTTGAAGTTCAATGTCACTGAGAAGGACTACGCATCCATTTGATGCAATAAAGTGTCAAAATGTCTGAAATGCACACTCAGTGTTACCAGATGAAGTCTGAACAAACACATGAGGCCTTTGGGCTTCTATAATTTAAAACATATTTTATCAACTATCAACTCTCCCCATCCCAACTCCTCCCAAATTTTGATATTTTGTCAGGTTCGAAGAAGAAATTAAATCTAACTAGATGTGTTTTTACCCTTTCCCCTAAGCTGGAACACATAAGCTTCATGTTAACTAATCTGTGCAGTATCCACTTGGCAATGAAAGATAGCTTTCATCTCTTTATTACTAGAGAAGAAATTGTTTACTTAATCGGAAGGTAAGTTAGAGACCCAAAAGGAATCTTTGAAATAAAAATTTTGAAAACATTTTTTGAGGTCTGTTGAATCAAAATCAATCCCATTTTTGAGGATTTCAGTATCAAAAATATTGATTAATAATAAACCATATAAAAACCTTGTAAGATTCCCATTTTATAGAGGAGGAAAATGACATTCTGTTATTTACAGAATTACAGCGAATGAACGACAGAACTGGTATTTAAACCCAAACCATTCAGCATTTCACAGGACACCACCCTTCATGGTTTTCTCCCACTCCCACTTCCTCTCCAGATGCCTTCAACACGTTGCCAGAGGTCACCTCCCTGACTCCCCAGAGGCCCAGAGAAGAGTGAGGAGATGACATTACGCATCAGTGATTTTTAGCCCCATACAGAGTCTGGGACTATAGTCTACCTTTTCTGTTTTTCCCCAAATTCTCACCTGCTGGAGGTTAATTCACCTCAGATCCTGGCCTGCTTTCTGGGGCGCAGTGAGCTTAGCAGGGCAGATTCTGGGAGGCAGTGTTCCTAGAGACGGGCCATTATGTATAATTTATGTTTATAGGCAACATCCCTTTAGTGATTAACTTGTAATAGAATACAAAATATTCTCCCCTGTTACAGAATGTGATCAGTAAACCCATTTTAGTGAATGAATATAAGGGTTATATTTTATTTCCTTGAGTAAAAGTGTAATTTTCTCTTTGGGTATAAGTTTTGGAAGTGGCCCACCATAAGTAGTGAATAATCAGAAAGCATTTCTGCATCTCCTTCAGAGCACAAACAAGCAAAAGAGGTGTTTCCTGATCCCGAGGATCTTACAGTTTTATTCACATACATTTAAAAATGTTTTAATGAATAATGGTTCGTGAGAGTATATGACAAATGCCAAAGTAATTGCACATACAGGAAGTTCTATAAATCATCAAAAGAAGGGTTGTCTCTGTCGTAAAAGGGAGCTTTGAGATAAGTGGGCTTTGAAGGATGGATGGGATTTAAAGAGAGAAAGTGACATGAAGATGACATTTAAATAAGCAGAGGTGTGGTCATAGAGTGAACAGGATGTGTTTAAGAATAGAGGGTATAGGGCTTCCCTGGTGGCGCAGTGGTTGAGAGTCCGCCTGCCGATGCCGGGAACACGGGTTCGTGCCCCGGTCCGGGAGGATCCCACAATGCCGTGGAGCGGCTGGGCCCATGAGCCATGGCCGCTGGGCCTGCGCGTCCGGAGCCTGTGCTCCGCAATGGGGGAGGCCACAAGAGTGAGAGGCCCGCGTACCGCAAAACAACAACAAAAAAGAATACAGGGTATGCCAGGCTGTTTGGAGAAAAAAATTTCAATTAAGAAGCAATAAAAAATAAGGTTGAAAAGGTAAGATATGTCTAGATTATATAGAACTTTGAGTGTACTTAGAAATTTGGACTTCGTTTTATAAGAAATAAGCATGTATAGGTATAACCTTTAAAAATTGTGAATCACTGTATTTTGTACACCTGTAACTTATATAACATTGTACAGCAACTACACTTCAATTAAAAAATAAATGAATAAAAAAGGCACATACATTAGTCAAAATTACTTTGCATATAACATAATAAATTCAAGCTAGTTTAAAAGGCAAGAGAAATTTTTTTTAATATTTATTTATTTATTTATTTATTTATTTATCTTGGCTGCACCAGGTCTTAGTTGCACCATGAGAGATCTTTAGTTGCCGCGTGCGGAATTCTTAGTTGTGGCAGGCATTCAGGATCTAGTTCCCCCGACCAGGGATCGAACCTGGGACCCCTGCATTGGGAGTGCAGAGTCTTACCACCAGGACCACCAGGGAAGTCCCGGCAAGAGGAATTTTTTACAGAATTTGGAATATCTTGCACATGGTAATTACATATAGCTGTTATATTGAATTGAGGTTTTAGAATAATCTTCCTTTAATATGGATGGGAAAAATAAAGAGAAGAACAAAAGATGTGATGAGAAGAGGATGGTTGTGAGAACAGCTATTAGATGACCTTGAGCTCAATAAAAGAGAAGTTGAGGTCATTCTAATTCAAAAATCTTTTGCTCCACATCTCATTCCTTGGGATACCTTGACCATTCCCAAAAGGCACGTTTATGACAGAGAAAACTGAATATTTCTGGCTGCTTTCTCTCTTCCTTTTGTGCAGCCAGAGACGGTAAGTTTCCCATCAAAGGAACACATTTTCATCAGAGGAGGTTTTTCCTTTCCTCTCCGCTTTGTATTATCATCAGGCACACAAACTACTTTAATCATGTCTCATTCTGCACAGAGCAGGACAAAGTCAGGTAATGCTATTTCTTTTTAAAAATGGGGGAGGGTGTCCCTGGTGGCGCAGTGGTTAAGAATCCACCTGCCAATGCAGGGGACACGGGTTCGAGTCCTGGTCCGGGAAGATCCCACATGCTGTGGAGCAACTAAGCCCATGCGCCACAACTATTGAACCTGAGCTCTAGAGCCTGCGAGCCACAACTACTGAGCCCATGTGCCACAACTACTGAGGCCTGCGCACCTAGAGCCCGTGCTCGGCAACAAGAGAAGCCACCTTAACGAGAAGGCTGTGCACTGCAACAAAGAGTAGCCCCCACTCACCTCAACTAACAAGAAAGCCCGCATGCAGCAAAGAAAACCCAACACAGCCAAAAATAAATAAATAAAAAATAAATTTATAAAACAAAAAAAAAAGAGGGGAAAGAACAATTCATTGTATGTTGGAGAGCCCTAGTTTTTATAGTTCATTTTTCTTCATTATACATCTCAATCTTACTTCATTTTGAGAATTAATTCAGAGGGCAAACTTCGCTCAGCCTGTTAATATTAGAATAAGCAGCTGTGAAAGCAAGATTTGTTTTAAAAGCTGTGAGTATAGGTCAGACAAAATCAATATTACTTCATTTGTTCAAAGAAGATTTTTAAAAAAGCAAATTAAAAGGAACATTAAGATCAGAGAGGAAGGCAGTCTGAGAAATGTAAACGAGCAAATATTCTCATATCTTTTTTTTTCTTTTAAGAAACAATTATGGGGCTTCCCTGGTGGCGCAGTGGTTAAGAGTCTGTCTGCCAATGCAGGGGACACGGGTTCGAGCTCTGGTCCAGGAAGATCCCACATGCTGTGGAGCAACTAAGCCTGTGCGCCACAACTACTGAGCCTGTGCTCTACAGCCCGTGAGCCACAACTACTGAGCCCGTGTGCCTGGAGCCCATGCTCTGCAAAAAGAGAAGCCACCGCAATGAGAAGCCCGCGCACTGCAACAAAGAGTAGCCCCCATTCACCACAACTAGAGAAAGTCCGTGCACAGCAATGAAGACCCAACACAGCCAAAAATAAATAAATAAAATAAATAAATTTATGGGAAAAAAGTTATTTAAAAAGAAAGAAACTATTATGAACTTGTGTGACTTTATAGGAAGAAAACCTTAATGTAGCATTAAACTGCAATTGCTATTATTCCAACTTTATTTAAATTATTCCAATTTTAGGGCTTCCCTGGTGGCGCAGTGGTTAAGAATCCGCCTGCTAATGCAGGGGACACGGGTTCAAGCCCTGGTCCGGGGAGATCCCACATGCCGCAGAGCAACTAAGCCCGTGTGCCACAACTACTGAGCCTATGCTCTAGAGCCCACAAGCCACAACTACTGAGGCCACAAGCCACAACTACTGAAGCCCTCGCATCTAGAGCTCGTGCTCCACAACAAAAGAAGCCACAGCAATGAGAAGCCCGTGCACCACAATGAAGGGTATCCCCCGCTCGCCACAACTGGAGAAAGCCCGCACGCACTGAGTACCCAACGCAGCCAAAAATAAACAAAATAAAAATTTATAAAAAATAAAAAAAATTCCAATTTTATTTCAAATCCTTTTACATACACTTATAAACTTTACATTGTAATAAGTAAGATACACCTACTATGTTCTGTTTGGGGTTTTTTCATCTTTTTATTTTATATAATCATGTCCATGTACTAACATTAGTTAGCACGCTTGTCATTTTAATATGCTTATAGCATCCTATCATGTTGACATAACCCTAAGCATTGGGGAATTGGAGAGCGAGTTAGAGGGTTTTAATACCATTACAAGGCTTTTCTCCAACTACAAACTGACTTCGTATGTGTAGAAGAACAGCCAAGTGGAGCAGTATAAACGCAGAGCAAGGAAAGCCTTTATGTGAAGGATGTTATTATGGTTGGTATTTTCAGGAGTATGGTCTTCTCAATAACTTCTGTCTGTGAGTTTTTCTTTACCAAAAAACCAAACTGGGGCAAGGTAATAATCCACTTCAGCGTGCTGGAGGAACAGGCTGAAGAGCCCTGAGCCAGTTACCGAGTTATTGTCTATTAGCACGAAAATCACCCTTTCATACTCTGTGATGTTGGAGCTAGGACTCTGAAAACCACATTTCCACTTTGCCAGCAACTCCATGCCTGGCTCTGTCACTAGGAGCACTAGGGGACGTCTATCTTTCAGCCTATCGTACCTCCTGCTGATAACACCTAACATGGAGCCACGTGGCAAAGGAGAGATGTTACATCTCACAGAGCAGCACAAAGAAAAGTCGATTTAGGGCTGAGAGACAATGGCTTACTAAGTGGCACAGGTGCTAGGTCAAGAAGGAGTGGTGACAGACCATGTCTCAGCTTTGTTCCTATATTTTAAAAGAGGTGTGATGTTAGTACCTTCCATCTAGTATAATGCTGAATCCATTTTAAATATGTACTCTTCACCATGTAAAGAAATGAATGTTCCATTCCTATTGTTTTTAGATATTTATGTTTTGTCAAGAAGACATTGCTTCTTGACATCTATCAAAAGAGCTACATTTTTATTATTTTTGTGTTACTATTATGGGTAATATAGTTGACCTTACGAGTGTTATCTTAGTTACATGTAAGTGGACTGGCGTGGCCGTCCGGCAGGAACAGGATGGAACCCCACTCCACGTGAAATTTGGTTTGGATGTTGAGAATGATGACACCACACATACACCAAAAAGTGTTTAAAGATTTATTACTCATGCAATGAAACTTTTAGGGAAGAGCAGAGCAGGTTCCCAAGTTGGTACAAAAGTGGCTTGAGACCACATAGTGCAGGGAGATGAGCTAGGTGCTTTGTGACCACCTAGAGGGGTGGGATAGGGAGGGTGGGAGGGAGATGCAAGAGGGAAGGGATATGGGGATATATGTATATGTATAGCTGATTCACTTTGTTACAAAGCAGAAACTAGCACACCATTGTAAAGCAATTATACTCCAATAAAGATGTTAAAAAATAAATAAATAAATAAAGTTAAACTAAAAAAAAACAGTGGATTGAGAGAGAGGAAAGGGAGACTGGTTTGCCTTTTATTATGGTTAAAGGCTGGGCCTGTGGTTTGAACTTGTGTGGTCTGGGACTTGTGTGGGACTTGAACTTCCTTCTGGAGCCAAAGGAGGGAGAACCCAGGCTTTCTTATCAGCTTGTCCAAATGTGGGGCTGAACGGGAAGAGAGAGGGGTGGAATTTGAAATCTACCAGCAGTCAAACTTCAAAAATGGAGTCATATCAACCGATGGAACAGAATAGAGAGCCCAGAAACAAACCCACACATTTATAGTCAACTGATCTTCGAAGGGGGGCTGGGGGGCAAGTCTACACAATGGGGAAAGGATAATCTCTTCAATAAGTGGTGTTGGGAAAATTGGATACCCACATGCAAAAGAATGAAATGGACCTTTATCTCACACCATATACAAAAATCAACTCAAAATAGACTGAAGACTTAAACATAAGACCTGAAACTATAAAACTTCCAGAAGAAAACATAGGGGGAAAACTTCTTAGCATTGACCTTCGCAATTATTTCTTGAATATGACACCAAAAGCATAGGCAACAAAAGCAAAAATAGATAAATGGGACTGCATCAAACTAAAAAGCATCTTCACAGCAAAGGAAACAATAAGCAAAGTGAAAAGACAAACTACAGACAGGAAGAAAATAATTGCAAACCATATATCTAATAAAGGGTTAATATTCAAAATATATAAGGAACTCCTATGATTCAATAGCAAAAAAAAAGACCCACCAACAACAACAAAAAAAAACTAACCCCAAACAAACAAACAAAAAACAACCAAATAACCTGATTAAAAAGTAGACAAAAGATTTGAACAGACATTTCCCTAAAGACAAGTGGCCAATGAGTATATGAAATGGTACGGGACACCATTAATAATCAGGGAAGTGCAGATCAAAACCACAAGGAGATAGCATCTGTCAGGATGGCTATTAATAAAAAACAAAATACAACAAGTGTTGACAAGGATGTGGTAAAAAGGAAACTTTTGTACATTGTTAGTGGGAAGGTAAATTGGTATAGCCGCTATGGAAAGCAGTATGGAATCTCCTCAAGAAAGTTAAAAATAGATCTACCATATGGTCCAGCAATCCCACTTTTGGGTATGCACCCAAAAGAATTAACACCAGGATCTCAAATATCTGCACTCCCATGTTCATTGCAGCATTATTTACAATAGCAAAGATATGTCCATTGACAGATGAATGGATAAAGAAAATGTGGTGTGTACATACAGTGGAAGATAAACCAGCCATTTAAAAAAAAATCAGGAAATCCTGCCATTTGCTACAAAATGGATGAACTTGGAAGACACTATGCTAAGTGAAATAAGCCAGATACAAAAAAACAAACACTACACAATACCATTTATACCAGGAATCTGAAATAGTCAAACTCACAGAAGCAGAGAATAGGATGGTGGTTACCAGAGGCTGGCAGGAGGGGTTGTTTGTCAAAGGATACATAGTTTCCTCATCAACACTCTGGTGGTTACCAGAGGCTGGCAGGAGGGAGGTGTTGGTCAAAGGATACATAGTTTCACTCAAAAAAAACTGAGTCAGACGGTTATATAAATCTCACTTTGTGTATGGGCTGAATTGCCTCCCTCCAAAAATATGTCGAAGTCCTAACTCCTAATACCTCAGGATATGACCTTATTTGGAGATATAGTCTTTAAAGAGATAATTAGTTTAAATGTGGTCATTAGGGTGGGTGGGCCCTAATCCAATATGACTAGTGTCCTTATAAAAAGAGGAGACTAGGACAGAGACATGAAAGGGGAAGACCAAGTGAAGACACAGGGAGAAGACGGCCGTCTACAAACTAAGGAGAGAAGCCTCCTAGAAGAAACCAATCCTGCCGACACCTTGATCTTGGACTTCTGGCCTCCAGAACTGTGAGGGAATATGTTTCTGTTGTTTAAGCCACCCAGTCTGTGGTCCTTACTTATGGCATGCCTAGCAGACTAATATAATTGGTTGTAATGACTATACTTTGATACATCATTAGATTTGATGAAGATCCATTAAACTAGATGAAGTTGAGCATCCTTAATTATGTTCTGAATATGAGTGTATTCAATTTCTGACTTCTCTTGGGGTACAGCATAGAAGAAAAACACAATAAAAGAGAAGAGAGGAGAATAAAAGAGAAGAGACGAGGGTGACCATCTAGAGAAGAGAGGGTGATCACGGAGGAAAGGATCTTTAGCAGCACCGTGCGTTGGCCTTTGGTTTAGGCCTGAAAAATCCCCTGAGGGTCTGTTTGTTGAGCTTCTCTTCCCTGGCAGCGGAGTGGATTTCTTGATCAGGTTTTGACCACTGGGAATATTCGCTTTTTCTGATTTGCTTAAGTAGCACATTTGAGAGGAGCGTTATAAAGAAAGAACTACCTCTGGCTGGGAAAGTGAGTGAGTGATTGTGTGTGTGTGTGTGTGTGTGTGTGTGTGTGTGTGTAAGCATGTGACATATCCCTAGCAGACCTCTTCCACTTATTGTCCCATTCTTTGCAGCTGAGTCTGGGAATAGCTACAGAGGCTGAGATTCTCTGTTAAGGCCAGCATGGATCTCTCATGACCAGGATTGGATTGTCTTTTCTGGAAAGAACTTCTCTTCTGGAAAGAACTCCTGGAGAACCAGAGTGAAATGTCCATCAGTCTCATCTGGGGCAGACTCTGTTATAAGCAATGTCAGTGGTTTAATCTCACTGATCTCAGCTCCTCCGCGCCTACAAGGCTGTGGGCCGTATCGCGGGATGGATAAGAGTGTGGGCTCTGAAGTCAGATTGACCTGTGTTGGAACCTTGGCTTTTCCCAATGATGTGCTTTTGCACAGATTTTAACTGAATCTGTTTGCAAGTCTACAAATGGGAATAATGAGAGTGCTCACATCCAATCATTTGTGATAGGAGCATACAAAACACTTAGGCATGGAAAATATAAAAGATGGAACAAATATTATTTATGACGGTTATTGTGATGTTCCTTAGGCTTCTTAGAAACTGAAGTAAGAGCGTTCAGCCGTATTTTCACGGCTCCTTTTGTTTAACAATCTTGGCCTGAGATCAGTTAGTGACACTCTCCTCTTCTTAACAGTTAGTGTGGGCCTCAACACAGGTGGGGAACCGCAGGTTACGATGGCTGAGGACTTTGCCCTTGCGTACAGACTCAGGCTGCATCCCAAGTCCAGCTGGAAAAAACCATGGAGGTTTTGGGGGATCAGAGCGCCGTATTTCATCCCACGTGCAGGGAGCGCTCCATCCATCTGCCAGGACGCCCAGTCTTTTCTAATCAGGGCATTAACTTTAGACACAGGAAATTAGCTGACACAATTCTGAAAGGTAAATTAATTTCTCAATCTAGCCCTCCACCCTCTGAGAACAATGTGTCTGCTTCCTCTGGCCCTTGTCGAAAGACCCCTCAAGAGCCACAGAAAACTGGCTTTCATGTCAGGAATACCTTCTTTAATTATTTCTTAATTGCAGTGTCTGGTTTCTTTGGTACCAATATTATTGGTATGTTGGATCTTATTTAATTAGCTAGGCATGTAACTGGCATCCTTATCATCTGTGCACGTAATTCAGCTGTAATTCGGGTTCTCTCTGCTGGTGTATTATCAGCCCCACTGTGTCTTTGCTGCAGTAGCGCTGCTCTTGACAACTACCCGGGTGTCTTGGGTTTCTCTGAAAACATTAGTGTACTAATGCTCATAGGTACAGAGCATTCTTTTGTAAGACTTTTTCTCCTTTATAAAAGATGGTTGGTACCAATTCATTCAAGGTTCCTCTGAACAGTTCTGTTGCTTCTGCAACTGTAGGTGTGTTGTACTTTGATCTTTCTGGCAAATATTCTATCATTTATTATAGTTAAAGGAGTATATTTATATAACGTATCTGTCTCATTATGCTATGCTATGGCTGATCAGGATCTTCTCTAGTTAGGTCTCTTTAAACAAGACATATCCGGTTTCCTTACCAGGCAGCAAAGCACTAATTTTATTATAAGTAGATTTGGTCTAATTTAATCTTGACCTCGGTAACATTTCCTAATAGTTCACTTGCTCAATTTTCTAGTGATATTAGAAAAAGAATTTAAAGAATGTTACAACATTGACAACATTAGCTGGAGACAGTAATTGTTATCATAATTTGGAATTCTTTGCCAGAAAGAAATCTGGAAGCAAAGCGTAGGTGACAAAAAGGATGCGGTGTTGAAAAGGGAATCCATGTTTTAGGTGGGCACCACGCCTGGATGGTTCTTGGGGTGTCCCCAACACGAAGATTCCGTGTTCTCTAAGGTGCACAGAATTGCTCAACTCCTCTGCAACGCTCCAGTGTATTCCTTTTCGCCCTGCTCCTTCTCCATCACCATTACGGTGTTATTTCTAAGCAAATACTTGCAAGGCAGCAGGACCAAATAAGGAAACACCAGTTGTTAATTTATGGTATCTTAGGATCAAAGCTAAACCCACTCTAATATTTTTACTACATTAAAAAAAAAAAGGGCTTCCCTGGTGGCGCAGTGGTTGGGAGTCCGCCTGCCGATGCAGGGGACATGGGCTCGTGCCCCGGTCCGGGAGGATCCCACATGCCGCGGAGCAGCTGGGCCCGTGAGCCATGGCCGCTGGGCCTGCGCATCCGGAGCCTGTGCTCTGCAACGGGAGAGGCCACAACAGTGAGAGGCCCGCGTACTGCAAAAAACAACAACAAAAATAATAATAATAAAGCCAGCTAACAAAAGACTTATGTATTCAAAGGAACACATTTTAAAGAGATGAGAAAGTACATACAGGTTTTCCAAAGTAAATGCTCTGAGAAAAGGGAGAGGAGACAAATCGCTCTCCCTGTTTCAGCAGGGAGAATTAAGACTCTGATTTTAGTTTGTATTTGTCCTTACATAGCCAATGCAATAATGCATCCACACTGGCTTTCCTTCCTTCCCTGCCCACTTCTCCCTAGGATCACTTAAAATCCACCCCTGGAAAGCCTGCTTAGCAGGGACCCCCAAGTAGGTTACTCATAACAAAGGCACTCTATAACAAAAAGTGCTCTATAACGAAGCATCATAATTAAAATTAAAAGGCAAAATAATTGGGGGAAATATTTACTACAAACGAGGGAGAAATAATATTCTAATATACTAAAATATGTGCAAATTAATTAAAATACTAAACCTTCCCCCAAACTGCAAATTTAAATTAGAAATCATTTTCCCCATCGGTTATTACACACTTTTAAAAGATAATATTGTATTTAATCAAATCTAAGATGCATTAATTACATGATGTACCATCATGTTATGAGCCATTGAGAAAGGAAAAATGCTACCTGTTCAACCATAACCCATTTTTTTCACTTTCATGTATGATTTTATTTAATGTAAAATAAAATGAAAGCGTCAAGCCTTGAACATGGGCTTCTGAAATGTGAATTTCTGATGTTTTTGAGTCAGATTTGGAATTCAAATTTAGAGTCTCTCCTCTAGAATTTTAATTATTGCAAGCTTTGCCCTATCCTGAATGACAATTTACATTATATAATAATTATCACCTAAATGGGCACAGAATCAAGAAAACAGAAAACCAAATATAAACACTGACTACTATTAACACAACCCTTTAATGGGTTGAGTGCCAGCAACATACAAGTTTTGTTTGTGTTTTTGTTACTTATACTTATTTTAGAAGAGGCTTATATTTATGGGAAAATTGCGAAGATAGTACAGAGTTTTCATACACCTAATACCCAGTTTCCCCCATTATTAACATTGTTCATGAGTAACGTCCATTTGTCACAATTAATGAGCCAATATTAATATTCTCTTATTAACCAAAGTCCCAAATTGTATTCAGATTTTCTTATCTTTTACCTAACATCCCATTTCTGTTCAAGGATCTCACCCAGGACACCATATTATAATCAGTTACAATATCATGTCTTCTCAGGCTCCTTTTTTCTGTGAAAGTTTCTCAGACTTCCCTTGTGTTTGAAGACCTTGACAACTTTAAAGACTGGTCAGGCATTTTTACAATGTCTCTCGAGTGGGATTTGTCTAGTATTTTCCTCATTATAACACTGGGGTTTTAGGTTTGGGGGAGGACAAACATAAAAGTACAGTGCCATTTTCATCACATCATATCAAGGGTACAGACCGTAAATAGGACTCATCATGGCTGGTGTTGACCTTGATCATCAGGCTGAAGTAACATTTGTCAGGTTTCTCACTGTAAAGTTATTCTTTTCCCCCTTGTCCATACTGTCCTCTTTGGGAGGAGTCACTACGCACAGCCCACACTTAAGGAGGGGGAGGTCACGCTCCACTTCCGAAAGGGCAGGGTATCTACGTGGATCATTTGGGATTCTTACGCATGAAAGATTTGTCTTTTTTCCTTCATGAATTTATTTATTCAATTATTTTATTTTATTTTTTTTTTGTGGTACGCAGGCCTCTCACTGTTGTGACCTCTCCCGTTGCGGAGCACAGGCTCCGGACGCGCAGGCTCAGCGGCCATGGCTCACGGGCCCAGCTGCTCCGCGGCATGTGGGATCTTCCCGGACCGGGGCACGAACCCGCGTCCCCTGCATCAGCAGGCGGACCCCCAACCACTGCGCCACCAGGGAAGCCCCCAACCATTTTTATATCAGTATGCACTCATGGATATTTATTTTAGACTTTGGGTTGTAATCCAGAACTATTTTATTTATTTTGTTGCTCAAATTGTTTCAGCTTTGGACTTTGGGTGCTCTTTCAGTTGGCTCCTTTGTCCCATTGACACACCGCGATCAATGTGGGTTTTTGGTTTTGGCTTGGGGTTTTTTTTTTTAACACTTCCTTATTTTCTGCCACTGCAAGATGCTCCAGAATCATCTCATATATTTCCTGCCCAGTCCTAGAATCAGCCATTTCTCTAAGGAGCCCTGTTTACTTTTTTGAAGAATGATTTTTAACACCAAGACCTGGGCACTAGGTATGCTCATTACCACCGGGGTATCAATTCTTCTTGTCCTTTGCAGCTGACAGAGTGAGGAAATACATGTATGTATACTAAACCATGTATATACAATACATGTATCTATAAATAATTCTAAATTTAACCATCTGTACTGATATTAAGCTAAACATGAGCTCACACTGATGTCTCCAGCTCTACTCCATTACCGCAGGGATCATTCTGGCCTCCTCCCCTTCCTTTTCTGTAAACTACTTCACTGTAGAAAAACTGGCTCGCTATAGAAAAAATTTTTTCTATTTCTTTAATTTTGTATGAGATGCTGGATGTTCACTAAATTTATTTCACGATGTATGTAGTCCAATCACTATGCTGGACACCTTAAACATACACAGTGCTGTATGTCAATTATACCTCAATAAAACTCGAGGGTAAAAAAACATGATGTGTTCCTTACAAGTTTATCAGCATAACATGTTCTCCGTCTGCCAAAAAAGATATTCAGGGCTTCCCTGGTGGCGCAGTGGTTAGGAATCCACCTGCCGACACAGGGGGACACGGGTTCGAGCCCTGGTCCGGGAACATCCCACGTGCCGCAGAGCAGCTGGGCCCATGCACCACAACTGCTGGGCCTGCGCTCTGGAGCTGCAGGCCGTGGCTGCTGAGCCCACGTGCCGCAGTTGCTGGGGCCCGCGCGCCTGGAGCCTGTGCTCTGCAACAAGGAGGGGCCACCGTAGTGAGAAGCTGGCACACTGCAACGAAGAGTGGCCCCTGCTCGCCGCAACTAGAGAAAGCCTACATGCAGCAGTGAAGGCCTAACGCAGCCAAAAATAAAATAAATTAAATTAAATTAATTTTTTAAAAAAAGATATTCATACTCTAGTCCAAAAGAAAGTACTGTGGCTCATCAAAATATAATTTACTTAAAGGTTTTCATAGGTCTAAAAATAAAATCAGTTGTAACTGCTTTTTAAGGAGGAAGCAGTTTCAGCATGCTTGATCAGCATATATAATTAAGTTTCTCCACAACATAAAGTTTGTCTTAAGCTCTCACTTGCTAGATCTACGATATGAGTATAGGCTAAGCTGCTGTAACAAAAAGATTGTGAAACACCATGGCTTTAAAAAGTTAAAAGTTAATTTCTTTTTCAAGAAATAGTCTAGAGGTGAGCAGTCCAGGATTAGAGAGACGGCTCTGGCCTGTGGGACCATTCAGTGATCTGGGTCCCATTCCTCCGGGTCCCTTTCGGCATCTGCTGTCTGTGCCCCCTCCCAGGGCTCCGTCCTCATTGTGTGGTTGGAGCTGACTCACCTCCATCCATGGCCCATGGGAAGGAGGGAAGAGAAACTCAAGGTCACACATCTTTGTCTCCTGTTCACACCCAGCTGTAAGGAGGCTGGGAACTACAGTAGCTACTTAGGTGGCTATGTGCCCTGCTAACGCTCTTAGAGGTTCAGTCCCTAAACAGGAGAAGGGAGGATGGGCGTGGGTGTGGGATCCATTAGCCATCCCAGCTGTGCTGCTGTGGTCCCGAGAGCTAATATCAGTCTCTAGAGCTGACTGCCACCGTCACTGCTCTTAGTGTTCACTTCTGTCTGGCATATATGCAACTCTCCCCATCCAAGATCCCCTTTAACATGTGTGTCCCTACTTCTCACCTGCCCTTGCCAGTCTCAGAGCATCTGACTCACTAGCAGAGACCACTCCTTTCTCAAATCTTTAAATCCCTGAACTCTGAGTTCTTGGACAATACAGCTAACTCCCTTTAGGGCACAGACCTTCCAAATACAAAAGTCTGAAATGGTCTCCAGGGTATTCTCCTCAAGCCTGGAATCTTCCATCCCTTCAAACATCAAAAACAAACAAGTGGGCTTCCCTGGTGGTGCAGTGGTTGAGAGTCCGCCTGCTGATGCAGGGGGCACGGGTTCGTGCCCCGGTCCGGGAAGATCCCACGTGCCGCGGAGCGGCTGGGCCCGTGAGTCATGGCCGCTGAACCTGCGCGTCCGGAGCCTGTGCTCCGCAGCGGGAGAGGCCACAACAGTGAGAGGCCTGCGTACCACAAAAAAAAAAGTGGCTCTTCCTCTGAGGGAAAGGAGAACTCAGGCTTCCAGAGGACGGGAGAAATATTTTACTTTAATTCCTTCCAGGTGGGTCTACAGTAATGAAAACAAATTGTAGGGCAAATATCAATAGATCTCCATCCTACATTAAATTATAAATAAATCTCTACGCTACACATTAGGGGCCTGAATTATATCCCCCTAAAACTCATATGTTGTAGTTGTAACTCCCAGGACCTCAATAATGTGACCTTACTTGGACATAGGGTTTTTAAAGAGATAATTAAGTTAAAATGAGGTCATGAGGATGGGCCCTAATCCAATATGACTGGTGTCTTTATAAGAAGAGGAAATTTAAGACACAGAGTCGTATAGAGGAAGAGCATGTGAAGACACAGGGAGAAGACAAAAATCTGCAGGCCAAGGAGAGAGGCCTCCTGCCGACACCTTGATCTCAGACTTTCAACCTCCAGAACTGTGAGAAAATAAATTTCTGTTATTTAAGCCATGCAGTCTGTGGTACATTGTTATGGCAGCCGGAGCGGACTAGCTAACTAATAAACATGATTTCTGAGCAAAATGCAGGTATTGTAGCAGGAGATTTAGAAACATTTGCTGATTTGTAATTATATATTAATAACAGTAGGATTTAGCTTAAGGAGTAGGGACCCAAGTCTGGGCTTCTGAATTTTAACTTTTTTAATTTCTTTACTGTCCACCTGGCCTGGTACCTGCCATGTAACTTCTCTAGACCTTGGATTCCTTATTTATTATACAATGAAAGGCTTTGACTAGATCCTCTTTAAGCAATCAGTTTCTGAGTCCACGCTTGATAAAATTGTTAGAAACCCCCAACTGAGTAACTCTATTCCAGCTTTTACAAAGTGCGCTTTGTGCAATGCTGGAAATTAAAGATAACGGACACCTCCACAAAAAGAGGTCAGATAAAGCTGGGAAACACTGTATTTTATATCCCACTTTTGGAAAGATGTAAGGCCCATTAGCATCTGAAAGGATCTTTTAAAACAATCCTATAGGAAAGAAAACTGTTGGTTTAACCTAAGCTTATGGGAGCCCAGGACAGTCTTTCCCAGTTTGCAACCTTTATAAACATCCTGAGGGGCTAATATTCCACAGCTCTTGCTTGGACAATGCTGAAGTGTCATGTTCCAATATGAAAAGAAAATTATCCTGACACTTGTTAAATGGTAGCGAGACTTTTCAGGAGTATTGCAATAGGGGTTTAATTTATTACAACAGGGGAGAGAGATGGGGCTCAACTCCGAATACAGCAAGGATAAGTTTTACGATAGGCAAGGAACAGAACGAGAGGGTCGGTGGATGCAAAATTACTAACAGGGGACATCAAGAGTTGGGAGAGGGGGCCTTTGATAAACTGACCTAACAGGACTCTTGCTGAATGCTGGCCAGAGTGATCAGATTATAAGAGTGGGGGTACGAGGGAGGAACTTGGCCAAAGAGCAAAGGTGGGAGGACACTTGCTAAAATAACTTAGCAGGATTCTTCCTAAAACTGGGCTCGGCAGGCTAAAGACAAGGCCTAAGGACGTGGCCTGGTCAAAAAGAGGACTCAGTGGAGGCTGATTCAAGTTTGGTTTGTCACCAGGTCCATCTGTGACAATCATAAAAAGAAGCTTCTGTGAAATCTTTATCACTCAATCTTCTTTTTTCTCAGTAAGTAATTTCAAGATAATCTCATTTTCCAAGAGGAAAAAAAGATGGGAACCCAATAATAGGACTTGGCCTCTTGATTTCGGTCTAATTACTGTCCACCATCTACTGTGAACACAGTCCGTGACTGAGGTCAGCTGGCAGAGAGGCTCCTCTTGATGGTACTGACCCAGCGGCACTGGTTTTGGATCTGACAGTGTCAGGCACTTGTCCCCGTTCAGATATTCGTCAGGCAGTTTCCAACGACCCGGAGTTAAACGACACGGGAGCCCCAGGGCCAACAGTGGCCAAGAAAAATCCGAAGATTATTTCAATCCACGGTGTTACCCCATCCGCTCCCTTCTCTGTCTGTCACCTTCCTTTATTCACAGCAGCTGTAGGACATTTCTATGGTAAGGTGGCAGCATCCTGTTTCACTGGAACAGCGATTTGTGTGCAGTGAGAAGGCTGTGTTCACGACAAATGTGGCGAAAACAGTGATGGTGTTTTTCCCCCATTAAACTTCACTGTTTATCAGGAAGCTGTTTAGGATGAAGGCTTGAAACCCAATCAGAATGGGATGGGGTTATATAAACACTTCCTTTGCACCTACACACATCCTTGAGACTAAAACTAAACCCTAAGACAATTAAATAATGATGAAAGTGGAATGGATGTAAGAACTGCCTGGTTCAGTGATTCCACATCCTACTGGATCAGCATCAGCTGGGGAGCTTGCCAGGGTCCCCGCTCCCTGAGATTCTTGTTCAGTTGATCTAAGGAGGGAGAGGGAGGGTTACTCTGAGCTTTTTAAAAGAAAACACATGTGAATAATCTGCCCAGGTGACTTTAATGTCTAACCAGGTTTGAGACCATTGATCTATTTCAGCCTCCTTACTTTAAGCGTGAGGCCCAGAAAAGGGGAGTAACTTTTGAAAGGTCACACAGCTAATTAGTGACAAAGCCAAAAATATAAAACTGGCATTAAGCAGGCTGCAGGTTTTAAGAGGTTTTCTTAACTTCACCTGGTAACCCCAGTTGGCACAATGTTCATTTATGGTCTTAGCAAACAAGGTAGGAAATCTACAGGCTTCTGACTAGTGTTCATCTGCATTCACTCGTGATTTGGATATGCTGATTACAAGAATGTGAAGTTGACCAAGAGTAAATGGAAAAAAGAAATTATATTTCAATCCTTGTGTTTAAATGTTTCTATTTACCATTATAAGTGTCGTGTATTATGTGCATCACGTCCAATATCTATCATTGCAATATCATTATCTGAAGATAATTGATACTGGGAAGAATCACTAAAGAATAAAATAGGGACTAAATTTTTACAGAAAATAGTGAAAAAAGATTGACTGGGACTTTATCTTGAAAAATGA
The DNA here is from genome assembly GCF_949987515.2 of Delphinus delphis. Classification (NCBI taxonomy): domain Eukaryota; kingdom Metazoa; phylum Chordata; class Mammalia; order Artiodactyla; family Delphinidae; genus Delphinus; species Delphinus delphis. The sequence continues at coordinate 83,791,508 of NC_082694.2, read as the reverse complement.
AAGTGTACCTGATACTTACAATTGCCATGACAAACTACCTCTTAGAATGAACAAAGAAAGAACGAAATGTTGATGGCTTTTATGGAATTATTTTGCCATAATAACAAACCATATCCTTCACTTCCCACTTGACTTTCAAAAAACGATCTTAAAGAGAGGCACTTTGGCAGAAACATTTCAGAGCTTCATAAATTTTCCCAGGGGTTTCTCTTAATCCTTTGTTATTCAAATCCTCCTTTCAAGCAGTGTTCTTGTGTTCTTAGTCGTTCCCTGTTCTTTGTTGGGTACCAGCCTTTCTCCAGCCTCACTTCACCAACTTCATCAAAATCCTACATCTTTAGAAAACTTTACAACATCACTTCACAAGCAATTTGCATGTATTTGCATTATATTTCCATATGCAACTACAATTTGTGAGAGAGTGATGAAGATGTAGCTAGCGGGATCGGGGATAGCTATGCTCATATCAAGTAGGAGTGACATATGAATGGAGACTGATTTTACAAGTGGTCAGTTGTTCAGTGATTACTTCCCGATAGAACAAGTCTTCTGTACATGGTCATCTAAAACTATGGAGACCTGGATAACAATTGCTCAGCTAAGTTGCACACCCTGCACCGGCTGGCAGTTCCAGTGGATCACCACGGCCTCTGTGGAGATGGAACCTGCCTTCTTTGCAGGCAGGAAAAGCAGGCTTTGCAACGCATCCATGTGGTAGCTATTCTCTGCCTAGAACACCTCTCTTACCTTTTTGTGGAAACAGATCCCACCCCCTGATTACCGTGCGTGGACAGGACCGTGCTGATCAATTACTGTACCGCATGCTTGGAGGTTGGTAAGGGGATCTTCCTTCCTCCATAAGTGAAATTCCCATTCTAGACCAGGAGTTTCTCAGCTGGCCTCATGTCCAGCAGTATGGTCCATACAGACCAGGTGCAGCCCTAGCTGCCTGGAACCTGAGTTTGGTGATCACAGCTCTGAAGACAGGAAGATGACATTAGCGGTATCTCCCCTGCCTTAAAGACTTCATGTCCACGGGTGTCGTCTCATTCAGATTTGTCGACTGGTTGGCATACACAGCAGCGGCAGCTGTCTGGCGCCTGGATGGCTCTCCTTGTCCTGCACTGTTACTACAGGAGGTCAAGCAGCATCTTCCCCAGGAAAACGAGATGGGAGGGCATCTTCATGAGGACTGAAAAGAGATGCTCAAATACTCAAGCTTTCTGGCTGTATGTTAAAGCAGTGGTCCCCAACCTTTTTGGCACCAGGGACCAGTTTCGTGGAAGACGATTCTTCCATGGATGAGGGGTGGGGGACAGTTTAGGCAGTAATGCCAGCGGTGGGGAACGGCAGATGAAGTTTCAGCTGGGCCAGCACTCACCTCCTGCTGTGCGGCCCGGTTCCTAACGGGCTGTGGACCAGTACTTGTCAGGGGCCGGGGGTTGGGGACCCTGTGTTAAAGGAACAAAGCAAAGACATTGTGGCCCCCGGCCCCGGTTCAGAATGAACCGAGGCTGCAGTTGCTCTGTTGCCCAAAAGGGGTTTTACAGGAAAATCATTTCTACTGAAGTACAGAAATGGACCTCAGGCAGGCCCACCTCCTGGATCTGCTTAGTGACGTGATGGGTAGGAAACTATCTTTTGATTAATCCGCAGTCATAGTAAACATTCTGTGTGCGATGGGTGGGGGCTGGGTAGGCATAGGCACGTGAACAGTCTCCAAAGTGAGGTCCAGTAGTGCAGGGGATGCAAATTTAAGCCACGCCCTCCCCAGGAGAATGGCAAAGGCAAGCTCCTTTTCCCTGGTGGGTCCTGGCACCAGGCAGTGACAGTATCAGTGGGTTGGCCCTTGGAGTTCTGGGAGACCCGCATTTGTGTTTGTGGTGTTCTGCCTTACATCACGATATCCATACAATTTTTATCCTTCGCCATTAAATTAACTTTATCACCTCTTCTAACTATGTAACTTTCCAGCTGTCACATTGCCGTCCCTTTGTGACACCCATGCAGTGAAGGCTAGGCCACAGTTAGGAAGACTTCCTTGTTTCAGGGTGTCGGATCTGAGCTCAGGGATCCTTGCAGGAGAAGCCCTTCATCTGGCTCTGTTAGGCCACGGTGCTGTACATGACTGCCTCTAGGCAGCCCGTTAGAGACTCAAGGTTACGACAAGCACACAAGGAATGGACCCTTTCACCCCTTTCCTTTCAGAAAGGCAGGTATTTACTGAACCAGCCAGCGGGTTCTACCAGCCTGTACTCCATTAACCTCAGTGGCATCACAAAATGAAATTCACAGTTTAAGCTAGTTCATGTGACCAGCAAGTTCAGGAGACAGCTGGAAGGGTCTGAAATTCAATGTCATAATACAATTACCTCATACCAGCACTGCTTTCAAAAGTCCTCAGCTTGGAGACTTTCCAAAGGCTGTGAGTCCCATTTTCCACTGTGACATGTTAAAAATCATCATGGGTAAATTGTTCCACAGATAGTTTCGGGTCTTATGCCAATGCAATTTCCTGTGAATTGAACAAAATTGCTCTTATAGCATTGAAAGGCCTATATTTTATCTGTGAGGGAAAAAAAGACCTAGAAATGATTCCTCGCAACCTGGGTTGTATGGAGGTTGTACTACTGGCAATGTGACCCCAGTTATCTTGATCCATAAAAACTGCCTCCAATCTGCTTCCACCACCATATTTCTGAAAACAATTCTGTGGGACAGTCTGCCCCACACATGGAGACTTCAAAGCCCTGAGAGAAATTCGAAAACTGTTCCTTTCTCCTGAAGCCGCATTAGCTAACTCCCTACCAGATGGGCTCAGAAGACTCTAATATTGAAGTTGCACCTATAAACTGTGAAATGTTAACAGCAGAAACGGCCACCTTGAGAGGGTATGTGCCCTAAGAGGCTCGGAATGGTGTGTGAGTGTCCCAGGTAATCCAGTCATTATGAATTAGGACATAAAAAGATCGAAGGTGAAATAGCCAGCCTTCGAAAGAGTCACACCCTGAGAGAGGCTGCCTGGGGGCTGCGACTGACCGCTGGCGTTCGGGAAGCACGTGGAAATGGGTGGTGCTTACTTATGGCTGAGGTGCTGGTCGAATGCTGCTGGGACTTCACCTCCTTCTCCCATCCTCTTAAAAAACAAAAGATTTGCCTTGCTGAGAATTAAGGCAGGAGATACTCGTATCTATGGAAAGAGAATTCAGAAGTCAGCTAAAGAAAAGGAAATGATGAAACTCCCACAGGTTCCAAGATGGAAATGTGTGGAGTCAGCAACACTGCTCAGCACTGGATGACCGGGGGGCCCACTGGAAGCAGGCTACTGCCCCTGAAAATGAATTCTTGGAAGAGTCAGATGATAACAAAAAAGCACTTACAGAGACTTGGTTAGATCATAAGACAGACTTTTGAGAAGTACAATGAAATATTTCTCAAATTTAGAAATTCAAATCTGAAGAAAATGAAAGCACTAATTTGAAAAGATACATGCACCCCAATGTTCACTGAAGGATTATTTACAATAGCCGAGATATGGAAGCGACCTATGTGCCCACTGATAGATGAATGGATAAAGCAGTGGAGGTTCTTTATATATATATATAAAGAACCATATATATATATATACATATATATAAAATGGAATGTGACTTAGCCATAAAAAAAGAATGAAATCTTGCCATTTTTGACAACACAGATGGACCTAGAGGGTATTATGTTAAGTGAAATAAGTCAGACAGAGAAAGATAAATATTGAATGATTTCACTTATATGTAGAACCTAAAGAACAAAACAAATGAACAAACACAACAAAACAGAAACAGAGTCGTAGATACAGAGAACAAACAGGTAGTTGCCAGAGGGGAGGGGGGAGGGGGAAGAGAGAAATAGGTGAGGGAGGCTAAGAAGTACAAACTTCCGGTTACAAAATAAATGTCACAGGTATGAAATGTACAGTGTGGGGAATACAGTCAAGAGATGTGTAATATCTTTATATGGTGACAGATGGTAACTAGACTTATCATGATGACCATTTTGAAATGTATAGAAATATTGAATCACTATGTCTTGTACCAGGAACTAACGTGGTGTTGCAGGTCAATTATACTTTGAAAAAAAACCAAACATATAGAAAAAGAGATCAGATTTGTGGCTACCAGAGGTAGGGGGTGTTGGGAGGGGAAACTGGACGAAGACAGTCAAAAGGTACAGACCTCCAGTTATCATATCAATAAGCACTAGGGATGTAATGTACAACGTGGTAAAGATCACTAATACTGCCGTATGTTATAGACGAAAGTTCTTAGAGAGTACATCTTAACAGTTCTCATCACAAGGAAAACAAATGTTTCCTATTTCTTTAATGTTGTACCTATATGAGATGCCGGATGTTCACTAAACCTGTTGTAGTCATCATTTTATGATGTATGTAGGTCAAATCATTATGTTGTACACCTTAAACGTATACAGTGCTGCATGTCAATTAATATCTCAATAAAACTGGGGGGAAAATTCAATAGTCAAACCAAGAAAGAGCGTTCACTGTGGCCTGGATCATGGTCTTGGTCTGGTTGCTAAGGAAGAAGACAGGATTCTCTAAATGCTGAGCAAAAATAGAGTTGAAAATCATCATGGAAAAAAGGTGCTTGGAGGAGAGATTTAGGAGACTTAACAGGGAAAAATATGAAGCCTGGAATGTGAAAAATATAAGAGATGAAGAAGAATGATAATAAAATAATAGAAAAAAAATGTTTTCAATGAGAGATAAAGCTAAAAATTTTTAAAGTGTCCCCCAAACCAAGCAAGATTGAAGAGAAGAACATCTGAGCATATTCTCATAAAATTTCAATATTCCAAAGAGCAGGAATTCTTCCAAGAGATGGTTTAAACTAAGGAATGCCTGGAGACTTGGGTTTTATATTCAAACAGTCACACGTTGAACACTCAGGAATGTGCTGCTAGTGCTTGCCCCTGTCATTTGCCCTTGGAGCACATGGGCAGATTTCCAGAAGAATCCAGAGGGACCAAGAAGGTGCTTTGAAAACCTAAGAAAGACCAAAGTGGGCTTCTCGTGCCTGGTGGGCTGACACTCCGTGAGGGGACTGACAGGCAATGGGCACATCCATGAAGATTCAGGGCGTCTGGGATGCTGTGTGCCCACCTGTGACACTGCTGCCCCTGTAGAGCCATCATCTGTTCCTTGAGGAGCCACCTCTGCAGAAAAGTTTTCACATCCTTTGCAATTAAAGAAACTTCATATCCCTTAATGGTGTTTGTTGGAATTTTCCAAACATCAATCATTATCATAAAATGACAGACCCACTTAAAGATAAAGCCTTCCAAGCTTCCAATCTTTCCAAAGGAAATAGAATCAGACTGGCATCAGATTTTTATCTGTAACTCTGGAAGCTAAACAACAGAGGAGAATCTATAAACCACTGAGGAAAACAATAACGTGACTCCAGGACTCCCACAGGCAGCCAAGACGAACAAAAAAGATACTGTGGATATGTGAGAATTAGTATAATCACAGCATTGGTTAGGGTCTTAGCAGCAGAAAGCAGAATCTGCTCCAGCTAGTTTTAGCAGAAAGGGATAGAGATCATTGACAGAATCACTGGGAGAGCTGAAGAAACAGATTATAGGATTAGCTCCTGAGAATAACTCCCAGATCCATACTGCAGAATAGGCCTGCTAAGGATGTGGACATTTTGGGAGGCCGTTATTCAGCTGATCACAGCAAGCAGAGTTATTTTACAGTCCGTGTCCAATCATTTCAAGATCTGAAAGCACTGGAAGGTCTGTTTCCGTGGGCCATTCTTGCAGACGGTTCTCGCACGTGTTGCGTGCTTTGTTATATGCTTGCTGTCTGACTATGTGCTGTGCCTTAGACCCGAAATGTATTATTAAGAAAACATTGCTGACTGTAGTGAACGTGCTCTTCATCTAGAGAGGATCTGTGTTTGCCTTTTTCCAAGCATCTGTAAGCATGACCAGTATGGGACCATTTTAAACCAAGGCTGTGGCTTGGGGGTTTTCTTGATGAACCAGGCAACGTCAATCCAGCTGCCTAACCTTGTTCGGGCTGGTTGACTTTTATCTCAGTCTTACCCTGAAGGGGAATCTCAGTGGGGCCCCAGCTCATGCTGGGAAGATCTCTTAGAATCTCCACCTTGTGCAGACCTGGGTCTTGATTTCTATTACTCCATGAAGCCAAGAAAAAAAAGTTCAAGTTTCCCAGTCTGTTTCTGGATTTCCATTTTTCCTTAAATTGTGGCCTGACTATTCTTTAATATATTTTCAGATCTCTGATGGCTTGAAAATAACTTATTTAGAACTTTTCGTTGTTTTTAATTTGGGAGTTTGGGGGCCTGAAAAGTAGTCCACCATAACCAAAAATGTGAAGTCAAGTCTCCCCACCACAGTAATAAATAATACATTAATGCATGCTCACAGCATGCCAATCACTGTCCTAATTGTGCTCTATCCTTGTCTGTTTGGTGGAACAATGGAAGGTCTGGGCCCTGAAGTACGCAAGTTCTCAATCCCAGGGCAACTCAAGTAGAGATAATGAGAGCTGAAAAGTACTTCATGTTTATGGTGGAAGAGACATTTCAAACTAGAGGTTTTAAAATGACAGTGAGTCGATGAAAATATCCTCGTAATTATTTCTGAAGCAAGAGTGTCATGTCCTTCACACATTACTTGAATCACTTATTATTCAGTTGACACTTTATTGAACACAAATTATCTACCAGTTACTCTGCAGGGGACTAAAAATACAAAGATGAAAACAGATTCTGAAACACAGTATTATTATACCACGTAGTGAGTGTTGTGATAAAGATACGCCCACAGGAGGGGGTGCCTTCCCCAGGCTAAGGGATTAGTAAAGGCTTCTTGAAGAAAGTGGTCCCTGAACTGAATCTTAAATCATGGTAAGAGCTGTCCAGGTAAAGTTGGGATGAAGGGAAGGGCTACCAGGCAGAGGGAACATCATAAGCAAAGGCCTAGAGTTGAGTAACAGTGTGATGTGTAGGTCAGGAACCCAGTTAGCTGGCAGCTGCAGCCACTACTGCCCCTAGATCTGGCCAAACAGGGCTCCTAGCTCAGTCCCTTAGCCTCTGGCTGCCTCAGATTTTGGAGGGCCTTCCTCCAAGTTTTCTAAGTCCCCCTCCAGTGCCTGGGACTGACTGGGATCTGCAGAGCCATCTGAGAAGGATGTACTAAGCAGGACCAAGAACTGTGTGGACCCAGTCCCCATTTCTTCCCTTTGAGGTGCTTGCTCTCCAACCCTCTAGCATGCATGTGGGGTTGACCAGATGTCCTGTGGAGCCCCAAGATTCATGTCAACGGTGTTGTCTCCCAGGGCCCAGGTACTAGGACAATGGCTTGGCCAACACATTGCTCCAGCTGGCCAGCCCAGTATTTCTTTCATGGGATCCTGAGATTGGGCCACCAGAATGGTGTTGACATGCTGATTCACGTTGATTCTCACTCGCATTGTACACAAGTTCAGGGCTCTGGGCTACTGAGAGTCCGTGGTTGATCCCTGGGCTTGATCCACATCTGTGTCCCCATGGATTGGCTCTTGCTCTTCCAGGTTCCAACCGTGGTGCTGCCTCTGGTCTACAGCATCGAGGATGGCAGGGAGGTAGCGGCATCATTTACCTGTGCACCCTCTGCTGCTGGCCACACAGGGTGGCCACCCCACCTTCTGCAGGATCTGTGCCACAGGTAGGGCAATCCTCTAGGGGTGACAGCACCTCTTTCCTCCAAGGGCTTTGAGACCCTTGCTCCACAATGTCAGCAGCAACACATCCATGTCCTCTTTCGCCCCCAGTCTCAGTGATGTCCTCTCTTGCCTCCGACCATGTGGTGACATTTTGTGTTCACAGGTCAGTCTTGAACCATGCCAGATGAGGGACAGACATTCTTCGGGTCAATGCCCCTTGTCTATCCTCCCCGCTAGTGGTGTTTGTGGAAGGCAGGAGTGAAGTCAGTATTGAAAAGATATCACATCCTAGGAATGCAGCACTTATGGACCAAGGAGATGAAGAGAAGACATGGCTAAAGGCATGACTATAGAACAGATGTATTGTTCTCCATTTATACTCTAACATTTCAACTGGTAAATTTAAGACGACCAGAAAACATTCTCCTGCACACTCTGTCTAAGACTTGCATTCGTGGGCATCATAAACCACGCACAGTAACAGCTTTTGAGGGAGTCACTGGAAGCCCATATTCACCAGGGCCATAAGGAAGGATGCAGCTTCATGAGTAATGATGCAACCAGCACTAAACAAATGATATCAGGGAACTTCAGGGAAAAGTTTACTTTTAATGCCAACAGGACCAGAAAGCCATAGCACTGCAAGCAAGAGCAGTGTTGCCACTTTTTCTTTATGGTGGGAAGTGTGAAACTAGCAGCAAAGGCGCATTTGACAGAAAAGAGCATGAAGACGCGGCTCCTGGGGCTGTGCAGGAAGAGATGGTACCCGGACAGGCACTAACTGGGTCACTAACAAAACCACAAGCACCTCTTTTCTACCAATAATTCTAAATCTTTGTTGATAAACCACTAAAAGTTGTATGGTCTATAAATGTTGTAATACATATTTAATCAAACTGTGTATAGAATAACAGGGCCCTGCTAAAACGTATTTGCCCAGGTCCCCGTAAACCCTGGAGCAGCCCCGGCCGCTGCAGGGTGGGCAGAAGAGGGGGGAAGCTGACCTGAGAACTGACAGTGGGGATGGAGAAGAGGGATCTGAGCTGGACTACGAAGGGTGTCAAACCAGGTGGACTTGGTGGTCATCCTGCTGTGTCTCATAGGCAGGCGATGCTGGAGATGGGGAGGGGAAGGTGGATGGACACGTGAACACAGAAAAAGAACAAGTTTGATATCTAGATGGGTCTGGTGCCATACGAATGAAGCTTCAAGTGTCCATGGGACTTCTGGGAGGCGTCCAGCGAAGAAACCTGGCTGTGCGATGTGAAGCCTGAGTATGGGGGAAGCAGTGGGCCGTCCGTGTACCGGGGGGTGGTGGAAACCTAGAGAGAATATGGGAGTCTTCCAGGAGACAGTGCAGAGCAATGCCAGCAGTGGCTGAGACAAAATGCCCTGAGATTTACTGACCGCAGCTCTAACTAGGTTCTCTTCCTCCTCCTGACAAGCACGAGATCCCAGGCTAAAAGTGGGTAATGGTTATGAAACAATAGCCGTTGCATTATGTAATCTAGGTCCCTGGGATTTGTTTGCTAAGGGACTGAATGTACTTCTCATAAGTAAGAGCTAATAATGGTAACAGGACTTTACATATTTCATTAAATAATGTTAAGGGTGAAAACTCAGAACTAAATCAAACTCAGACATGAGAAGACAAACAAAATTCATCTCAATATTGGGTTATTGTGTTCCAGTGCTTTGTCCCCTAGGATGTCAGGTGGTGTTAAAAAGCTCCTTCCTCTGGAGAGTGATGCTTTTCTTTGGAAGGAGGTATGCACACCCCCTCCCCACTGCTTATTTTTCTTAACAATTGGGTTGTCTAGCAAGGGAATCTCACTTTAGTTCTATTTTTAGCCATGTTGCAGTATAGTCATGCTAAAAGCCTCAAGTACTTGAGGTAAAAAGAACAATCCAATGTTAAATAAAACTGACTTCACAACTGTAGACAGACTTACAGTCAGAAGCACACAGTTCGTTAGTTATTACTGAGAGAATTAGTTATCCATATTAGTGAGTTCCACAGCCTTTAACTCCCGGTAAGATGGAGGCGGAGTACGAATAAATGTAAATTAAAATGTGAACAATTTACCCAGAAGATTTTCTTTGCAACTCACTGACCTTAGATTTTAGCCACAAAGTCTATATAAATGTTAGCTACGTTATCTAATCAGCTAATCATACTGGGTGGAAGAAAGATTTCTTTAGTGACTTTTACTATTATTATAGGACAGTAAGATATACATCAAAGAAAGATGAACAGAAAATCAGAGCTCTCAAGACTGTTCTCTTAAAAACAACATAAGTAAAGTTTTGAGGTAATACTTACAATCTCACCATCCTAATACAAAAATTATTTTCATTTTTACATGTCTACCGTTCTTTGGCCAGAACATTTCCGTGCTGTTGCAATCACACCATATACATACTTTTGCAGAGTCTGCTTTAAAATTTTTATAAGGTAAAATATTGTGATGTTTATACATACTCTTTAAAATGATCATTTTTTCAAAGTCTTCACGTTGATAAACCATAATTTTTCAGGTATTCTCTTGTGGTTGGATATTCTAGTTACATATAGCTTTTGATGTCCTAGAGAATATGGAAGTAAGCAAACACCAGTATTTTTCCTTCTAATTAGGTTGCACAACAGTACTAGCTAAAACTTCCAGTTTCATCATATCTTTACCAGCAGAGAGCATTATTAGTTTTTAGATGATTTGATAATTTAGTGCACAAGTTCCCTGGAGTTTACTTTAATTGCATTCCTTTGGTTATTAGGGAGAAAACATTTTTGTATGGAATTACTTACCATTATGAGAGTGCTAAAAATAAATCAAAAAGGAATGAAATAAATAACTGAGTAATTCTAGTAAACTAACCAGAGTCCAACTTCTGACTGAAGAAGTTTTGATTTTGTCCCCCTGTGTCAACTTCATCACTAATTGAACAATTAGAAACCTCTACGTCACGATGGGTTTTCTCCCCTTCTCTACTCTTATTCCGCTGAAAGAGAGGGCTTATCTTCTGTTGCTATGTTCAGTGCAGTCCATAAGGTAGAAGACAAATGGCCTCCATAAAGTCCCACCCCTTTATGGGTTTTGTAGCGCTAGCCCATAGAAAAGGAAATTGAGGCTAAGAAGACAAATTACTTACTCAGGATCATACAGGTCATGATTTGGCCCAGCCAGGGTTTGAATCCAGGTATGCCCCTCCAAAGTTCATGCTTTCTCCAATATGCTGACTACCCTAGATGATCACAAAATGAACCTACCCCAGATCATTCTAATGAACAGCTCATTAATCAACCCTCTTTGCAAACAGAAAGTTGCATACAGATTCCTGGTAGCATTAATGTATTTTCTGATAATGAGTTTAGTAGGACACAAGGCCTTCCTCATGTCTGTCTCAGACAGTGTGATTCCACAAAAAATGAGATTATGTAAGAGAGTCCTGTCCTCACTGCTGCTCAGGAACCATATGTAATTATCTCTTGGTGACTGATTTAATTAAGATTCAAGAACTGATTCACATCCAAAACCACATTCATTGTGATAAAATCTACTGGACAGAAGTCCATTGATGTCCTAGTTAATAAGACATACGATTCTCCTTTTAGTTGCTTTGTCTTTGAGTACTTTTCCAAACATTCCCTTTAACAGCTAATGTGGTTTAAATTTTTTTTTCTTTATTCCACTTAATGAGATCTTGGTTGCTACAGGATTCAAGGGAGCTATGCTAAACAATGCTGTTGTATTTAACCAGGTCCAGTCATTTGATAGCTCTTGGTGGCTGTGTAAACCCGGCCAAATGTACACGTTCAGCACGTTCCTTCTATCTTGGGTGTGGGATGGAGCCAACAACTCCGGACAATTTTCTAACTTGGTAACTGGAACACTAGGGGCTTACTTCCATTTTTAGTGAGGGGTAAGTACACTAAGATACATGAGATTCCAAAGTATACTCATAGGAACTTGGACAGGGTGGGCGGGGGAGTGGAGTTAAGATGCTCGATCTCTTGCAAAAAATAAAGTTGCACATGCAGACTATCTATGATAACTCCCAGCAAATGCCATTTAAATCCAATAATCCTTTAAAGTCCAGCTAATAAACAGTCATATGATACAGGATATGTGATAAGAAAAGTATCCTGTTTGGACTAATCCCAGTTCTGCTACTAACTAAGTGACCTTAGCACCTAATAATTTTGAATATTTAAGAAGCATCCAGTATGGACCAGTCACTGAACAAAATGCTTATTTATGAAACACGTCTCATTTAATTCTTACATCCTGTAAGATAGAAACAAAAAGGAGTCCTAGAGAGATTATGTAAGTTACCCAATATTATAAAGTTATAAAGTGGCAAAGCCAAAATATTTAAACTTTAGATTGAAATGCAACATGTATACAGAAATGTGTGCACATCTTAAGGGTACAGTTTGATGAACTATTAAAAAGTGAATACACTCATGTAACCACCAATCAGGACAAGAAATGGAACCTGAAAAGCACCCCAGAAGCTATTCTTCTGGCCCTTCCCAATGACTAACCTGTTCTTCCTTCCAACACCATATGCTAGCGTTCCCTACTTTTGAACTTTCAAATAATTGGACCTATAAAATATGTGACCTTTTGTGTCTGGCTTCTTTCACTTACAAAATTGATTTTTATGTCTGGTGTAAGGTAGTGGCCAAATTTCATCACCATTTGCTGAAAAGACATTCCCAGCCCTGCTGCTCTGCAGAGGTACTTTTGTCATAAATCAAGTGTTGCTATACGTGTGATCTTCTGAGCTTTTTGCTTTGTTTCAGTCATCTGTTTGTCTTTTCTTGTGTCAATACCATACTGAAGTATTTCTGAAGTCTTGGAATCCGGTTGAGAAATTCCTCCAATTTTGGTCTTCTTCTTCAAAATTGCTTGGTTATTCTAGTCCTTTCCTATTATCATATAACTTTTAGAATCAGACTATTAACTTTCACAAAATACATGTTGGAATTTTATAGGGATTGCATTGAACCTATAGATCAAGTTGAGAAGAATTGACATCTTTAGATTGTTGAATTTTCAACCTGTGAACATCTCTCCATTTATTTAGGTTGTCTTTTACATTTTTTTTTATTATTAATGTTCTATAGTTTTCAGCACAGAAGTCTTAAATGTGTTTTTGTTAGATTTATTTCTGGTTATTAGATTTTAAAATGCTATCTTTTAAATACAACTTACAATTTTATTTTATACAACTGACTTTTATAAATTGACTGTGCTTCCAACAATTTTGCTAAATTGACTTATTAAATCTAATAGCTTACCTGTAGATTCTTTGAGATTTTTAAAATATAAAATTATGTAACATGCAAGTAATCTAGTTTTATGTCTACCTTTTCAATCCCTATGCCTTTTATTTCTTTTTCTTGCCTTCTTGCATTGGCTATGATCTTAAGTAAAATGTTGAGGAGCAGGGGGCTATTCAAGGGAGTATCATCAACTTCTTTCTGTTCTTAGAAGGAAAACATAAAAAATTCACCTTTATATGTTTGCTATGGATGTTTAAGATAGACATATTTTTATCAGATTAAGGAAGATCCCTTCTTTCTTCAGTGTGCTAAGAATTTTCTATGAATTCATGTTGAATTTTATCAAATGCTGTTTCTACACTTATTGAGAGAATTATATGATTTTTCTCCTTTATTCTATTAACATGGTAAAAAACACGGATCAATTTTTCAATAATAAACCAGCTTTGCTTTCCTGGAATCAATCCAGTTTGCCTGTGATGCATTCTCTTTTTTGTATAATGCTGTATTTGTTTTGCTAATATTTTGTTTAGGATTTTTGCATTCATCTCCTTGAATGAAATGGGTCTATAATTTTCTTTTTTGTAATATTCTTACCAAATTTTGGAATAAAGATTTTTCTGTCCCCATAAAAGTCTTAAGAAATCTTTTCTCTTTTTCTGTTTTCTGGAAGAGATACGTAAAATTGATATTTCTTCCCTAAATGTTTAATAGCATTCACTTGAGAAGCCATCTGGGTATGAGGTATATTTTGTGGAAAGTTTTTAAACACAGTGTTCAATTACTTAAATTTTCTCTTTATTCTTATGTCAGTTTTGGTAAATTGTGTATTACTAGGAAATTATGCATTTCATTGAAACTTCCAAATTTACTGGCATAATGTTGTTATAATGTACTCATTTTTCAGTCTATTTGTGCCATATTAGTATAGCTGAATTAGGTTTGTTCTGTTTTATTTTTGTTTTGTTTGCATTGAATTATTTTTTTCAAACTTACTTTTCAGCTTCAATAGCCTTACATTTAAAATTTATCTCCTGTAAGCAGAATATAGTTGGGTTTTTTATAACCCATTTTATTGATTTTTAAATCTTAATTGTGTATAGTTCATTCACTTTTAACGTAATTATTGTTATATTTCCATTTAAATCCTCCATCTCATCATCACCTCTTCCTATTTGTCCCACATCTTTTATATTCCCTTTCTCCTTTCTTGCCTTCTTCTGTATTAGTTAACTAACTATTTGTTGTTATATTTTCCATACTCTTTTAGCTTGTTGGTTAGAGGTATATGTAGGTTTTCTGGAGACCTAAAGCTTAATACAATTTCAAGTGCCTTTATTAAGAAAAATAATAGGGACTTCCCTGGTGTCGCAGAGGTTAAGTATCCGCCTGCTAGTGCAGGGGACACGGGTTCGATCTCTGTTCCCACATGCCGCAGAGCAACTAAGCCGGGGCACCACAACTACTGAGCCTGCGCTCTAGAGCCTGCGAACCACAACTACTGAAGCCCACGCACCTAGAGCCCATGCTCTGCAACAAAGAGAAGCCACCGCAGTGAGAAGTCCGCACACCGCAACGAAGAGTAGCCCCCGCTCGCCGCAACTAGAGAAAGCCCACGCGCAGCAACGAAGACCCAACGCAGCCAAAAGTAAATAAATAATTGTTTTTAAAAAAGAAAAGTAATAAAACATTATAGATATAAAATTAAGAATAAGAAGGATATATATATATAGAGAGAGAGAGAGAGAGAATCACAACAAATTTCAACTTTTCAAAAGCTGACCAATATCACAAACATCACCAAATCCAGAAAAAAAAATAACATAATATTTTTGACTGCCTAACATACTTCCATATTTCCCTACTTTTTTGTGCTGCTTTTCTATATGGCAATAATCTTGTAATATCATTTACTATAGAGAGAACAGAAAAACAATTCAGCCTTTCTTCTAATATGGCTGATTGAAATTTTTTTAATTATTGTTCTTTATTCCTGGTCATTGGAATACATAAAACATATGACTTGACACACAAATGTATTCACAGGAATTCTGATAAATTCATTAAAAAGATTTTGATGTGTCTGTAATTGAATATGCTTCATGACCAAGTATGTTCCTTTAGGGACTTCCCGTCAGTCCAGTGGTTAGAACTCGGTGCTTTCACTTTGGGGGGTCTGGGTTCGATCCCTGGTCAGAGAACTAAGATCCCGCAAGGACACAGTGTGGCCAAAAGATAAATAAATTAATTAATTAGTTAATTAAAAAATTAAATTAAAAAATTAAATTTTTTTAATTAAAAAAGATTTTTTAAGTACATTCATTTAACAAAATAAGAGAACTTTTACCTAAAGAAAAAAAAATTTTTTTTTTGGCCATCGTAAGTGGCATGTGGCATCTCAGTTCCCCAACCAGGGTTGAACCTGTGCCCCCTGCAGTGGAAGCTTGGAGTCCTAACCACTGGACCGCCAGGGAATTCCCAATAACTTTTATTTTGATTAGGCATCAATAGAAAACAAATTTTCTGCTCACGAATACACATCTGATCATTGGAAACATGTTCCAAAGACAAGCTGGTCTTGTATATTTCAAACCTGACCTCATCAATGGCTACACATGTACTTCCAATGCTGTTCACAGAGGGACACGTTCTTATTAGAAAACAATCTGGGTCATGATGCCATGTAGGTGGATGACACAATTATTCCTGGAAGTCATTCTTATACTGAAACAGCTAGAATAACCTTAAATATGCACGAACATGACGGCACGTCCCCAAACACATTTCAACAAAAGGAACTAAATATAATGTCAGCTCGAATTAGCCAGGTCCCACGTGAACATAGCCAGTGTTTTGTTATTTTCAGCACACAGGTCCTGCACAGATTTTGTTAGACTTATACCTAAATATTTTATATTTTAGGGTGCTATTGTAAACGGTACTATTTCTTTTCAATTCCAGATTGCTCATTACTAAAATATAGAAATATGATGGATTGGCTATTGTATGTTGATATCGTATTCTGGGACCTTGAAAAACTCACTTATTCTAGTAATTTTAGGTAGATTCTTTGGGAATTTCTACAATCTTGTCATCTGCAAATAGGAACAGCGTTGTCTCTGCTTTTCCAATCTGCCTATTTTTTCCTATCTGTGCCTGTCCTATCTGTCCTACCTATCTCTGGCCAGGACCTCCAGGGTGATACTCAACAGAAGTGGTGATAGCAGACATCCTTCTTTTTTCTTGATCGTAGGGGGAAAGCACTGAGTCTTTTACCATTAAGTGCATTGCTAGCTGTGCGTTTTTGCACAGGGCGGTTTATCAGGTCGAGAAAGTTCCCTTCAGTTTCTCGTTTGCTGAGTTTTTTTGTCATAAACGGATACTGAATTTTGTCATGTGCTTTTCCCGAACTCACTGAGATTATCATGGGGTTTCTCTTCTTTCGTCTGTGGATGTGATGAATTACACTGATTGATTTTCAAGGTATAAAACATGCTATTCATGGATTCATTTGACAAATATCTGTGGGCAGTTATTCTGCCCAGGCATTGGGCTGGGTGCTGGAGCCACGTTTCTGACCCTGGCTGGGGAAGGCCCTGCCCTCAGGGAACTCAAGCATCCCTGTACCCCTAGTGCTCGCCAGCTTTGGAGCCTGCACCCCACATCCCGTCTGCTTTGAGGACCGTGTCGCCAGTGACTCCCTCAGCCAGAATGGCCTGGTTTTCCTGCCCTTCCGGGGAAGTGTGTTAAGGCACAGCCGGCCCAGGGACGAGGGGAATCAGGAGATCTTGGCTGGGGGAATGCAGGGCTGGCCCTGCAGCCACTACTGCTAAGAGTTCATTCCGCACCTGGATCCTGACGCTACCCCCGAGGGACGCAGCCCTGGCATTCCTGGCTTTCTCTCCACCTGAGACTGAGGGCAGCTATCACCCCCCTGAAGGATTTTAAAAATTCAAAATAACACCCCTGCCATAGGAAAAGTCTCATCGGGTTTGAGAAAGAATACTAAACAGTATCAGGGTGACACCCCTGCGTGGCAGCGATCAAGGTCACATGTCAGCAGTGCTGGAGCTGTTGCCCACAGTCCCCATTCGGAAGCCTTTTTCCTTGTAAAAGACAAAAAGCTCTGACCGCGCTGGAGCTCCCATCGTCTCTCACCTGGCTGCTGCCCTTACCTGCTTGTTGCTGTAACTGGCTTCAGAGCTGGGCTCCCCACCTCAGTCTGTCTTCCCTCTAATCCACTCTCTCCATGCTGAGCCATAGGGATCTTCCTGAACTAGAAAGCCAGGCGTGAAAATGAGACAGGAGGGAAGGGGGCACAACCTTTCAAAGAAGAACACAGCCCTTGAGGACGCAACGAAAACTGGTTAGAACTGATTAGGCGCAAGATGGCGGAAGACTTGACTTCCCTAGACCTTGCGCCTCATTGTAACACATCAGCATATGCTAAGTGACACGCCCACAGGCGCCATGACAGTTCTGAGGCTGACCGTAAAAGGCAGAAAAGTGGCCGGTGGCCCAAATCGTGGAAATCCCTGCCCCTTCCCCGAGATAGTCAGAATAATCCACTCATTAGCCTATGAAATTACGCAGCCCATAAAAGCTAACCACCACACATTCTGGGGCCACTCTTGCGTATTGAGACGGTCCACATTCTGCCTATGGAATGTGTATCTCTCTGAATAAATCCACTTCTTACCTATCACTTTGTCTCTCAGTGAATTCTTTCTGTGCTGAGACATAAAGGACCTGAGCTGCGGGCTTCCCTGGTGGCGCAGTGGTTGGGGGTCCGCCTGCTGATGCAGGGGACACGGGTTCGTGCCCCGGTCCGGGAAGATCCCACATGCCGCGGAGTGGCTGGGCCCGTGAGCCATGGCCGCTGAGCCTGCGCATCCAGAGCTTGTGCTCTGCAACGGGAGAGGCCACAACAGTGAGAGGCCCGTGTACCGCAAAAAAAAAAAAAAAAAGGACCTGAGCTGCATTAAGTCCCGAGTTTTGGCTGGGTTCGAATCCCACCTGAGGTGCGACTGGGTTTGAGTTCCAATCTGAGTTGGGCAATTCCAAAACTCCTCCACTTCAAACGTTCCATTGGCTTCTCAGAACCTTCAGGATGAGAATCAAGCTCCAAGCACGACCAACACAAGGTCCCCCCCACCTGGATCCTGCCCACTGTCCCGTCTCCTCGCCACTGCTCCCACCTGGCCTTCTGCCCCCAACCACCTGAGCCAGCTTGCCTGTGCCTCGTGCCTCTGCGTCCTCACAAGCTGTGTTGTGGCCGCCGTCCCCACCTCTGTCTGATTCTCCAGCAACCACAGCCAGGATGGCAGTTCAAAGAAACCAGCCCTTCCTCACACCTAGCTGCCTGGGAGGATCACTGGACCGCTGGATTCAGATCAGGTTTACCAAACATGTGTCAAGCCCTCTAACGTTACGGGAGAACTGGGTTTGCCTCTTGGTGGCTGTTGAGCCAATAGACACAACCAAGCCAAAGACTGGGAGAAGGAAGGAGTTATTACTTGCAGCAAGGAAGGGAACACGGGATCTTTACAGCAAAATTGGGGAAGTTTTAAGCTAAGGGTACATGCATATTCATGAAGGGGCTTGAGCAGAGGAGAGTTCAGCATAGAATTGGGGCAAAGGTCGACAGAGTCCAGGCTCTAGTGACTGAAGTGAGGATGGTCAACGTCATCATCGTTCCATCCTCCACCTGGGTGGGGACTTAGCTCCCGCAGAGCTCAGACATCTGTTATTATGTCTATCCCTTGAGGAGGAACTAGGACTCTGCTCTATCACTGCACTATTGTTTGACTGCCTCCTCCCCCTTCCTGCCTTCCTTTGTTCCCTTAAGATCATTAATTACTGAGACCTGTTCAAGAGCAAACATTGTGGCCAGGCTTAGATCACAAAATGCCTAGGGCCAAAATGACTTCTCTCGTGTCAAGAAAACTATTCCCGGTTCTCTTTCTCCGGGGACCCCCTGAAGTATCTGCTTACACCAAGACCCACACTAAGACTCTCCGTACACACCATGTTCACTGGCTTTGGGCTGCACCCTGCAGGCCTGCAAGGCCTGTACTTGCCCAGCTTTGGGACCAAAGAAAGAGCCCGGAGTTGGCGACAGAAACATCCGTGGTTTAACGGATAGGGGATCTTACACGTCTGAAGCAAGGTCCTGGGGAGACACCCCACCGTGTGTGGTGGACCGCGGGCAGGACACGACAGCAGTGTTCACTCCCAGGGTCAGGGGGAAGTTAGCAGTTATAGGGGGAATTGCCATCAGGTTGCTTCATCAGTTACCAGGGAAACTAGCAGAAGGGCACGCCCCTCACCGCCCTTTTGAAAAGCTATCATGGTGGAGATGCTCTGATCTAAAGTTAGAGTAGGGACTTCCCTGCTGGTCCAGCAGGTAAGAATCCACTAGCAATGCAGGGGAGGCCAGTCGGATCCCTGGCCGGGAAGTTAAGGTCCCTCGCGCTGTGGGGCAGCTAAGCCGGCACCACAAATAGAGAGAAGCCCGTGCACCGCAGTGAAGAGCCTGTGCTCCGCAGCTAAGACCCGACGCAGCCAAAAAGTAAATGAATATTTAAAATAAAGTTAGAGTAACGATTAGCTGGGGTGGGACAAGTACGTAGGAAGGTCAGTCATGCGAGTAGGTGTAAGTGAAGCAGGCACTGGCCTGGAGGGGGGATGCCCAGGGAGCAAGAGAACAGGCATCTGGGTTGGCCTGACCATACACGTCCTAAGCTGCAGAGTGGCAGAGCAGAGTTCTCAGAAACAGAGCAGCTCAGGCAGCCCGAACTTGCCTGAGTTCTAGTACATGAGAAGCTCCGGTCTTCTGGTGTGGAGACAAGCACGTGGTTACCCAGCTGGCCTGGGCTCCAGTCCCCCCGGCCCTTTTGTTAATTATTCTGAGATTCTAAAGTGGAGGAACCTTTAAAGGGCTTCTAGCCAAGACCCTTAAACCATCTCCTTAAAGATCTCTCGTTCCCGCTCTGGTGCATCTAGAGCGAGTATTTGCTGAAAGCGGACCCCTTCGGGGAGAATTTACCTACAACTCTTGCTGAGCTCTGACCCTTCAACCTTAAATGTGAAAACGAAAGGGAAAGTGTCAGCAGCAGGATGTGGGGGGGGAAGGGGGAACTTGAGTCCGTATGTGCAGAACACCTACGGTGCGTGGGTGGCTTAATAACACCCAGCGAACTGGGTGGAATGAGGTGATTACTGAGCCTTCTAGAGGAAATAACATGTTCTTTCCTGGCTTCTCAAACTGAGGTCCTTGTGGGGCAGACCAGAGACTGCTGCGGTGCGTCTTCCTGCTGTGTTAAATTTACTCAAAGATTTCGAGTGAAATCAGTAAATTAAGTGGTCAATCAGTGATTGAAAATATTCCTTGTATATAAAAGCAAGCAGAGATATCTTAAGGAGTAGGATAAAACTACGATGGGAAACTTCATGGAAATATGATCACTTTGGGGGCTTGGGTGATTTTCTGTAATCAATATTCACTCTCCTCTGAAGTTAGGGAAGCTCAGGAGAAAGGGTTCAAGTGTCACTGCTCACAGCATCCTTCCTGGGAGACGGACGGGCATGTAGGTATGACTGTGCACTTCCCCTGAACGAATATTCTGTCATGGTTATTCTTGTCATTCATGCCATTTTGAGCTCTAGAGGCTGAAACCATGCAAGTGGACGGAACCCAAATCCATTCCTGTGGCCCGAACTCTACCCTAAGATGGTATGGGTTTGGGAAGAGCCGATGCACCCAGCCCCCAGCAGAGATAGCAGCTGAGGGGACAGGAAGAACAGGCCGCAGCCCCCCAAGCCTACTTGATATTCTGGGGATAAAAGCAGCAGCGGGCAGAATCCTTAGCTGAACCTGCCTGGCCGTCCGGAGGTGGGAGGGTGCTTGGCAGGAAGGCCAGGAAGTGAAATAACAAACAGTCTCCAAAAAGCCCACCCTGCGAGGAGGCCGGGAAATGCAGTGGCCCCTCGCTGCGTCCACCCTGTGGAGAAGTCCCTGGGCTCAGGGCTCGGCCTGCAGCTGGGCCGGTGTGGACGGCTGTGAAGGATTCAGCAAGCCCCGCTCCTGCCCGACAGCGGCCTCCAACCCGTTTGTCTCTCACTCTTTGGCTTAAGCCTTGTCTCCTGTCCGGGTGCAAATGACTCTGTGCCATGATGGCCGTTGTGGTGGCCCAGTCCCCTCCAGACCCCTGGAGAGTCATCTCGGGGAGCCCTGAGATGAGGGGAGGGCACAGGAAGGGGAGCCAGGCAGAGAGGCCGGGGCCCGTGTGCCAGACACACCGCTGCCTTCAAGCGCATCCCGGGAGTCTAAGTTCCAGGCGCGCTCTAAATCGTGTGAAACGAAAAGCAAAGAGGGATCCGGGTGGTGCAGAGCCCATCGCCTCCCAACACCGAGAAATAAACTGGGGTCCAGCGAGACGCAAGCGTCTCCCTACTGGCAGCGGAGGGCCCACACGCAGCCCCCGGTGTCTCCTCCTGGCCTCCTGGGCTTACCCCTCACGGGCTCCAGCGCAGCGACCTTCCCGGGAGGGGCTGGCACGCCCGGCAGGGCCTCACAGAGGACAGTCAGGGCCCGTCCCCAGCGGCCGGCTCGTCTCCGTTTCTGCTTGTCCGCAGGAGCGCTCGCAGACGTTACTGGACGGGCCGGGAAACTCCACAGGCCCTGCAGCTGAGCTGGAGACTTGCAAAAGCCCGTGACTCAGCCCTGGGAGGGGAGATGGCTCTGGCCCACACAGAAGGTACCAGAATGGGTAAACAGCAGGGGCAGGGGCTGGGAGGGGCCCCCTTGCTGCCTCCTGAGGGGGTGAGCCCTCTCCTCCGGGTAGGGGAAGGAGGCTGTGGGCAGAACCAAAGAGCTGGGCATCGGAAGGCAGAGAAGCCAGAAGAGAGGACAGTAAACCAGGAGCCAGAGCGGGCCCCGGGGCCAGCGAGGGGAGAGGTGTGGGGAGCAGGCTGGGCGTGGGAGGTTCAGAGTCTAGGTGCCAGGGTGAGTGCCACACGCACCTCTTCACTTCGGGCAGGACGGACGGTGAGAGTAGATTGGGTTGACGTGCGTCTCATTCTCTATTATCCCAAACAAGAGCGGGTCCTTTCTGAAATTCTACCTGTGCAGCTGAGACGCAGACACGGAAAGTGACCATGCGGGGGTCGGGCTGTGCCAGGCAGCAGGAGGGGAAAGTGGGCCAGGGTGTGGGTGTTGGCGTCTTGGGGGCATGGGGTCAGCGGGGGGCCTGGAAGCCCCCAGGGAGGCTCTGGGAGCTGTAGGGACCCCTCTCCGGCCCTCAGGCTCTTCCTGCAACATGACTTCAGCTGGCCGGCGCCCCAGGGACAGTTCTGGGACGGCGGTCACCATGGCTGGACACTGAAATGTCAGGAATGTCAAAGTCGATGCTTCCTGCTCCACAGGCATCTCCCCAGGGCCGGGGCGAGCGGGGAGGGTGGGGGTCTATAAGGGACGTGCCGTGACTGTCACTATTTATAGTTCATTGTCCTGCACTCAGGCCTGGGACCCTTTCCATCCCCCCCAGTTATCGTGTGTGTGCATGTGTGCGTGAGTGTGTCCACCCCCAAGACCTCCGAATAAGGGTTAGAGTGACCAGTGCCAGGATCTGGGCTCCATCTGGCTCTGCCCAGACATGCCACGTGGCCTCCAGCAAGTGGACCCATTAACACTCTCAGGGCCTTTCCTCTCTCAAGTTTAAAAAGGGGTCTAGTCCTTCAGAGGTTGTCCAAGAATCAAGGAATGTAACAGACGTGAAAGGAAACTGCGTCCATTTGCTTTTTAGAACGGCGCTATGCGCACGTTCACTCATTTGCTTTTGTTCATTCGTTCGTTCCGCGAACACGCCTCATGCTAGGTGCTGAGAAAGTCGGCAGGAGGAAACGGAACCCGCGTGGCCCTCGTTCTCAGGAAGGTGACAGTTTAGTTGGAAAGACAAACTTGAGTCATAAAAGCAGATGCGCAGGGCACGCCCGATGTCACGCAGGGCAAGGACAGCGAGCTCGGAGCTCAGAGCCCAGCACAGACCCTGGGCTAGGGGTGGGCCTGAAACTCGAGCCTAGGATGGACCCAGAGGCGGGTCCAGGAGGCTCTGAAGCCCAGAACTCTGTCCACAGGGCACGGGACACGAGGCTTATCAGCCAAGACAAGACCCAAAGCCTGGGAATTTGCCCAGACAGGGATGGGGCAGATGGCAGCAGACAGGGTCCCAGGCGTGCAGACCAGCATCAGGACCGGAGGCGTAGAGGCAGGACGTGTAGCCCTTTGGGGGAGCAGGACCTTCAGAAGCCAGTTCCTGGCGGAGTAGGGTGCCCAGGTCCAGGAGGACCCCCAGTGGGAGTGGGGGCCTCGACCCTCAGCATCCGAGCCAGCCTGGGACGTCGTCAGGGGCTCTGCTCGCCACGGTCGCGCACCTCTCCTCCCATCCCACGCCCGGCTCCACATCCTTTGGCTTTGTCCCTCATCTCCGGCCCCAGCTGAGACCCGAGGACTCTGAGGCTGGTTCTGTCTTCTCTACTTTTCTCCTCCATGCTGTTTAAGGCCAGAATTCATATATAGTCGCCTTGTAACTGCCCAGGGCAGTGCTGGCCTCCTGGACCAACGCATCAGTCAAACCTTGTCTGACCCACCTAGAAGGCTTTGAGCATCAAGCCACTGCCGGCCTGGGGCCTCCTGACACACCACTTGGCAGGAACTGGGTGGGTTTCAGAGCCTAAAACAGGGACCTTCTTCTTCTTCTCCTTCTCCTCCTTCTTCTTCTTCTTCCTCTTCTTTCTTCTCCTTCTCCTTCTCCTTCTTCTACTTTTTTTGTGTTTTTTTTTGGCCGTGCTGCGCAGCTCACGGGATCTCATTTCCCTGACCAGGGATTGAACCCAGGCCACGGCAGTGAAAGCCCAAAATCCCGACCACTAGGCCACCAGGGAGCTCCCAGGGACCGTCTCCTTGATGGGGGCTCAGTGGTCCCAGGCCAGTCTGCAGATGTGTGCTGAGTGAGTGAATGATGAATGAGAAAGAAGCCGGAGGGTTAAAAATGTTTGGAACCGGGCTTCCCTGGTGGCGCAGTGGTTGAGAGTCCCCCTGCCAATGCAGGGGACACAGGTTCGAGCCCTGGTCTGGGAAGATCCCACATGCCACGGAGCAACTGGGCTCGTGAGCCACAACTACTGAGCCTGCACATCTGGAGCCATGCTCCACAACAAGAGAGGCCATGACAGTGAGAGGCCCGGGCACCGCCATGAAGAGTGGCCCCCGCTTGCCACAACTAGAGAAAGCCCTCGCACAGAAATGAAGACCCAACACAGCCAAAAATAAATAAATAAATGTATTTATTTATTTTTTAAAAAAAATGTTTGGAACCACAATACTCTTTTTTTAACGGGAGCACAGGCTCCGGACGCACAGGCTCAGCAGCCATGGCTCACGGGCCCAGCCGCTCCGCGGCATGTGGGATCCTCCCGGACCGGGGCACGAACCCGTGTCCCCTGCATCGGCAGGCAGACTCTCAACCGCTGCGCCACCAGGGAAGCCCAAGATACTCTTTTGTATATAAATGAGACAGTTGAAGAAGACCAGAATTTCCAGTGCAGATGGAAATGGCTACACCCCTCCCCAAATATCTTTTTCTAGAGGGATTTCTAAAAGATTCACACACACACACACACACACACACACACCCCACACACACACACACACACACACCCCTAAACAGGTTTTACTTTTGAGCCCTACAATAACAGAAAACAAATATGGTGTAGCTGTCAATATTCATATTATACCCTTAAATAGTTCTAGACACGAAGTGCTTTCCTCACTCAATCCTTTATGGAATAACACCACGAGGTACGTGTTATTTGTGTCCATTGTGGAGGAGAGGACACTGAGCCCCACGAAGGCAGGCGCACAGCCAGCGACCAGCAGAGCACAGACAACTGCACGTGCAGTAAGCTGTGCTCATGACCTTGGAGTCCGGCTTAGATAGTTTGGTGTCGGTTAATTCTGTTTATGCAACTGAGGCGATTAAATGATTTGGCTCCTTCTTGGTGTTTGTTTTCAGACTTTACAGGATTCACTAAAGGCTGATCCAGACCTCTGGTTGCTCCCACATTCTTCTCCTGCCACGTGCTCGGCCCCCCTGACAGCGACATCAACAAAATCACGTGTTAAAGAAGGGGCGGGCGGTGGGAGAAGGTCTGCAGCTGGAAACCTTCCCAGGCGTTGTGGTGGGCAACCAGCAGCCGTCCTTCATCATCAGACCTCCATTGGGGAGATGAGCTCAGCACCAATTCCTGGCAGAAGAAAAGAAAGGATGCTTCTGAAAAGGAAACCAATTTTCCAAGTTGCCTCCATGAATCATGAAAGGCTAGGGAGGTAGTATTCACTATCCCGCTGCCCACAGCACTAGACTTCAGCAAGTATTACAAATAAATACCCAAATAATGTCATTACCAAGGTACTTAGATGACAAGCATACTTAATGGAAACGCTTCTGTTTAAACTCTGAAAATCCTTGTGTAGCAGTTCGAGCGTCTGCTGTAAATGAATTAAACCCTGTTCTGCTCTGAGAGCACTTTGGGGACCCTGCAGAGACCCTCTGTGTATATCACATGATTTGAAGCTATAGCTAAGAAAACCTAGTGAAGTGGGTATGATTCTCAGAAATCAAATATGCATAAACCATAACTTTATTTTTCTATTTTACTAGCCCTCCCTCTTCTGGGATAGTAACAACTAACATCAGTCATGCTGGAGTTCCCTTACCTTCTTCTCTCTGGGGTTCCCGCAAGTTCTGGGGGCAGAGTGATGGTGGTGGGACTTCCATAGCACTGAGGGCTTGGGAAGGGGGACGTCATCTCACGCTGTCATCAGCTGACACTGTCCCACCTGCCCCTTGGTTGAAGGTCCACACCATGTGTCCACAGGCCACATCTCCTGGGCTTTGCCCCTCAGGTCCTCCTGGTGTTATTCACAGACTTATGGACACGATTCAGCAGCTCTTGTGCTGCATTAGTCACAGAAAACTCTGGGAAGTGGACAAAGGCCCTGTCCACCGGACACACGGTGCCATTTCCTCTCCCAGAAGCCTTTCTTCTAAGTTTGGGAACTTATACGCTTATGGGGGATTTCAGTGCCAGCCTCAGGCTCACAGCCTGGGAAATGGGTCTCTCAGCCTCTTGCTTCCGACACCTGTCAATCTAAGCACGTACTTGCCTTCTAACCTTCTGACCCAGAGTCTGGGGAGGAGGGAAGGAAACCTTGCCCTCACCGTATTTTCTTTTCCCATATTTTCTGTCAAATATGTTGTCTACGCCCAAGTCCATTCTATTCCTCCAAGGACCTAAGTTTGTTTTGCTTCAATGTGAGTTTTTCGGTGTCATTTATATATTGATACAATAAAATGCACAGATTTTAAGTATTCAGTTTGAACAAAAGATACATTTCCATCATCCCAGAAGATTCCCTCGTGAAAGGGCCTAAACTTTTGAAAATCAAGCCCAAAAGATTTCCCTTTCTTCTCCTCTCTTCTATTTTGCTGTTTCCCTTTGCCAAGGTAATGAGCCTCACCACCTACCTGCTGCTGCCTGAAAGGGCCAAGGTATATAAAGAAATCCCGGGGGCGTGGAGGGCAGAGGGACCCCAGAGGTAACATTTTAGAATATTAAACTCCATATGGATCACCCAGTAACAAAGGATTCTCCTCATTACATTTCCACAATGCATTACAATTTACCACGTGCTTTCACAATATTCATCTCATTTACCCTTACAGTGACCCGTTTTATGTATGTGCAGATCATCATGCCCATTTTGCAGATGGGAAAACTGAGGTACCGAGAGTGGAGAAATGATTTTCTAATGCCACAGCTGGTGGGTGTCAGAGATGAGAAAGGACCCAGGTTCACAGCACTACATTCTGTGCCCAGCCCGCAAAACAGAGAACAGACCAGGCAGTCATTGCTGTAGAAGAATCTGAAGGTCTCCCAGCCCCTTCCCCTTACCTAGACCCCCCTCAAGTCCCCAAGGACAGGTTTCCCTCCTTTTACTCTCCATCAGTTCTTCCTGAAGGTTAAGGCATTAAAGTCGTAGTAGGATTGTCCCTGTGGAGTATGCCGTGAAGATGGGGCGGGGCAAATTGACTCCAGCGAGGAAGTGAGTACGACAAGTGATGCCGTGTAAGACGCTGGTCCGTCACGGCTGGAGCTGAATTCCCTGGGCCAAATCTGGTCTTTCTCACTTACAAGCTGTGATTCTGGACAACTTACAAAAAACTTTAAAATTAAAAAAAATTTAAAAACAACAACAAAAAAACCCCTATGCCTCAGTTTCCCCATATGTAAAGGGAAGGTAATAGTAAGAATCTCATGCAAAAGGGTTATCATGGGAATCAAACGAGATAAAGTCGGTAAAATACGTGACTCACGCCTGATGCATCAGTAGATGCTCGCTGGTATCATTGAAAGCAGGCTGTAAAAACACGCCTATGCTAATATTCCACCGTGTCATTCACGCCGCAGAAAGACAAACTGACTGTTTTAAGTCCCCTTTGATGCAGTGTTCATCTGGCGAGGCTCCTGGGAATAACCCAACGTGACTGGGTCCAAATGGGTGCAGGATTCAGCAGGTACAGGTAGAAGCCACCCTCCACTTTCCAGGGAGAGCAGACCAAAGACAAACACTCGTAAAGGAAAGTGAGGTCATCCCTGAGAAGCAGGCCGGAGTAGAGCAGAAAACTGAGAAAACCAGGCAGGTTTGGGCATGTTCGTCCTGGGACTACGTGTGCCAGGCAGGGAGACGCCAGGCGACGTGTGGCGGAATGAGGGCTCAGCTGTGCGGGGAGTTCACCCAGGGCAGCTCCAAGTGGCCTCTAGGCCAGATGTCGACAGGGATTGTGACACAGAAGGGCTTGAAGGTCAAAGCCAGCGCAGTGCTGAGCATGGGGTTGGGGAGCTGCCCTTTGGAGCAGGGCAGAGAGCAAGCCTTGAGGAGAGTCGGGGAGAGTCAGGGTGAGTCATGCAGAAACCGAGGGGACCACGTTTATGTGGGTGTCACGAGGGCTCAGGGCACAGGGCTCCACGTCTGCACTGGAACCGGGTTCTGGAAGGAGACGGGCCTCCCCCGTGGCTGTTTGGGGGAGTGAGGAAAACTGTGTTTTCAGGTTTTAGGAATTGTTTTGCCCTTTTTCTCCCTAAGAAATTCGAATCTGAGCAAGCCTCTTAGCTTATTGTTGAAAATCATCAGGACTACAGAGATTAGAAGCTGAGACTGAGATTTCAGCTAATTTAAACTCACTGGAGCGAGGTGGAAGGAATTATTGTAGGTAGATCAGCTCCTTTAGGAAACAGGGAAAGTGAAGACAAGCCTCGTTGGAGAGATCCTTTCCCTGTGGTCACGCCCATCCGGGAACCCCTGACCTCTTCACCCCCAAAAGGCCGAGCAGAGAGGACCGTGGACCCTTGGAATGCTGAACCTGTTAGAGGAATGAACCCACGACCCGTCAGGAAAGCTTAAATACATGAATGTCACAAGAACTTCCCCCGGGAACCTAGGCCTTCAGCAGCACAAGAATAGCAATTTTCTCATATGTTTTCATTTCAACACCGGAGTTTCATGTTTTTTCTTCTTTCTTTCACTTTACTGTTTTTTGGTGTCTTGAGGCATCATGCAATTCCGTGGAGATGTAGCACAAAAAACTGAGAAGCAATTCCGCCAGTAAGCAGGAGAGTGACAGAACTAAGATCCGAGTGACACTTTACAGTTTACAAAACACTGTGGTGGCCATTTCAGGGCTTTCAGCTTTGAAGGAGCTGAGGGACACGATGTGGAAAAGAAGGTCGTTGTCTCGGAGACACAGAAATGGCCTTGAGAAATGCAGTTAGAAGTGAAACCCCAGTACTACGTATGAGTCTGTCTTTGACAAACCCTCCATCTGAGGTTTCCCAGGTCAGCAGATGACTCAAATTCTCCACCACCGGCTGCAGAAGGGAAAAAAACAAACGGAAAAGAGTAGGGAGAAATTCAGCCCTACATGCTTGTCTCCAGAGGAGGTGGGCTGGGACTAGGGTCTCTCTGGAGTGCGGAAGGCTCAGACATGTGTGGCTGTAGCCACGCGCCACTCAAAGCCTTGGCGATGTGGTCCAGACGCTGGTACCCTCTCGGCAGGTGACTCTGGGGGAGGGGGGCCAAGAAGCCATCACCTGGGCCTTCAGCTGATGCATTTGGAAAACACGCTCTCTCTCTTCACAGGGTGGGGAGGATTCATTCATATTTGCAAAGACCCTTCCGATCCTTGTTGGGAGGGGCTGGGCCAGCTCTGATTATTCAGGGCGTCAGCCGACACTCGCTCTTCTCTGGCACTACTCTGCCCTGGAAGGTGTCAAAGGAGACTGGTGTTTTGTTACTGTCAGGATGGGCCATTGCGCTTCCAGCTGGTGTGGTTGCTTGTCTGCGTCGCCAATTTACTGCCCAGATGCCCAACCTCAGCAGGGAGATGGAATCTCATTTGGGGAGATGTGACACTAGACCTGTGCCCCACCCGGCCCCCTCCCACCCCAGGAGGAGGCAGCGGTGCCTGGGGTATAATTTGACAAACTCCTAAAAGGATGCACGCAGCCAAAAACAAACCCCATGACTTTCACAGGGGCTGGAAATCCCTTCATTAAAAATTCACTCCTGGGACTTCCTTGGCGCTCCAGTGGTTAAGACTCCGAGCTTCCACTGAAGGGGGCGCAGGTTCGATGGCTTGTTGGGGATCTAAGATCCTGCATGCCGTGTGGTGCGGCCAAAAAATAAATGAAATGAAATATAAAATTAAATTAAATTCACTCCTTTGGGTCTCGGATGATTTTCCTGAGTCCGGGATGCTATAGTAGAAGAGGACACAGAACACCTGGCCCTGGTTCCCGCCCCTTGGTCTGGTGCTGGCTCTGCTTTTTCTAGCCTGATGACCTGGGATAAACCCACTCTCTTCCTTCCTTTTCTTTTTTTTTTCATCTGAAATGGCACCGCTAATGCCCATCTCTCAGGGCTGCTGTGAGGATCAGGTGAGATAATGGATGTGAAAGCCGAGTGTTGCAGAAACGTAAGAAGGACAATTACTACAAAAATGCTCATTGGCCGGGCTGGCTAATCCCTAGTGGGGATTAGTGGATGGCTCCCCGGGCCCAGGCAGGCACCCAGGTTGGGCAGAGCAGCAGAGCCAGGGGGCAACAATGGGGAGGAAGACTCCGGAAGAGGAAGGGGGCAGGGACCCTCTCCTGCTGGCATGACTGTGCAAGTTTTGGGGTGAGGAGGGGCCCAAGACCTTTCCCTGCTTCCCCAGAGGACTGACTGGGAGCACGATGGGCGTTCCGGTGCTGCCTGCCCACCCCCATCCCCAGCCTCTGAGCCCTGCTCTCCTGTTGCCAAGGACGTGAAGACTCAGGGAGACTCACTTGGAACCATTAGGGAAAACAACCAGCTGCGCCTAGGTCTATATAGACCCATCACGCAGGTAATTCAGGCGAAAGCCTTGGTTTTGGCACGAGAAGCCCACATGTGTCAGAACAGAGTAATTGCTTTCTTTGTCAGAATTTCCTGGATAATCTCCTCCCCATTGTCTGGCTGAAAGAACCATCCTCGCATCTGGGAGCCTGCTTGCCAAACATGATTGGGTCCTTAGAGATGAAAGGCACAGTGTAAGCGATTTTCCATAAACACGCTGGCACACATATTAATTATTACAAGGGGGAAATGTGCCCGTGTGTTCCATCTGAGGGGACGATGCCGGGGTGAGATGTGTGGGGAGGAGATGGCTGGAGAGGGAACCACAAGAGCGCCTCCTTATCAGCAGCCTGCTGGCACCCAGGCTCTGTCCCGGGTATTTTGCATTAAAAACCTCATTGAATCCTCACAACAGCCCTGGGAGGCAGCCACCAGGAACAGAAAGAACTTGCATTTAGAAGCCAAACGTTAGTGGGTTTGATTCCCGACTCTGCCATTTGCTGTGGGAAGAAGCGAGAGCCCCAGTTTCCTCATCTGTTAATGGGAGAGACGTCAGTGGCCTCAGAGGGTATTGGGAGAACTGAGTGCAGTTATGGGTGTGAAGCACCTACTGGGCACACAGCAGCATAGGACAGATGTTCCCCTTCACAGGTGAGCAGATGCAGAGCCATCTCCCTCCAGCGGGCAGGCGTCGGGCTCGGAGGTGATTTGATTCACACCCTTCATGGCATCTACTGCAACCCTGGATGTCTCACCTCCAGGGTTTGCAAGCAGGTCGAGGGCACCGTTGTGCATCTGTCTCTGTATCCTCAGCGTTTCTCACACAGCACCTCACACACACACCCTAATTCCTCTGAAATGTGTGTTCAGTGAATGGAAGAATGAAGAAGAGCCCGGACAGGACTGACCCCGCTGAGTCAAGGTGATCCTGTGACAGGGATCCCCGTGTGCCTGACAAGTCGGGGCTGGGATGTGAGCTCCCCTCTGACTGCAGGGAAGGTAGCTTGAAGGCTTTCTGATGCCCACCTTCCTTATAGGAGGAGTGTCAGAGGTGGCAGAAATGGCCTCAAAAGGAAATGGCACAAGCTGGGAACCCATAAGGGAACTTGCGATGAGCGAGCATTGGGAAGGTCAAATGGGATAATGGCTAGAACACACTCTGAAAGCGCTGCAGCCTGGGAAAGCGAGAGGGATGGCCGTTTCTATGAAGAGCTGCACCCTGCAACAAGAGTTAGTGGGGCGTCTTCTTTGGGCTTCCCTGGGTTGTAGCGAGAAGACAGGAAAAACAAAGGCCCGGACAGAATCCCAGTCATGATATACACATAAGATTGTGGGTTTAGAGGAAGAAAACTGGGCACAGTGCCCTCTCTGCCCCCGGCTGTTGTGCCGAGGCCCCAGGGAAGTGGCTCCCTTGGTCCCCCGAGGAAGGAAGAGGCACTTGACCGAAGTGAGCTCCAGAGGGGCAGGTGTGATGGGGATTCTGGCCTCCAGGCCGAGGCTGAGCTCACTGCTAGCCGCTGGCTTTCTTCTGAAGGACAAAGCCCTCAGCAGGCAGGCGCGCCTCCCAGCCCTGCCCAGCCCTCACCCGCAGCCCTCCTCCGCCGCCCAGCCTGTGGTGCCTGGCACAGGGGGTGGCACAGACCACGGGCTCCCCTCCGGAAAGAAGGTGAAGTCAGCGCCTCCGGGCAAAACGTCACCTCCTGCCTCGTGCTGTGACGCGCCCAGTCCTCAGGGCCTCGGCCCAGCCGCTGGGAGGAGTCACACGGCCCCCACCGCTGCCGCCGGGCCTGGGACAGTGGCTAATTAAGGTCTCCCTTGGCCGCCTGCAGCCTCTGCCAGCGGGACCTCAGGCGGCTTCCTAGCCCCTGTCCCTCCCGACACCGCCACCTCCCTCGTAAATGGCATCGGACTTCCTTGATCTGCATAAGCAAGAATTCTGCTCTATTCAAAAGCAATAACGAATTGGAGGGTGTGACCTCTGCAGTGATGGGGGAATTAGAAAGACACATATGTCCCCTGCTGTCAAGGAGTCAAGAACCCGCAGGGGAGGTGGCAGGAGACACGGGACAGTTAAGTGGCAGCCAGAACCGCTATCCGGACACACATGCTGGCGGAGGAGGGCTCCTGGGTAGAGTCATCCATGAACCGGGCCTGGAAGGGGAGGTGAACAGGAAGTGCAACAGGATGCAGTGAGGCGTATTTTACCTCCACATCAACTTGACAGAGCTGAGGGACGCCCCAGTCACTGGTAAAACATTATTTCTGGGTGGGTCTGTGAGTCTGTTTCTGGAAAAGATTAGCATTTGAATCAGTAGACTGAGTAAAGAAGATCGCCCTCCCCAAAGGTGGCGGCAGGCAGCATCCCCATCTGCTGAGGGCCTAAATAGAACAAGAAGTTGGAGGTCTTTTGTGTTTCCATACAAATTGTGAAATTTTTTGTTCTAGTTCTGTGAAAAATGCCAGTGGTAGTTTGATGGGGATTGCATTGAATCTGTAGATTGCTTTGGGTAGTAGAGTCATTTTCAGAACTACCATATGACCAGCAATCCCACTACTGGGCATATACCCTGAGAAAACCATAATTCAGAAAGAGTCATGTACCAAAATGTTCATTGCAGCTCTATTTACAATAGCCCGGAGACGGAAACAACCTAAGTGCCCATCATCGGATGAATGGATAAAGAAGATGTGGCACATATATACAATGGAATATTACTCAGCCATAAAAAGAAATGAAATTGAGCTATTTGTAATGAGGTGGATAGACCTAGAGTCTGTCATACAGAGTGAAGTAAGTCAGAAAGAGAAAGACAAATACCGTATGCTAACACATATATATGGAATTTAAGAAAAAAATAAAATGTCATGAAGAGCCTAGGGGTAAGACAGGAATAAAGACACAGACCTACTAGAGAATGGACTTGAGGATATGGGGACGGGGAAGGGTAAGCTGTGACAAAGCGAGAGAGAGGCATGGACATATACACACTACCAAACGTAAAATAGATAGCTAGTGGGAAGCAGCCACATAGCACAGGGAGATCAGCTCGGGGCTTTGTGACCACCTAGAGGGGTGGGATAGGGAGGGTGGGAGGGAAG
This sequence comes from Delphinus delphis, assembly GCF_949987515.2. Taxonomy (NCBI): domain Eukaryota; kingdom Metazoa; phylum Chordata; class Mammalia; order Artiodactyla; family Delphinidae; genus Delphinus; species Delphinus delphis. The sequence goes on along the minus strand of NC_082694.2, from coordinate 83,757,887 downwards.
GAGACACAAGATGGAAGAGATATGGGGACATATGTATATGTATAGCTGATTCACTTTGTTATAAAGCAGAAACTAACACACCATTATAAAGCAATTATACTCCAATAAAGATTAAAAAAAAAAATAGTTGGAGGAAGGGCGAATTCACTCTCTCTGCTTGGGCTGGGACATCCACCTCTCCTGCCCTCGGATGTTGGTGGACTCCTACCACCAAAAGGCCCAGGTTCTTGGGCCTTTGGGCTGAGACTTATGTCTTCAGCTCTCGTGGTTCTCAGGCCTTCAGACTTGGACTGAATTACACCCCTGGTTTCCTGTTCTTCATCTTATAGAGAGCGGATGTCAGGACTTAGCTCTCAGCCTCCATACTCACGTGAGCCACTTCCTATAAAAAATGTCCTCTTCTGTCTATCTATCTATACACCCTGTGGGTTCTGTTCCTTTGGAGACCCCTAATACACTCCTATTCAGGCACAAATTAATAAGTACGGCATTGCCAAGTGCTGGAGAAGATGTGGATCCACAGATCCCTGGAAAACAGTTGAGCAATTCCCAGTGGAACAGTTACATACACTGTGACCCAGCAATTCCACAGCCGGGTTCATTTCCAAGAAAATGCATAAACAAAAATGTTCATAGCAGGACTGTTCAAACGCTCATCAAAGAAGACTGGATAAGCAGACTGAGATATACTCCCACCATCCGCTGAATATCAGACAGCAGTCAAAAGAAATAGACCACAGTGACACGCAACAATGGATGACGCTTATCGACTTAATATTAAGTGACAAAAATGAGTCCTAAAGTATTACATACAGCATGACGTTCGTAAAGACAATTAAAATTTAAAGACACATTTTAGAAATATGTATGGAAGAGATAAATACCTATGATGACATGCGAGGGTATAAGAAGGAAAAGAAGAAAAGAAGGCATCTAGGATTCAGGATGGTGGTTACTTAGGAGAAGGGGAGGAAAGAGGGGTGTGATGGGATGAACCACACAGCTGGGTGTTCACCATCGTTAGGGCTCTGGGTGTCAGGTTGGGCAGTGGTTTCACAGGTGTTTATTGCTTTTAAATGTGATATATAACATAGGTAGGCAGATAGGTAGGTGGGTAGTAGGGCCATGCATGGGCCAATAATAAAAATATTATCGTGCACCAGGGATTACAGTTTAGGCAATTCTGTGTGCCTGAGATCCACGAGAATCTTTTTTAAGTGGCAGAGAATCCAAGGAAGGGGGAATGCCACGAGCAGAGGGAAGGAGTCTGGTGTACACTGTGGACAATATAGGAACCCGACTTGCTGATGCAGAGAGTGACCTAAGGGCGATCTGAACGCAGGGGGTGTCCAGCTCTCTCCAGGCTTCAGGTGGGCAGTCAGGTGTCAGGCCTCGCGCAGAGCCTCGAGGCCCCGACCTTGCCCTTGGGTTCCAGAACCAGAGCACTGGACAGCTTTGGCCCCCAGAGGAGAAGGAAGGCTGGTGTGAGCAGGAGAGGTTGGTGGCTTCGTCCTGCACTCGTCACCAGGGTGTGAAAATGGGGATCCACATTTTGTCGCAGCAATTTGCTCCTTTCTACTTGGGACCTCTGCCTTGACAGACCTTTCACTAGAACAGCGTGCATATTCTAGGACTGGAGCAGACCACCAGGTCTTAGTCTCCACCCAGGCTCTAGAACGCTGGCCTGGTGGAAGAAGGTGAGGCCGGAGTCCTCCAGGGCCCGCCCTGCCCTCCCAGCTCAGGCCACACTCCCGGGCCGGGAGGTCTCACTGTAACTCCCCCCAGGGCCCTGCCCCAGACCTCCACCCACCCCCCAACCCCCAGGCCTCTGGCAAGTTCTGCAGCCTGAGCGGCCTTCCGCAGACGACTCTGCCTTGCAGCGAGCGGCAAGATCCCCCCGACTCTCTGCACCCCTCCGCCCCGAACAGCCCCACCTCCTCCCTGCACAGCGGTCAGGGTGGGGTCCAGCTCAGCTCCAAGGCCAGCCCCCCTCTGCCCTTGAGCACGCCCTCTCCCTGGTCCTCCTGCACCGGCCTGGCCTGTCCCTCCACCTTCTACCCTGGACCTTCCTTCTCTCTGACGGACTCCTTCCCCTCCTCAGCCTTCACCCGTACTCAGGGCTCGACCAACCTAAGACAGAGAACGTCCCTTAACCGTCAGTCACCATCCAATCTCTCCTCCCCTTTTCTTCTTAAAAGAAAGGCCTGCACTCCGGCTCTCCACCTCGGGTCCCTCCCTCATTACCCGAGGACTTGCAATCTGGAGTTTACTCCACCACCCTCTCCCAACTCCCTGAAACAGGCCTACGTTCTCCAGGGACTTTAATTGCCAGACAGAACAGAACATCATTTTCAGTCCTTATCCAGAGTCCTTAACTCTATTCTTGAAACTCACTGGTCCACTGTTTTCCACGGTCTGTCTTGGCTTCCTCCCTCTTACCTCTCGGACTGTTTTTCTTGGACTCCTTCTTTTATTTGCCCCTAAATGTCGCAGAGTCTGTCTTTGGCCCACTCTTATTCCCCTCTACTCACTCTCCTTGGATAATTCAACAGTGAGTTGGTTCAGGCACCAGCATTTGTTCAGGCCTCTCCGATCTACGCCTACAGGTGAGATGCACCTTGTAACATCGACTTCCGGTTAGTTGTCACCACCCGAGCTACTTGCAGTCACCTCGAGCTCACACTAGTCTTCTCCCCACAAAAGTTGGGCCTCCTATTTCCTCACTCAGTGGGCACCACCATCATCCCATCCAAACTGGGATTCGCTCTTGATTCCTGCTTCCCCCTAACTCCCGCCACGACTGAATCAGTCACTGAATCCTGCTAATTTTCCTTCCCACCTATGTCTTCTCTCCAGTCCTACCATCCCCATCTCTAGCTCTTAGGTGGAATTGACTTCCTCATCTCTGTATCCTCCCAAATTCATCCTCCCCTGTAGCCAGAGTGTTGTTTCCCCAGCCCAGGCTCTGGCCACACCACTCTCATGCCCGCTCGCCTCAAGGAGAAACTTCGAGTTTCTGCACGACACACAGAGGTCCCCAGGGGCCTTCCCACTCTCGCGGCTCCCTTCTCCCTGCCCTACCTTCCTCCAAAGCGGAGCTCCTCGCCCTAACTGCCCACTCCCTCTCCTTGCCGGTTCTGGGCTGTGCCCGTCCTGGGTCTCTTCCCTACACACCTACTCATCCTCCAGTTCCCAGTTCAGGCTCTGCTGCCTCTGGGGCACACTTCCTGGCTCCCCCGGTGCAGTGGTCACCAGCCCTAAACCCTGGATGAATGTCCATCACCATACTTTTCACATTGCATCTTGTTTGCTTGTCTATATGTCTATTTCCCACACTAGACTTGGTCAAGGTGGCATAACTCATCTTTCTCTGCTGAAGCTCTAGCACCAGACCTAGTTCAGTGCACATTTTTGGATGGAAGAATGAGTCACCTTGTGAGGCCCCTTCCAGCTCTGAGGTTTTGTTGTTTCCCTGTTAACTTTAGAAATTGCTAGACTTTGAACTTCAAAGGAAGCAGGAGAGAATTCAAGAAGGTGGAAGAAAGAAGCGTAAACCGAATACACGCTCTGCAGTTTCTTGGCACAGCTCCCGAAGAGCCTCCCGTCTAAGGAGCACGTGCGGTATGAAGTACCCCTTCCTTCAGAGATGAAACAGTGCATGAAAACCGAGCTCAGCTACTGGCTGTCCCATACGAGGTGAGGGAACAAATCTTAATTCTTTTGGCTTCCATTTCCCATGTATACAATGGAATTTCCATTTTGGATTTATTTATTGAGCAGGCATTTCTCATACTCGTATCTCTTGCCACATACAGCAATACGCTCCCAGTACGTCAGAAGGTTAAATACAAAAAGCATAAAAAGAAGAAAACAGAACCACACATTTATTCCAGCCGTGGAGCAAAGATAAATTTCCAGCTCTTGAAAAATTGAGTCTGTCATCAGACAAGATATATGGGTTTGAATAAATAAATCTTTGTACAACAAAATTCTACAAAATATATATGAAAAGGAAAACAACAGAATGGGAAAATTATGTCACCAATATTACTGTGACATTTCAGGGAGTTTCTCAGTTTTCCTGGATAGCTCCCATGTCTACAGGAGCTGTGTGGCTGACAGGGTCTTGGTGGTCTGGCCGGGTGTCAGGCCTGTGACTCTGAGGTGGGAGAGCCCAGTTCAGGACATTGGTCCACCAGACACCTCCTGGCTTCACGTAGTATCAAATGGCAAAAGCTCTCCCAGAGGGCTTCCCTGGTGGCGCAGTGGCTGAGAGTCCGCCTGCCAATGCAGGGGACATGGGTTCGTGCTCCGGTCCGGGAAGATCCCACATGCCACGGAGTGGCTGGACCCGTGAGCCATGGCTGCTGAGCCTGTGCGTCCAGAGGCTGTGCTCCACAACGGGGGAGGCTGCGGCAGTGAGAGGCCCGCGTACCGCAAAAAAAAACAAAAACAAAAACAAAAACAAAAACAAAAGCTCTCCCAGAGATCTCCATCTCAGTGCTAAGACCCAGCTCCACTCAACGACCAGCAAGCTCCAGTACTGGACACCCATGCCAGACAACTAGCAAGACAGGAACACAACCCCACCCATTAGCAGGGAGGCTGCCTAAAATCATAATAAGGTCACAGACACCCCAAAACACACCACCGGACGTGGTCCTGCCCACCAGAAAGACAAGATCCAGCCTCATCCACCAGAACACAAGCACTAGTCCCCTCCACCAGGAATCCTACAAAACCCACTGAACCAACCTTAGCCACTGGGGTCAGACACCAAAAACAACAGGAACTACGAACCTGCAGTTCCCTGTGAAAAGGAGACTCCAAACACAATAAGTTAAGCAAAATGAGAAGACAGAGAAACACACAGCAGATGAAGGAGCAAGGTAAAAACCCACCAGACCAAACAAATGAAGAGGAAATAGGCAGTCTACCTGAAAAAGAATTCAGAGTAATGATAGTAAAGATGATCCAAAATCTTGGAAATAGAATGGAGAAAACACAAGAAACATTTAACCAGTACCTAGAAGAACTAAAGAGCAAACAACCAATGATAAACAACACAATAAATGAAATTTAAAATTCTCTAGAAAGAATCAGTAGCAGAATAACTGAGGCAGAAGAATGGATAAGTGACCTGGAAGATAAAACGGTGGAAATAACTACTGCAGAGCGAAATAAAGAAAAAAGAATAAAAAGAATTGATGACAATCTGAGAGACCTCTGGGTCAACATTAAACTCACCAACATTCGAATTATAGGGGTTCAAGAAGAAGAAGAGAAAAAGAAAGGGACTGAGAAACTATTTGAAGAGATTATAGTTGAAAACTTCCCTAATATGGGAAAGGAAATAGTCAATCAAGTCCAGGAAGTGCAGAGAGTCCCATACAGGAAAAATCCAAGGAGAAACACACCAAGACACATAGTAATCAAACTATCAAAAATTAAATACAGGGGGCTTGCCTGGTGGCACAATGGTTGAGAGTCCGCCTGCCGATGCAGGGGACATGGGTTCATGCCCCGGTCCAGGAAGATCCCACATGCCACGGAGCGGCTGGGCCCGTGAGCCATGGTCACTGAGCCTGTGCGTCCAGAGCCTGTGCTCCACAATGGGAGAGGCCACAACAGTGAGAGGCCTGCATACCGAAAAAAAAAAATTAAATACAAAGAAAAAATATTAAAAGCAGCAAGGAAAAAACAACAAATAACACACAAGGGAATCCCCATAAGGTTAACAGCTAATCTTTCAGCAGAAACTTTGCAAGGCAGAAGGGAGTGGCAGGACATATTTAAAGTGATGAAAGGGAAAAACCTGCAACCAAGGTTACTCTATCCAGCAAGAATCTCATTCAGATTCGATGGAGAAATTAAAACCTTTACAGACAAGCAAAAGCTAAGAGAATTCAGCACCACCAAACCAGTTTTACAACAAATGCTAAAGGAACTTCTCTAGAAGAGGAAAAGACTGACAATAACAAAACAATTAAGAAAATGAATTCAGAGTACATACTCTATCGACATACATATCGATAATTACCTTAAATGTAAATGGATTAAATGTTCCAACCAAAAGACATAGACTGGCTGAATGGATACCAAAACAAGACCCGTATATATGCTGTCTACAACAGACCCACTTCAGACCTAGGGACACATACAGACTGAAAGTGAGAGGATAGAAAAAGATATTCCATGCAAATGGAAATCAAAAGAAAGCTGGAGTAGCAATTCTCATATCAGACAAAATAGATTTTAAAATAAAGATTATTACATGAGACAAAGAAGGACACTACATAATGATAAAGGGATCAATCCAAGAAGAAGATAGAACAATTGTAAATATTTATGCACCCAACACAGGAGCACCTCAATACATAAGGCAAATGCTAACAGCCATAAAAGGGGAAATCAACAGTAACACAATAATAGTAGGGGACTTTAACACCCCACTTTCACCAATGGACAGATCATCCAAAATGAAAATAAATAAGGAAACACAAGCTCTAAGTGATACATTAAACAAGATGGACTTAGTTGATATTTATAGGACATTCCATCCAAAAACAACAGAATACACTTTCTCCTCAAGTGCTTATGGAACATTTTCCAGGATAGATCATATCCTGGGTCACAAATCAAGCCTTGGTAAATTTAAGAAAATTGAAATTTTATCAAGTATCTTTTCTTACCACAACACTATGAGACTAGATATCGGTTATAGGAAAAAAAATCTGTAAAAAATACAAAAACGTAGAGGCTAAACAATACACTACTTAATAACCAAGAGATCCTGAAGAAATCAAAGAAAAAATCAAAAAATACCTAGAAACAAATGACAATGAAAACATAATGACCCAAAACCTATGGAATGCAGCAAAAGCAGTTCTGAGAGAGAAGTTTATAGCAATACAATCCTACCTCAAGAAACAAGAAACGTCTCAAATAACCTAACCTTACACCTAAAGCAATTAGAGAAAGAAGAACAAAGAAACCCCAAAGTTAGCCTAAGGAAAGAAATCATAAAGATCAGATCAGAAATAAATAGAAAAGAAATGAAGGAAACAATAGCAAAAATCAATAAAACCAAAAGCTGGTTCTTTGAGAAGATAAAGAAAATTGATAAACCATTAGCCAGACTCATCAAGAAAAAAAGGGAGAAGACTCAAATCAATAGAATTAGAAATGAAAAAGGACAAGTAAAAACTGACACTGCAGAAATATAAAGGATCATGAGAGATTACTACAAGCAACTATATGCCAATAAAATGGACAACCTGGAAGAAATGGACAAATTCTTAGAAAAGCACAACCTTCTGAGACTGAACCAGGAAGAAATAGAAAATATGAACAGACCAATCACAAGCACTGAAATTGAGACTGTGATTAAAAATCTTCCAACAAACAAAAGCCCAGGACCAGATGGCTTCACAGGCAAATTCTATCAAACATCTAGAGAAGAGCTAGCACCTACTCTTTTCAAACTCTTCCAAAATATAGCAGAGGGAGGAACACTCCCAAACTCATTCTATGAGGCTACCATCACCCTGATAACAAAACCAGACAAAGATGTCACAAAGAAAGAAAACTACAGGCCAATATCACTGATGAACATAGATGCAAAAATCCTCAACAAAATACTAGCAAACAGAATCCAACAGCACATTAAAAGGATCATATGCCATAATCAAGTGGTGTTCATCACAGGAATGCAAGGATTCTTGCATATATATATATATATATATATATATATATATATATATATATATATATGCAAATCAATCAATGTGATAAATCATATTAACCGAAGGAAAAAAAACATATGATCACCTCAATAGATGCAGAAAAAGCTTTCAGTAAAACTCAACACCAATTTATGATAAAAACCCTCCAGAAAGTAGGCATAGAGGGAACTTACCTCAACATAATAAAGGCCATGTATGACAAACCCACAACCAACATCATTCTCAATGGTGAAAAACTGAAACCATTTCCACTAAGATCAGGAACAAGACAAGGTTGACCACTCTCACCACTATTATTCAACATAGTTTTGGAAGTTTTAGCCACAGCAATCAGAGAAGAAAAAGAAATAAAAGGAATCCAAATCGGAAAAGAAGAAGTAAAATTGTCACTGTTTGCAGATGACATGATACTATACACAGAGAATCCTAAAGGTGCTACCAGAAAACTACTAGAGCTAATCAATGAATTTGGTAAAGTAGCAGGATACAAAATAAATGCACAGAAATCTCTTGCATTCCTATACACAAATGATGAAAAATCTGAAAGAGAAATTAAGGAAACACTGTCATTTACCACTGCAACAAAAAGAATAAAATACCTAGGAATAAACTTACCTAAGGAGACAAAAGACCTGTATGCAGAAAACTATAAGACACTGATGAAAGAAATTAAAGATGATACAAACAGATGGAGATATATACCATGTTCTTGGATTGGAAGAGTCAACATTGTGAAAATGACTATACTACCTAAAGCAATCTGCAGATTCAATGCAATTTCTACCAAACTACCACTGGCATTTTTTCACAGAACTAGAACAAAAAATTTCACAATTTGTATGGAAACACAAAAGACCCCGAATAGCCAATGCAGTCTTAAGAAAGAAAAACAGAGCTGGAGGAATCCAGCTCCCAGACTTCAGACTATACTACAAAGCTACAGTAATCAAGATAGTATGGTACTGACACAAAACAGAAATATAGATCAGTGGAACAGGATAGAAAGCCCAGAGATAAACCCACACACATATGGTCACCTTATCTTTGATAAAGGAGAATATACAATGGAGGAAAGACAGCCTCTTCAAAAAGTGGTGCTGGGAAAACTGGACAGCTACATGTAAGAGAATGAAATTAGAACACTCCCTAACACCATACACAAAAATAAACTCAAAATGGATTAAAGACCTAAATATAAGGCCAGACACTATCAAACTCTTAGAGGAAAACATAGGCAGAACACTATGACATAAATCACAGCAAGATCCTTTTTGACCCACCTCCTAGAGAAATGGAAATAAAAACAAAAATAAACAAATAGGACCTAATGAAACTTAAAAGCTTTTCCACAGCAAAGGAAACCATAAACAAGACGAAAAGACAATCCTCAGAATGGGAGAAAATATTAGCAAATGAAACAACTGACAAAGGATTAATCTCCAAAATATAAAAGCAGCTCATGCAGCTCAATATCAAAAAAACAAAGAACCCAATCCAAAAATGGGCAGAAGACCTAAATAGACATTTCTCCAAAGAAGATATACAGATAGCCAACAAACACATGAAAGGATGCTCAACATCACTAATCATTAGAGAAATGCAGATTAAAACCACAATGAGGTACCACCTCACACCAGTCAGAATGGCCATCATCAAAAAATTTACAAACAATAAATGATGGAGAGGGTGTGGAGAAAAGGGAACCCTCTTGCACTGTTGGTGAGAATGTAAATTGATATAGCCACTATGGAGAACAGTATGGAGGTTCCTTAAAAAACTAAAAATAGAGCTACCATACGACCCAGCAATCCCACTACTGGGCATATACCCTGAGAAAACCATAATTCAAAAAGAGTCATGTACCACAATGTTCACTGCAGCTCTATTTACAATAGCCAGGACATGGAAGCAACCTAGGTGTCCATCGACTGATGACTGGATAAAGAAGATGTGGCACATGTATACAATGGAATATTACTCAGCCATAAAAAGAAATGAAATTGAGTTATTTGTAGGGAGGTGGCTGGACCTAGAGACTGTCATACAGAGTGAAGTAAGTAGAAAGAGAAAAACACATACCGTATGCTAACACATATATATGGAATCTAAAAAAAAAAAGAGTTTCTGAAGAACCTAGGGGCAGGAGAGGAATAAAGATGCAGACATAGAGAATGAATGGACTTGAGGACATGGAGAGGGGGAAGGGTAAGCGGGGGCGAAGTGAGAGAGTGGCATGGACTTATGTATACTACCAAATGTAAAATAGATAACTAGTGGGAAGCAGCTGCATAGCACAGGGAGATCAGCTCAGTGCCTTGTGACCACCTAGAGGGGTGGGATAGGGAAGGTGGGAGGGAGACACAAGAGGCAGGGGATATGGGGATATATGTATATGTATAGCTGATTCACTTTGTTAGAAAGAAGAAACTAACACACCATTGTAAAGCAATTATACTCCAGCAAAGATGTTAAAAAAGAAATAAATAAATTAGTTACAGAAAATAAATAAATAAAAATAAAAATCTGGTCCTGTAAAAAAAAAATTACTGTGAAGAGCTTATTTTTATTTATTTATTTATTTATTTATTTATTTATTTATTTATTTATCTTTGGCTGTGTTGGGTCTACGTTGCTGTGTGCAGACTTCTCATGGCAGTGGCTTCTCTTGTTGCGGATCACAGGCTCTAGGCACGCAAGCTTCAGTAGTTGTGGCATCCGGGCTCAGTAGTTGTGGCTCACAAACTCTAGAGCTCAGCCTCAGTAGTTGTGGCGCACAGGCTTAGTTGCTCCGTGGCCTGTGGGATCTTCCCAGACCAGGGCTCGAACCCATGTCCCTTGCATTGGCAGGCGAATTCTTAACCACTGCGCCACCAGGGAAGTCCCTGTGAAGAGATTATTAACAAAATTATTAAAATTGGTAGAACTGCATAATGAACAGGTCTAGATGCTCCTCCCAGAAGTGAGCAAAGACGTGTCCAGCTGGTACTCAGGGCCGCCAGGAGCCGTGGTCTGGCCTGGAGTGAGTCTCAGACCCGTAATGAGTCAGAGTCCACACATTCCAATTACCTAATGAGCCCACATCTGTCCCTTTACATGTAAAATGGATATAATTATACCTACTTTGCAGGATACTTATAAGGATAAATTAGAGGACCTGTCACTATTGTGAGCATTCAAGAAATGGGATTATTATTATCAGCAGAGGGTAAAAATGCACACTGTTACTGGCAATTAAACAAATGGAAATTATGACAATTTAAAGGTAACATGCCATATCTATTGAAGTAGCAAAAAGATATCGAAATTCACAAAAGGACTTGAACAAGAATATTCATAGCAGCTTTATCCATAATTTCCAAATCCTGGAAAGGGTCCAGGTGTCCATCAGTGGATAAACAAATTGTGATATATTCATGCAATGGAATACTTCCCAGCAATAAAAAGAATGATACATGCAAGAATATGGATGAATAGCAAAATCATCATGCAGAGTGAAAGAAGCCCTACACAAATGACTTCCTACTGGATGATTCCATTTCTATGGAATATTCTGGAACTCTAGAAAAAACTGATCTGTGTTAGAAAAAATCAAAATAGTGGCTGCTTTTGGAGGAGGGGGTCAGGGATTGACTAGGAGGGGGCATGAGGAAATTTTCTGGACTGTGGGAATGTTCTATATCATGATATGGGTTTACATATGCATTTGTCAAAACTCAGCAAAGGTACCTTAAGATCTGTGCATTTCATTATATATATATATATCATTTATTTACCTCAAAAGGGAAAACTATAAACAAATATTGAATTCTAGTTAGTGATGAGCACGCTGAAGTATGTGAGAGGAAGTGAACTGGTGTCTGCAATTTACTTTGAAATATATAAAAAGTGAGATATATTGTTGGATGGCTAGATTGGTGGATATGCGATAAAGCAACTACAGTGAAATATCAAGGGTAGAATTTGGGTGGTGAGTACTCACTGTAAAATTATTTTGGCTTCTCTGCATGTTTGAAACTTTTCATAATAAAATATTAGGACAAAAAAAAGAATTAGGACATTGGTAGAAGCTGAACTCATTCTACATGGTGGCCCTGAAAATATTGCATTGATCTTTCTGTGGAATGTTCCTGCCATTTGCACGTATTTTGACCAGATAACTCCACATAGGGTAATATATCCCCAAGAAATAACTATAAAGTGGGGGAAAGAAACATGCAAGAAGAGAATAAGAAGGAGGGGGTGGGGAGAGGAGGGAGGGGGAGGGGAGGCAGAGGGGAGGGGAAGGAGAGGAAAGTTCACTTTTGAACTATGTACAATAGCGATAAACTGGGAATACCACAAATGCTCAATAGGAGAGGAATGGAAAGACATGATGGCACATTTATCTGGAACATAATAAATTATTAAAATGACAATTATCAGTCAAATGCACTATTTCCACATCTGAACTGTATATGTGAAAAATTGACAAGAAAAATCAGTAGAATTCAAATTAATATGTTCACACTCATTAATACTGAACATGGGTACTCATTCATTTTCAACAAACATTTATTAAGCTCTTTTCTGCACCAAACCCTGGGGAACCAGCAATGGAAAAGATTCAGGGCCAGCCCCTGGATCCCACTGTCTTGTGAATGGGACGTGGACCTGTAGGCCAACAATGACAAAACAGTGAGAACGTTATTAGAATAGAGGCATGAAGAGGGCATTGACCATATTCTTGGTGAAATTTTTGGAAAACACTTGCATGGTATGAATTGGTTTCAATTTTCTTTTCCTTTTCTGTGTTGTTCAAGTGCATAGCTTTGCTCTGTTTTATGAGGGGGTTCACCTTTTACCTCCCTCCTCGAAAGATTGGTGAGGCTCAACAAACAAGAACTTGCTTCTGAATCCCTGCTGGGTGACCAGGACACTTAACACTGGCATCCCATAGCAGCCGTGGCCATATTACTCCTGCCTGGAAAAGGGCAAAACATTCCATAATTCTTAGAGTTTCCATAATTCTTAGAGACACCTGGGTGGCATTCTTCTCCGGGTTATCGCAGCTTGGCATTTACCCAGAACCCACAGCGCACACCTTATCACACCATGCCTCTGAAAGGTGTCCACCTTCAAACACCTGTGCAATACTAACTCCTCATATTTCTCACGTATTTGCCCTGATCAAAGTGCTTTCACATGCGTTTTCTCATTCCATCCCTGCAGTGACGGATGAAGCAGATTAACTAAATTGATTTTATATTTGAAAAAGATAAGGATCATGTTAAAGGACAGCAAGAGCCTGAAACCTAGGAATTCCAATTCCAAATTCAGACTGTACCCGTTACATAAGGGTATGTGTACACACAAATATCTATATACGCTTTCCATACGTCCTTCTTAAAACCTGTCTGTAGAACACACCCCACCCTTTTTGGTTATAACTTTGCACCTCTGTTTTGTGTGACTACATCAAAACCTTAATTTCTTTTTTTTTTTAACATCTTTATTGGAGTATAATTGCTTTACAATGGTGTGTTAGTTTCAAAAACCTTAATTTCTTCCTCCACCTTCAACAGGCCTTTTTGGACCCTCATATATCAGCTCACCCTACAGAAGGGAGGGACTATTTCTTGAGATTTTACCAAATCCCAGCCGCTGGATCAGGGGCTCAGGGTGTGTCATCACGTTTGACCTTCAAAATAGCCCTGTGAGGGCAGCATGATTCTTCTCATTTTACAAACGTGGAAACAGAGCCTCAGATTCCCAAGGTAACTTGACCAGTGTGACACAGGTAATAAGAGATGGTTTTTCTTGGAGAATAAACAGCATTCTTTGAGGCTTTATCTTTTAGAATAAAACCACTGGGATAAATCCTATTTCAAATTAAAACTTTTCATTGCAGTAAAAATGGCAAACTCATTTTATAACAGAAGAATCAGTCACCCATTTTTACTAGGTTCTGGGGAAGCAAAATGCTTGCAGTCTGGAAAAAGGGTTAATTTTAATTCATTGATTTTCCCCCCTGTTTTAATTCCACAGCTTATAAGTAACATTAGCAGTGGCTTGGATTTATTTTTGCAGCCTCCAGGAGACCTTGGGCTCAGGGTGACCTCCCAGGGGCCAAACTTGTTCATCAGTGTGGCTGAGTGATGAGACCAGGCTGCTAAGGATGGGTGGGCATTCTGGGATGCTCCGCTTGGCACCTCTGAGCTGGCACAGGGGCAAGTCTGCAGCCAACCTTCCTCAGCCTGTCCTCTTAGCCCCAGGCAGCTGCTGTCCTGCCCTGGAAGAAGATACACCAGGGAAGAAAAGGGAGCAAGAGGGTCAGAGAGCAGGCGGGGTGTCACAGGGGCACCCCAGATAGGGCACCTCCGCTGTGAACCCAGTTTCATGTTCAGGGTTTGTAAACACAGCTCCAAACTAATGGCTCAGCGACCTGAGCTCTGCCATCTCATCTCCAGGGTGTGTCACCTGCACGGCCATGGAAGGACATGGACTGTCACTCGGGGGTTAGGACCTACTGTCCTCTGTTGGCCAGAAGGCGGTCCAATTGCCCTGATCTAACTGCAAAAAAGGCCGAGGAACGTGGCCTTCGTGTCTGTGCAAAGGAAGGAAAAGGGAGCTGTAGGCATCCGGCCAGTTTCCTGTTTCCTGTTTTACATGGCAACCCATCCCAAGCCCACACACCTAATCCCCTTTACCTCATTTTCACTTTTTCTTTCCCACAGCTCTTCTTTTTAACACATTGCATATATTTATGTATATATTTATTTCTTAGGTTCCTGTCAGTCCTCCCCCACAAATCACATAGGCTCCGTTAACTTAGAGATTTTTGTCTGTTTTGTTCACGGGCCCAGAAGAGTAGCTGGTACGTATGTTGGTTAAAGAAAGGTTGCCCAGTGCTTCCTAAGTGCCGCATGTTCCCCACACCCTCTCTTTCTGGCTCCATTGTTTCTCCGTCACCTGCCTGCCAGCAGCCTGTTCATCCTTAAAAATTCAGCCATGAGGGCTTCCCTGGTGGCTCAGTGCTTGGGAGTCCGCCTACCGATGCAGGGGACACGGGTTCGTGCCCTGGTCTGGGAAGATCCCACATGCCACGGAGCAGCTGGGCCCGTGAGCCATGGCTGCTGAGCCTGCACGTCTGGAGCCTGTACTCCGCAACGGGAGAATCCGCAACGGGAGAGGCCACAACAGTGAGAGGCCCGCGTACCGCAAAAAAAAAAGAATCCACCTGCCAACGCAGAGGACACCGGTTCAAGCCCTGGTCCGGGAAGATCCCACATGCCACAGAGCAACTAAGCCAGTGCGCCACAACTACTGAGCCTGCGCTCTAGAGCTCATGAGCCACAACTACTGAGCCCATGAGCCACAACTATTGAAGCCCATGCACCTACAGCCGGTGCTCCTGTTTGCAATGAGAAGCCCATGCACCGCAACTAGAGAAAAAGCTCACTCGCAGCAACGCAGGCCCAACGCAGCCAAAAAAAAAAAAAAAAAAGCGTGTTTCCCGAATGGGAGAAGATATTTGCAAATGATATATCCGATAAGGGGTTAATACCCAAAATAGATAAAGAACTCATACAACCCAACAACAAAAAAAAGCCTGATTTTAAAATGGGTAGAGGAGCTGAATAGACATTTTTCCAAAGACATACAGATGGCCAGCAGGCACATGGAAAGATGTGCAACGTCACTAATTATTAAGGAAATGCAAATCAAAACCACAGTGAGATATCACCTCATGCCTGTTAGAATGGCTGTTACCAAAAAGACAAGAAATTACAAGTATTAGTGAAGATGTGGAGAAGAGGGAACCCTTGTGCCCTGTTGGTGAAAATGTAAATTGGTGCAGCCACTATGGAGAACAGCATGGAGGTTCCTCAAAAACTTAAGAACAGAACTATCATGTGATCCAGCCATCCCACTTCTGGGTATTTATCCAAAGAAAACAGAAACACTAATTCGAAAAGATACATGCACCCCTATGTTCATAGCAGCATTATTTACAGCAGCCAAGATATGGAAACAACTTAAGTGCCCTTTGATGGATGACTGAATAAAGAATATGTGATACACACACGCGTGCGCACACACATACACACACTCGCATATACGCAATGGAATATTACTCAGCCATAAAAAAGATGAGGTCTTGCCATTTGCAACACAAATGGGCCTTGAGGGTGTCATGCAAAATAAAATTAGGGAAAGATAAATATCGTATGATTTCACTCATATGTGGAATATGAAAAACAAAGAAACAAACACACACACACACATAAATAAATAAATAAATGAACAAAGCAAACAGAAAGAAACATATTGATACAGAGAGCAGAGTGGTGGTCACCAGAGGGGAAGCGGGAGGGGGGAAATGGGTGGAGAGAATCAACGATGCGGTGACGGATGGAAACTACATTTTCAGTGGTGAAAATTACATCTATAGGGTAAATAGAAGTGGAAATACAGTGTTGTGCACATGAAACTTATATAATGCTATAAACCAATGTTACCTCAGTAAAAAAATTACGTTGGAGAAGGAGGATAAATGAAACAAGGTAGGAAAATATTACTATACTACCTGGTGAACTGGGGTGATAAGAGCTGCATTACACTGTTCTCCCTACCTTTGTGTATATTGGAAATTTCCATAATAAAAACTAAAAGCAAACGAGGTGATGAAGCCACCTGTGCCCTGCCCAGTCCCTGTGATGCTGCCCCACCCTCAGCCCAGGTCCAGCTGTAACACATCTCACCTTTCTGGTTCCAACAGAAAGTCATCCACGCTAGGAAAGTGTAGATGTGTGGTGATTAAGACTGAAACCAGGAAGGCCAGACTGCACTACTGTCCCATTTCCCAGGCCATGTCCCCACCCACTAAGGAATGAGGGCACATGGGAGGATTCTTCTAGAGAGTCAGGCCTGGCGAGGGGTCCTAAAAACCGCTTAATTCAACTCCCTTGTGACAGGAATCCACCAAATGTTGAATGACTTTCCTAAGGTCACACAGTGAGGCAGCAGCAATACCAGAAGTAAAACCCACGTCTGGGGTCCCCTGAGCCCGCTTCCCTCCTCCCGCGAGTCTCTGATCTATCTGTGAAGAGTATCCGTGTCTTATACATCTTTCAAATACTTTCCCTAATCTACACTCATCAGAGAGGTAAGCCTAGAAGATGGACTCGTACGCACTGGTTAGGTGGACAAGTATTTGTAAAATACTGAATGTAACTCAGACATGGAGTAAAACTCACTAAAATTCACCAAGGAAAAATTCAGAGTCCCTTGGAAATCCGTGAGTTTATGGAGATGTAGTAGAAGGGTCATCTGTGGGGAAAATGCATCCCACCTAGAAGCCGATGAAAGCTCCCCGGCTTCTGCCCCCAGGCTACACGAGACCTACCAGTGTCAGGTGTGTTTTTGTTTTGTTTTGTTTATTTTATTTTTTTTAACTTTTTATTTTATATTGGAGTATAGTTGATTAACAATGTTGTGTTAATTTCAGGTGTACAGCAAAGGGATTCAGTTATATGTATACGTATCTATTCTTTTTCAAATTCTTTTCCCATTTCCCACAGGGAGCAGAGTTCCCTGTGCTCTACAGTAGGTCCTTGTTGGTTATCCATCTTAAATAGAGCAGAGTGTTTTAGCAGAGCAGCCAGCATTGTTCTACCACAAGCTGTTGATGTTGACTGTTTACTATCTCCAGGCCCTTAGTGTTCACTGTCTGATGCTCTCAGCGACCCTGCAGAGTAAGAATCGTCCTCTTCTTCAGATAAAGAGAATGAGGTCCAGAGAGGGTGAGAGACCTGCCAAAGGCTGTACACCTGGTGAGTGACCGACCCAGAGCGGGAATCAAGTTTGTCCAATCACAGCTTATCCTCTTTTCACTCTGCCAAGCTGTGTGTGAAGAACCTGAATGATTTTGGCCAGATTAAGATCACACCTAGGTGAGCCAGAGCCGTCTGTCATCCTGAAACAAGACGGTGGGCAGAGAAAGATGAAGCAGTGCATCCTCTCAGCCCCCTGGCAAGGGCTCTGCTAGAAGCTCTGCATTTGATAGACTCAGGGGCCCCGCCAGGATCCTGAGGGAAAGGGGCAGTGGGTGACAGGAAGGTACCCCTTGCGGATGACTCACTGAAGGCCTGATTCCGCATTCTCTCTCCAAGTCAAACTGTGCCGATCCGACCTCGGAGCTCAAAGTGTCTTAAACCCTTCTCACCTGCATCTTCTTCCAGCTCAGCAGAGGGGCACTGAGAGAGGAGAGAGGATGGGGTCGTTGAGCGATCCCTCTCTCCTCCACCAAGAATGTCTTCCTCTTCTGAGTGTCTCACCAGCCACCTTCTGGTCTGTTTCCTGATTAGCACCCCTGGCTCCAGCCCACACGGAGAAAGACATATACATGTGCGCTCACACACACACACGCACGCACGCGCACACACACACAGATCTGCTGCTCTTCCCAGATCTGTTTTATAGACGAGAAACCTGGGCCCAAGCAGACACAGTTTACTCAGTGTCATCCACGAGGGGTCTCCAGAGCATTTGGCTCCTAGAAAAGAATCACATGAAAATAAAGGATAGATGAAAACACGTGACCACACAAAAATCTATGCAAGAGTGCTCAGATAGCATTATCCGTAATAGTCAGACAGTGGAAACAACCCAACGTCCATCGGAGGATGAATGGATAAACAAAATGTGGTCTCTCCGTACGATGGAATGTTTTTCTGCCTTAAAGGGAATGAAGTACTGACATGTGCTACAAACATGGATGGACCTTGAAAACATGATGCTCAGTGAACGAAGCCAGACATAAAGGCCACATATTGTAGGATTCCATTTATATGATATGTCCAGAATTGGCAAATTCGTAGGGACAGAATGTAGATTAGTGGTTGCCTAGTGAGGGGACGGGAGAGGGGGGTTAATACAAAAGTGTGTGGGGTTTCTTTTGGGGGTGATGAAAATGTTCTAAAATTAACTGTGGCAGTGGTTGTGCAAATTATTTCAATACAGTGAAAAATATTGTATTGTACACTTTAAATGGGTTGATTGTATAGGATGTGAATTATATCTCAATAAAGCTGTTACCCAAATTAAAAATAAATGCTAGTTTCCTAAACTTCTAAGGAGACTGCACAGTTCACTTTCAGAAGCCTCAAGAAACATGTGAAGCTAAAATACATGAAACTGGCTATCTTTAGACAATCTCGCAGAGTGACCCATACTAAAAACCCCAGAGGACCCAGCTCAGGGAATACACTGAACACGGGCGTGCAGCACGGCTGACAGGACCCAAGACAGGGGTACCAGAGAGACTTGGGCCCCAGGCTGACTCTGTCCCCTCCAAGTCGCAAAACACCGCGGGCAGGTCCCTTAAGTTAGATTGCCATCTGTAAAATGGAGAGAGATGGAATTGGTGTTGGTGTGAATTAAATTAACCCCACGCGCACAGTGTGCATTCAGAGAGGTGGCTGGTGCCGAGACAATTACTGCACCCTCCCAAGGGCAGACCTGGATGGTCAAAACTTGGCTAAGAGGAGGAAGGCATCATGTATTCACTTCAGTGTTCCAAGCATCCTCGGGGTAGATTTCCAAGAGTCTGACCCCAAACTGAGCAGCATCTGTCGTCCTCTTGAATGGAACCGAGAGCAGCAGAGTCCAATGGGCACATTTGCACAAGACACCAGACAGCCTGTTATGACAACACATCACACCCAGCCCATCATTCACGTGGCTTTGCCTAAGACCCTTCCC